>NC_142027.1:138525704-139125704 GCF_982192425.1 Myodes glareolus
AAAGTGTGCCTATGGCGTCAGCCCTGCTCCCTTTGTACCAGAGCAGCGCAGCCAGATGGGGGATCCTCGCGCATCCTTCATTCGATGGCTTCCTAGTTTCATTCCTCCTTTGTCTCCTCCTGGGCATTCCAGCTTATCTCCCAACAGACGTTGTGTTGCCTAGGAAAACAGTGTACCAGAGACTGAAAAATCCCCAGCAACAGCCAATCAGGTGCAATTTACCTCCAGCGGCTTGAATTCTTTGCTCCTCCAGATAAGGGAGACTGAATCTTCCTCCTGAAGGAGGAACTCTCGCCTGTATTCATACCTGCTCTGTCTGCTTCTCACACTGGAGATACCCTGAGATAGATCCCCGCCCCAAGGCTCCACGCTCCTCCAGCCTAATGAGAGAGATGGAGAGACGGGGAGATAGAGACAGAGGGGCTGAGAAAGACTCATGTATGTCCTTGTACTCCCACAGGCTCAGGCTCTGCCAATGCTTGCCTTGGACCAGACAGACAGATTCCAATCATACCTCTGACATTTTACGGCTGTGTGATCTTGGGCAAGTCACAAGTCACTGTGAGTTTCCACACCTCACAAGCCAAGTGTGAGTGGCGAACACTTGGTTAATGAACTCGCTGTGAGGATTAAATGATTCTTGCACATGACTTCACATTTGAATCCCTTAGAGAGCTTTAAAATTGTCCCAAGTCCAGAGATTCTGATTCCAGTGGTGCCAAGTGTTGTCTGAGCACCAAGCCTCGCTTTAACTGCTCAGAGGAGTCTAATCGTTTCATTAGGAGTAGAACGACATCTGGTACACAGTAACCGTAATGTCCGTGTTTGCTGGCCTTACGCTCATGAAATCTAAAATACACAACCCAGACCTACTGGGTGCCACTAAATGCTGTATCAGGGGTAAGACTTCTTCCAAGTGTATTTTCAGAGTGCCTACTGGACGCATCGGCATACCTTCTCCAGCGAGCACAGGTGGGCCAACTAGAAATCAGGTTCAGGCCTGGCAGCTCATTCGGTACTTTCAACTTCTTGAAACTTTGACTGATGAAACAGTAGAGCCCATTTCCCCAAACACTTCATCCCAACTAGTTTTCAGAATTTGGCAACAGAGAAGCTGGATTCAATTAAGCCTTGGAGATATTCACTGAGAATCTAACAGCTGGAGTAGTGGGAATGCAGCCAGAAGGACAAACCCATCTGTGTCTCAACCCCCACAGTGGAGACACTGCATGAGAAATGACTGAAAATGAGAAAGGGTCTTCAGAACCCAAATTGTCATCAACCAGACAGACACGTATGGGCCCGAGAGGGACGCCAGCAAAAAGACACATAAATAGTATCTCTCTTTCAACTCTGCTGACAGGAGCAAACCCTTCACTTCATACACTAGAGTCCCACAGTCCAGGGACATGGTCTCATGCACGATGGGCATTGATTCAGGGAGGAGCTATTATCACAATACTATCAAAATGGCCAGCGTAAAAAAAAAAAAAAAAGCCAGCATAGGAATGAGTGCGGAGAAAAGCAGATCCCTGCAGAGTTAGCCAGATGTAAGCTAACATAAGCCATTACAGAAAACAGTACAGATCCCTGCAGTTATCCAGGATGTAAACTAATATAAGCCATTGCAGCAGATAGTACGGATGCTCCTCAAAAAAAAATCAGAAATTATTATGTGTATGAGGTCCTAGCTTTGAGCCTAGGAACAAAGGATGGTGATGGACAATCAGGAGGTAGAAGAGGAGACATGGGCAGATAAAACATGATTGATCCACCAGCACAGGCTGGTAGGAAGGCCAACACACACAGCCATCCAGGCGCATGCTACACACATGGGCCACAGACAGACACCCCAGCTGGCACATATGCTTTAAAAGTGAAGGCAAGGGTACTCACCTCTGACCTCAGGACCATACTATATAAAGCCCACACAACAGTGGGATGTTGGCAGAAACAGTTATAGAACCAGTTCCATCGCTAACTACTTGGGTTCCCTGGACAGTTGATACCGGCCGTCATTATCTCGCCATGGTCCTGCAGACGCCTGGTGCAACCTTGTTTCAGCAGGCTCAGTGGGTATCCGTATCTGCGTCATGTTGTCTAATTGTAATCCGACTCTTTGCTTCCTTCAGTGTGATTCACCAGACACATTACTGAGATGTATCTGAATGAAATGCAGTCTGTATGTCAAAAACATATCTGCACATCCATACCTATTACAGTGTTGCTCAGCAGCAGCCGAGATATGACATCATATCATATCATCCGTGTCTGCCAACAGATGAATAGGTAACCAATATACATGATGGAATATGATCCATCCATAAAAGGTGAAATCCTACCGTACCATAACATGCACGAGTCAAGGGGATATAACCAGGCTCAGAAGGACAAATCCCACTTGATCCCTCTCCTCTCTTCTGTGGAAAGTAGACTATCAGAAAAGCTCAAGGAAGATCAGCAGACATCAGGGAAGGCTGGTAGAGATGCCAGTCAATAAACACAAAATTGCAGGTAGTTAGGTGGAGAGAGGCCTGGTTCTCTGCCGCACAATGACTATAAATAGCGATACTACGCCGTAGAAGATTGTATTTCTAACCCCAGCACTCAGGGCAGATGCAGGAGGGTTGGAAATTCATGACCATTCATCCTTAGCTAATAGTTCAAGGCTAGCCTGGGCTACCTGAGATGCAATAGCTCAGCTGGTAACGTACTTGCTCTGCAAGGAGGGGGAATGGAGTTCCAGTCCCAGACCCACAAACAAACAGCAACGCTTTCTGTGGTGTTCTGTGCTTATAATCCCAGTACTGGGAAGGTGGAGCTATGAGGATTCTTATGGCTTGCTGGTCAGCCAGTCCAGCCTACTCAGCGAGTTCCAGACCAGCAAGACATCTGATAAAAAAAAAAAAAAGAAAAAGGGGGCGGAGGGACTGGAACAAGGGCTCAGTAGTTAAAATCACTTATTGCTCTTGAAGAAGACCAGAGTTCAGATCTCAGAATTCACTTCAGCTGGCTCACAGACACCTGTGACTTCTGCTCCCAGGGGTAACTGATGTCCCCATCTGTCCTCTGCAGGCATGGCTGCACGTGGGCCAATAACCCCAGTGTTGTGGGAAGACGGGGGGTCCCAACAGGAAGGAGAGTTACTGGTCATGAGCCTTACTCCAGGCTCAGTAAGAGACCCTGCCATAAGGAAACAGATGGAACACGGGACATCCTGCCTCCTGTGCCTTCCACACATACGTACATGGACATACATGGACGACACACATGGTTGCGTGGGTTCTGGGAACCAGGCCTGGGCCCTCTGCAAGAGCAGTATGTGCTAACTCTTGACCAACTCCTCTGCTCCAGTAAAATAATGAAAAACCAAACTGCCAAGCAGCACCCACCTTTATTAGGTGCCTTACCAGGCGCTGTCTCCCCAGCAACCCTATGAGGGAGGAGTCAGCATGGGCACTTTCCAGCCAGGAGGCTGTGGCTCCGAGAGATGCAGCAACATGGCTGCCGGCAGCAGAATCCTAACTCAGGACAACTTCAGAGAGAAGAGAGTGTGTCAAGACTGTGTCACCTGAACGAAGACAGTGAAGGGCAAAGCTGCTCATAGATCTTCAGTGCCACTGAGGAAGGTTCCCTCCATTCCTGTTTGATTTGATTTCAATTACCCCAGGGCAGACCTGGGTGGCTCAGCTTGGGCCATCTGTATTTGACCATCAACAGTCAATAATAGGGAAAGACCATATGCAAACATGTCAGGTGGTTCAAATCACATGGACTAAAGCTAGAAATTATTTCCCAACCATAGAAGGCCATCTTTTCCCAGAAGGAAGGAAGAAGTACTTGTCATAACCCACTGCTTCTAAAATTCAGCACGAGAAGCAGAGAGGAAGTGAGTTCCCCTGAGAAGGACTCAGACCTGAAGTTCCTTGCAGAACTACATCGCTCTCTTTTTATCATGCGCATGTGTGCATGTACGCATGTTTTTTCATGTTTGGAGGCACACACGTGTGCAGTGGGCATGTGTGTGGAGTCCCAACTACTGAACTATCTCCCCAGTCCCTTCACTTAATCACATTGTTATGGGGAGCCAGTGTGTGTTCCAGGAGGACATAAAATATACTGTCAATAAATATCTGTTGAATGCATCGTGTAGAAATGAATAAAGTCGGGCACTTCTGTCCATTGAACTTAAACACTCTCAAGCCAACAATCCAAGTAACACAGACCCTGGCAGATAAATAAATGAAGGATTGTGTGTTTAAGAACACTGAGTATGACAATCAGGACAGTCATTGAGGAAAGAGTTGCCATTGGAGATGCAACTTGTAGGAAGACATGGAAGACTAATGGGTACCAAGGATGTGGGCATGGCTCACTGGTAGACTGCTTACCTCTGGATGTGCAAGACTCTAGTTCCGGACATCTACAGCACTGCAAAATCAAGGCCAGGCATAGGGGCACAAATCTGTAAACCTACCACTCACGTGGCTGAAGCAGGAGGATTTAAGGATTGTAGCCCAAGACTAGCCTGGGTTGAATGTTCAGACCCTATTACAAGGAAGGAAGGAGGAACAGAGGGAGGAAAAGAGATGGGGAGGAGGAAGAGGAGAGGGAGGAAGGAGGATCACTGGGGCTCACCAGCTGACAGCCTAGCTCCGGTTCAGTGAGGGACCCTGCCTCAAGGGGACAGGTGGAGAGCTATAGAGCAGGCTATCCAATTGTTCTCCTCTGGCCTCTGCAGGAAAGAAGGAAAGGAGGGGAGAGGAGAGAAAAGGGGAGGGGAGGGAAGGGGAAGAAAGGGGAAGGGAAGGGCGGGGAGTTTCCTGGAAGGGACCAGCAAACCACAGAGGCAGAGGTCAAGCCATCCAGTTGTCTTCCTGTAAAATATCTGTAACATAAAATTCTTCCTTTTAACATTGCTTTTGAGACACGGTCTCTACATAGCCCCGACTGACCTGGAGTTCACTGTGTAGACCAGGCTATCTTTGAACTCAGAGCTCTACCTGCCTCTGCCTCCTGAGTGCTAGGATTACCAGCTTGCAGCACTATACCAGGCTTCCTTTTAGACATGTTAAGTACATAATTTGATGCCATTAATTACATTCATGGTTTTTTTTGAGTTATTATAAATACACATTTTTTGTTAGGTGACAGATGGTGCTGTACAGAGCTGGTTTAGGCTTGGGACCAAAAGCCAAAGAGACAGACAAAGACTGAGTCCACCCAACAAGGCAGGCCAGGCAGCATTCTGGGGACTATAACACTTGGTTGGTGGGTAAGAGTCACTGGGAGTCTCATTCAGGGCTGGCGGGGCCCTAGACACCTTGGAAGCTCCTTGGTCCAGTCCCACTGAGGTCTCGGGTGGTGCTGCAGTGGCACGTAGGCTCAGCTTATGTCATTCAGGGCCTTGCGGGTGAACTCAGGTAGCACAAAGGTTGCGCGGGGCATGTCCGTGTTACAGTATTTCAGTTACATCTGCTCCACCTGGGCCTGTGTCAGCTGTTGCACAGGCTCCCGGAAGTTGTTGCTCAGGTTTTTGCTAAATAGCATGAAGCCAATCTGGCCGCTTGGGTAGGTGTGGATGGTCCAGTTGGCATAGCCCACCACAGGGAAGAGAGACTTGCAGAAGTGCCTCATCTCCTTGATGAGGTCCAGGTGCAGCCACTGGCACTCACCCTGGCAGCAAAGGATGCCATCCTCCTTGAGTGCTGTCTTCATGAGCTGGTAATAGGACTCCTTGCAGAGGCTCTCAGCGGGGCCCATGGGGTCTGAGGAGTCGGTGATGATGACGTCGAAGGCATCTTGGTTCTGTTTCATGAACTCAAAGCCATCACCCACGTGGAGGGTCAGCTTAGAGCTGGAATAGCCCATGGCCACACCAGGCAGGAACTTCTTAGAGACTTCAATGACATCCTCATCGATCTCGCACTGGACCACAGACTCCACCGATGGGTGCTTCACCACTTCCCGTAGGACGCCCCCATCTCCACCCCCGATGATCAGCACCTTCCGTGGGTTGGGGTGGCTGCAGAGCGGCAGGTTGGCGATCATCTCCTGGTAGGAGAACTCGTCCCTCTCGGAACACTGGATGACGCCATCCAGAACCAGCACGTTGCCGTAGGTTTTACTACGGAAGACGAGGATGTCTTGGTACCGCGAGCGCCGGTGGTGCAGCAGCTGCTCCACCTGCAGCGACAAGGCCTGGCCAGGCCACAGGCTGCAGGTCTCTCGGAACCAGCCCTCGCGGATGGCGGCGGGGCCGGGCGCGGCTGTGCTGTCGGGGCCGGGATCCATGGCGGGCGGGCGGGCAGGCGGGCTGCGCGCGTCGCGGGGCCGGACTGCAGGCCGCGCAGAGCCGCAGCACAACGGGACCAGCTCTGCCCGCCGCCCGCGCCACAACCTAACCCGTCTGCCACATTCATGTTTTTGTACAACCATCGCCACCACCCGCTTTCTCAATCTCTTCCATCCCCATGAACAGAAGCTCTACCCATTGAGCAAAGACTTTCCATCCCCAAGATCATGTTAACCCCTGGTTTCCTTCCGCCTCCTTGAATTGGTTCCTATCCTTTGGCACAGGGCTTTCAAGAACTGTACCAAACTCCATCCCTTTGTTGAACAGTATCCCCTTATGTAGATAAGCCACATCTCGCTCATCCATTTATCTGTAGACGCAACACCTCTCTGCTATTCTGGGCAAAGCCTCAGTGACCGGCAGTGAACACGTATCTATCAGATTCGTTTTCAGTTCTTGCGGGGTGTCCAGGCAGGAATGGAGTCGATGCATGTGGCAGAATTCTGTGTTTAGCCTGTTGAGGTAGCACCACGCTGCCTTCCCCAGCACTGAAGCAAAAGCAACTTTTCTAGCGGTCAAGGACAGAGGCCTGTTCCTCTGCATCCTCACCAACGTGTTATCTCCTGTATTGTTGCTGGTCTGGACACCTATCCTAACCAGCGTGAGGTGGCATTCCTTTGTGGTTCTGGTCTGCATTTCTGTAGTAAGTAGGGACGTAGAATATTTTTCCTGTGTGGGTTTATTCAAGCCACCCCTTGGTATTGGTACCCCACGCAAAACGCAAAATGATCAAACTAAGTTGTGAAGATTGTACTGTGCAGGAAGCCAGTGACGGATATGACCAGAGATAAAAAAAGAAAACCTTAGCAGAAGTATGTAAGATGGAGCCAGAGATCCAACTCTCATTGTGATGGTCTAAGCTTGGAACCACTGAAGCGTGAACTGACAGAGTATCACTAACAGAAGAGACACTCAGAGGCATTGTCCCCTCAACACACTGCCACAGCTACCTGAAATCACAGGGGGCTCACGGAAGGATGTTACAGCCCATGTGATAAATGGCTCTGCAGCTATAAAATTAATGATGCAGATAAATAAATCATGAAACAGAAAGCTTCTCACACTATATTAAGTGAAAAAAAATAAGGTTACAACACAGCTCGTCCATCACAATCACATCGTAGGACAGATGACACATAATTAGATCTGAATGGAAGAGGAGGACGGGTGTGGAGGAGGAGAGGACCTTGAACAGCCTGCCCCGCCACGTGAAGGATGGCCGTGTCTTGCTAAACTCGCCTCCCATCAGGTTACTCGGGAGCTCTATTTTATTTTCTTTATCAGCATTGTCATTGCCTGAAAACATTCGACGCGTTGGATTCATGCTGCCCTCTCTCCGCATTCCCAGGACCATCCCTGAGCAGGAGACATTTCACAGAGAGTCTTTTCTATGCAGAGTCCACACAAGAAGAACACGTTGATGCCTGCATAGACCTGGCTCCCAGACAACCTGCCCACCACTACAGCTGCACCTGGGAGACTTCTCCAGAAAGAAGTCATTAGTCAGTATCCATGGTTGTCTCCCACCTTCACTTCCTGTCCTCCTTGCCACTGTCCTGGGAGCTATAGACATTATCTTTAAACACCACAGGGGGCTAATACCAGAGAAGGATACCAGGTTGTGGCTCTAGAAAAAGCAGAATGAAGTCAACAAGTAGCATGCTCCGAAAGCCATTGTAGTCTGGGGTGTTAGCACCTAGCATTGAGCCCAGCATTTTTAAACCAAAGATGACCCACCCTGGAGCCAGAGCCCTCTGAGGTTTCTTAGGCAAAAAGCACCAATGATTTAAAATCACTCAAGATCCTACAGTGAGTTCGCTCAGAGTTGACTACATAGTAAATAAATTTTACTTCTTGATGAGCTACGTATAGAAAAGTGTATGTATATGTATATATGACATAAAGTCACACAGATTATTAAGCCTTATACGTGTGTAGTCTATAGAGAAGATGCACATCCCACCTTCATGTATTGCTTTATGATTTAAAATTTTGCCCTCATATTTCATTCCACTTTGTAGGCTAAAGGAGGAGGTGCAAATAGATTTTCATCACGGGGCACAAATAGATTTTTACCATGGGATGCCAATAGATTCTTCAAGCCATCAAAGTATTTCTCAGCTGCTCTTTGGAGAAAGGTCGGGTTCATTATAGGAAATCTGAGGAGGAAGGAGGTGAAGGAGGTGTGTGGTTCTGGGAAAATCACTGCTAGAAGGCTTTGAATTAAGGAAAAGTGTAGCCAGTCCTCTTCTGGGAAAGTCTCCGTTGAGAGCAGAGTGCATCTCTCTAAGAACACTCCTACCGCTGGGAGATGACTCCGTGGTCAAGGCAATTTACCGCTCTCAGCACCTGTGTCAGGCAGCTCACAGCCACCTGTAACTCCAGCACCAGAGCATTAGATGCCCTCCTCTGGACCCTGCAGGCGCGTGCTCACACACACACACACCTACATACACACACACACCTACACACACACACATACACACACTTACACACACACACTCACATCTACACACACACCCCTACATACACACACACACATACACACCTACACACATGCATACACACACCTACACACATACACACACACATACACCTACATACACACACACCTACACACACATACACACCTACACACATGCATACACACACCTACACACATACACACACATACACCTACATACACACACACCTACACACACATACACACCTACACACATGCATACACACACACCTACACACACACGAAGGGAGGGGCGGAGGGAGTAGAGAGAAAGAGAGAAGAGAAACAAACGAAGAAAGAATATCTCTTGTGTTTACAACCATACTGCTCTAACACGCCCAATCTAAGCAGAGTCAGGCCTGGTTGGTTCTTGAATGGGAAGCTATATCTCTGTGACTGGGTACAAAGAATTCTCCTCTCTCTAGAACAAAATAGGAGTCAAGGACTTTAACTCAGATGGAGGGGAGGGATTCGAAGGCATAGGAAACTTCTCGGCTCAGGCCCAGGACATAGGAAGGAGAGGAAAGTACCCACTTCGGGGTGCCCATGAGTGTGACCTATGAACTCTGACACGTGTGAACTACAGGAGTGAGGATCTGTATTCTCATTATTTTTAAGCATTCACCATCAGGCTTCCACAGAAGAATTCCTCAGGTACCCCATCCCTGGTCCCAACCACCTGAAGATGGCCTGGTTCAAGACTAAAAATCTTGGACAAGATCTCCAACAGTGGTTAGGCATTCATGCAGGGAAGCTGAAGGCTCCCATACACCTGGGTTACAAAGGAGGAACTTGGCAGAACTAATGGACTACCAAAAATCTATACCAAGAACCAGAAAAGCAATGATGAGCAAAACAGACATGATCCTGGGAGGGAGAGATGGCTCAGTGGTTAAGAGCATGTTAGTTCTTGCAGAGGACCTGGGTTTGATGCCCAGCACCGACACAGCTGTTTACAACAGTCTCTAACTCTGGCTCCAGGGAGATAGAACAGCCCCCTTCTGGCCACCAAGGGTATTGCATGGGCATGATACACACACACACACACTCAGGCAAGACACAGACTCACAAAAATAAATATTTTAAAAAAAAAAATTAAAGACAGACATGATCTTAAACCTCACAGACATGACACAGACTCAAATTATGTGATACTTGTGGACTTCAACAGATATGAGCATCTAGTGAACATTTTGGCAAGCTCTTCCTATAAGGATTCAGGTAAGCAATTGAAACGAGGTATTTTGTCTCTGTTACAGCAACTCTTCAACTCAATTGTTTCAGTACAAAACAAAAAAAAAAATCACAGTCAAAATGCAAAAAAAGGTACATTGTGTGTCCTAGTAAAGTCTTTTTAATATTTGCATTTCATGCATTTCCCCAGCTACTTCCAAATGCAAAAGCCATTCGTGGTTCACACGGGACACAGAAAAACAGGTGGTGACCGGATTTAGACCATGAAGTGTAGTTTGACTACTCTGGTTAAAGGTTAAGCCTAAAACATAAATAATAATTAAAAATAGCTTATGATTTTGAGCGTTGCTAAGTACCTGGCGTCATGCAAGTATATTTCTCTATGAAATATTAAAGGTAAAGCTCAGTCCTCTAATTAATGCACTTTCTCAAGTGAGACAAAACTAAGGGCATTTGTGGCTACTGTTCCAAGAACTGATCATAACTGCAGGTGTGGTCACCCTCGTGAACCACCTATTACTTCCTTCTCTTTTAAAAGGCAGTCCTAAAGGATGGGGAGATGACTCTGTCAGCAAAGCATTTTTGCCTTGCAAGCATGAAGGCCCAAGTTTGATTCCCTAGGACAATTTAAAAAAAAAAACAACTAGACATGATAACACGTGTTTGTAACCTCAATGCTGGAGAGGCAGAGACAGGCAGATCCCTCAGCTAGTTAAGTTCAAGATCAGAGAGAGGCTCTGGAGGAACCATTCTGGCGGTTGTCTTCTGACACCTACACACAGGCGCACACACACAACAATAATGATATTATAATACCATGCTTTTAAAAGCTTCCCTGGCTACCATGCTTCAGGCTCACCTAGTGTCAAGCAGGAAGGAACTGGGTCCCACCTTGCCACTTGATGAAAGGAAAACTACCAGAGGGAGTTCCAGGAAATGCACTTGACACAAAGCCAACAGCCCGCTGGCCACCATTTCCCCCACCTCCAATGACTTCAGAGCACAAATTGGCAAAAGGGAAGTCGGGAGACCGGGAGAGCATCCTTCTCAATGAGGCAACACTTGGCCAAGAGAAGAGCAAACTTAACAGGCTTCTGGGCAAGGTGCTCGGCCCTGTTTATTGATAGGCAATGATTTACCACAGTAAGGGCTCTTTGGGGACCTCTAGAGATTTTTGGCAAGCCCCGTTCCAGCAGCTGTTGTCTGCTAAGAGGAACTGTGGGGCTCTGAAGTCAGGCAGCTGAAGAGTCAGCACCATAGAAACCTACCAGAGAAGCAGCCCAGGACATTCTCCATGCCAGCAGGGGAATGCTTCATTGTTTGGGAGATGCCCTTCCCCTGTGCTATATCTCACATCTAGAATGTCCCCCTAAAGGTTCATGGGGAACCCTTCATCTCCATATTACAAGTGGAGCTTCACTGGATGACGTAATCCATGGGCTGTGTGTTGAAAGGGTATATCGGTGCCCTGGCTCTTTTCTCTCCTCCCTCTGCCCGTGTCACGAGGTAAGCTGGTCTACTCTACCACATGCCCTTCACCCTGTCATCACACATCCAGACACAACAGAACCAGGTGACCCTGGACCAGAATGAACTTTTCTTTAACTTGACCGTCTTGGGTACTTCATCACGGCGGCAGAAAGCTAACCAGCACACTCAGGGAGAAAGTCCAGGCTCCAATGCCAGGCCTGCAACTTCTGCTTGGGAGTAAGTGTGGTGGTAATTGGTTCTCGGTGTGTGTTTCCTCCTCCACTCTCCAAGCTCTGTAAGGGTGTTTGTTTGGCTGTAGTAACACTGTCCCTGAGGATACGAAGGGCAGAAACGAACAATCCTCCCCTCTCTCCTTCTCTTCCTCCTCCCCTTCCTCCTCTCTGCATGTGAGTGCTTACAGAGGCCAGAAGGAGAAGCCAGATCCCCACAGGTTGTGAGTCACTCAACTTGGGTGCTGGGAATGGAACCCAGGCCCTCTGCAAAAGTCACAAGTGCTTCTAACTACTGAACCATCTCTCCAGCCTTCAGAATTGATTTTTTAAAATGTTTTTCATGATGATTCCATAGTGCATATAATGGGTTTTGATCGGATCCACCTTTCATTCTCTCCTCTCCAAACCCTTCCCTATCTCCCACGCCTTTTCTCTCCCAACCGGTCTTAAACCTACTGTGTCCACTTAGTGCTGCCTGTGTGTATACGACTGACCACAGTCATATACACTCCTGGGGTGTAGGTAGGCCTGTCCCTGTAGAAAACTGACTCCCCTCCTATGGAGCTGGCAGCTGCCGGGATCTCCTCTGCAAGGGACTAGGAACGGGACTTCATAAACCCTTCCCCCGCCCATGATGGGATTTCAACTGACTTTAACTCATGCAGGGCAGGTTTTAAAATGCTTGGGTCAGAAAGTTCAACTAACCATGTAAAAAAGATAAAAACTAAGAGTATGAAAATGTTATATATCATAAAATTACGAAGAGCAAAACAAGTATCTTAAAGGCAGCCAGGAAGAACACAGATCATTTCTAAAGAAACGGTCAATAAACAGACAGCTCACATCTCGCCAGTGACACCGGAAGACTGCTGCAAGTGAAATAGTGTTTATAAAATATGAAGGAAAAATACCTGTCACGCTAGCACTATGTGCTCAGAAAAAAACATCATTCAGAAATATGAGCTGCATAAAGCATTTCGGAAAGGCAGACCCTGGAATCGCTGCTACCAGTAGAGCTCCCTAGCACAGTTCCTTGAAGAGAGTTCAAAAAGGGGAAAAATGATGCCACAAAGAAAATCTGAACTATAAGAGCAGTAACAAAGATATTAGCAGGCCAGGAAATGAGAGCAAATTCTATCTATAAAAAAGGTTTTATTCGTGAGCTATAAAACCAGACTTCAAATATGGGAAAATAAAAATACTTTCAAGAAAGACCGTAGAACACGCTTGTTGTGGTTTCTGCACAGAGAGGCTGAGGCAGGAGGACCTTGAGTTCGAAGCTAGCCTGGGCTACACAGTGAGACCTCGTCTTCAACAGTTATGACGTCAGGATCTTTCCTGTACACCATGGCTGCTATGGTTTATAATGTGGTTTATAAACGTGGTTTGTAATGTGGTTTATAACATGGTTTATAAATGTGGTTTATAACAATTTATTACATTCATGAAAACTGCTAAGAACGCTTTTGTTTCCTCGTTGAAAAAGCTTTATCTTCAGTTGGCCCAAGGCTTGGAGGGGAATGGCGGGCAGTTACAAAGCTGCCTAGTGGCTGGAGAGGTTCAGGAAGAGGTCCTGAGACTGGATGGCACACAGCACAGCAGGTAAGAAAGGTGCCTCTTGGAAGTGGCACCTAGCCATGCTTGAGGGCTAGCCTCTGAAAGGGAGGCTAGCCCAGCAACGTACCAGTCTACCATGGTGGCTGCCTAGCCAGACTACAGAGGTTGGTCAATGTTGACAGAGATGTCTGTCTCGCCCAGTCTCATAGTCATTCAGTCCTAACAAAACACACAGAGGTCTATATTAATCATAAACTGGTTGGCCTATTAGCTCAGGCTTCTTATTAACTCTTATATCCTACACTAACCCATAATTCTTGTCTGTGTTAGCCATGTGGTTTGGTACCTTTTATCAGTGAGGCATTCTCATCTTGCTTCCTCTGCATCTGGGTGACGATGGAAGACTGAGCCTTTCCTCTTCCCAGAATTCTCCTGTTCTGCTCGCTCTGCCTATACTTTCTTCCTGGTCATCCCGCCTATACTTCCTGCTTGGCTACTGGCCAATCAGCGTTTTATTAAATCACTACAACTGACAAATCTTTAAGGGTACAAGACCATTGTCCCCCAGCAGGTCAAGGGTTGCCTATCTTTTTTGTTATTTTTTAATTATATTTTTGAGATTATGATTATATCATGTCCCCCCTTTCCTCCCTCCAAACTTTCCCATGTATGCCCCCCTCTTGCTCTTTTTGATATTTGTAGTCTCTCTTTTTTAAATTGTTGTTGTTGTGTGTGTATGCTTGTGCTCGTGTGTGTGTTTGTGTGTGTGTGTGTGAGTGTGTGTGTGTGTGTGTGTGTGTGTTCTTGACGCATTTCACCTCCTCATCCAAGAAATGGTCTTCCAGGAAGACACGGAGATGTGGGACTATGTGGGCAGATGCTACCAAATGAAGATCCAAATTCTAAGAGATGAAAGGTCCCAGCTCTGAGCTACACACTTGGACTGACAAAACTGAGAAGTCACTATCTTCAGGGTCCTCCCGGGTGGACCTTATGGTGTTTGAGAATGAGTGTGAGGAGGTGGTCTTTGAATGGTGTAGGATCTGGAACACTGAGGTTGGGGAGGGGGCGGCATGTGGGTCCCAAATCTGCTGCTGGCTCTAACCCACTGGAGAGAATGTCAGATCCAAAAATCTCTGAAGATGCTTCCAGACTATGTCAAGCCAGTTGCCTGCCACCTTCCCTCGGGAGTTCACATTCTAGTCTGGGGCAAGCATCAAGGCATCACTATAAAAAGGAAACAAAACGAAAACAAAAGAGAAAAAATATGTAAAGAAAATATGGGGGGGGCATGGAAAATAGAAAATAGTCCAAATAGAGAGTCAATAAAACATATAAGTTGGGGCTTGGAAAACGGTTCAGTGATTAAGAGCACTGGCTGATCTTCCAGAGGACCCAGGTTCAATTCCCAGCACCCACATGGCAGCTCACAACCATCTGCAATTCCAGTTCCAGGGGATCTGATGCCCTCTCCTGGCCTCTGCAGGCACTACATGCACATGGTACACAGATACACGCAGGCAAAATTCCCAAACACATAAAATAAAAAAATAAATCTTTTTTTAAAGTACATAGATTATTTAAAAAAATAAAACAATATTGTAACTAGCTATATACTGTTTAAAATAACTGGTGTGGTGACTCACCTGTAATCTCGGGACTCAAGAGGCTTGGACAAGAGGACTGGGACCAATCTGGGCTAAATGAGATAGGCTGAAAATATGGTTCGGTGGTTAAGAATACGGGCTGCTCTTCAAGGAGTTGCAGGTTCAATTCCCGGCACCCACGTGGTGGCTCACAACCATGGGTGACTCCAGTTCCAGGGGATCTGAGGCCCTCTCCTGGCCTCCCTGGGCACTGAACACACCTGATACACAGACGAGATAACCATACACAGGAAAAATTAAAATAAATAAACCTTATTTGTTAAAAAAGAAAACTAAAAACATAAAAATAAAATAAGGGTAAGAAACAAGAGGTCAGAGAAAGATTAAGACAAATCTAGTGAGCAAACACAACAGAGTCTAAACCGCTGTCTCACAAAACAGACCACAAGGTCTGCTAGAACGATACGGGGACAATATTTAAAGATAAAGAATTTAATTCATCAAAAATCTTTAACTGCCACAAACTCATAGGGCACTAATAAAATAGCATTTATATACGTGACCAAAAAATGAGCTAGCATGAGGAGAAACTGAGGAGATCATAACCTGAGTGGAAGATTTCAGCTTGAGAGTAATGGAGTCTTGAACAACACAATTTAAAAGTTCAATTAATGGGCATAGTACACAGAGCCAGTATCTAACAATTAGATTCTTCTCAATTACACATAAAACATTTATTTTAAAAATTGACTACATTCCAGGCAGTAAAGCATATTCTAACAATTTTCAAAGAATCGATACCATATAGACTGCAATCTCAGGTCATAATGCAATTAAGTCAGCAGCCATGAGGAAACAAAAGGGCTGGACATTTAAGATCTTGCTCCTGTGCGAACCATGGGAGAAAGGGAAATGACAACGGAAGTTTTAAAATACTCCCAAAAATGATAAAAAGGTGCAGATTGAGTTTGCTGAGAGGAAATTAATGAAGTACTTTGAGTAAAACGTATATTCCTAAATTATTATGTTAAAAACATTGGCTGATATGATCAAAACACACTGTGTATATGCATGAAATTCCTAAAGAAAAGATTGACAATATTACATATTACATTTTGGTTTTAGTTGTTTTGTTTTGGTTTTGGTTTTAGTTAGGTTGGTTGGTTGGTTGGTTGGTTGGTTGGTTGGTTTGTTTGTTGTTTTTTCAAGGCAGGGCTCACTCTGTAGACCAGACTGGCCTCAAACTCACAGAGATCCACTTGCCTCTGCCTCCCGAATGCTGGGATCAAAGGCATGCACTGCCTGGCTGGTGGTTCCAATTTTATACAAATTCTCCCATAGAATGAAACAAGAGGAAATTCATCCTAAATATTTTGAAGCTAAAAAAAAAAAAAAAAAACACTGAAGCAAAAACCAGACAAAAATATACAAGTGGAGTATTGCTTTGTTGCCCAGGCTAGCCTCTAGCTCGTCATTCTCCCTCCTCAGGCAGGCTAGCCTCTAGCTCGTCGCCCTTCCTTCTCCCTCTCCAGAGCCCCGGGACTCTAAACATGCCCCTTCACACCCAGCTAACCTTTCAATGTTACACTCTAGGTCTATTTAAATTTTCATTTTTTTTAATTCTGATTTTTCAAGACAGAATATCTCTGTATAACAGACCTGGCTGTCCTGGCACTCGCTCTGTAGACCAGGCTGGCCTCGAACTCACAGAGATCCACCTGCCTCTGCCTCCCAAGTGCTGGGATCAAAGGTGTGCACCACCACCACTGCCCTAGATATATTTCTAATTAGTGATACTTCCAGCCAACTATGGGTCTAGCAGGGCAACAAAGCCATCCTAAGGCAACTTGTGCATACGAGGAATGCGCAGAGCAACTGCAAAACAACAGGCAGAACAGATTTTAAAACACAGAAAGTAAATTAATATGGGATCTTAAAAAAGTATTCAAGCGCCCCACCGGAAAGCCGCTGACAAAGCGCCACACTTAAGTTCTAGCATAGCAGTAGTTATTGTAAATATAAATTTTCCAAAACAGTAAAATAGATTAATACATTGAAAAGTGAATAACAAGGCAAGAGTCAACTACATGCTACTTCAGACTTAAGACATAGACAACTTGGTGTTTAAAGGATGGCAAATGATATATGATACAGTTTTATATTTTTTTAAATTTTTTTTACGTGTATGGGCATTTGGCCTCCTTGTATGCCTGTGTACCGTGTGCATGTCTGGTGCCCATGAAGCCAGAGGAGGACACCAGATTCCCTGGAACTCAGGTTGCTAGCAGCTGTGAGCCATTATGTGGGTGCTGGGAATCAAACTCAGGTCCTCTGCAAGAGCAATCAGTACTCTTAGGTGCTGAGCGATCTCTCTAGCCCCTGGGAGAGTTCTCCTTTAGGAAAAATGTACAGCAGAGAACTCAGCTACAACAGGGCAGCGCTGGCTCACTCATGACAAGATCACACAGACACACTGGATACAGCAAGAGGAAAGTTAATGAACCACCGGTGTGAAATGACAGAGACTGGAACTCTGACTAAGCAAGAAATGGATGCTCTTTTCTAAGTTTGAAATTATTTCAAAATAAATTCAGTGTAGACAAGAAAAGTGAGTGAGGTAACCCAGACACAGAAAGACAATTATCACATGTACGCACTCATGGGTGGTTTTTAAGCATAAAGCAAAGAAAGCCAGCCTACAATCCACAATCCCAGAGAACTTAGACAACATTGTGGACACTAAGAGAGACTTGCATAGATATAATCTACATGGGAAGTAGAAAGTAGAAAAAGACAAGATCTCCTGAGTAAATTGGGAGCATGGAGACCTTGGGGAGGGATTAAAGGGGGGAGGAGAGAGGCAGGAAGGGGAACAAAGAAAAATGTAGAGCTCAATAAAAATCAATGAAAAGTATAAAAAATAAAAAAGTAGAAGCTATTAATAATAAGCCTGAGCTATTGGCCAAGCATTTTGCAATTAATAGAAGCTTTTCTATTTAAAAACAATACTGATAATAACTTATGCTTAAGAGAATGTGGGGTAAAGAAAAAACTCCACTGCTGGAAATGCAAACTGGCACACCCGCTTTTGCATTATAGTATGGCTATTTCTCAAAAGTAGGCAACCATCTACCTTAAAATTCAGCAACACCCCTTTTGGGGAGGGAGAGACAGACAGAGAGAGAGAGAGAGAGAGAGAGAGAGAGAGAGAGAGCAGCCCTTTCCCAGAACGTTCTGGTTCCATTAATCTTCCATATAAACGAAGGAGACAGACACTATGAAATTGACGATGGTGATGGAAAAGATCCAAAAGAACGGAGGATGTGAGAGCAGACAAGGATTTGGAGGCTGTGATCACTCATGTGCCATTGGGCTAGCTGAAGTCTGAACCTCAAGAGAAAGTTCAGGAGGAGAGAACAGCATGTGCTAAGGCCCTGGGGTGCGAAAGGGTATTTAAAGGATCCCAGTATCAAAGGTCAGTAAGCATCCAGAACAATATATTCTTTCAGTTTAAACCACGTCTCCTGAATCGGGCACTAGGAAGGAGCCTCAGTTTTATAAACAAGCAGCATACCCACCCCTTATCCTATCTAGTTTTTGACCACAACTAACCTCAGTTCAAACCTCTGGCTTGAAGCACCTGCTGGCTCAAGCTGATCTCGTGGCATATCACGTCCTCCTGATCAACATGACTTTGTCCTTTGGAGCCCCTGATATTTCCATGTACCCGGCACCCTGCTGAGCACTCCCTGGGCAGTGTCTCCTTTAACCCCCACAAATGCCCCCATTACAGCGGTCACTTGGTGTGGGAAGTCCTTCTGTCTATGTGCTGCTTTTATTGGTTAATGAATAAATCTGTTTCGGCCAGTGGCTTAGAATAGGGCAAGGTGGGAGTTCCAAGCAGATAGAGGAGGAGAGAGTAGGCAGAGTTGAAGAGAAGCCAGGTAGCCCCACCAGAGAAAGACACTGAAAGAAACTTTACCGAGTAAGTCACAGCCATTCACAGATTAATAGAAATGGGTTAATTTAAAATATAAGAGCTAGCCAGAAATACACTTAAGCTATTGGCCAAATAGTATTGCAAATAATATAGTTTCTGTGTGATTATTTCGTGGTCTGGGCAGCCGGGAACAAACAAGTAGCCCCCGCCAACGTTAGGCAAGAAGATCAAGGTTCTTAGAGAACAGTGATTCATTCAAGTCTCCCAAGCAAGTCATGGGAGACCAGGGTTTCAACTCATCCACGAGCATGCCCTGCCAAGTGGGCAGCCTATACCACTATCCCTCCTGTTGTTTACAAGACTTGACCTAAAGTAGTTGCTGAAACCCTGAAAGAAAGAGTCCTCACTTACCATTCCCTGCAAAGTCTTTTGGGACCAGAGGCAGGTGGACTCCACCTGTGTCTCTAGGGAGAATTTTAATAACCAGGAATGCCAAGACTCGGGCACAAGGCGAAAAGTACATCCACTGCCTAGGAAAGATTCTCCTGGGCACTCGGCTGAGGGGCCAGGAGGATGAGTATCTCACACACCTGCTGCAGGAAAACCCCAGGGGCTTCCATTTTGATCCTAATAGTTGAAAACTCTGTTCTCTCTTGCCTGAATTTCTGCTTTTCTCAAACTTCTGCTGCCTGGAGATGTAGAAATCACCAGCACCAGGGTGGGACAGCCTTACAGTTGGTGATTCCACACCTTCCTTGGATGTGCATGAGGATTCATGTTTGGGTTTTATAAGAAAAACAAATACCGTGAGGGACAGGTGGTACAAACCTGCCATCCCAGAACTGCATAGATGAGGCAGGAGATCAGGAGTTCAAGGGCAGCCTAGAACACATACTGAATTCCAGGCCAGCCTAAGATGCATAAAAGACTTTATCTCAAGGAGGAGAAGAAGAAAGAAAGAAGGAAGGGAGAAAGGGAGGGAAAGAGGGAGGGAGGGAGGAAAGAAGGAAGAAAGGGAGGGAGGGAGGAAAGAAGGGAGGAAGCAGACAGACAGACAGAGTACTTCAGAGTGAAATGATAAGATAGGAAAGGTGTATATCAATCCTCATTATACTTACTTTACAGAAAAAAAAATAAAGCAATCAGATACACCGACAGAGAGAGCAAGTGGAAGGAGGGAAGAAGGGGGAGGAGGCCACCAACAGAAACAGGAAGAAAACAGAGAGGAGGTCAAATATGGTTCTGCTGACCCTAGTGCTGACTTCAGGGGAAGAAAAAACACACACTTTTGATGATGCTCAAATGAACAACAGAAAATCTTCCTGTAGTGAGAGTATGCTGTTCTTCCATTGGCTAAAAAAGATGCAAGAAAGTTTAAATCCTTAATGCAGAAAATTCCCTAGGAGCTCCCTTTATCATGTATAATTGAATACATTCAGGATGGCCTGACAACCTTTCCTGCTTCCACACGGATTGGCTTTGGAGCCTTCAGCTAATGTACGGCTCCCTCGTGTGCCTCCCCACGGCAATTAACACAGTTAATTCTGAGGCTCAGCCCTTCCCAGCCTCTGTGTGGACGGCACATCTGAGAGCTATTCCCTTCAGCTGTGTTTGCCCATCTAGCACCATTTCCTCGGCTGGCACTCCCTCACTGTGTAGTGTGGAGGTGAGGCACACAAACATTTTCCTCAAAAAAGCCTTTCCTGCTCATTACCCAGCTGGTTTCTAACGTGCCGGGTGCAGGAAGAGAAGCTGGGCTACGTGTGGTCCTGACCTCTGAGGAACAATTCACTTCTGAGAGATTAGTGGTAGCTCCAATCTTCTGCACACAAAACCTAACTTGGTTCGTAAATGTAGTACCGATTTCACATCGTAACTGTGACAGGGAGTCTCCAAAAGCAGAGAAGGAAGGACTATCTTATTGGACTTGGAACAGAGTTGTTCAATGTCCAGTCCACACACCAGCGGTAGCTGGGATGTTCTAGAAGTGCAAAATACCATTTTAGCACAGTGGCTGGGGTGACTGTGTCTCCTAGGGGACATCGGGCACGATTGATTGCCACAGCTCCTGGCAAGCAGGAGGTAGGTGCTGTTGCCCTGGGTCCTCCAAAACACAGTCCCCCGAACCAGAGAACTGCCCTGCCCTAACACATCAACAGAGCCGAATCGAGAAACCCCCAATGGAGAACTCAGTAAAGTTGCAAACTAGTAGCGGAAGCAGGTGAGCAGGTGAGCGTGGGGAGAAAGAGTGTACAGGAAGGGCTGATTGGATGGTTCAGGAGGCGTGCAAACATCATCATCTGAATTCTGTCCTGAACTGCACACATGTGGACACGCTAACACTTGTTCTTACTGTTTACCGTTATGTGATCTTCCCAAGACGCTGGATTGGAGGTCAGTTCTGAATTAGAGGGCTGGTTATTGAGGTTTGGATTAGCATCAATCTGAGGCGGTGACTGGATGATCTTCTACCCTCCTGGCAGGATGCATGGACACCTGGGAAATGATGGTGTAGAGACAGGGTGGGTAAACCTGGACAATAAGCTCCTTTGGGTCCAGACCCAATCCTATGCTTCACTGATGGCGGGTTGTTGGGCAGGTGACTTCGTGAGTCTGAGTCGCTGAGGAAGTGGGCAACAAGAGCTAAAGCGCATGTCAGCTTCTAAGGGAATCGCAAGACTCCCGCCCAAGTCTTGGCCCTGCTAAGTCCCTCCACTTCAGCCGGTGACAGACTTATGACTTGCTCATAAGCAATAAGATACCGCAACGCCGATGGGAGTCACTTCTGAGATTAAGTTGTAAAGACTCTCTCCCTGTCTCCCTGCCTCCCTCCCTCCCCTTCTCCGCCCTTGTTCTGAGAAACTGAGCTGCTGTAACTAACCGCCTCTACAGCACTTACGTCTCTCCACTCAACTGTTAGCCAAGACATGGGAACCAAAGAATAACAGCCAGAATGGGGAAAGGAACGCTGTCTTTGCTGTGACCGCAGGGTAGCAGGGATGTGGTCCTAGAGGGCTCTTGAAACTAACGGACCCCAAGTTTAGGCAACTTTGCTTTGGTGTATTTCAAAAACAAGGTTGAGTGGGTGTAGGAGGGAAATACCCCATTTCCTTAACTCTGAAACACTAGAGTCAGTTGTACAAATTCCACTTTAGGATAACTGTGACAGTGTAGTCATTCATAAGCCAACTCAGCCTCTTTACAGTTGGTTGCACTGGGGTCTACCTGAGTCTGGGGCTGCCCCAGGGGCTAACCTGCACTCTAGGTCTCATCACTGGTTCCCATAGCAACTCGGACTTATGGAGGTTAAGTCCACCTTGCTTTTCTCATGTGCGTGTGTGCACGTGCACACATGCATATGCATGCTCACACAGTGTGTACACATGCACATGTGCATACGACATGCATAGCCAAGTCCTACCACACATCAACACCTCTGCCTACTCATTTTTATCTCTCCTGCCTCGCAGGCTGGTACCCTGCATCTTTCCCCACCTACTTCTCTACTACACGGCTCTGCTTAAACAACCAGCTCACATCTGGGCGAGACCTTCCCACTTCCTTGCTTTCTTGCCACCTGGGGACGGACCCATGAGACCTGGGGAATGTGAGGTGAAGCAGTCAACTGAGCGACCATTACCCTGTTACTATTATCTGTTCAGCAGGTATTCTTATTTGATTTTCTGCTGCTGGGATAAAACACATACCAACTTTGGGAGAAACAAGTTTGCTTTAGCTTACAGCTTACACCCTCCAGGTCCTGCAGACAGGAAATGAAGCAGAGACTGGGAAGGAATGCTGTCTACTGGCTTCTTTCCCTAGTGACCACCTGCCCAGATATGGTACTACCCACAGTGGGCTGGCCCCTCCTACGTCAACTAGTGTCCTACTTACTGTCCTACTGCTGAGAAGAGACACCATAACCACGGCAACTCTTATAAAAGAACGCACTTAATTGGGGCTTGCTTACAGTTTCAGAGGTTTAGTCCATTATCCTCACGGTAAGGAGCATGGCAGCACAGACAGTGCTGAGAGCTACATCCTGATCCGCAGGTAGAGACAGAGACACTGGGCTTGGCAGGGGCTTCTGAAATCTCAGAGCCCACCCCCAATCACACACTTCCTCCAACAAGGCCACACCTCCTAATCCTTCTAACCTTTTCATATAATGCCCCTCCCTGGAGGCTAAACTTTAACTACATGAGCTTATGGGGGCCATTCTTATTCACATCATCATAATTAGTAATCAAGAAAATGTCCCCCAGAAATGCTCACTGACCAATCTGATAGAGGTAATTTGGGAGGGGTAAGTCATGTCGATGACTGAAGGTAACTCAGACAGATTATCAGTTCACCAAACCTCACCAAATATCTACTATATGCCAGGCATGGTTTAGGCTCTGAACATATATCTGTGACCAGAGAAAAGCTCAGAACTGAGAAGCATTTTGAAGTATTTGCTCATGCTTCTTGAAATAATTTTGTTAGCTTTTTTTTTTTAGAAAGATGACCACTTAGCTGCAAAATATAACTTATTTTATCATGACATGCACCCCTAGCTCTACCATCGTTCAGGGCATTTGCAGCACTTAGAAACAACTCAGGAAGAGGCGGCTCTTCTCTTCATTGTGTTAGCCACCTGCTCATTAGCAGACTCAAGACAATCACCCTGAGTTAAGGCAAACTCTCTCCCAAGGGATTGGAATTTGATCCACAGACAGGCTATTCACTGAGAGCCAGATGAGAAGGGACTGGGTCTCCTGGTGGGTCCACAGCTCTGTCTGCTTACCCACTGGTTAAGCAGTCTATCTGCTGCCCTGGGATCTGCCTGTCTATCTCTTCCTTTCAATAAGTTTCCCAGTGTCAGCATTAATCTCTCTCCAGATCTGACAGCTGACTAATGCAGTTAATTAGTACAAAGGAACATTAATTAACTCATCTCCAAATATAGTTTAAAATACTTTAATGTTACTCTGATGGTCTTGGAATAAAATTCAGACCACACCAGCTCTGGGAAGGCCTGGCCTGTGGCAGTAACACTCATCTCTTCCACCTGATCTTTTTCCCTCAGAGGACTTTCTTGCTGGTGTTGGGACATTTACAGATTTTTTCTCATTCTTTTTAAGCACTTTGAGTTTTTGCTCATCTCAGGATCTTTGCATGCATCATTTGCACTGTCTGGAATATTCTTTGTGTAATTCTTCAGGTGTCTGGCTTCTCCTTAGTCACTAGGAAGCTACTCAAATGTCTCTTCTAGAATAGGGAATCAGTTCAGTGGGTAAATCATTTGTCATGTGAATATAAGAGCCTGATTTTAGACCATAGAACTTATGTAAAGACAGACAGGGTAGTGTAGTTCTGTCATCCTAGCATATCTGTGAACCTGGAGGCAGAAACAGTAGACTCAGTAGAACTTCACAGACCAGCAACACGAAATAAGAGAGTACCTCGAATCTCTACATATATGCCATGCATGGCATGTGCATGCGCACATGCACACACGCGCATACACACACACACACACACACACACACACACACACACACACGAAATATCACCACTACAGAGAAACACTCTATGTCAGCCATTGGTCCAGCAGGTCTCAACTGGCACATTCACGTTTGGAACATTGGCAAATGATTTGCAAGGCCATGGAGAGCCACCATGGATGATGCACAATACAAGGAACAACGAAAGGGCTGGTGTCATTGTTATGGTCAGAGAGAGGAGGTCAGGGCCACTGGGACGCAAAGGGAGAACTCCACGGAGAAAGCTGCTTCGGGGATCTTTAACCCAGAGACTCACCCAGCTCTGAAAACTCGCTAGCATCTCTCCTCTTCCGTTTATTCTCCCCTAGTACTACCTGTTGCCCAGTCCATGTGAAACCAGAGGTCAGGGCAGCTGCTGTCACAGACTAGAAACTGACCAATATGCCCCACGAATATTTCCCACTTTTTGAGTCTGTCACTATCAGAGCCACTGAACTCTGCTTTTGTGGCCTGAGGGAAACAATGGTGAGTGGGGGAATGTAAGAGTGCGACTGTGTCCCAGCAAATCTTTACTTCCTGGCTGCCCGCCAGAGCTTCATGGTAAGACTCTACTGCCGAAGGTCATAGGTCATGGAGAAGTCAAACTGGTGCTGACCCAGAGCAGGCTTCCTAATAGCCAGTTTTCAGAGTACCAGATGGTGTCTTGGATGATGCTGGGGAAAATATCATCAACAGTCAACTGCACGATGGTGGTGTGAATGTTATGGGAGTCACCACCCACCTCCTATTTGGATTTAAGGCACACTCCGTAAGAGGACCTATGGCCAGCAACCTGCAGTTGAGGAGCTCACACGTCCTAAGCATAGCCTACTACTATTATTCTCTTAAATTAAAATAGCATCAAATTGCTCAGCTCTCGCCAGAGAGGTCTCTTTGTGCTGTCAGTAGCAGCTAACGCAGAAACTCACAATTCAAAATGCAAAGAATTGTGTGTGTGTGGAGTGCTCAGCACCTTCCAAGGCTCCTGGGCTGTCACAGGATGGGGGACAGAAATATTACAGGAGCCAGAGATCTGCAAGAGCAGAACTGAAACAGTAATTCCTGGACGTGACGGAACCTCTGCACTCAAATGGACTCAGGGGGATTGTGGCAGCACGCACGGGCCCTACAATGCTCCAGCCAGACAAAAATTCCAGCATAGAAGAGGGGAGGGGAGCATGCAGTCCCTACCCAGCCAGGGAGCTCTTGGCATTTGATTGATAGCAGAAAGGGGAATGTCAGTGTCCTTCAGTGGAATGACACCGCACACATCGACCATACTCCAGAACAGGCTTGTGCCTAGGAAGAGTGCCACAATCGGGGCTGCACCGTGTGTTTGTGAATAAGAAGAAGAAGCAAGAGGAGGAGGGAAAGGTTGAGTAGGTAGGGAGGTGGGAAAGGGTCTGGAAGGAGTAGGGAGAGGGAGTAAAGGCTAGCAAAATATACTGTATGAACTGCTCAGAGAATAAATAGAAATATAAAGTATCTTTTATAAGACAAACCTTTATTTACAGAAACAGACAATAGGCCACAGTTTTCAGGCCTTTACTATAAAGCATTAACGGTGACGTTCTGGAGCAGAGGATAAGGTAGAAACAGGAAAGCAATGGCTATGGGGTTGCGCTAAATGTACCTAGCGTGCTTCCCCAAACATCCTATCCAAAGCATTTGTTATAATTTGGATGTTAAATGTCTCCCAAAGGCCCATGTGTTAAGGCTTGGTCTTCAGTGGAGAGAGGGCAAAGCCTGTAAGAGGAGGGACCTGGTGGGAGGCGCTCGGGGAGATGGAAGTGTGCATCAAGCCCTCTTCTTCCTCATTCTATGCCCACATCCGTGAGAAGCATGGGTTCCCTCCACCACAATCCGTGTGAGCCAACAGACCCTGGCCTGAAACCTCCAAATCTGTGAGCCGAAGCAAAGCTTTCCTACTTACAGGTTGATTGTCCTTTACACTTGCTACCGTGATCGAAACCTATCTAACCCTGTGCTTCAGCTCTCTCTATTCCTGTGGCAAACCGCTCCGACCAGATGTGGCTGAGGAAAGGTTTGTTTTCTCTCACACTCCAGACTTGGGAAAAGCCAGGGCAGGGACCCCAAGGTAAGCTGCTCGCCGTCCTGCGCAGCGGGACCTCTGACCAGGGACATCATCCACAACCAAGGAAGCACAGCAGGAGCGGTGGACGATCCTGCTTGCTGGCTTGCTCCCCCCCACACACTTGGCTAGTCTTATTATATAGCCAAGAGTAGCCTGCCAAGGAACGGTGCCACCCACAGTGGTACGGATCCTCTTCCACTGATTAATAAGCAAGACAGTCCCCCACAGATGCCTACAAGCCAAGCTGATCTTGGTAGTCGCCCAATTAAGACTCCCTTCTCAGATGACTCCAGGCTGTGTCAAGCTGACAATGAAGCTAGGATACACAGTACTCCCTTCTATCAGTACCACACTGTCTTATTTTATACCCTAGATTATAAGTTAGAAGGATCTGATCTACCTAAAAGCCCAGGGATCCTGGGTCTTGTCCTCTTCGCTCTATGAATGGCCCCCAATAAGTGCCTGGTACTTGGCAGTCAAATAAGCACCTTTAAATGACACAGGTTGACAAAAATCCACCTTGAATTGTATGCACCAAGTGATAGGCTCCAAATGCAGACACCTAATTCTCTCCTTTCCTGGACCACACTTAGTGCAATTCTTGTTGACTTCATTCCTATCTTCCAAACGCCTTCTCTGCACCAAGCTTGCCCATCCCCTACTCCCGCACCTCCACTGTCCATTACTGTAGGATGCCATTCCCCACGTCAGCATTCAGCCTTTTAGGCTGTAAGTGGTTGGGAGTGCAAATGTTTTTGAAAGAATTCTGCTTTGTGGGACCTCTCCCTCATGCTCCCAATGTAGCTAGTCAGAAAAAAAATAAAACTGCTCTTAGCTGCCATTTCATCCAGGGAAGCCAAGGCAGCATCCTGGTTAGAGTGGTAGGGGAAAGAAAGGAAAGAAATGGGCAGACGAGAGTCTCTGAAATTCCCCCACACCCTCACTTCAGGCATGAAAGGGAACAGTCTCCAACACTGTTTAGTAGGAAAGAAACAGTCAAACCATCATAAAACACCAAAGTCATTAAATGCCTAGATGCCTAGGCAGAGAAGAAGGTGGGAGACAGACACTGAGCTGTAAAAACTCAAGACACAGAATCGTGCACACACACGGTTTTATTGCAAGGACGATGGGAGAGTGGGAGGCATCAATGGCTGGAGTCTTTGAGGTGTAAGTGTTTTCTGTCTGCCTGCTTCTGCAGCCTGAACAAGCGTCTTAGCTCTAGCCCCCGGCTTGGCCCCTCTCCTTGCCTCTGGCCTACGTCGTCCAGCCGACCCTAGGGTCCCATCTGTAAGAGGGACGCTCACAGTCTCGCTTACAGAAGCTGTGGTGGGGACCCTGCGGGAGCACACGGAGAACCCAGAGTGCACACAGTAGGTGCTTCTCGATGTGAGGCGACGCTTGGGTGCTGGACTAGCACTGAGTAGCTGCAGGGGCCCTCACCACTGTTCTATTGGGCCGATTATTATAAGGGGCTCATCCTGATCTGTAGAGTATGACCCAAGATGCAGGGCTGTATACCAATCAGCAGGAAGAGCAACGGGATGGACAGGCGCCTTATTATTGAGTACAGTGGAGGCTAGTGAAGGAGGAATTGCGCTTTAAGCTTTAGCGGGTTTGGTTTTTAGGCTCCACTGTCCTGAACTGGTCCTCATTAAATACCGCAGTTTAAGAAATTTACACCCGGAAGAGTCTCTTTGCTTTCATAGGCCCTTTCTCTCGGCCTGGCCTTTTTCTCCCTCGTGAAAAGCTGCTGGAAACTGGGAAGGTATTCTAATAATATTAGCCAAAAAGGCTCTGTTCTCTTGTAGCAAACCCCTGAGACCACAGCAGTTACTTTACGAATGCTAAAGGCTGGTGCTTGAGACTAATGTGAAATCTGGCAACAAACACACTGGACCTCTTATGCCGTTTCCTAAAGATCTGGGCTCCCTCGTATTTCACAGATCAGCAGATTCATAGGGTGCTTTCTCGCCTGCCCTCCCACTCCACCCTTTCTTCCTCTGCCATCTCCCTCTCTCCCCCTCCCCTTCACTCTCACTAGCTAGTGTGCACAGCCTCTCTTGTATTCTGGCACCCTATTCACATCTGTGTCTCGAACTCTGGTTTCCAGTCTACACCTACTGTTTCAGCTCTGACCTGTTGCATATCCGAGGGTTCCCCCAAGAACTGAGTTCCTCTCTTTTCATCTCATTCCAAGCACCTCATGTTTACATCCACTGAAACCATGATTATTTTGTTTCACCTAGATTTTTTTTTCAGCGCATGTCTTACCATGGCTGCTCTGTTTTCCTTGCCTTTACAAAAGTTGCTTGGGTTCCAGCCAACAATCCCCTGTCCAAGCTCATGTAAGCAACCCTGATGAAACTCAGAAACCCAAAAGGACAAAGACATAGGAAAGGGGGAGGACTGGTGGGGAGGAGGGGGACTCAGGCGAGGGCAGTGTGATACAGACAAAGAGGGTTAAACAGATGGAAACACACCGCTTATATATGTGAGAAACTGTCAATAAACAAATAAAAATAAGTTAAAAGTACTTGCTGCTCTTCCAGAGGATCCAAATTCAGTTACCAGCACCCGTATCAGGTGTCTCAGTCTGTGACGTCAGCTGCAGCGGATCCTAACGTCAGCCCCTGCATTCATGTGTACCTTTATACAGAGACACATAATAGAGAATAAAATAAACATGTCAAATACATAAACGTTTTCCGAGATTGGCATTTGTCCCGTGGGATCACGGGTCACAAAGCAGCTGTGAAAATGCCGAGACATGGCACCAGCAATGCTCACTGTAGTGCTTCTCAGAATCACAGCAACAACAATAAATGCTAAGCAGCCTACCCCAGTGACCAGGTCATAGGGCAATACTAAGAAACAACCCACGTAGTCAGGGAAATCCCAGGGACAATGGCAACACCTGCAAAAAGTGTCAGTAGCTAGATTACCTTGAGGGAGGAAAGGGGAGAATGAGAGCGTAAACCCCATTTGAGTGAAGAAAACTGCGTACATGTTAGAAAGAAACCAGAAGGGAATAGGCCCGAGTTTTTGTAGTGGTCGCCTTGGTTTTCTAGGATGAACTCATTTCACATGTGGATACAAAACTCTCAGCAAAGATCAGGAAGATGTTTTACTATACTGGGCTCCAGACTCTTCCTTCTCCACCACGACAGGAAGTTGCTTTGTCCCCATCACCCCTTGAAAGGGAAGGCAGGGGCTGGAGAGATGGCTCAGAGGTTAAGAGCACTGCCTGCTCTTCCAAAGGTCCTGAGTTCAATTCCCGGCAACCACACGGTGGCTCACAACCATCTGTAATGAGGTCTGGTGCCCCCTTATGGCCTGCGGGCATACACACATAAACAGAATATTGTATACATGATAAATAAATAAATAAATATTTAAAAAGGAAGGAAGGAAGGAAGGAAGGAAGGAAGGAAGGAAGGAAGGAAGGGAAGGCAGTGCCACATCACGAAGCAATCAGCCAGTAGGGTTCGTCGAAAAGCAGCAAGCTGGCCTCTCAAGAGAAAATAAGTGAGCCTTTGGAAACCAGACCCGGAAACCCCAGTCGAATGATGCAGTGCACATCCTTCAAGAGTCTGTGCCACATTCATTACACTTTCTGATGTGAGCACTTTCTCTTCAATTTCATCTTAAATGTTTCGGGTCATCACAATTTCACTGCTACACTTTTGACCAGGCATCAAGCTATTAATCTGCTTCCCTGAGTAGAAGAGAACAAAACCAACAAACTTCGAAGATGCCCATCTAACTTTCTTGTGTGGACCTGTTAGCTGGAAAAAAATGTCTTAACCCTAGTTAAAATGCCTGTACTTCCACTTGGACCCCATAGGAGACTTCTTATCTGAATCATGCTAGACATTCCCATTTGTGAACCATCTAGCTAACAGAGAGTTGCAGGAACTGGGGCAGAGGAGAAGGCTCAACTGTTAGGAGCAGTGGTGGTGGCACACACCTTTAAACCCAGCACTCGGAAGGCAGAGGCAGGTGGATCTCTGTGATTTCGAGGCCAGCCTGGTCTACAGAGTGAGTTCCAGGATAGGTTCTGAAGTTATACAGAGAAACCATGTCTTGAAAAATCAAAAAAGAAAAAGAAAAGAGCACTTGGTGCTCTAGCAGAGGATCCAAGTTCAGTTTCCAGCACACACTTCAGGCATAATCACCTGCAACTCTATCCTCAAGGGATCCAGCGCCCTCTCCTGGCCTCTGCTTGTACACACACAGGTAGCCATACATACACACAGGCAGGCGCGCACACACACACAGCAAATCATTTTTTTTTTAAATAAGACATTTATCATTTTTTATTTATTTATTTTGTATACAATATTCTGTCTGTGTTTATGTCTGCAGGCCAGAAGAGGGCACCAGACCTCATTACAGATGGTTGTGAGCCACCATGTGGTTGCCGGGAATTGAACTCAGGACCTTTGGAAGAGCAGGCAATGCTCTTAACCACTTAGCCATCTCTCCAGCCCACAGCAAATCATTTTTGAGTTGCAGGGATTAAATGAGATGTGCATATAAGGAATTCATTGTGTGCACACAGAAATCACTCCTTAAATGTTTGATAACTCTAGTAAACTAGACAGTTGTCTGGCAGAGGCGCCAACCTCCTTATTTCTATTTCCCTAGCTGATACTAATAGGTTAGAGTTGATGGCACAGCTCATGACCTTGAGAAAGCAAAATTTCACTTGGTACCCAAACCTAAAGTTTGGCCCCACCATTAAATTAACTGGTCTCAGATCACAGGAGGGGCACCATCGAGCCTTCCCAGTGTTGGTAAGAGCCAGAACTGGAACACTGGCTGTAGCAAGGGGGAAAGAAGACAGAGTGAAGAGTCACACGTGAGATGGGATCAATAGGGTTTGATGAATAGCCCTTAGAGAGGCTGGAGGAAGAAGAAGAATGGAATCCCCAAGCTCCTGACTTGGATGATTAAATACGACTCTCACTCACACGGTGAATTATCTTCTGTGCACACACTATGGTCCAGGGCTGTTTTGGGTACAGGAGCAATCCCAGCCCAGCAAAGAGGAAAAAGATCAGCCCTGTGGAGTTTTCTAAGTGGGGAGACTGGCATAGCAGACAAAGAAACCAAAAAAATAGCTGACCATGGTAACTGAGACAAAGACAACAGACAAGTCAACGAGAAGACGAATAAGACAAAGTCTATTTAGGACAGGATGCCCCCCCGAAGAGGGAACTCATGAGTTTCCCGAAGGAGATGGAGCCAAGAAGCAGGGAGGAGGGAGACAATCCTAAAAGGGGAAGAGCAGGTGTACAGACTGAAGGGTGGGAAGGTTGAGGAAAAGTCTGTGCAGCTGAACTGTAAAGAGGGAGGGGCTAGCAGAGAGGCTGGAAGAGAAGGCAGGGGCGGTTAGTCGAGGATGGGCCTTAAGAAGCAGGCTCTGAGGTAGAGCTTAAGGTACTGTGGGAAATCTCCAGACTAACAATCCAAGGCTACGACCTAAAATCTAGAACTGATACCGAGATTGGAGAAAGTGCCCGACTGCACCAGAATTGACAGAGAATTTCAGAAATAATGGATTTCTCGGGCACCAGAAATGTAGGTTTCTAGATCCAGAACCCGGAGATTGGTTTCTTCAATGCTGTGGTCCACTCGCTCAGGAATATTTCCTGTCTCCCTCCCACATGTTAGGATAAATCTGAGCGCTGGAGATGCACATAAGATAGCTTCTGGGGTAAAGAAAGAATACACCCTAAATGAGCATTGTGACCCTCACACAAAAATAGCCATGTTGAGGGCTGGAGAGATGGCTCACTGGTTAAGACCACTGGCTGTTCTTCCAGAGGTTCTGAGTTCAATTCCCAGCAACCACGTGGTGACTCACAGCCATCTATAATGAGATCTGGTGCCCTCTCCTGGCATGCAAGCATACATGGAAGGAATGTTGTATACATAATAAACAAATAAATATTTTTAAAAAATAGCCATGTTGATAAAATACCACCCAGCAGTATCTGGACCTGCTCTTGATAAGACCTGTCTTGAGATAGTGACTTCAAACCGAGAGGTGAAGAAAAAGGAGAGGCTGTCTGGGAACGAGCATTCTGGGCAGAGGGCACCACCATGGCAAAGGCCAAATGGGAGCCTGGGTGTGGTGGTACACTTATAATTCCAGCACATGGGGTGCTGAGGCAGGAGGGTCACTGTGAGTGAAAGGCCATCCTAGGCTACAGAGTGAGATCCTGTCTCAAAAACAAAGTATAACAACCACAAAAAGACTGAGTCTAATCTTTTGGTTTATCTGAACTCGATTAACCAACCAACACAGAGAAGAGGGCATGATGAAGGAGGTGCTAGCTCATCTCTGGGTGTAAATCCCGCAAGCTTGTCCTGGGCACTGTTCCTCACACAGATACAAAAGGTCAGAAATACGATTTTTCTCTCCTCTCTGTGTGTGTCTGTGTTTGTGCGTGTCTCTCTCTGTATGTCTCTCTCTGTGTCTCTCTTATGTTTCCGTGTCTGTGTCCTCTCTCTCCCTCTTTGCCTCTGTCTCTGTGTCTCACTGGATTGGCAGTTCAGAGAAGCAAAGAGGTAAGTCCAGTCAAGAAAGTACGACCGCAGTGCTTTATAAGCAAGAGCGTCCTAGACAATGATGTTCATGTTCTGAGAGAGTCGTGATGATAATAGCTCTGAGTATGGTGATGTAACTGCTTTTGAAACCATGTGTGTTAGTGTTGTTATCATTTTTATGGTTCTACCAAGCTCCGAATATCTGGATTTCAGATGAAATATCTGTGACAGTGAATTCTGGGTCTGAGATACTGCATAACCCTTTCCAATCATTTCTACTCTAAGAAACCAGAATCCTGAAAGACACTAACATTTATTGAACATATAGATTTGCCTGGCTTACTCTGTAAACTTGTGCCTCCTTGCAATGTCCAAATAAGGCATGAACCATGACACACACACACACACACACACACACACACTTTTTCAAATGTAGAAATTGGGTAAGGTGATGGGAACTTTTTCCTGTGACCAAGCTGCTGCATCTAGGCAGAATCTCAGTTCCGATTTCTTGGGAATGGCTGAGATCTTAACACAGCTACTTTCTTGGCCCCAGCCCAAAGCCCAGATATCTCATCTCTTCTCTCTCTCTCTCTCTCTCTCTCTCTCTCTCTCTCTCTCTCTCTCTCTCTCTCTCTCTCTCTCCCCCATCCATCCAGGATGCAGACACCAGTCAAAACTACCACCTGTCTCCCATATAAGAGGAAAAGTAGAGAAAGACCTCTTTGTTTTTCTACTGGGGGGGGGGGGGGGGGACGGACACGAGGACTGTGGAAGGTACCTGCTCCAGACTCCTGAGCCTGCCGAGGCGTGAGAAGGGTAGTATAAAAACTGTTATCGACTGGATAGGGGATCTTACTCCTATCTAATGATTCAAATTCAGTGGTGTTTTAAAAGGTGAGCAGGCCCTTTGAAGCCTGCAACACCTCCCCCACCCCCACTCCCGGGCCAGTTTAAATCATAAAAGGTCCTGCTTCCTCTTTTCCTAAGCTCCTTCTTGCAAACTTCTCAGTGCATCCGCAGAAGTGTCTCTAGGTCTGAGAGAAGTTAGTGTCTCCTGCTGCTCCTCTGCCTGTCAGTGCGACAGATCCTGTCTGTCTGTCCGTCAGTTCGTGTCGTGTCCCCCCCACGTTGTGTTCCCCCCCCCCCCGCCCCCGTCGTCCCTCCGCCCCCGCCTCCCTTCCCTTGCTTTCTCCCTCCCTCCTTCTTTATGGGGAGGCTCTTGGCCTAGGTCCCTGAGCCCAGCCGGGTACAGGCAAAGGACCGACCTACCGGAGAGGAGTGCAGTCGCATCTCCCTTGAGGCTGGAGCTACAAGCTTTCCAAGAGCGTCGGCTCACTATGAGCCGACAGCCACAGCCTCAGCTTGCGCGAACTTCGCGCTCCTCTTCCCTCCCGGTGTCACCTGCGACTTCGCCCATGTCCCAGTATGTGTCCCGCACAGACTCCAAGGGAGTATTGGACAGCAGCAGCCCCGAAGCCAACACGGAAGATGACAAGACCGAAGAGGACATGCCTACACCCAAGAACTATCTGTGGCTCACCATTGTCGCGTGTTTTTGCCCAGCGTACCCAGTCAATATCGTGGCTTTGGTCTTCGCAATCATGGTAAGTGAGGCTGATATCAAAAGCAGCTGCAAAGGAAAGATCCTGGCGGCGCTGTCTCTCATGGACTTTTTGTGCTGGGTTTTGGTGTGCAAAATTTCTTCCTTGCCTTTCTTCTGCTCTGCTCTCTGAGCTCTGCCCAAGATCACCAGCGCTCTGCTGCAGAGCCTAGCCAAGCCTTCCGTCGCAGAAACAACTTTGCGCTTCCTTGCCCCCGCGCTCCCTCTCCAAGTTCCCTAACCCCAACTGCTTTCCTAGGACCTCACCGAGTGAGTCCCAGGCTCTAAGTTTGCAGGCTATGTGTCCCGGGCTTGGCCACACTGGTACCCCTGCCCTCCAAGTCCCCAAAGTTGCCCTGTGTTAGCAAGTTCTTTTTCTTTGCCGGCATTGGGTTCTGCCTCCATGGGGTCCTCCCTGGACTTGCCCCTCTTTGCCCAGAACGCTTTCTCTAGGGTCAAAGTTCCTTCTGTTTCTTCCTGCACCCAGCACCCCTCCCTTGCCTCTCTCTGGCACCTGTTTTCCAGCTCTCTGGAGGTTGTCACCCGGACATTTCCACAGGACTCTCTTGACTATGCCTTGCGCTCCTCTCACAAGGGAAACGCCGGCTTGCTCTTTATTCTCCCTCAGTTTGTCTAGACCGGCCCCACTTTGCAGCACACGGACCTTGTCGCACTATTCCCAGGAACCCCTCCACCACTCTGTCCTGTGCCCAGAGCCCCCAGCCAGTGCACTTGGGGACTCCTCCATGCAACTGCACCCTGAGGCTCGGCTCCGTTGCCCTCTTCAACGTTCCCAAGAACCAGATCCTCCCTTATTGACTAGAGCAGCTGGTCCCGGTGGTGGCAGGTGAAATTCACACAGACGCTGTCCCGGGACAACCCCAGCAGTTTCGGGCTCCCTCCCCCATAGGCCCACTTCTCCTGCAGCTAGTCAATGCAGCTCCCACCCAAGGCGGGACTCAGTTGGGCTAAGGTCGGCCACCTACCTGCACCGAGTACTCCCACCGGTAAAACCTAGCCTGGGTACAGCAGGGATTCCATTTATACCTACTCATTGACCTTCCCCAAACCTGGCTGACTGCACCAGCGTGCAAGTGCGCAATCGGTGGAGTTTTTGGCGTGGTTCAAATCCCAGTCACACCACTTGTTAGTCCTAAGGTGACCAGAAATGGGTGCGGATCTCTAAACCTAGGTTTCTTTGTAAAACAGGGATTATCATAGCTATATTTCAGGGTGATTATAAGTATTAATGAGATAACTGTGACAATACCTAGAATGGTGCCCAGCATCACAATACTAATATCAATAATAATAATAGTAATTTCCTTTTTCAAATGTTACTTTATGAGACCTGGCTATAAGTTTAAAACAAAAGACACCTCCCCTCCCCCACAGAGCTGTAAGTGCCCCTTCCCTTTCGCTTCCAGAGCAAGATACTTCTCTCCACCTAATATAGGGTTTATGATTTTTAAGGTTTAATCTGGGGGGGGGGAAGCACATACAGCATGTAAGTGGAGGTCAGAGATCAAAGGACAACTCACCTTTAGGTGAGTTCTGGGGATGGGACTTGAGTAGCCAGGTTTGCCCAGCAGGCGCCTTTGCTGGCTGGACCATCTCACTGCCCCTTCCTTTATTTTTTAATATATCTGCTGCCTGTGTCCCCTCATTACACAAACTGCATGTGCTCTATGAGGACAGAGACATTTGCCATGTTTATTAGTGGGTGCTGCAGACGCAATCACAAGAGACTCTGACACATGGATAAACTTAGGAAATATTACAAAATGAATGTGGGGGGTGAAGGATTAGGTGTTGATGGATTCACGTGTCCGTTTTGCTCCTGTTTCAAAGTCCTAGAAGTTGAAGTTATCACACCCTTTCCGTAGGACCAACCAGCTGACTTTCCCACTTCCTTCCTCTCCCTGGGTATCTGATCCTGGGTTTATTTGGGGTTTTGTTTTTATTTTCCTAGAGGCTGGAGGAGTTGCAGGCTGCCAGACTCTCCCAGCAGTAGACTCTCAGGCTGGCACCAGGGCCCACATTCCATCCTGGTTTATTCGTGAAGCAGCTAATTTACCCTTCCGGGTGCCACTTCGGGGGGGGGGAAACCCCTACAGAGGCTTTCCCTCTTGCTGGTCGGAACTCAGCCACCAGCTGGTGGTGACAGGCTGGATGCTGGTGATGCAGCTGGGGAGCTGGAGGCTGAGGCTTGCGATGGAAGGAAGCCTCTCTTAGTCCCACCACTTCCCGAGCTTTTTCCCAGAGCTTGACAGCATGATACCATCTGACTGTCAGAAGGCTGTAGGAAAGTTCCATACGTTCTTTTTCGTTGTTCATCTGAAAAGTGGGGATGGGGTGTTGGTGTGTGTGTTGCTGTTGTTTGCTTCAGTTGAGGGTTTTAATTTAATTTTGCTTTTCTTTGTTTGTGTGGGTGCCTGTGCAAGTGATATGGGAGGGGAAGTGCTCAGCGGACAACCTTGTGACGTTGCTTCTCTCCCTCCACCTTTCTGTGGGTTCTGGGGGCTGAACTCGGGTCTTCAGCTTTATGTGGCAACTGCTTCACCAACTATCCATCTTGCCAGCAGTAGTTTTGTTGTTCTTTGCTTCAGGCTTGGGGTTTGCAGGTAGCTATGCTGGTGATGCTGTTTTGAGACAAAGTTTCACTTTAGAGTTCAGACTAGCTTTGAACATGAGCCTCCTGCCTCTACCTCCTGAGTTGCTGGGTTGACAGGTCCATGCCATGGTACCTGCCTTGTGTACGTTGTTTAACACTGAGTAGTACAGTCATATGGATTAGACAAAATATATCTGCCAATCATGTAGAGCCTGAAGCATTGTGCTGGGAATGTGTAACAGTCGTGTCGCAGATGGTAGGTTTGGTGTCTGGAGGCATCACACGCTACATATGGAAACAAGCCGAACATGAAACAATTGAAGTCAAACTCTAAACAGCCCCTCCTCCTTGCTTGCTATTGTGTATTCTCTAAAGTATCAGAAGCAATTGCTCATTCAAGAAACCTAAACACAGACAGGATTGATAAATTTCATGAGGATAATTCCAAAGGGCAAAGAGAAAAAGTTGTGCAGAGGAAGGTGAGCGTCTGAGTGTGTTTTAATGTTGAGAGGAGAGAGGGGAATTTTATTTGTTCAGAGGTCTGTGTCTAGCGAAGACTTTACGGCTGGCATGTCATCATGAGAGTGGGAGAAGTGAGAGGGACCCAGACAAATCGGCTTTCTTGTAAACCCAATCTCACAATTTCTCATGAACACATCAGTATATCGATCATATGACTGGGTTTATTCATGAGGGTAACACCCTGTTTGCCTTCTGAAAGCACAATCACTTTTTTGTTTTTTTTCAATTGTTTTTATAGAGCTATATATTTTTCTCAGCTTCCCTCCCTTCCGTCTACCTTCTCCCGTGATCCCTACACTCCCAATTTACTCAGATCTTATCTTTTTCTACTTCTCATGTAGATTAGATCCATGTATGTCTCTCTCAGGGTCCTGTTTCTTGTCTAGGTTCTCTGGGGTTGTGAATTGTAGGCTGGGTTTTCTTTGCTTTATTTCTAAAAGCCACTTATGAGTAAGTACATATGATATTTGTATTTCTGGGTCTGGGTTACCTCACTCAATATGATGTTTTTTAGATCCATCCATTTGCCCACAAATTTCAAGATATCATTATTTTTTTTCCCGCTGTGTAGTACTTCATTGTGTAAATGTACTGTCTTCTTTATCCATTCTTCGGTCGAGGGGCATTTAGGTTGTTTCCAGGTTCTGGCTATGACAAACAAAGCTGCTATGAACATAGTTGAGCACATGTCCTTGTGGTATGATTGGGCATCCTTTGGATATATACCCAAAAGTGGTAATGCTGGGTCTTGAGGGTTGTTTCCTAATTTTCTGAGAAATCGCCATATTGATTTCCAAAGGGGCTGTACCAGCTTGCACTCCCACCAGCAATGCAGGAGTGTTCCCTTTACCCCACATCCTCTCCAGCACAAGCTGTCATTGGTGTTTTTTACCTTGGCCATTCTTACAGGTGTAAGATGGAATCTCAGAGTTGTTTTGATTTGCATTTCTCTGACGACTAAAGATGTTAAGCATTTTTTTTAAGTGTCTTTCAGTCATTTTAGATTCCTCTGTTGAGAGTTCTCTATTTAGGTCTGTACTCCATTTTTTCTTGGATTATGTGTTCTTTTGGTGTCCAATTTCTTGAGTTCTTTGTATATTTTGGAGATCAGCCCTCTGTCTGATGTGGGGTTAGTGAAGATTTTTCCCATTCTATAGGCTGTCGTTTTGTCTTGTTGACCGTGTCCTTTGCTTTACAGAAGCTTTTCAGTTCCAGGAAGTTTCATTTATTAATTGTTTCTCTCAGTGTCTGAAAGTACAGCCTCTTGATAGCTCATAGTGGGGACTTAATTCCGACTTGAGAGTTGATGAGATACCATATTCAAACCATAAACATCGTCCAGTCCTGCCACGGATGCACACGGTTTGAGGTGTCCTGTGATGTCCTGTCCTGGCTGTTTTCCAGTCTCACTCAATTATAAATTCATGACAAGTATAGCAATATGTCAGGGGGTCTCAGCTGGGAGTTGTACGTTCCCCATAAAGACGTTTGGAAATGTTGGGGAGCTTTTATGGGGATCAAAGTGGTTTGGGGATTTTGGCACCGATGAGAAGAGTCAAATGCGAACGTCCAACGATGCTTCAGGTTTTTTCTCAATGCTGAAGTGGTATAACCTGAGTAACAACAGCTCCTCGTTGCTGCTTCCTGTTCATGTGATCAAACCCTCTGACCAAAGGCGACGTGGGGAGCAGAGGATTTGTTTGGTCTTCACCTCCAGGTCACAACCTATCTATCATTGAGTAGAGGAGGAACAAACACTCAGGGTAGGAACCTGAAGGCAGGAGCCACTGAGAGATGCCACTTGATGACTCTCTCACCGACGTGTGCTCACCCAGCTTTCTTGTGCAGCCTAAGTCCACCCGCCCAGGGATGATGGCACCCACAATGAGCTGGGCCCTCCTACATCAGATAACAATCAAGACAATTCCCGCACAGACATACATAGGGGCCAGATTGATTTGGGTAACTCCCCAGTTGAGACTCCCTCAAATGACACTGGCTGAGTCAAACTGGCAACCAGTGATAATTATAATAATAATAATAATAATGCAGCATAGTGGAAGATGGTGTAAACATAGACGTGCTGAAAATATTGAAAAGATTCCAAAAAACCATTTTCAGAAATGGTTAATAAGAAAAAAATGCAAGCAGCCTCAAAACAATCAAAACCTGCGCTATTAAGCCAAGCCTGAGGAGTATCAGGGCATTCTATGACATGTAATTACGTGTTGGAGTGGGTACACGGGAGTAAAACTACTTTGAAAAACACAGAGATTGTTCAAGCTGTGGGGATCTGTGTTCTAACACCCGTTGTGGAACCAGGGAATCCTGGGGTTAAAGATGCCACATTCACCGGTCAGAGGCAGGACAGTGATGATGCTGTATTAGAAGGCGGATGCGCTCAGCATGGACATTCTCAATACACCGAGAGAGTGCTTGCCAAAGTGTGTTTAACCTCGGTTCAACATGGAGAGTGTTGGACCGTGTGACTTTTCCTAGGGTGACATGAAGAAATGCCTCTTCTTCCCAGACAGGGCACCGATGACAGATGAAAAAGTTAATTCTACCCAGGTCTAGCTTAGCGAATCTGTGAGTTTGGGGTTGCTTACAGGAAGATGGATGACTCCAAAGCAGCTGCATTACTAAAAAGTCCAAAGTTCCCCTCCTCCCTCCTAGAATGAGTTACTGCTAACCCGCACTGCATCTCGGCTGGAATTAGAGTACAGCACCTTCCTTGGGGCAGGTGCAGCTCTGAACCAGGGCACGCAGCTTGGCAAGTGGAGCACAGGCTGGTCTTCAGGTTTCATTCAGCATCTTCCCTTCTGGCCTCAGTTATTTGTATTTATTACATCTGAAAGGAGCCCCATAATTTCGCAGCATGGCCCTCCACCTGGAGAAAGAATGTCTGCCAATTCAACAAATATCCCTACGCCAGACTTTCTCCAGGCCCCAGCACCGTCCCCTGTTTCTACTGTGCTATTGAGACCAGCAAGGTCTCTCTGTAGATCTGGAAGAAGTGAGGTCCCCTGTGGGTTGTAAGACTGCTGACAAATTTGGGGTGAGGTCACCATCTACAGTATTATAACTGGAATTCGATGGCTGCCTCAGAAGACTGTGGCCGAGTCCATGCTAAGCCTCCATCCTTCTTGACATCCTGTTGTCATGGCTTCGAAACCGACCTACATAGTCACTGCAGTCATGGGTACAGAACAGACCATGACTTCTGACCGGATAGCTTCCGACCTTCTTCCGCCAGGATTCCCCTTCACACCTTCAGAGCCTCTGAAGCTGTGAGCCTTCACAGCCTCTAGAGCCTTCACAGACTCTAGTGAGGTTCAGATCCTGTGATGTTTGTTGTTTATGATTCCATGTAAGTGTCTCGATCTTTCTGAAGGTTGGGGCTTTTTAACCCTGTGAGATGGGGGCTGTGATGGTGCTTAGCCAAGTACACTTGTCCAGGCTGAAAGATGGACATTTAAAAGTTTCCGTTTACTGCCTACAATGCAAGCAGAACACAGTAGTGAACCTGGTGATGGCGGGGGTGGGGATAGAGACGCTGGGGGTGGGGATAGAGACGGTGGGGGTGGGGATAGAGACGCTGGGGGTGGGGATAGAGATGGTGGGGGTGGGGATGGGGATGGTGGGGGCGGGGATGGGGATGGTGGGGGTGGGAATAGAGACGGTGGGGATAGAGAAGGTGGGGGTGGAGATAGAGATGGTGGGGGTGGGGATAGAGACGGTGGGGGTGGGGATAGAGACGGTGGGGGTGATGATGATGGTGACGATGGTGATGGTGGTTGCGACGGTGTCTATAGACAAGGTACAAGTCATTACCTTTCCCAGGAGAAATCTCTGTTTTGCTGTGTGACTGGAAAATCTGATATCAATAAAAGCAATGACATGCCTCCTGAATAAGTATTTCTTATAGCCCAAAGGTAAACATTAAAGCTAAACTATAACACAATAATAAGCCTTCAGCTCCGCATGGAATAATGAAAGTTCTAGTCTTTCTTACTCTGATCTGAAACCACTTAGAGTGCTCGTAGGTGAACTTAAAAGTACATATGCACCCAAAGACAAACTAAACGTACAGGAAAAGGAAAGACAGGGAGATAAATGGTTAAGCATTGACTGACTGTTCGCAATGTGCCACTGTGAAATCTACATCCTACAGAGTGACCAAGATGAAAAAGCCAATTTTACCTGCAAAACTCTAAGGAGATTCAGAAATTAAAGGTATCGGAATATATTGCCTTTGAAGGTAATTAAAAAGAAATGGTACGGCCGAAGAAAAGGGAAATCTTTGAAAGCATGTTCAAGATGTCACTAGGGAGCTGGAAAGATGACTCAGTGGCTTAGAGAACTTGTTGCTCTTACAGAGGACAGAGGTTTGATTCCCAGAACCCACATGGCAGCTCAGTAACTCCCTGAAAATTCAGGTGCAGAGACTCTGACACCTCTTCTGAACTCCAAAGGCCTCAGGTACTCACATGGTGCACAGACACATAGGCAGGCAAAATATCAATCCACATAAGAGAGTAGATAAATCTCTTTTTGAACAAGGAAGCCAGAAGAAATCTAGGCAACATCTATAGCCCTATGAAGCCAGGCAACTGTGTCTTCAGCAAGAGTGACTAAAGGTGGATTTGTTCTCTGAAGAGGATTAACAGAAGGTGACTAGTCACAAGGCAGGGTGGAGAGTAGAAATCGGGATTAAGGGAAAGTCACTGAGCTCAACAAGGACACTCTTGGCCCCACTCCACTGATTACTCTGACACCCAGATAGGGGACGGGAGAATTTCTCCCCAAGGATGTGAGCAGCTTCAGCATGAAAGTGTCTTTGGGGGTTGCGTTAGTTGCTGACCTTAGGCTATGGTCAATACCTGATACAACAGAAAGGATGTCTTATTCTGATGCAAAGTTGGGGGCGCACTCCATCATGGAGAAGGCGTTGAGGCAGGAGCTCACATTGTAGTCACGGTCTGAATCTAGGCTGTGCCCTACAGAATCATGGTTTGAGCCTTTGTCCCCAGCTGATGGTGAACTTTTGGAAAGATGTGGCATGTTTATGAGGTCAAGGCTAGTCTACGGAAGGAGGTCAGTAGGCGTGGGCCTATGGAGGTTGTGTCTGGCTCCTGTACACTCGCTATGCTTCCTGACAGGCCGTGATGTGAACAACACCCACTGCACACCTGACTGCCGGGAACAGAGCTCACTCTCCTGCCGCCATGGCTGAACCGAGACTGAGCCAGATTCAATCTCTTCTCCCTTGAGGTATTCCTAGTAAGTACTGTGGTCATAGCAACGTGAAAATAACTAATATGCATGGAATCCAGCAAAGGCATTCAAGGTAGAAAAGAAGCAAAGAGAAATACCACTGCAATCAAGACAAATGGTTTTAGAAACCAACAGAAGACAGCATTGATAATGAATGCTTCGGCCAAAGCCATTTGCAGGAAGCCACAGAAGTTCTGTGAACTTGACCACACCTTCTCGGGATGACAAGATTTGTGGTCATAAAGAAAACAAATATCCACATAATGAAATACAAACTGAGCTCTGTCTTCTTTCCATCTGACCCAGGATCTACCAGGCATTGGATCATCCATCAAAAGTGGGTTTCAGCCAGGCAGTGGTGGCACACTCCTATAATCCCAGGACTTGGGAGGCAGAGGCAGGCGGATCTGTGAGTTCAGGGCCAGCCTGGTCTATAAGAGCTAGTTCCAGGACAGGCTCCAAAGCTACAGAGAAACCTTGTCTCAAAAAACAAAAAAAGAAAGAAAAGAAAAGAAAAGAAAAGAAGAAAGAAAGAAAGAAAGAAAGAAAGAAAGAAAGAGAAAGGGAAAGGAAAGGAAAGAAAAGAAAAGAGAAAAGAAAAGAAAAGAAAAGAAAAGAAAAGAAAAGAAAAGAAAAGAAAAGAAAAGAAAAGCAAAACTGGTTTCAGGTGAATATCAGTTAGGTCTACACAGTGACTTCCAGGACAGTCAGGGATATGTAGAGGGACCCTGTTTCAAACCACACACAAAAGAAAGTATGGATACTTGTCATGCATGGTGGTGTATGCCTTTCATCTCAGCACTAGGGAGGCTGAGGCCGACAGATCTCTGTGAGTCTGAGGCCAGCCTGGTCTACTTAGGGAGTTCCAGGCCTGTCATGGTTATATATAATGAGACTCTGTCTAGAAAAAATAAATAAAAATAAAGAAAGATTATGAACACCTGTGACTTCATTCCTTATTATTTCTGTGTGCGGAGTCTGAAGCCCTGAGGAGCACGTAGGCGGTCCCAGAGGATAAAGACCGGACTGAAGTCTGCCATCCTTTGAAAGTGTTCCTCTAGGCACGCACCTACTTTGTGTATCACTGCACACTTGTCTGAGCAGCTCCTGCCGCATCATTTCCAAAGTCTGATCACTGCGTGGGAGAGTATCAGTGAACATCTGTACTTAGGAATCTAGAATCAAGCTACTATGGCAGTCCTTTTGATCTGAGACCACAGATGTGGAATACAAATATTTCAAGATGGCAATCCATGTTTCTCTACCAAAGAAGACATGCTTTTAAGTCCTGACAAAATGCTAAAACAGATGGGTCTTTCATAACATGCATGAACATATATATATATACACTACAATGTAATGTGTGTGCGCATGGGCATATATACACACACTATAATGTAATATGTGTGCATATATGTAATGTATATTTATACATATATAATGGGTGGTTGTTGAAGTGGGGTTATAGCCACATGAAAGCCCATTCTGTCACACTGCCAGTGCTTATATACCACTGGAATTACACATAACAGAAGTAAAGGAAGAAAGACGATGGACAGTGGGATTTAAAAAAAAAAAAAGACGAAGGCTTCCTTCCAAAAGTAGTAAACACATCTGGATGATGAGCAAAATAAGACAGCAAAATGTCAGTGGGGTGAGTCACTGCACAGGGCGTGGCCGCGATGGGGTTGACCCTTCCCTAACAAGCAAGCCGTTTCCGACTTACCATGTGTAGAATCCAGTGGTGACACTGAGGACATCTTCAAATATCCACCAAGAGAGGGCCAGGCAGGAGTCACACGGTACACGCTTCTCAAATTCCAGTCAACCAAAGAGCTTGTTAGGTTGTGAATGTCATTGTTCTCCTAGTGTCCCGTTGTAAAACCGCCCCCCTGTTGCGGCCTCTCCCCGTCTTTCTCCAGGCCCCACGTGGGGAGCTCACCTGTTTCTTTCACTCTTTGTATCTCAATCCTATATGAACTGAGAAGAAAGTGTCTGTAGTTAGTTCCTTTTGTGAAAACTATCTATTCTTTGACAAGTCTTGGGTTACCGTTGCTGTACATTGTTGTTCTTTGAATGGCCTGGTGCGGCCCTTGAGATTGGTGCGGCCCTTGAGATTGGTGCGGCCCTTGTGACTGGTGCAGCCCTTGTGATTGGTATGCGGCCCATGTGACTGGTGCGACCCATGTGACTGGTGCGGCCCTTGTGACTGGTGCGGCCCTTGTGATTGGTGCGGCCCTTGTGATTGGTGCAGTCCTTGTGATTGGTGCAGCCCTTGTGACTGGTGCGGCCCTTGTGACTGGTGCGGCCCTTGTGATTGGTGCGACCCATGTGACTGGTGCGGCCCATGTGACTGGTGCGACCCATGTGACTGGTGCGGCCCTTGTGATTGGTATTTTCCCTTGTTATTGGTGCTGTTTTACAACATACAATGTTTTACTTTTTTGGCATTTGCACAGTAATGTGATTTCACTTGATATGCATGACAGTTACTCCCCCTGCTTAAGCAGACTCAGGAAGGTTACACTAGGGGGCAAAATCAAAAACATCGGTGCTTGCACTGGGATGAGAAGTCACTCACAGCCCGCCGATAGGAGCGCGGCTCTGAATGCCGTCTCTTGGAATAGACTTGCCTCGTCAATACGGGAGCATCATCTATTATTCTCCATCAACCCATGCTGGAGTCCTCCCTGACGTTTGGCTTTAATGGTGGGCAAAAGGACAATTCTCTTTGTCCTTGACGATATTTATGGAGCAAAAACTACTAGGAGCTGAAATGGAGACAGTTAAGCATGAATGAGTTCATGTAATACGAGGAAACAGACCTTGCCCTCTGGAAGCCCCATCTCAAAATTCCCAAAAATACTCTCAGGCTTACGAAACTCAGGACCAAGCAAAATCTAAACAAGAAATCCCCAAATGGTCTGAAAATTAAGGCATCGTTACTAAAAATATCCACTAAGTGCCTGCATACATCAGGATATTTTGATGGAGGTCAGCTGTCTAGGATTCTGGAGTCTGAAATGCTGACCTACACAGAGTTCTTGCATCCAGTCCAAAGGACTCAGACTGTGATCAGGGGTTAAAGTAACCCTACAGGCTGAGAGGATATAGGGAGAGAGAGAGAGAGAGAGAGAGAAAGAGGGGGGGGCAGAGGGACAGTGGGAGAAACATAGCCAGACAGCTGCAGAGAGGAAACTCCACTCCACCCTAGACACAGAGACAGGGAATTAAGGGGTAAGAAGACGGCAGAGCCTTTGGAAAAGAGGGGAGTCAGCTTGCATAAGAGGGAGCATATTATGACATTAACACTTCAGTGTCTCTGCTCACAAGAACGGAGGGCCGGTGGGATGGCTCAGAGGGTGAACACGCTCGCTGCTACGTCAGACGACCTCAGCCCCACCACTCTGTGCCTCTTTGGTGGAAGCAGAGAACCAACATCCGATTGTTGTTCTCTGATTTTACATACGTACTGTGGCACATGTGCCCGACACATACATACCCACACAGAGAAATGCTTAATTAAACATAGGTTTTCTTTTTCATTTTTTTAGTTTAACTCTTTTTTCACTTTATTATTTTTTAAAAAGAAAACAAACTATCTTTTTTCAATTTACATACCAATCCCAGTTCCCACTGCCTCCCCCCCTCCCATTCCCATCACCTATCACCCCCACACACACCCCTAAACCACTCCTGGTCTTTTTCATTTTTAAAGGGCAAATATTAATTAGTACATTCAAAGTATCCAGTAGAAAATGTTAAGTACCCACGACGGAGGAGATGATGCCATGGATACAGCACTTGCTCAGTAGGCATGAGGACATGCAGAAGCTGGGAAAGCTACCCTGTGGCCTGCTAGAGACTCAACCAGCATTGGCAGCAGACTGCTTAGCATACTAATTCCTTACTATTTTGGTTTCCTTGTTAGAAATATGGAAAGTTTTTAATAATATTTTGATTAATTCTTCGATAATTTAACATAATGCACATTGGCCCTATCCAATCCCCTCGCCTCTTCCCAGCTTCACCCCTCCACCCTCACCTCCCTGTCTATCCAACTTTGAGTCATCATCACCGTTGTCTTCCTCCTTCCTCCTCTTCCTCCTCCTCTAACGCTATCAAGTCCAATTTGTGTTGCCGACCTGCTCTTGAGAATGGGACCTGCCCAGGAATGTTGTCACAAGACCACATTAAAGAAAACTGACTCCCTTCCTGCAACTATCAAAAGCTCCTCAGCTGGAGGTGGGAGTCCATGCCCACTCTTGTCTTAGGGACACCAAGACCCCAGCAACTCTTGTAAAGGACAACATTCCATTGAGGCGGCAGCCTACAGTTTCAGATATTTGGCCCATTATCATCATGACGGGAAGCATGGCGGTGTCCAGGTAGACATGGTGCTGGCTACAACTTGATCAGAAGGCATCAGGAAATGGTCTCAGATACTGGGTGGTATTGGCGGCATAGAAAACCTCAAAGCCCACCCCCACAGTGACACACTTCCTCCAAAAAGGCCACACTTACTCCAACAAAGCCACACCTCCTAATAGTGCCACTCCCTATGAGCTTATGGGAACCAATTACATTCAAACTACCACACCCCTCCATGATGGGAAGTCTTGCTTGAACTTGCATAGGCTTCCTGCATGCTGGCATAATCACTGTGAGCTTTCTATATGTAACTGCCCTTCATGTTCAGAAAGTTGTTTCCTTGGAGTTATCCATCACTTCTGGCTCTTAAGATCCTCTGCCCTCTCCTGGGGAAGAACCTTGAGCGTTGCAGGAAGAGGTCTGATATGTTCGTGTGATTTAAGGCTAAGCACACCTTACCTGAGCAGCTGTGGGCCTCTGCCTCAGTTGCCATCTTCCGTAAACAGAAACTTCTCTGAAGCGGGTGGAGAGGTGCACGGTTGTTCCAAGGAGGCCACTTGTCTGTTTCCCAGCTGCCCAGACTCCTGAAATAACCACAGAGAAACTGTATTAATTAAATCACTGCTTGGTCAATTACTTAAGCGTATTGCTAGCTAGCTCTTACATCTAGAATTAACCCATTTCCAGTATTTTATATTTTACCACGAGGCTCTTTGCCTACCAGCAAGGTTTCGGTCTGTCTCTGACAGTGGCTCCATGGCTTCTCCCTGACTCCATCTCCTTTCTCCCAGCACTCAGTTTAGTTTTCCCTGCCTAGTTCTACTCTACCTTATCACGGGCCTAAGACAGTTTCTTTATTAACCAATGGTATTCACAGCATACAGAGGGGAATTCCACATCACACGGTCTGTGGGTAAAGCAGACATCCTCAAGAGTCCACTTAGTAGAACAGTACCAGATCTCTCTAGGACCTGTGACCTCTCACAGGCTCTGGGCCCCGCAGTGTCAGGCGTGAGGTCCTTTGGGGATCCAGGAGGCTTTAGGTTGAACTGGAAAGTGGTCTTGAGATGGATATAAATATCGATCCCAGTTTAGAAATTTGACTCAAGTGTAAAACACCGATGTGTGGCATGAGACCTTACATGTCAGTCAGAATTACATGTAAGAATTACATGGTAAGCTTCGGGTGAAGGGTTGAATGGGAAAGCAGGTCAGAACATGAAACTGTATGAACAGGGAGACCCCACATAGTTTGTCAGTAAAAAAGGTGTCCACCCACCATGCCTGTGCCCTCTCAGGCCTGAACACGGATGGAGGAAGAAAAGGCTGGAAGTATTTCCGAATGCCTATTGTCCATGTGCATTTTACCAAGTAAATGAGATCCTTCCAGGGAGTGGCTAACAGTGCCAGGAGAACCAACAAGCAGCATGAGAGAGAAGGCAGGCTGAGGCCGTGCTGGAGAAGAGATCTTATTTCAGAAACAGCGGTGGGCAAAGACTGAAGGGTGAGATGAGGCTCGGGGGACAGAAAGAAACCATGTGTACCAGAGGTACGTATGGCATGTCATTTGTAGCATCACTTAGAATGAGTCTGACTTCTTCGGGAAGGAACCCTGTCATAGAATGGATCACCTCATGGAGTGTCCCCAAAGGGGCGGGAGGAGGGGTGGGAGGGAAAACTGTGGTTGGAATACAAAATGAAATTAAAAACTAAATAAAAATTTTTAAAAACTAGTTTTCAACGGGCCTCTCTTCGGGCCGGCCCTCAGTACAGCCTGTTCCCATATCTAGCACCAGCTCACAGTTTGCTCTGTCTTCCACCGTTTTCCCAGACTGGACCCATTCCCTACGTTAACATGCTCACTGTTAGCAGGGGTCTACTTTTGTTCATGTGCTGGTTAGCCTAAGTGTTAAGGAGCTGCAGCTGAAATGGGGCTTACGTTAATCAACAATAGCTGGGTTTGTATGACTCTTGTCTTTCACTGCCAACCCGCTCCTTGTAAAGCACCTGTCTGTCTTCTTCAGGGATGTTCTAGTCAGCCTTAACTGTCAGCGTTAACATGGTTTAGGGCAACCTGAGAAGGGAGTCCCAACTGAGGGATTGTCTGGGTTAGACTGGCCTGTGAGCAAATCTATAGGGAATTGTCTTATTAATTGATGCAGGAGGGTCCAGCACACTGTGGGCAGCACCACTCCCTGAGAAGGTACTCCTAGGCTGTAAAGCTAACCTGGCTAAGCATGAGACCAAGCAAGCCAGCTTGGTCCTTGGTGTCTGCTTCAGTTCCTCCTTAGTGTCTGCTTCAGTTCCTGCCTCGGCATCCCTTGATGACGGACCGTGACCTGTTCATCTTCCTGCCTTGGTTTCCCTTAGTGACAGACCGTGACCTGTTCATCTTCCCACCTTGGCTTCCCTTGATGACAGATCGTGACCTGTTCATCTTCCTGCCTTGGTTTCCCTTAGTGACAGACCGTGACCTGTTCATCTTCCCGCCTTGGCTTCCCTCAATGGCAGACCATGACCTGTTCATTCTTCCCGCCTTGGCTTCCCTTGATGACAGACAGTGACCTGTTCATTTTCCCGCCTTGGCATCCCCCGTTGACGGACTGTGACCTGTAAGCAACAAAAAATCCCTTTTCTACCTAAGTTGCTTTGGTTGTGGTATCTGTCACGGCAACAGAATGGAGGTGTTTCTCAAGGGGCTCCCACAAAAGTCCAACCTGCTAATTCGGACACTTGCTTGGTCTTGATGCAGCTCCCAGTGGGCACCTGAGGTGGCCATTGTACCCACTGCTGTTTCTGAGCCCTGCCACCCTCTCCTAAGAGGCACTACCAACTTCTCAGGAAGCAACTAACCCCTGGGGGCTTTGAAGAAGCTAACACTCCATCACTGGACATTTTCCCTTCTATCATCTTGATAACACTGCGAGGTGGGGTTTAATACATCTAAAAGGTTGTGAAGCCATCACCGCTGTCCAGTTCCAGCAAACTTTCATGCTTCATTAAGGTGTGCGGCTCAGACCTAACCCAGCATGGAGAAGATTGAGGCAGGAGGAGCCTGAGTTTCAGATCAAAGAGATTTTAAAAAGAAGATAGAAAGAGAAAATATAAATATTGTAGATTTTGCACCAGCATAGAACTCCCATTCTCTTGGTCAGGCGTGGTGGTGCAAGCTTGTAATCCCAGCCCTTGGAGGACTGAGGTAAGGATTGCTACAAGTTTAAGAGCAGCCTTGGCTACTTAGAAAGACCTTGTTTCAAATAAAGAAAAGATTTCTGGATGTGTCAGGACTGTTACCCTCATGAACATAGCGGCTATGGTTGCCCATCTAAGACCCACATAAGATCAAGCCAATCAATCTTCCGGCTTGGATAGGGGTTGGGTGTTCTAGGCCCCACCCATAGCTGAGAGCTATATACTTGATGGCTGCAGTGGGGTGGAGGAAACCAGCTTTCGTCAAGGGTGTGGCCTCCCCTAAGTAGCCTATGCTTCAGAGAATGGCTCTGTACCATGTGCGCATGAGCAGTCCTAACTGGACTCCGTGGGTTAGAAAGAGAGGGAAAAATCGAGGACACGAGGTTTGGAGGGGGGAGTCTGAGAGGAGTGGTATACACAGAAATGTGCATGAAATTCTAAAAAATAGATAAATAAAAATACAATGTCTAAAAGAAAGGCAAAGACCCCATGTCTGTCCTCTCTCACTCCCTAACCCCACCTGGGAAACCTGGGGCATCCATTTAACCTGCCTGTCCCCTTGGCTGGAATCTGACGCTCCGTGACCTTTCATATCTGTCGCTTCGCAGGCCGGTTTTCAGGGTCCACTTACGCTGTCCAGGACCAGCACGCTCTTCTTTTTAAGGCTAAACAGCATCCCGGACCTTTTTTTAAGGCTAAGTACCAGCAAACTATACCTCTGATTAAGTGTTGGATAAACAACTAGAATTGATGTGTGACTCCACTCAGGACTCTTACAGGGAGGGGGTTGTGTGCCTAGTTACTAATCCATCGTTGCTCAGGTATTACAGAACCCTAGTGTGCTTCCACTTCTGTGCCAGCCCTGGGAGCAAAAACACAGCGGATAACTTGGTGTTGCTGTCTATATTGATTTTTTCCCCAATTTTTTTTTCCTCTATCATTTGTTGATGGGCACTGGATTTAATCCACTTGGGGCCGATTACGGTTTGAGTCTAAAATGCCCCCCCCCCATCAGCTAGGGTCTGAACACTTGCTGCCGAACTGGTGACACCGGTCAGAGAAGTCGTGGCTCCTTCGGGCTGGGAGGCGTGGCCTGCAGAGTGAGCCCTGGCTCTTTTGGTTGAAGTCCAGCCCCACTTCTGGCGAACTCTGTTTCCTGATCAGCTAAGATGTGACGATCTGAGCTGCAGAACCCTGGCCACCATACCTTCACCACCATGACGAGTTGAAGTAAACCCTTCCTCCCTGAGCCTCCTTCTGAAGGGGAACGCGTCAGATGGGGGTTCCCCCTCATCATCATCAGGTGTACGTCACAGGCACACATAAGGTGCTGTCAGGGACCTCCCAGCACAAGCTCTGTGTGGTCGCGCACCTCAGTCTTCTTGGAAGCATCCTTCAAGCGTCATTGTTGAACCCTGTGACAGTTTAGCCTTCTGAGGACCTGAAAGACTGTCTGCAAAGCAGTTGCATCACTTCAGACTCCCACAAGTCCCTAATGGGGACTCCAGTTTCTCTGGATCCCCAATAGTCTTTCCCATTGCCTGTCTTCTTCAGTCTACCCCAGTGGGTGTCAGTGGTGTCTTCCCACTTTTATTTGCTGATGGCCTGTGACCTTGAGCATCTCCTTGTTTATTTTCATTGGCTATTTGTCATCTTTGAAGAGATGTTTATTCAAATCTTCAGTCTATGTTTAACCTGGGTTAGTTTATTATTTAGCTACTAGCGCTCTTTATATATGCTGGTTCTAAGTATACATTCTTAACAAATGTATCCCCCATGTTATGGATGATCTGAAATTTCTTCTCTGCTTCGTGATCCTTGGAGAGATCTGGTTATTCCTGAGAGGTGTCAGTGAAAGTGTTCCTTTAGTTGTTTTGCTTATATACTCCCTCCCAACCTCCTTCCCTCCCTCCCCTGGTGCTAACAGGAACACTGGGCAGACTCAAAGACAAACTTGAGGCTTTGGACTCAGCACCCAACTCTGAATCCCAGCTCTGCCCCTTATGCTAAGTTCCTTAAGCCTAGATTTCCCACTCATACGTTGGGTATGTTGACCCTGGGGATTGTTTCCAGTAGTAAATGAGAGAGTGGGGCTCCTTTCTGCTCTCTCTCAACCTCATAACTGACCCATATCGCCCACTGCTTTTCCCATCTTCCCTGGGAGGAGCTTAAGTGACCTCCTCTGAGTGCAGCTACTACTATATCAAAGAAATGGGGCTTAGTGTGATTCACACACACAAACACCAGCTGTGGGGTGTGGGGTAGGAAGAGTCTCCATTCCAAAGGAAATCAACAGTAACTCAGGCTTAAGAGGCAAAGATCAAACAACCTGTGAATCCATCCCCCATGTGGGGCTCTGTCTTAATTCCTTCGCAGCTCCGCCTCATTTCCTTCTGAGCTGTTCTCACACCAGAAAGTTCCCCTATTTTTGTTGTTACTATTTGAAATGTGTTCTTGGTGTGTCACCCAGGCTTGTCTTGAACTCTTGGACTTAAGCAATCCTCCCACTTTAATCTTCAGAATAGCTGGGACTTCAGGCACACCTCACTGAGCCATTTTTAAGGTTGTGTCTGAGTGATAAATGTATTGTTCAACTCCTTGAGGGCAGGGACCTTGTCTGCCTCATTCATACCTGGCCAGTGTCCCCAGAACTTACGGTACTGATTCTGAAATGGCTGTGACTTAATAGTTTTTAAGGAATTGAAGAACGTGGCTTGCAGTGTCTTCGAGCTCTGGGGAATGCACTGATAGGCCAGCGGCCTATCTTCCTTCTGGAAAACAGTCGCCTTTGGTTGACTGTCAGTGGCAGAATAGCACTGATAGCTTCCAGGGCATGCGCTCGTGGGATATGCTGGGAATTCAGTCAGGTGAGTACCTATCTGGAAGGCACACAGAAGTTAGGCAACTTACTCGGAATTCTAAGAGTAAAACTCTGGGGTGTGGCTCAGATAGAGAGTCCTTGCCTCTCATGTTCCCGGAACCAGGTGTGATCCCTAGAGTCACTGAGAACAGCCACAGAAAACAGCAATTAGGGGCTGGGGAGATGGCTTAGAGAGGTTAAGAGCACTGCCTGCTCTTCCAAAGGTCCTGAGTTCAATTCCCAGCAGCCACATGATGGCTCACAACCATCTGTAATGGGGTCTAGTGCCCTCTTCTGGCCTGCAGGCATACACACAGACAGAATATTGTACACATAATAAATAAATAAATATTAAAAAAAGAAAGGAACAGGCTTTTAAAAAAAACAGCAATTAGTATAAATTTCTCAGGTATGGAAGCACACTTTTATAATCCCAGCGCTGGGGAGCTGGAGGAAGGTGGATCACTGTGTTTACAGTAACCCTGGGTTACCAAGCAAGTTCAAGGCCAGTTGAGACCCTGTCTCAAAAAAGTAATAAATAAATCAATAAATTACCAAGGGGTTGGACTAGAGGTGGCTCAGCAGTTAAGAGCCCTTGCCGCTCTTGCAGAGGACTCAGACTCAGTTTCCAGCACCCAGATGAGGGCTCACAACAGCCTGTGACTCCAGTCACCTCCAGCCGCTGAGGGCTCCTGCATGTATGTGCTGCACATAAGCGCGTGTGGGGACACAGACACAAAATAAACAAAGAAATCCTTTAAAATAACCAAAATCCAAGGACCTGGGATGCAGTTCAGTAGCGGAGCACTTTCCTGGGCACACAAGAATGCCTCCTGACCCCGCCCAAAGAAGAAAAGAAAAGACCTGGGTAACACATGGAGCCCAGGAAGGCCGGCTCAGCACCCTTCTGCTCGGTCGGCATAGCACAGTGCCCGTCACCATTAGAAACGAAATCTGAGCCTCCAAGCCCATGGTAGGTTATCATCTCTGACCTTTGGTCTCAGACAGGAGTCTCCAATTCCAAGTCATTAGCAGGGCTTGGTCTGTAGTTCAGTGGTAAGTGTGAAGTCTTGAGTTCAAGTCCCACTCAAAATAAACTCATAAATAAAGCCATAGCCGAGGCAAATCGCTCCCATCTCTGAGAAACCCAGCATGCAGATGAAGCCCTGTCCATAGGACTCACACACGACCACACAGAGCAGACACATAAGCCCAACCACCTAACTATGCAGTGCTCACCTCTTCCTTCTCCTGCCCCGTCCCTGCCCCCCACCCCACCCTCCTCGGCCATCCTTGATTCTCATGACAAGAACTTGCCCATTCTTCAGGTTTCGTTCTCCATGTGTTTCCTCGGGTCACCCCATTTTAAGTAGGTCCCCTGATCTAGGCAGTAGGATCTGACTCAGCCCTGGTATAGAAGACAAAAAAAAATAATAATAATGAGCAAACTGATGTAATTTATCACGTTAGGGCCACAGCAATAGAATCTCACCTGTGGGGTTAAACAAGGATTCCCCCCGCTCACCTATAACCAACCAATAACCACCTATAGCCTGTCTAAACAGGAAGAGCACTGGGCAAACAAATCATTAGGAGGGCGTTTCTCAACAAAGCGTGTCCTCAGTGAACTGGGAAATGAAAGCTGACTATTTAAATCTTTTTTCTCTTGACTAGAATACTCGTATGAGGAAAGGCCGTGTCTGGCCTTACACCGGGCTCTTGACAAGTACGGCAAGGTGTGTCAGTACTCCCAGCAAGCTGCCAAGATCAAGATGCTCAGAAGTCAAAGGCAACCAAGGAAATGACAGGCAGGAACCCAGGGTTCAGTTAGCCTAGTATAAGGGGTCCTACTTAAGATGGGGTAGACCGAGGAAACAGACATGTGGACCAAGACAAGAAGAATGAGACAGGATAGAAGAGGGTTCCCAGTAGAGGAAACAGCCCTCAAAACAGAAGTCAGGGAAGGTGGTAGTGGTTAGACTGGAGAAAAATTCCACGGGCAGCTAGAGAGGAGCCAGGAGTGGTGGTACATACCTTTAATCCCAGCACTCAGGAGGCAGAGACAGAAGGATCTCCATGAGTTCAAGGCCAGCCTGGTCTACATATAGAGTTCCAGGACAGCCAAGGCTAAAATAAAAACAAAATAAAATTCCTGGAGCTAGAGGTGAATCAGCAGTTAAAAGCACTGGCTGCTCTTGCGGAAGACCGGGTTCAGTTCCCAGCACCCACATGTCAGCTCACAAACATCTGTAACTCCGGTTCTAGGGTATCCAACACCCTCTTCTTACCTCCATGGGCACCAGGCACATGTGTGGTACACAGACATACATGCAGACAAAACACTCATACACATAAAGTAGAGTAATTTTTTTAAGAGGTTAGAGAGGTATGTGGATGGGGGCAGCTCTGAAGAGCTGGGAAGTCTCCATAATTGGTCAAAATATTGAGAATACATGGCTGTCGAATGTCCGGCCATAGTAAGACATCTATGTCACCGCTTCCCAGATCATGTACCTTGAGAGAGAAAGGGGGAAAAGAATGTAAGAACCAGAAGATGCGGGTGAGCAGTGCAGTGCTGACCTCCAGGCGTGGCAGGGTCACCATGTGGAGTGCACAGTACTGACCTCCAGGCGTATCAGGGTCACCGTGAGGAGTGCAGTGCTGACCTCCAGGCGTGGCAGGGTCACCGTGAGGAGTGTGCAGTGCTGGCCTCCAGGTGTGTCAGGGTCACCGTGAGAAGTGCAGTGCTGACCTCCAGGTGTGGCAGGGTCACTGTGAGGAGTGTGCAGTGCTGGCCTCCAGGCATGTCAGGGTCACCGTGAGGAGTGTGCAGTGCTGACCTCCAGGCATGACAGGGTCACCGTGAGGAGTGTGAAGTACTGACCTCCAGGTGTGTCAGGGTCACCGTGAGGAGTGTGCAGTACTGACCTCCAGGTGTGTCAGGGTCACCGTGAGGAGTGTGCAGTGCTGGCCTCCAGGTGTGTCAGGGTCATCGTGAGGAGTGCAGTGCTGACCTCCAGGCGTGGCAGGGTCACCGTGAGCAGTGCAGTGCTGACCTCCAGGTGTGTCAGGGTAACCGTGAGCAGTGCAGTGCTGACCTCCAGGTGTGTCAGGGTCACCGTGAGGAGTGCAGTGCTGGCCTCCAGGCGTATCAGGGTCACCGTGAGGAGTGTGCAGTGCTGACCTCCAGGTGTGTCAGGGTCACCGTGAGGAGTGTGCAGTACTGACCTCCAGGTGTGTCAGGGTCACCGTGAGGAGTGCAGTGCTGACTTCCAGGCGTGACAGGGTCACCATGAGGAGTGTGCAGTGCTGACCTCCAGATGTGTCAGGATCACCATGAGGAGTGTGCAGTGCTGACCTCCAGGCATGTCAGGGTCACTGTGAGGAGTGCAGTGCTGACCTCCAGGCGTGACAGGGTCACCATGAGGAGTGTGCAGTACTGACCTCCAGGCGTGTCAGGGTCACCGTGAGGAGTGTGCAGTGCTGACCTCCAGGCGTGACAGGGTCACCATGAGGAGTGTGCAGTACTGACCTCCAGGCATGTCAGGGTCACCGTGAGGAGTGTGCAGTGCTGACCTCCAGATGTGTCAGGGTCACCGTGAGGAGTGTGCAGTACTGACCTCCAGGTGTGTCAGGGTCACCGTGAGGAGTGTGCAGTACTGACCTCCAGGTGTGTCAGGGTCACTGTGAGGAGTGTGCAGTACTGACCTCCAGGTGTGTCAGGGTCACCGTGAGGAGTGTGCAATACTGACCTCCAGGCGTGTCAGGGTCACCGTGAGGAGTGTGCAGTACTGACCTCCAGGCGTGTCAGGGTCACCGTGAGGAGTGTGCAGTACTGACCTCCAGGTGTGTCAGGGTCACCGTGAGGAGTGTGCAGTACTGACCTCCAGGCGTGTCAGGGTCACCGTGAGCAGTACAGTGCTGGCCTCCAGGCGTATCAGGGTCACCGTGAGGAGTGTGCAGTGCTGACCTCCAGGTGTGTCAGGGTCACCGTGAGGAGTGTGCAGTACTGACCTCCAGGTGTGTCAGGGTCACCGTGTGGAGTGCAGTGCTGACTTCCAGGCATGACAGGGTCACCATGAGGAGTGTGCAGTGCTGACCTCCAGATGTGTCAGGATCACCATGGGGAGTGTGCAGTGCTGACCTCCAGGCATGTCAGGGTCACTGTGAGGAGTGCAGTGCTGACCTCCAGGCGTGACAGGGTCACCGTGAGGAGTGTGCAGTACTGACCTCCAGGTGTGTCAGGGTCACCGTGAGGAGTGCAGTGCTGACCTCCAGGCATGACAGGGTCACCGTGTGGAATGCAGTGCTGACCTCCAGGCATGACAGGGTCACCGTGTGGAATTCAGTGCTGACCTCCAGGCGTGACAGGGTCACCGTGTGGAATGCAGTGCTGACCTCCAGGCGTGTCAGGGTCACCATGAGGAGTGTGCAGTGCTGACCTCCAGGCGTGTCAGGGTCACCGTGAGGAGTGCAGTGCTGACCTCCAGGCATGTCAGGGTCACCGTGAGGAGTGCAGTGCTGACCTCCAGGCGTGACAGGGTCACCGTGTGGAATGCAGTGCTGACCTCCAGGCGTGGCAGGGTCACCATGAGGAGTGTGCAGTGCTGACCTCCAGGTGTGTCAGGGTCACCGTGAGGAGTGTGCAGTACTGACCTCCAGGTGTGTCAGGGTCACCGTGTGGAGTGCAGTGCTGACTTCCAGGCATGACAGGGTCACCATGAGGAGTGTGCAGTGCTGACCTCCAGATGTGTCAGGATCACCATGGGGAGTGTGCAGTGCTGACCTCCAGGCATGTCAGGGTCACTGTGAGGAGTGCAGTGCTGACCTCCAGGCGTGACAGGGTCACCGTGAGGAGTGTGCAGTACTGACCTCCAGGTGTGTCAGGGTCACCGTGAGGAGTGCAGTGCTGACCTCCAGGCATGACAGGGTCACCGTGTGGAATGCAGTGCTGACCTCCAGGCATGACAGGGTCACCGTGTGGAATTCAGTGCTGACCTCCAGGCGTGACAGGGTCACCGTGTGGAATGCAGTGCTGACCTCCAGGCGTGTCAGGGTCACCATGAGGAGTGTGCAGTGCTGACCTCCAGGCGTGTCAGGGTCACCGTGAGGAGTGCAGTGCTGACCTCCAGGCATGTCAGGGTCACCGTGAGGAGTGCAGTGCTGACCTCCAGGCGTGACAGGGTCACCGTGTGGAATGCAGTGCTGACCTCCAGGCGTGGCAGGGTCACCATGAGGAGTGTGCAGTGCTGACCTCCAGGCGTGTCAGGGTCACCGTGAGGAGTGCTGTGCTGACCTCCAGGCATGTCAGGGTCACCATGAGGAGTGTGCAGTGCTGGCCTCCAGGTGTGGCAGGGTCACCGTGAGGAGTGCAGTGCTGACCTCCAGGCGTGACAGGGTCACCGTGTGGAATGCAGTGCTGACCTCCAGGCATGTCAGGGTCACCGTGAGGAGTGCAGTGCTGACCTCCAGGTGTGTCAGGGTCACCGTGAGGAGTGTGCAGTACTGACCTCCAGGTGTGTCAGGGTCACCGTGAGGAGTGTGCAGTACTGACCTCCAGGTGTGTCAGGGTCACCGTGAGGAGTGCAGTGCTGACCTCCAGGCGTGACAGGGTCACCGTGTGGAATGCAGTGCTGACCTCCAGGCGTGTCAGGGTCACCGTGAGGAGTGCAGTGCTGACCTCCAGGCGTGACAGGGTCACTGTGTGGAATGCAGTGCTGACCTCCAGGCGTGTCAGGGTCACCATGAGGAGTGTGCAGTGCTGACCTCCAGGTGTGTCAGGGTCACCGTTTGGAATTCAGTGCTGACCTCCAGGCGTGGCAGGGTCACTGTGCTCTTGAACTCAGAGCAGCTGAGATTACTGCACAGGACTGAGCCAGTCAACATAGTGAGATGGAAGTGGGAGATCCATGTGGTCCCCCCACTCCCCGAGGATTTCCTCACAATTAATAGTTATAGGGTGGAAGAGACATTGTCTTCAGTGGTATACCCACTGATAAGGTGCCCGTTCCTGTAAGCAAACCCTCATCCATGCTCCTATAAACAACCCTGACTGGTTCTCTCTCTCTCTCTCTCTCTCTCTCTCTCTCTCTCTCTTACACACACACACACACACACACACACACACACTCACACTCACACTTACATGCACACACTTATACTTACGTGCACACATACACTTACATACACACAGAAACACTCTCACATATACTCACACTCACGTATACACACTCACACACATAACACACACTCACATATACGCACTCACACACATACACACACTTACGCACAGGAAAGTAGAAATAAAACTAGTTAGAAAAAGAAAGGTGGTTAATAGAAGTGCAAGGGGAAGAAGAAAGTTTAAAGGGAACAATGAACATGATTGAAAATCATTAAGAATATGTATAAAAAGGCCAGTGAACCCCACAGTCATGTATAATTAATATATATTTAAAATGTGAGTCCCAGTCTCAGAATGGTAGCATAGGCTTCTAATCTCAGCTGCTCAGGAGGCTGACACAGGAAGATGGCAAATTCAAGGCCAACTTGAAGAGCTTGGTGAGACCCTGTCTCACTAAGGACACAATTAAATAGGCAGGGGTGGAATGCCCACAGGCTCGGTGTTATCCGGTATCAAGGTTTTCCAGAAAAGCTACTGCACAATAACGCTGGGAGTTTCCCAGAAGGGAGAACTGAGCAAGGGGGATGTGGAGCATAGAAAGTGTATTCCCAGGAGCCGGGGCGATGGTCAGCCGTTCAGAGCCCTTCCTGCCCTTGCAGGGCATGTGGGTTTGGTTCTCAGCACCCATAATGTAGCTCATGACCATGTACAGCCTGTAATTCCAGTTCATGGGGATCTGGCACCATTTTTGAGCACAAGGCATGCACATGCTACACATACATACATGCAGGCAAGCACTCGTGCACATTAAATAAAAACATACTAATTTTAAGCATATTTAGAGCTAGGAAATGAGTCAGTGGATACAGTACTTGCTGGGCATCTGAATTCATATGCCAAGAATGTACATAAAGCTGGACACGGCAGCACGTGTCTGCAATCTCACACTCGTACATGAGATGCAGATACAGTAGAATCCCAAGACGCTCACAGCTGCTGCCAGCACAGACAGCAGCAAACAGGAAATCCTGCCTCAAAAGCATGATGGAAGGCGAGGACCGATTCCAATGTTTTCATCTGAATCCCATATGCATATCTCAGCATGGGCCTGCCCACTTACACACACAAACATGCATACACACGCATATCTCGGCATGGGGCTGCCCACTTACACACACAAACATGCATACACACACACATACACATGCATACACATCTCAGCATGGACCTGCCCAGTTACACACACAAGCATGCATACACACTCACATACACATGCGCATCTCAGCATGGGCCTGTCCACTTACACACACAAACACACATACGCATTCACATGCACATCTCAGCATGGGCCTGCCCACTTACACATACACAAACATATCATACACACACACAAACACATGCACACACGTCTCAGCATGGGCCTGCCCATTTACACACAGGAACATGTATACACACACACACACATATACACACAGTTTTCTTTTAAATGTGGATTTTTTTTTCCTCTTTGTCAAGATCAGGGAGGGCTGACCCTATTACACTATCCATGAGACACCGTCCTGAGCACTTGTGTGATTTAAACCAGAATGACCAGGCAGGTAAACTACAAAATACCTCTTAATGTCTGTCCATGATTAACATTTTGTGTTCAAGAAGCCTATTTTGTTTGAGGGTAAATACAGAAATTTCATAGCAGGTAAGGACCAAGAGAATGAGCAAACTGTCAACACAGGAAGACCAAAGGCGTGGCATAGAGCTGTTTTCCTATCTTCTTGCGCAGAGCACAGCACCTGCCCTCAGTCAGAATCAAGTCAGCTGTGTGGTGTCGGTTCATCTCTTAGGTTCTGACAGGTAGGCTGAAGAAGCTCAGGAGAAGGCTTGGTCACTGAAGTGTCTTTGGCCCCCACCACAAGTCTTTCGCTGAGCCTTGGATTTCTGATTCATCGAGGGCTAAAATTGTTTTTAACCCCCACAAATTACCTCGTACTGTGCCTGGCACAGAACTTAATATATACAAATAATTAGAGTAATATTTGTACTATGAATAGGCCCCCTTCTCTCTCCCTACATTTCAGCCATATTGAGTTTCCTGGGGTGGGGGGCTCTAATAGCTCTTTCTCGCGTCCTCCCTTGCAATCCTCCCAGCCAGGGCCCCTCCCTCCTGCTCTCTGCACACTTGACTGCTGAGGTCTAACGTCCCTGCCTCTGAGTGCTCCCTTCTCTTCACTTGTAATGCCTTAGTTTACCGCATGTTTATGTGTTTGTTCTCTGTCCCCACCAGAATGTAAGCCGCGCGAGGGCCAGAGCAGTGCAAGTGTTTAGCCAAGAGTTACTGGATGAATGCAATAGTTGTCAATCTGCCATTCCCCAAAATGGCTTCCAAAGCTTCCAAAAAACATACAGAGCCTCTGAGTGAGACAGCACAAGCCTGTTGTCCCAGCACCCAGGTGGCAGGAGGCAGAAAGATCACAAGTTCAAGGCTAGCACGGACTCTGTCTGTCTCATGAAAGCAAACAAGCAAAAATCCTTGGAACCCACCCCTAAAGATCCTGACTTAATTAGTCTTGAGGAAGACTTGAACTTGGGACTACTTTAAAGCACACCCTCCGCAAGCAACCCTAAGGGTCAGCCAGCGTTAGAAATTAGTGATAGAAGAGATTGTACAAAGCAGCTTCGGAGAGCTTCACTTCTGGTCTCTATGGCAGCAGCCCCACGGAGGATGCTGTCTCATCCGGGTACCACATGGTGAGTAGCAAGGGTTCTGCTCTGAAGAGCAGAGGGAAAGGATGTTCACGTTTTCCTGCCTTAGAGCAGTGTGGTAGATGCGCCATTCAGCACAAAGTGTCAGGAATTCCTAGACAGCGGATCCACTAACACTGAGATGTAGCCACCAATATATACAGCATTGCTCTGATGCCTCCTCTTTGAGAGGGACACACCAGCAGGAAGCCAAGAGTTGCTGCTGCTGGCCACAGCGGGCTGGCTGTTCTGTTCTCTGCTGCAGCCTCCTCGAGGCCCAGCATAGAAACAGCCCTCTCCCCTCCAGTTCCTGACCAGTTTTCTATCCCTGGGTATGAGGATCATGTGTCTACCCATGGAAGGTGGGTGTAAATAAGCTGAGAGTGACTGTATGCAGTGGCCGTGATGTCATTAGACTACTGGGCGGATGTCCTGGCCTGTGTTTTTGTTGAAGTATGTGTGCCAAGGTGCATCAGCCCCCGAGAGGGAAGCAAGTGCCGAAGGGACACTAGCGACCTCTCCTCTGGCATATTTTGTGAGATGAATGAGATGCCATTGGCTGCTTAGCTTCGAGTAGTTTGTTTGCTGGCTGCCACTTTTTAGACCTTGGGCTAAGAGCTATTCATTTGTGAAATGCTAAAATCTATAGCTTAGAAGGAAATCCCATGCCATGTTCAAGTTCCCTAAGTATCAATCTAAAAATAATGGACACGGAGGCAGAGACAAGATCCCTGGAGCTCTCTACCCAACTAGCCTGGCCTACTTGGTTAGCTCCAGGCCAGCAAAAGACCCAGTATTAATAAAAAGGTAAGCACCTGAGGAATAACACTTGAAATTGTGTTCTGCCCCCCCCCATGTGCACACAAATGCACACACACACATCCACCTGTGAGCATGCATGCAAACGCACAACCCCCTATATGCATATACATACGTATTAAATAAATAAATAAATATAAATGCCAGATGGTCAGGCATTATGGTAGACACCTTTAATCCCTTTAAACCAGGCCCCAGGAGACAGAGATAGGAGTGTCATGAGTGAGTTCAAGGCCAGCCTGGACAACACAGGAAGCCCTCGTAATAAATACATAGCTTTTCCCCAAGAGCACAAGGATGGCACAACATTAAGAGAGGAAGTCTGCCACTACAACTCAGTCTCTTGAATTATGAATGGAATCAGAACACAGAACTATGCCAGAGCTAGAAGCATCAGCCTGGAGTCATACACACACACACACACACACACACACACACACACACAAATAAACCGTGCAAGTTTTTGTGATTGGTTTAACCTTGTGCCTCAACTTTCCCATCAGTAAAACAGTAGTGACGAACTCCTCGCTCAGAGAGCTGAGGAAACGAGACAGTCCTGGGGAGCATCTAGTGCGATGTCAGGCGTGAGGCAACGCTCCACAAATGTTGTCTGTTATGGCGCTGTTTTGTCACAGGAAAAGTCAGAAGCTGTGCCAGCTGGCTTCCTGTTACTGCAAATAAATCCCTCCAATCAGCTCACAAGGAGAAAGGGTTTATATTGGGTCATAGTTCTAGAGATTTCTGTGCGCTGTCTGTCAGTCTGTGGCTTTTGAGTCTGTGAAGAATCAACGACACAAGGTAGGGGAAGTGACTCCCATCACGAAATCTGGGGGGAAAGGGAGGGCCAGAGAAGTTGGAGAAAAGAAACCAGAATCCTACAAGTCCCTTCAAGGACACACCCTCAGTGACCTAAAGTCTCCCAGCCCCACCTCTTGAAGGTTCCAGCACCAAGCCTGCAGTACATGGCCCATTGGGGAACCTTCCAGAACTGAACTATAGCAGAAATATCCAGAAAAGGGGGAAGACAAGGGAAGGGAAAAGAAAGAGGAGAGAGGGATAGGAAGAGGGAATTTACTTAGAAAGAAACGCAAGGAAGTTCAGTTTCAGAAGGTCCAACTAGCCAATGAAAAGCACAAGCAAGTGTTTAAAGGAAACACGGATGGCGGAAGATCTGCTAAGTCTACCAGGATTTACGGTTGTCTGTTCCTAGTTAGAACAAGGCATTCCTCGGCAGCTTGTGACTGCCACCGGCCTTGCCAGAGGGAGGATGAAGCTGTCTTTGCATAGATTGTGGGAAATATACAAGGCATTCACATGTGAGGGACCAGGATTAGACACACGGACTTATTACTGTGGCTTTATCTTGGGGTGTGGATTTCTTTCTCCTAACCTGTCAGAATTATTTTCGTAGGATTTGTGGATGTGACATCTAAAAGACAGACCAAGCCGCTTAACACTGAGAAATACGATTAAATAAAGTATTATGCCCTGTTTGTTTCTGGAGTGTTTAAATGATTGGCTTGCATTCATAATTTTCAGACGAATGAGTAAGATCATATAAACTGAGCCAGCGAGGCAGCTCAGGAAATACAAGCCCTTGCCCCCAAGCCTGACGACCTGCGGACCTGCGTTCAACCCACGGGGTCCGCATGTCAAGGAAGGAATCCACTCTGACAAGATCATCGACATTTTGGATACCTAAAGCCATCCACAATCCTCTCAACCTTTTGTACCAGATGGCACAGTTTGCATTCTGAGTTCAAAAAAAAAAAAAGATTTTTAAAGCATATGCATTTTCTCTAAAGCCCATTTCTACAACTCCAGTCTGTGTTATCTGCCAAGGGACCCTTAGGATGGCACTGTAAGTGGAAGAAGAGAAGAGCTACTGCAGCTAGGGCAGGGAGCTCTTGTCCAGAGCATCTGAGACCCTGAGCTACACCCCCAGTGCAGGGTAGGGCTGGAGGACCCCCCCCCCTTTGTTGCTAGCTCTCCGCTGTTAAAGGTTTGCCTGTGTCGTGTCCACACAGGCTCATGTGTTCCGGCACTCGGTTCCTAGCTGGCACTGCTGCCTGAGGAGGCTGTGGAAACTTTTAGGATGAGGGGCCTCGCTGGCAGAGGTAGGGCATCAGGGGTGGCCTTGGAGGTTGTATCCACTTCTGGTTCCAATCCCTTCTCTCTGTTTCTGGTCTTTGCCACAGTGTGGACCAGTCACCGCCATGCTTCCCCACCACCTTGCCCTGGAACTTCTGAAGCCATGTACCAAAGTAAACCACCCTCCTTTACGCTGCCTCCCTTGGGCATTCTGTCACAGCGAGGAACAAAGTAACTCCAGAGTTACTTTGTTTACTTAAGCTAATCACCCTTCCATAACACAAGTCCCTCAGACTGGAATCTTAGAATTCTATAGTCTCCTGCCTTGATCCTTCCCGCATATCTTTACATTCACCCAGCAGATTAACCAGGGAGTCAGAGAGGAAGACAAATTCAGAGTGGGAGTCCTATATAGAGAGAGGACAATCCTCCTTGACACTGGAAGAGGCTTTTCAACTGTTTCAAGTCAAGAGCAGCCTCGTTCAGATTCTCTCTCATGAGTCTTGGAGATAGGGTGGTACCCAAGGAGGAGGGTCACACGCAGGATGCCAGGCTGGCTGCAGGTAAGGAAGGATGTATCCATAGCTTGTACCCAACCCCTCAGCCAGGTGGTCAGTATGACTTCGCTGACCTGCACCAAACAAGCCAAACATCCCAGAGTCCCCCACCTCTCACCCGAGCCCACAGGCAATGCCCTCATGATAGGTGTGCCCTTCAGGATGCCCCGGCCTGGCCGTCTTCCTACTTACTGTGGTCACTGCTGTTGGAGAACATAAGATTGTTTTCTTGTCTAACAGTCAAGGTTAACATTGTTTGAGCTCCCGTTACTTTTCCTGTTCTTACTCAGATCATCACCATGTCTGATCTGTGAATTGCGTTTTCTGAGGACACTCAGAAGAATGCCTTGTCAGGGTGGGCAGTCTGAACCATCGTCACCCTAAACTAGATTATAAGGTCTAAATTGGAATCCCTATTGTTCTGAGCAGGGACTTTGACTGTGACGCCATCTAAAACACTGCCTGAACTTGGGTCCTTGTGATCGTGGAGGTGATCAGAGGTGGCGATGAGCCTGGCACAGCCCTATCCACCCAAAAGCTTAAATACGAATGAGGTGGGAGGAGTAACCAATTCATAGTAAAAAGCCGACGTGTGTTGAGCAAACAAAGTCAGTGCTGATCGTTTTGCACGTTAGTTCATGGACTCTTCTGTGTGACACTGTTGCTCCCGATGTCCCCAATTCACAGACAAGAACAAGGCGACTTTGAAAGATTGGTTACTTTCTGTACTTATCATGGCTTCTTAAGTAGAATCGCAACTCAGGCTTCTGAGATCTTGTGCCTTCTCAAGTAGCCCCAGGTGGGCCTAGAGCTGGCCAAGGGCAAGGACTAGCCTGAAGTCCTGACCCCAGGCCTCTGTGTCTGCATCACCCCCACTTCAGGTGTTTCTGGGGATCAAACTCCAAGGGACTTTGATGTGCTAAACTCACCCTCTGCCCACTGGGCTGCATCCCTGATAGGATGAACTCAGTAAGAACCCTTGCCATGTGGGTTCCTGGAGAAGTCATGGGTGATACAGAAAAGAACTGAGGATGCTGGGGGTGGGAGGGGCGGTTAAGGAAGGAGGACCAAGGCTCAGAGTAGCATTTCTCATCCGCTGCAACATTGTAACAGCATGAGATGTTCCAGTTAAAAGATGACCTTGACTTGTGCATAGAGGCGAATAACTGAGCCCAAGTTTTTAGTGTGGGAATGGCAGAACGCTTTCTGCCGATAATCCAACAGCAGAGAGTTTGGGTTTGACAAACACTACCACCTCTGTCCCAAGTTCCTAACACTGTCACCACAGCACAAAAGCAGCCACCAGCAATAGCAAACAAATCAGTGAGGCTTTGATCCAAATGAGCTATGCAAAAACAGGTGGCAGGCTGGCTCAGGCTGTGGGTCAGACTTGGCAATGACTGCCCCAGTGCTTGACCCAGGCATGCTCTTTCGTTCTACAGCTATGTATTCAGTCTCTTCCGCTTGACAAGTGTGGCTCTGGGAACTGACATACTGGGCAAATGAGAGACAAGCATTTCCACCCACACAGCCCCTCTGTGGGTGGGCGAGACAAAAATCAGTCCTCTGGTGGAGGTATGGAAGCCTTGGGAAGACTTCCTGCGAGATGATAGCTATGCTGTGTCCTCAACAGCCTGACACTGAGGGGAGCTGTCGCCAACGGCTTCTTAAGAGTTGTTTCGTTAAGGCAACCTGAGAAGGTTCCTGTCCTTCCTGTCACTGACTCTTCCTTTTTGTCCCCCAGTCTCAGAACAGCTACAATGACGGAGACTACGAAGGAGCCAGGAGGCTGGGGCGGAATGCCAAGTGGGTGGCCCTCGCCTCCATCTTCATCGGCCTGGTCATCATCGGAGTTTTCTGTGCGGTGCACTTCTCCAGGAAGTAAGTAGGCTCTCCGAGCCCCTGCTGCTACTGAGTGCTTTTCTTCAATACCCGTGGGAATCTATTGGGCTAGGTTAGGAATGGCTTTGATAATAAAATTAATAGGATCTTTACTTTTTCTTACACAGACCATCCAGGGCAGATGCAAGGTCTGTCTTCTGCACAGTCGTTCAGAGACCCAGGCTGTCAATCACTCCACTGTATCTTAGCAATCCTATGGGGAAGAAGAGACGGCTTATCATGACTATAACTCCTTGAGTCAGGACTGTCATGCCTGTCCCAAGAATGACCTGAGTCAGGTTTTCCTGCTCAGCTTCCCATCAAACAACAACAGACAAAACCATTAAAGTAGAAAATGGAACTTTACAATCAGACCCAGACTTGAGGGGCACATTTGACCCTTCAATAGCATCTGAAGATAAAGTAGGAACACTCCAGCAAGGATGAGGTCACCTTTCCCCTCCTCTCTGACCCAAGGTGTAGGGATCCAACCGTTGTCAATCCGGCACGTCGGGGCCAGTCCTCACACACTAGGACTGAATGGCTCTGGCTTGGTAGTGAACATGCTAGGCCTTGCAGTACATGAGGTCCCTACCACCATCTCTGTCATAAGTACTGAGCTCTACCACTGGACACAACAGCAGCCACAAGACAGCGTGGTAACGATCAGTAGGGCTATTTGTAGGTCAAACTTTAGTCACAGAAACAAGTGTTTTTATATGTGGGTTTTAATTCCCCAACCCTCATTTCTAGACCAAGAAGTGATGGGAGGAAGTGATGTGATAGGAGGAAGTAATAGGAGGAAGTAACATGAGGAAATGATGGGAGGAAGTGATGTGATGGGAGGAAGTAATAGGAGGAAGTAACATGAGGAAATGATGGGAGGAAGTGATGTGATGGGAGGAGGTGATGGGAGGAAGTGATGGGAGGAGGTGATGGGAGGAAGTGATGGGAGGAGGTGATGGGAGGAGGTGATGGGAGGAAGAGATGAGATGTGAGGAAGTGATGGGAGGAAGTGATGTGATGGGAGGAAGTGATGGGAGGAGTGATGTGATGGGAGGAAATGATGGGAGCAGGTGATGGGAGGAGGTGATGGGAGGAAGTGATGGGAGGAGGTGATGGGAGGAAGTGATGTGATGTGAGGAAGTAATGGGAAAAGGTGATGGGAGGAAGTGATGGGAGGAGGTGATGGGAGGAAGTGATGGGAGGAGGTGATGGGAGAAAGTGATGGGAGGCAGGGAGTGGGGAAGAAAAGAGAGCCTCTGTGGCTCGTCCACTGCCTGTGCAAATGTCACTTAGCTCACAATTAGAGGACTGGAGGCTGTCATGTGGCCCCGCCCAGCTGCCAGAGGGCAGGAGATGTGAGGGTATTAATGGAGCACCTAGAACTGTCCTAATATTCGTCTCACCAGGTGTCTGCAAAATTGTGCCCTGCATGTGTGACTTTGCATTATGCTTGCCTCATTCCTAGTTCAAGAACAAAAAAGAAAGAAAAACATGTGCTTTGGGATCACCCATGAGCTCTCCTGTCATAAAGAGGGGGACATTGATGTTTCCCTCTGGATTTATACATATTTTTTCTGAACCAACGCCACTTTCCATCAGAGTTTGGACAAAAGCAAAGGATACATGGTGTATAGCCGGGCCCAGAAATGAGAAGCACAAACTCCCAGGGCCAAGGATACTTCACCTTTTCTTCCTGGGCAACTAACTCTTCTACATCCTTGGCCAAAGCACCTTGCTCCTTAAGCTGAGAAGGCCAACCTTTTTTTTGGTTTCATTGACCAAAGAGGCTCACATGGGTGGACGAGGGAGGAAGTCACATCCTTAATCTGGATAGATCAGCCAGCCCAGCCTTGGTGATGGAGAGGACAGCAGACGTCACAGGAGATCAGATGAGCCAGGTGCACAAGCGATGAGGACCAGGCACATGTGGGAGTCCGTGTCCAAACAAAAATTCTCCCAAGGGGGAGCAGAAGGCAGTGTCCAAAGAAAGGGAAAGGGGAGCTAAAAGAGCAGAGGGAGCTCGGGATTTCTGTTCAGACGACACTGACATCATCATCGAGGTCTCTAAAATCTGATGATGTCGGCCTGGAGTGGGGGGAAGATGAGAACACTAGAGGACAGAGGAGAACATGCTGAGCTCTGTTCTTAAAGAAGGCGGGGTGTGTGTGTGTGGTGTGTGCACATGTGTGCGTGTGTGTGGTGTGTGTGTGTGTCGGAGCTTCGTTCTTAAAGAAGGCAATGTGTATGTGGTATGTGTGTGTGTGTGTGTGGTGTGTGTGCATGTGTGCGTGTGTGTGGTGTGTGTGTGTCGGAGCTTCGTTCTTTTTTTTTTTTTTTTTTTTTTTTTTTTTTTATTTATTTATTATGTATACAATATTCCGTGTGTGCCTGAAGGCCAGAAGAGGGCACCAGACCTCATTACAGATGGTTGTGAGCCACCATGTGGTTGCTGGGAATTGAACTCAGGACCTTTGGAAGAGCAGGCAATGCTCTTAACCGCTGAGCCATCTCTCCAGCCCCCGGAGCTTCGTTCTTAAAGAAGGCGGTGTGTGTGTGGTATGTGTGTGTGTGTTTGTGGTGTGTGTGTGTGTGTGTGTGTGTGTGTCGGAGCTTCATTCTTAAAGAAGGCGGTGTGTGTGTGGTATTTGTGTGTGTGTTTGTGGTGTGTGTGGTGTGTGTGTGTCTGTGGTGTGTGTGCGTGTGTGTGCGTATGTGTGGTGTGTGTGTGTCAGAGCTCCGTTCTTAAAGAAGGCGATGTGTGTGTGGTATGTGTGTGTGTGTGGTGTGTGTGTGGTGCGTGTGTGTGTGTGTGTGTCGGAGCTCCGTTCTTAAAGAAGGGGGTGTGTGGTGTGTGTGTGTCGGAGCTCCGTTCTTAAAGAAGGCGGTGTGTGTGTGGTATGTGTGTGTGTGTCTGTGGTGTGTGTGCGTGTGTGTGCGTATGTGTGGTGTGTGTGTGTCGGAGCTTCATTCTTAAAGAAGGCGGTGTGTGTGTGGTATGTGTGTGTGTGTTTGTGGTGTGTGTGTGTGTGTGTGTGTGTGTCGGAGACTGTGAAGCATAGGTAATAGTACAAGCTTGGTACTATTGCCTGGACCTAGGTCCTCACCACTCACCCCAAATCAACTGTTTAACTTGCTCAGACCTCAGTTTCCCCAACTGTGATTCACAGCCCATGAAGCTATTGTACGGATTAGGCTGGTGAGAGAAGGAGGACGTGTGCAGTTTGACGGCTGCTTCTTAGCACACTGAGAACGCAGACCACTTATTGAAAGTTATTGCTACTCTTGCTATAGACGGGACGGGAGAGGACCTCGGGCGCTAAGAGGACTCTAAAGAGAGCTCAGGACTGTGCACCCATGAGCCAAGCTCGGAGGACAGCGTTCCGGGAGAAGGAAGTCAGTCTTGGTTTCATTTCTGAGGACTTGTGAAAACACACACTGCCCAGATCAGACTTAGAACTAGACAGTCACAGTCATAGCAGCTGCCATGGGCGCCCATCCTGCACACAGCAGATAACTTGGAGCTTTCACACATAAACACTAGAAGGAGTTCAAGAGGTATTGCCGTGTTGCGAGGAAGGATACCGAGGTACAGATGGTTGGCAGAAGATAGGATTTAGCTGCATAAAGGGCGTGGTCGATCGGTAGTTAAAAATTAACCAGATGAGCTTTATATAAAAGATTTAGCTTTAATAAACAGAAGAAAGGAAAACTTACAAAACCAAGGTTCCAGCGATCTGGGGACTCAGTGGGCAAAAGAGAGGAAGCGGCAAGCGCACATGGATATTTTATTTGTTTTGTGTGGCCCCAGGGGGACACACCCTAAACAGAATGTGATTGGCTGAAGTTCCCCATCAGCTGCAGCTCTTTGTGCTGTGTTCATGTGTGCGTCTGTGTGTATGTGTGTCTGTGTGTGCACATGTGTGATCACATCTGTACCTGTGCATGCACCTGTGTGTCTATGTCTGTGCATGCACGTGTGTGTACATGCATGTATGTGTATTTCACATGGATGCATATATGTGTAAAGGTGGATTCACCTCTGCAGGTCACGTGGCAGTCAGATGCTAGGACGTGTCCCTCATCCCTCACACCTTAGCGTTTCACCCAGAGTCTCTCTCTGAACCCAGACAGATGTCTCTGCCCTTGGCACGGGGATGCCTGACGCACACTGCCACACCTGGATCTAATGTTGATGCTGGCGATCTGAAATCATGCTTACACAGCAAGCTCTTTACCCTCTGAGCTGGGTCCCACCCCTGGTTCTGGGTTCTGGAGCACAGCTTCTCGCTACCTGTCCATCATTGCCTACTTTCCCAGTATGCCCAGTGGCGGGGATGAGCTGTTCCTGCTTTGTGATCAACTCCAGCATTCACTGATGGGGCGACAATGCCACGAGGTTTGTAAGGAGCCGGAGCCCAAACACAGATGTCCAGGGTCAGGCAGGGGACGTACATGAATGTGGTGTTCAGGTTAGGAAACAATGGGGACTGTGCGGAGCCATTTGAAAGGGAGCAACCACCCCTCAGGATGCTGACCCCGTTTTTAAAAGGAGTCGGAAATCTGATTGAGATGTTGACAGCCACACTGTTTAAACCCACACTAAAAGAGAAAATGATGCTCACACCTGCAGGTTAGAGCCAATCGGAGGTGCCAGTCTGAGGTGAACATTCAGATCAAACATCGGATTGCCAAAGCTGGAGAGACAGCTCGCTGGTGAAGTCTGTCTCCTGCTCTTAACCAGGCACTGAGTTTGGCTCCCAGCACCCACACTGGGGAGCTCACAACTGCCTTTAACTGCAGTTCCAGGGTCATCGAACACCTTCTTCTGGCCCCCACTAACACCCACCTACACGCATATAACACACACACACACACACACACACTTCAAAAATAAAATATTTTCTTTAAAAAAAAGAGATGCTTGTCCCTAAGACATCACACCCAAGTGTTTTGAACAAGGGACCCAGAAGTCCTCACTCATGAGGAATTCCACAATTCATAGTACAAATGTTTCCAGATAGTGTCAAGGCATTGATGTGTGCATGCCTATGATTGAAGCTTCTCTAATACAAGTAAAAGCTATGAATTGAGGTCACCCAGCCACTCTTCCTCAAGAGTTGTGTCTCACAATGGTTAGAGCACATCCTAGCTCTGACCTGGGTGAGTTTTACCAGGACTCACATCCTAGCTCTGACCTGGGTGAGTTTTACCAGGATTCACATCCTAGCTCTGACCTCGGTGAGTTTTACCAGGATTCACATTCTAGCTCTGACCTGGGTGAGTTTTACCAGGATTCACATCCTAGCTCTGACCTGGGTGAGTTTTACCAGGACTCACATCCTAGCTCTGACCTGGGTGCACCTTTAATCACAGCAGTCGGGATGCAGAAACAAGAACATCTCTATGATTTCAAGGACAGCCTGTTCTACATATCGAGTTCCTGAACCACATAGTGAGATCTTGTCTCAAAATAAAACCGAAAGCTAACACACAGGTCATCTGGGCAAGCTGTTAAATGCTCAGACTTCTTTTTTCCTACCTACCTGCAGGATCAGATTCCTTTTAGGTACATTTCTGTCCAAGTTATCAAAAAGGGGGGTTTCTAGAGTTAGAATCCCAAGAAGAAACTCAAATAGCTTAGAACTCTTAGCAAGGGTGAGATGAGGAAATGTTTGAGGCCAGTCTATGCTACATACTAAGACCCTGCCACAGATAAATAGATTTTTGTCCTTTGTGTATGAGAGAGACAGAAAGAGAGAGAAACAGGGTAGCCTATAGAGAAAGAAATCAATTGCAATCTTCCAGTAAGCTGAAGTAAGCTAAGGACAAAATTCTCCGCAGTCCTTTGAAATAAAATATCCTCCATCCTACTTCATAGAAATTGGACGGGCATGTGGGACTGTTAAATAGAGGTCCCCGAGCTTTGTGCTGCCCAAGAATCACCTGGAAAGGTTTATAGACATTTTTATTCAAAACACGCCCAGAGGTTTCCAACTGGTGAATCAGACGTGAGCCTGGGAATCTGCAATTTTTCAGCTCTGAACATCGGCCCCCTCCCTCCACCCCGAGGATTTAGAGCCCAGTGTTAAATGGAAGCCTCTGGTCCAATCCTGGTAAACTTCTTCCTTTTCCTTTGCACAGGAGAAGGCACAGTAGGGCAGCCCTCAGCACAGTGGTCGGTTTTCCTTCACATCAGCGAACTCCCTGTCCTACTTTGTCCTAAGTCAGTGCCAAGGAGAGGGTAGGGTTACGGATGTGTGGGCGTCCCCACGGCAGGCTCTGTGGGAACAATCTGGAAGCCAGCAAGGATTTCATGGAAGGGAAATCTGACTGCAGAGGATGTCAAGCCCAAGTAAGGCAGAGCCATGAATGGATATTTCTGAGTTTAATTCAAAACTCCTCTCTAAAGGAGATTTTGCAAAACTGCCAAGTATTTGTCTTTTAAAAAACAGGGGAGTGAGGTACGGTGGCTCATGCCTTTAGTCCCAGCACTCAGGGTGTAAAGGTGGGAGAATCTCAGTGAGTTCAAGGCCAGCCTGGTCTCTGTGTAGCTAGAGAGCTCCAGGACAACCAGGACTACATAGCGAGACCCAATCCCAAATAAAAGCAAACACAAGCCGCAGCTAGAGAGATGGCTGAGTGGTTAGGAACACTGGCTGGTCTCTCAGAGGACCTGGGTTCAGGTCCCAGCACCTACTCAGGTGGCTCACAACTGTCTGTAACTTCAGTTCCAGGGGATCTGATGCCCCCTTCTGGTCTCCAAGGACACCAGGCAAGTGCACAGGGCAAACACATATGTAGACAAAACACTCATACCCAGAAAATAAAAACAGACAAATCTAAATAAACCAATAATAAATGAAGTGGAGAGATGGCTCAGAGGCTGAGAGCATTTGCTGTTCTTCCAGAGGACTTGAGTTCAGTTCCCAGCACCCACATCAAGAAGGCCCACAATCCCCTCTAACTGCAACTCCAGGAGACACAATGCCCTCTTTTGGTCTCCAAGAGTCCTGTACTACTGTGCAAATGCACACACTTCTTTAAATAAAAATAATAAAAAGTAAAGAGTTTTTAAAAACAAACAAAAAATTGATTTTTGTGGCCACCATGGTGGTATATATCTGTAATCCCAGCTGACTTGAGAGGCAGAAAGACAACGTAGCAAGATCAAGAGTTCAAGGTCATCCTCAGCTACATAGCAAGTTCAAGATCAGCGTAGGTTATATGAGTACCTATCTCAAAAAATTAATCCCCAAAAATTAAAAATAATGCAGCCCAGCGGTAATGTAACTGCTTGACATGAGCAATATCTATGATTTGGTCTCTGACACTGAAAAATATTATTGTCATTATTAAAAGTAGTTAGTATTTATCCTCATCAAGAAAATAATAATCAAGCAGGAAAATAGAACTCAAATGGCCTATGTCTCTCTAGTGTTTCTTTAAATAGTCCCAGACCATGGTAGTCTGTAACTAAACCCACACAAAGCTCTTGTTCATCTAATTCCATAGACTACCTAAGAAAATCACATGATGTTTGGGGACAGTTTCATGTCACCAAGTTCAGAAGCTCTGAGAATCATGCAAATATTTAGTATTTTGCAGAGAACAATGTCTTGTCAGATGGTTCTGGTTTCAAACCGCATCAGATACTTAAAGTCTCTCAAAGTTAGAACTTCTCTGCCCTCAAGCTGCCAGGCCAAGTGCAGAGATGAACCCACAGATGAAATATATACACATCCCTGCCATGTCTGCAGGTTGAGCTTCCTCCTAAGTCCTTTGAAGATTCAAGCGAGGTGAAACAAGTCTCGGTGGCCATGTTTTTCAAAGCACCCTCAGCTCTCAGACCGCCTGCCACAGATTCTGCTGGGGGACTTGTAAATGCAGATCTCTGGGACCCAGAAAGCCCTGGAGTGATCTTAAAATATGTATTATCTCACAAGGTATTGATTCTCGATGTTCTAACATCACATAACCACTGCCCTACTGTTTTTATTTAATGAAAAACATTCTCGCCCATGGGTATGTGCCATAAAACCAGACTGCTTACATGCCTAACATAAAAGATAAGATGTTTTCCCTTTTCTATACATTCAAGGCAGCACACTTCTGTGGCCAAATGTAGGTTGGCAGAGTACCCCACACAACAAGCAATTCTCAGCAAAGACCAACTGGATGCCCTGCGGTTGAGATACCCCTCGTCAAGAGGTACAGGCAGTTCCCACAGACTCAGCTACTCGAGAGCTCAGTTCTAAGCCTCCCATTAAATGTGGCTTTCTAGCAGACAGAAATCAGGTTTCATGACCCCGCTTCAGACTCCTTTCATTTGTGTAGCTGGCTCACAGAACTCAAGGAAGCACAAATGGGTACTCATTTGCTGTGAAGCACATCGCTGAGGTGTGTCGATGAGCATCCTGATGGAGAGAGGGAAAGGGTGGCAGCTTCCCTGCCACTCTGTGTGCATTACCCTCAGGCACAAGTGGGTGGCAATCTAGACGCTTTTCAGACCCCGCCTCTCTGAAGGGCTACAGGGGTTCCACAATGTTGGCATGAAGAATTACATCAATTCAGCCTTCAGCCTATTTTCCTTCCCTGGGAAAAAGAGATAGGACTGAAAACTACTGACCTTTCAGCACATGATTGGTTTCCATGGCAACAATCCAGCATCGCTAGTCTATCTAGGACCAACCAAGAGCTATCTGCTAGAACAAAAGATAATCTTATTACCTAAGAAAACTTGAAGCTCTGTAGTCAGGAACAGGGTCAAAGAGGACAAGGGATTTTCTTAGTGCTGCTGTCTGCAAGGGATCAGGGGATTTCTCAGCTCCCTGGGGCAGAGGTCATGCCACACCCAAGATACCTGCTGACACCTCATCTCCTGCATCTCCTCCTCCTTCCTCATGGTCCTTCACGTGGCTCCTTGTCTGATGTCCCATGGGACCAAAGGAACTTTGTTAGCAGCAAGACCAAGCCTGGATAAAGGTAATGGCGGCTGTGTGACAGAGAGGCCGTCTCAGTTAGCTCAAGTAGGCTCAGCTTTTTCTGGGTTTTGGTGTTTGGTGCTTTTGTTGTTGTTGTTTGTTTGTTTTGTTTTGTTTTTTAGGCAGAGTTTCTTTGTGTTGCTATGGAGCCTTTCACAGAACTCGCTCTCTAGACCAGGCTGGCCTCAAACTCACAGAGATCCACCCGCCTCTGCCTCCCAAGCGCTGGGATTAAAGGTGTGCGCCACCACCGCCCAGTTTATGTAAGATCATTTTACATCTTCTCTGGTGTTGAGTACAATCAAACTTCGTCTTGAAAGCTTCCAGAGGAGGGCTCCATTTTACATTCTCAGGCAGATCTGGTCAGCTCCATGCAACCACGCCTCCCCAAACATTTCCAAGAATGGAAAGAGATCGAAAACCAAAGTCACTGGCTGTATAGAGCTCTTGGTGGCTGCCCAAACACTACACACTCTAGGCTCTCGTTAAGAGGGAAAGGGTTGGGTTCCCATCCATGTTCATGAACACTGAGTGCAGCAGCAGCCAGGTTTTCCAGCATTTGTAGAATAGCATGAATCTGCCATTAAGTAAAATAAATATACAACACGATCGCCAGACACTACCTCTGTGTGGTCTTGGAAATATCCGAAGAGCTAAAATAGATTTGTAACTATACTCAGATTGCTTACCTGGGCATGGAGTCACATTCATTTCGGTCTCAACTGAGAGTGGAGGACCACAAGTTTGAAGCCAGCCTGGTATGTATAATGAGATGCTGTCTTTTAAGATGAAACCATACCCCCACAAACTAGCGCTCGCTTGTCCTTTGTAGCCACAAGAATCTTCACATCCTAAGGTTTCTTTAAGGAAGAACTTGCCATCTAAGAATGGTAGGGGGTCCTAGGTGCCCACTAGGAGGTTCAGAGTAAGCAGGAATTGTCGCCTAAGAAGGGTTGGTGTCCCAAGTGCCCATTAGGACATGTGTAATAAGCAGATATTGCCACCTAAGGGGGCTCGGTGTCCCTGGTACCCATTAGGAGGTACACGATAACTTTTCATTTATTCTCTGTTATGAAAGCACCTGTCTTGTACAGGTACTGGCAGGAACCCACCCATTCCTGCCCTCAGAAAAGGTTGCTGTTGTAATCAGGAATGGAAGGGCACATGTCGTGTTCTGAGGTGGAATCAAACAAGAACTTGGCCTTTTGTCAAAAGCACACAAGCAAATCTGAGTGGGACTGGCAAGATGGATCATGGGGCAAAGGGGCTTGCCTCCAAGTCTGATGCCCGAGTGTGATCCCCAGGACCACACGTGGTGGGAGGAGAGAACTAACTCCCACAAAGTGTCTTTTGATGTACACACACACACACACACACACACACACACACACACTGTGGTGCATGCATGAACACACACATATACAGAGAGAGAGAGAGAAAGAATTAAATAAATTTAACTTTAAAATATTTTTAAAAAGCAAACTTGTGTTCTTTACTGTGTAATTGGCTTGGACAGGACTTCTTGGATATTGTTTTTACATAAATATATCTTCACTGAAATTTTATTTCTAATAAAAATGGGGATTTATTTCTCAAAGATTGAGCAGGGTTTTTATTAGCTTAGGTAAGCTTAGACAGGGGATCCAAAGCCAAGCATCCAACAATGGTAGATTGGGATATAATGAAGAAAGAGAATACAGCACGTTCAGAAGCTAAGGCCTGTGATCTTAGCACTGGAAAAGCTGAGGCAGAAGGATGGCCTCAAGTTTAAAGACAGCCTGGGCTACAAAGTGAGAGTCCATCTCAAAAGGAAAAGAATGGAAACACTTCACTAGTGAGCAAGGAGACACAGTCTAAACATTCATTAAATGCTGCATTTTTTTCTTGGCCAGATTGAAGTAGTTGAAAGACGGCTATCAGAGCTGGCAGAGTGTGAGACACTGGCTATTTTACCGTTGGTACAGGAGTAGCTTGGGACTGTCTTCGTGGCTGCCTCTCCGGATGGACAGTCAGACCTCTGCACCTGTGGGTCCCTCATCCTTAAATCATCTCGGGCCAAAACCATTTAGAACAATATTGCATCTTCATCACATAGGAACTGACATTTCTCTTGTTATTTCCTAAACAATGCAGCATAGCAACAATCTCCACACTTCCATTGTATTCAGAGTTAAACAATCTGGAAATAAAAGGATTCCTGTAGGTTCTATATAAATAACAAGCCACTTTCTATAGGAAACTCGGGCCGTGTGGATGGATGCTGGTGTCTGTGGGAGGAGCTAGAGTCAATCCCCTCGGATACAGGCATAACCGTGCTCCCATGTACCCACTAACACACCAGTTCTACACCTCAGCACTGGGAGGGCTCGCTGGCCTGTCTGTCTGTCCTAATGGGAAAGCTCCAGGCTCAGTAGGAGACCTTGACTCAAAAAAGAAGGTGGGCAGGTGACTGAGGATACCAGGGCAACCCTGACCTTCACAAACATGGACAAACATGTGTACGCATGCGCACGCGCGTGCGCGCGCGCGCGCACACACACACACACACACACACACCATAGTTGCAAATGCACAGAAATGCATGGCAAATAGGGATTCTCTACTCTTGTCATGCTGGGGGACTTTAAAAACTACTAGCCTATGATTCACTATGATTCACTGTTAGACTCTCCAGCTACAAGGCCAGGCATGATGGGTTTTAAGACTCTCTCGGTAATTCTCATATGTGGCCAGGGTTTGAAGCCATACCTGTGCAAGGATGCTCCAGGAGGCTTTGTCTGGAACAAGGGGAGCCCTTAAAAGAATTAAAGAGCACATGGGCAGATTAGACAAGCAGTGCTGTGTTTGGGAAGGACAGTCACGTGGCTGGAAACGTGGACACTTCCTTTCCAAGGCTGCATGCTTGGCTGCGCCTGCCCTCGCCCCTCTCACGGTGCATTCTCCACTCCAGCAGTTGAATTCTTCCATGTGAACACTGAGCATCCTCCTTGGTGCTTGCTGGCCCCAATGCCTGGAGCAGTCTTCCTCTTTTTACCCACACAGCTTGCTCCCATTTCTTCCTCAGGTACTTGTCCTGAGACGAACCCCAGTGAATACTGAATGGATATGACCCCATTAAGTACACATGTGTATACATGCTCACACACGTGCTTACACATATTCCACACACACTCCACACACGCACACCACACACGCTCTACATACACCCACACACACACACACTCCACATGTTCCACACACTTCACACACACATACCTCCACACACACTATATACACTACACAACACACTACACACATACACTATGTACACACACTCCACACACACGCACATACTCCACACATGCACACACACATTCCACACACACGCTCCACACACTATACACACACACTCCACAAGCACAGTCCACACACACACCACACACACACACACAGTCCACACACACATATTACACACACACACACACACACACACACTCCACACACACCTGGAGAAAGAAAATGCCCAGAGGACATAGACTACCCAACACTGAGAACTAAAAGTCACTAGAGAGGAGCCCGAGGCACAGAGCCGCACAGTGGATGTAATTGCATCTGTAACATCTGAATGTTTTCTGCACAGACCACACGCAAAATTAAATACATTTTTTATTGAAAACTTTCAAGGGCCTGTCTTAAACGTGTTCACTCGGAGTTCAAAAAGAGAAGCCGCAATAAGCGTAGGACAAAAGTCTGATGGCTGTAGGGGAAAGAAAACCTTCTCTCAAATGTTCTTTCTAGTCACGCGCTCTGTATTTCTCTCTATCCCACTGCCTCTTCCCCGGTTCTTCTGTCCTAATCGTTTATAATTTCCTTGCTCTGATTCTGTCTCAATTCCAATCCCAAGTTACAATACTCCGTTTCAATTCTTTCTGTTCTAATTATTTTACATTCTTCTCCTCCTCCCTCCTCCTCTCCTCCTCCTTCTCCTCTTCCTCCTCCTTCCTCTTCCTCTCTATCTTATTTCTTCTCAATCTATTTCTTTGGCTGTAACAAATTCCATGCACGTGTGTGTGTGTGTGTGCGTGTGTGTGTGTGTGTGTGTGTGTGGAGTATCTATGTGTGTGTGGAGTATGTGTGTGTGTGTGTGTGTGTGTGTGTGTGTGTGTGTGTATCCTTTCATTAACAACTTGTTAGTAATATAAAATACTACAAGGCATATTCTCAGGACACAGGCAGTCTTTGAAGATATGTAGCAAAACTTACCAGCTAGTTTGTAACTAACAGCAGCTTCAGCAGTGAGGAGGTCCCAGAGATCATTTTAAAGAGGCTGCTACAGGTTACAAAGGAAGAAAACTACACCATTGAGAGATCGAAGGAAAAAGCAAAGAATATGTGCATTATTTTACATTTCTTAAGTGTGATTAATAATATCAGGACATAGTCAGTTAGGTGCTATTGGTCTCTTGAAGGACTAAGAGAAAACAAAAACAAACACCTCCAACACCACCCCGATTCATCATAAATCCTCTGAAGGCTTAGGGCCTACAAGGCCAGACGCCTGCAATTTCATACGTAACATCTGTGGAAGTTCCCTGAAGTGGTCTGTCCAGAAGGACACATGTCTGGTTAACTTGCTCTGTCAGTAAGGCTAATGATAGAGAATAGGCTTCTAAGTTTCTCACCATAAATGTGGAGAACATAGTGTAGAGAGATGCTGTCCTTTTGACCACACCCACAAATATGATTGAGATGTAATCATGAGATTACATGTACATATTACATGGAAATACACGGTAATGGGGAGCTATCATAACTGTTATTGAACAAGCAAAATTACAAATGAAAGCAACAGTTTCCAGAGTCAGTGGCCTTGCCAGCTCTGCCTGGCAGGGTTCCTCTATCTGAGGATAATTTCTCGGGTGGGTTGACACCTGAATTATCAATTGCTATAAGCTGTAATTGCACCATGGCCTACAATAGCTCGTGATAAACACTCCTGACAATTTTTCAGGTGAAAAAAATTTTTTTTTCAGAAGAAAACCAGTGCTTAGAGCCAAAAGCATGAAAGCCCACTAGCCCACTTGAGCAACCTCTAGTCAGGATGGGTTCTTCAGACAAGAGCAGTGAGCCCTCAGAGTCCACCCCCAGAAGTCCAGCCCATGTCTTTCTCACACACACTGTCTCCTTCTCTCTGTACCACACAGCCCCTGAAGAGCCAGCAGTCAGCGGGCAGCATGGTGGACGGTCCTCATCTGACACCTCCCAAGAAGTTTCTGAGGAGTGGATCCTCGGTTTCAGACTGTGAGATCCTTCCCTCCAGGACTCTCCAGAGGCAGGTCCCTGGCAAATGGACGCAGGAAATCAGAGTGGCACAGACATGCCCACCAAAGTCACTGACTGCTGAAAAACAAGAAAACGGTGTCTCGCTGCCTCAGTTCGGCAAACTCTGCGTCCATTCCTCTTCTGTGAGGATGAACTCCAGAAACCTCACTATTTTTCATGGGGGGGGGGTCTGGATTTGAGGGGAGCCAGTGGTTTCCAAGGAGAGCAGTGAATGCTGGTGTTTACAAAATAGAATCCAAACCTTGTAGCATGTTTCAAGATGTACAGTAATTTGAATTCACAGATTTTTTTTTCCCGTGTTGTAGGTTCTCACCATTTCCCTCAGCAGCCCCAACGCTCACGCAGGCCTTCCGGACTTTTGTGCCATGTTTAATGTGTCCCAGCAGTCCCCCCTTCTGCTTCTGTCTGCATTCATCACGCGGAGTCTGAAAACGAGCCCAGACCCCAGGCATATGTGCACCCTCTTCACCCAACTGTGGGAATAAACTGGTTATTTTATGGAACGTGGCTTTCTTTCCAACCTATTTTTTTTTTTTTTTTTTTTTTTTTTTTTTTTTTTTTTTTTTTTTTTTAGCAAATCTCGGGCAAGAGCTTTGATTTTCCGGGATGCTACTTGAAAGAGTCATACCCTTGCATTTTTTTTCCCTATCCGTCGTCAACTATTAAGGTATGAATGCCCCGGCTTCATGATGCCATTACCCCACGAGCCTAGGGATTTTGCAGTGTGTAAAGCGTGGGCCATGGGTGGTACACAAGGTGATCGCTAACTTATAAATACAACAGCAAATAACACTGGATTTCGAAGACCTGCTTCCTGCCTTATCTTTTCTCGTTCCTGGTTGCTGCAAGGAGAATCTCTCTCTCTGAGGTACCAGTGGTTCCTTCACACCTTCCTACCAGAACAGTCATTGCCCAGCCCTGCAACGAGAAACAGCAGCCTTCAGGTCCAGTCTCAGGCTAGACAGAACTTGGTGATGTTATTAGCTTCCACGCGTGGTTCGTCACGGACTGATGCTCTGCATTATTTAAGTAAGTGGACTCAGAGGTAGATATTGAGTGCTTAACCTAATAGGTGATATTCATGGCCAAAGAAAATCACCTCCAGAATTAATGTCGGAAACACGGTGACAGTGAGCATCAGCAAGGCAAAGTACCCTGTTCTAACTGCATGGACAAGTGATGGAGACTCCAAACGTCTGTTTCTATGTCTTTCAGGGGGAATGGAGGGTTGTCTCAGGCAACTCAGGCTGGCCTTGAATTGCTATATAGCCAAAGATGACCTTAAAAAACGATCCCTCTGCATCTGCTTTCTGAGTGCCAGGCTTAGGGGCTTCTTCGGCCACACCAGTCACTCTGTATTTCCTTATTCGGCACTAGCTATGCAAGTTGATTTTAGACAAGTTTCTTCCTCTGAAGAATGGAGATAAGAACGGCTACCTCCTTACCTCATACCGCTATGAAAATTAATTGGTATAATAGATGTGCCCCTGGGGGGAAACTCGATGCACTAAACAGATATGGAGCATGATAATTGTGGATCTAAGGCGTTTGTGGAAACACTAGACCCTAGCAACAAAGAGAAAGCTTGATGGACACGAGACTCTACCGGTCATTTCACCCAGGTGTGTCATGAGCCAGCCCTTGTCTCAGAAGGGAGGCTCAGTGTTCAGGGACACCAGCGCCATTCCAGCCTATTAGGTCCTGTTTCTCACATCTTGTTGTTTGTGTGTGTTTGGGTCTCTGGTCTCTTTTGCCCAGTGGAAAGTGTTGCTGAGAGAGCAGAATAAAAATGACTTTAAGTAAGCCCATTTACCGTGCTGTATGAGTCCGGTTTTTTTCTTGCTGTGTTCAATCTTCTAGAAACTTCCATAATCAAAATGTTGCTCATCCACCTCAGCCTTTTTCCACAGAGAAGACCATAGAAAGGGCAGAGATGGGGCTAGAGAAGCCCCCGTTGGTAAACTAACTTATATCTGACCTGCGAGGCATTTAAAATGTTAGTTCAGCTAAAGTCAAAATAAGATGATACTCTTATCAGTGGGATCTACAGTGGGATCAGAGGGGCTCTGAGTTTTGTTGGCCCCTAGGGCCCCAATATGGGACAGTTCTCTTCCTTAGAGCATTTTATAATATCTGGACTGGCCCTCTTCCCACGGTAAATCTCCACTGTCAACTTGTGAACAAGAGAAAGAAGACTTGAGGGATTATCTCTATTAGGTTAACTGAGATGGGAAGACACACCCACTGTGGGGGGCACCATTCCTCACGCAGGGTCCTGGAGTGAATGAAAAGGTGAGCAGAAGGGAACTGAACACACACACACACACACACACACACACACACACACACCTCTTACTTCCTGAGGAAGGAATGTAACCAGCTCTCCCTCCTCCGGATCCGGATCCGGATGCTGTGACTTCCTTACCTTGAGGACTGTGACCTCCAACTGGGAGCCCAGAACAAACCCTTTCTCTCAGGTATCTTCTGTGGGGGAATTTCACAACAGGAAAAGGAAGTGGGATGTCCTAGCACATCACTCAATGAGATGAGCGGCTGAAGCAAAAAGTGGGGTTCACTGTTCACGTAACTGCAAAACTCGAGGGAGAACGTTGAGGAAGACTAGATAAAGGCGTGCTGGGTTGTTGGAAACATTCCCCGACATTTCTCATCCCCGGATTGTTGTGTTTGTTATAGGTTCATAGTGATGAGCTTGCGGCCAACAGCTCTGGACTTTCCCGACTGTCTTACCACCACCCATGGAGCTAAAGCGTTTGCTTCCATAGTTACTGGGTGGGAGGAGAATTAATTGTACAAGATAATGTACAATTGGTCAGATACAAACAACAACAAAAAAAAACCAAAAAACCCATAGACTATCCAACCATCATCAAGCAGATGTGGCCAATAGAAACTGACTGCAGCAAGGAGTCAGCAGCCTCTCTCCCCTCCCCCCAGCTTTTGGAACACCGGGGCTGAGTGTGAGGGTAGTGCCAGACAATCTTCACAGATGGAGGGTGTGGAAAAGGTGACTCCCCAGAGAAAAACCAGAGAGTGTTTACCAGAAGGAGAGACAGATGCTGGGCGGAAGAACTCAAACTCTGTCCACATCAGGCCTTCTGTTCTAACTACACCTTCCAAGAGCAGAGTAACCAAACAGCTTTCAAAGCCATTTCCCAACTCTGTAGACTCTCCTCTCATCCAGCCTGCATTCCCTGGGCACCTACTCAAGCACGGAAACCGGACTCGGCTTTGAAATTCAAATCCCACTAAGGGAGAACCCAGGAAGTCTGCTCGCCCCCATGAGGGACAGAGGCAAATGTGAGTGTAGAAGGAAGCCACGGAGGGAGCACACAAAGGGCTCCGCAGATGGGTGAGCTGGCTGGCTGTGAGGGGCTGGTGCTGGCGGTTCAGGGAGCACAGTTCCTCTGCATGGCTCATCATGGCTGATGTCTTGAGGCGGCCCTGTCCCTACCCACAAGTTATGGGCAGAAGCAGATGCAGACATAAAAATCGCTGGCCTCAGCTCCTGGATCAGCAAATTAGCTCTGGCAAACGGCAGGACAGCTGCAATCAGCAAAACAGCTCCCTGCACGAATCTTGATATGTAACCCTAGACCCAGGCTTCTAAATATAAGAGACAGCTTAGGGCTACCAACTACTTCCCCCGACCTAAAATAGCATCCATATTCATGGTTTACTACCAATCCTAAAAAAAAAAATCCATATTCCTGTTCTTATTAGGCCCTAGAGTTACTCTAAAAGGGGGTGCCTGAGTCTCGACACTTAATTCCTGTTCTTCTGAACACAGAATTACAGATACCATTCAAGTGCTATTTAGCATCACAGAAGAGTCGCAGGCAGAAGGACCCCCTCCCAAACACTAGTTGTGTCTTATCAGAGGTGAGGGGACGGGAGCTTCCGAGTCTGTACCTGTACACGCAGATAGATGAGCGTGCAGTCAAGCTGACTGTCTATAACTGGACCACATATTCTCCCCGTGTCCACACCCACACAGCAGGCCACACATGAGACCTCAAAGTGTTCACTACCGGGGGTGGGGGTGGGGGGTGACACAGAATTTACGGAAACAGGAAAAAGTTGTTTGCCTAGAAGGGTAGCAAATGGTCTGATGAACAGCATGAAAGAGGACCTCACACAAATTGCTACACATAAAAGAATAAAAGAGAAGATAAAATTCTGATGTCAAAAAAAAAAAACCTAAACTGGGTGAGTGGTGGTGGTACATGCCTTTAATCCCAGCACTCAGGAGGCAGAGGCAGGGAGATCTTTGTAAGTTCAAGACCAGCCTGGTCTACTAAAGCAAAGTTTCAGGACAGCCAGCGCTGTTACACAAAGAAACCCTGTCTCGGGGGTTGGGGAGGTCCCCTTTAAAAAAATTCTGGCGTCCATCAAAACAATTCACTTCTCTTTATTTATTTATTTATTTATTATGTATACAGTATTCTGTCTGCTTGTATGCCTACAGGACAGAAGAGGGCACCAGACATCATTACAGATGGTTATGAGCCACCATGTGGTTGCTGGGAATTGAACTCTGGACCTTTTGAAGAGCAGGCAATGCTCTTAACCACTGAGCCATCTCTCCAGCCCCCAAAACAATTCACTTCTTATGGTGTTGCAAATCCCAAACTATCCCAGCACTCAGGAGGCAGACGCAGGTGGATCTAAGATCCAGGCCAACTGGGGTTACACAGTGAGACCCTGTCTCAAATAAATAGAAATAAATCAATGCACAAATAAACTCCAAGCATTGATGCTGATCTTCACCGCCATTTAGAATCACCCAGGAGACTGGAGAGCCAGGCCGTTCGGGGTGTTGGGAGAGTGTTTCTGTGTTCCCAGAGATGATGAGCTGACAGGAGCAAGCTCGCCTGAGTGCGGGTGACCTCATCCCATAAGGCGGTCCCTCCTCAGCCATGCAGTAAGCAAGCAGCTCCCCTTTGACGTGCTCCCGTCATCATGATGTTGTGCCCAAGTCCCAAAGCCAAACAATTATGCTTTGAACTCTTCAAATGAATCCCACCTCCTTAGGTGGTTTCTACCCAGTATTTTTTTGCCACAGTGACAAGAAAACTAACCAAAAGGCAGTGACTCCACACAAAGTTACCATCCTTTGATTCTGGGTATCAGGAGTCCGAAGTGTCACCAAGGTAGGATTCCTGCAAAGTCTTAGTGGTCAGTCTCTTGGCTCCTCTTCTGCTGTCCCTTCCATCCTCCCTCTCCTAAAGCCCGCTCCTCACCTTCTGACTCCTTCCTGCCTGCCTCCCAGTCTTTGTATATGCTGCTCCCTCCGCCCCAATGCCAGTCCCCAGGTTTCATATAGCTAGCTTTTCTGCTGACTTTTATATTGCCATCTATGGCCCTAGTAACTTAACAGATAATAACCCTGTTTCGGCAGAGCCAAGGGCTGTGGGCTGAGCCCCTGAAATCCTGAGCCCAGACAGACAGAACCCCTTTTAACTGCTCCCTATTTCTCAGATGTTGGCCACAGAGATGAACTTTGCTGGGCAGTTTTCCTTAGACACCTTCCCTGAACAGCTCTTCAAGAACCCCCTCTGCCCACTGGGTCTTGGTGGAAGCCCAGTCACCGGCCCCTCCCGTCCTTCGCTGATTGAGAAATGCTCTACAGGCTTGCCTACGGGCCCCATCTCACAGACACATTTTCTCAGTTGGGGAGTTGGGGTCTTCCTCTCAGATGACTCTAATTTTTGTGAGCTGACATGAAACTGGCTGCACCATTGGCTCTTTGTCAACCTGACACGCGGCACTCTAAGAAGTAACCTTTTTGTTTCTTATTTTTTTAGGGGGTCATCCCCAAGATCTCATATTTTAAAAGATCACCAATATAAAACATATTTAAACAAATATAAAACTCTTAGATTCCATCTTACACCTGTAAGAATGGCCAAGATCAAAAACACTAATGACAACTTATGCTGGAGAGGTTGTGGGTTAAAGGGAACACTTCTGCATTGCTGCTGGGAATGCAAGCTGGCACAGCCCCTTTGGATGCCAGTGTGGTGATTTCTCAGAAAATTAGGAAACAACCTTCCTCAAGACCCAGTAATATCACTTTTGGGTATATATCCAAAGGATGCTCAATTGTGCCACAAGGACATGTGCTCAACTATGTTCATAGCAGCTTTGTTTGTCATAGCCAGAACCTGGAAACAACCTAAATGTCCCTCGATTGAAGAATGGGTAAGGAAAATATACATTTACACAATGGAATACTACACAGCAGAGAAAAATAACGACATCTTAAAATTTGCAGGCAAATAGAGCTAGAAAACATCATACCGAGTGAGGTAAGCCAGACCCAGAAAGACAATTATCATATGTACTCACTCATAAGTGGTTTTTAGACATAAAACAAAGAAAAATGAGCCTACAATTCACAACCCCAGAGAACCTAGACAATAATGAGGACCCTAAGAGAGGCATACATGGATCTAATCTACATGGGAGGTAGAAAAAGACAAGATCTCTTGAGTAAATTGGGAGCATGGGGACCATAGAAGAGGGGAGAGGAAGAGAAGGGAGGGGAGGGGAGAAAAATATATAGTTCAATAAAATCAATAAAAATATCACAAATATAAAACATATTACAAATTTAAAAGTCCCACGGTCTTTACCAACTCAAACACATTAAAAGTTCAGTTTTTAAAAATCGTCTCTTTTAAAATTCAAAATCTCCTTTTAAAACACAAAGTTTCTCAACTGTGGGCTATTATAAAATCAAAACTATGAAAATTCTTTCTCACTGCAAGGGGGATGAATCAGGGCACAGCACTCTTGAATATGGCAAAACCAAACCCCAACAGTGTAAAGAACTCAATGTGCAATTATCTGGGATCCCTCACGATCTTCTGGACTTCTCCAAGGACTTGGGGCACTTCTCTGGCTCTGTTCTCTGCAGCACACACAGCTTGGCCTCTAGGCTCATGCCGGCTCCATTCCACGTGTGTTTCCACTCTTGATGGCCTTTCCACGGTACTGTCATTTCCAAAATGCTGGGGTCTTCTGCGAACGGGCTGCACTTCCACCAATAGCCTCTCCTGAGCTCTCTTCATGGTGCGAAGCCTCAACTTTTCTCCACGACCCCTCACGCTTTCAAGCCAGTACCAGCTGGATGACTCTTATACTACAAACTTTGGCTACCAACATGAGGTACAACCTTAGCCACCTCTGTAACACAGCTCCTGTGTGCTGACCCTCAGGAAACAGGAAACACTTCCCAGAAGATTTCACGTCAGTGAGGCTGGCCTTTTAATTTTCAATTCCAGCTGACCCGCATTCAGCTGTCCCAGTAACTTAAAGGTTTTATTTCAGGGCTCCTGGTCTCTAATCACAGCAGACTCTTCAGCTCCAGCTGACCAGATACCTCAGCTTCTTTACACAAACATCCCAGAAGAGTCTTTGTTTCCCTCTGAAACTTCACCAGCCAGGTCTTCATTGAATGCACTGTTGGCAGCATTCTGATCTTCCAAGCCGCTACAGAACAGCCCGCTGAGCTCTCAGCTTCAGAGGTTTTTCTAGCCTAGGGTTTTAAAGTCCTTCCACAATTCTCCCCAAAACATGGTCAGGTCTGTCACTGCAATAACCTACCATGCTGGTACCAACTTCTGTAACAACTTTTCGAAGGAGCCAGAGAAGATTGCTACGTTTCTGCAGGGGGCTTCCCTTTAGCAGAAGTGTTAGCAGAAGGAACATCTTGGGTTGGAAAAGCAGACAGCTCTGCTAGGACGTCGGGAACAGAGCAGAACTCAGCTGTAGCGGATCTCCAGAAGAGCAAGATCCCTATACCCTGCCGGGAGACCATCCCCCACCAGCTACAGGTAGCCTGGCTTCCTAATAGTAAGAACACCTTCCCTCCAGGGCTGAGCTGTCCTATTGCAGCTCCAGCCTCTAGAGTTGTCCTATTGTGGCTCTACCCCTCTCCCCCAAGAGCTGCCCTATTGCGGCTCTACCTGCCCCCCTCCCCCCCCCCCCCAGAGCTGTCCTATTGCAGCTCTAAGTACATCCTGGCTTCCCGATAAGTCAGAATATCCCAGCACCACTATTGTAACACATTCCCCTACAGGACCTACCCTCAGCATGTTCACCTCTGAGTCCCAGAGGTCTCAGGAGTTGGCATAAAGATTTTTCATGAACATTCATTGGACGGATGGATGGACACACGGATGATGGATGGATGCATGGATGAACACATGGATGATGGATACATGGATGATTCCTAGATGACTTGGGAGTTGACACAAAGGTTTTCCACGAACATTCACTGGATGGATAGATGGATGGATGGATGGATGGATGGATGGATGGATGGATGGGCGGGCGGATGGGTGGATGGGGGGTGGGTGGATGGATGGGTGGATGGGTGGGTGGGTGGGTGGATGGACGGACAGACGGATGGGTGAATGGATGGATGGGTGGGTGGGTGGGTGGATGGATGAATGGATAGATGGATGGGTGAGTGAAGGGGAAACAGAAGAAAATGTACTCAAAGGTTTCTCTGCCACCTTGCCATTGTTAACCAACAGAAAACCTATATTTTAAGCCAAATATTAGCTGAAAATTCTGTCTCAGAACACACTCACTTTTTATCGCCTTTCACGACGGCTCGGCAGTAGGAGGCAATGAATCTGCCTCCATAAAGAAGTGACTCCAAGATAAAGTACCTACCAATCTCCTGTCTAGGCGGCCTTTCCCAAGCCTCCTTTGAGTTCGGGGTGCCCTCTAGCGGGAAGCGGTGGGAAAAGGCGCTCCAGGACGTTGTTTGCTGAGTGGCACTGGAAGGAATTGTGTTGCCAAAGTTCTTTCCCAGGGGGAGATGTAACCAAGATCTACTTCTTCTCCTAAGAATCCACCAGCAAATCCAGGCAGAGTTCAGCCAAAGCTCACTCGGAGAAACCAATGAGTTTATCCGGGCTTCCTTACAGAGCACAGGTGAGGAGGTCCCTGAGGGGTGTGGCTGTTCCTCCCTCCTCTACTGCCCTCACTTGGAAAGACTTTACCCATAAAAGACAAGAGTTTTCCTATCCTAATCTTCCCTCTATAGGGACCCTACACACACGCGCGCACACACACACACACACACACACACAGCCCCCTCCCCGGTCACATGCAATGAAGCTGGGCTGCCTACAGCAGGTGGGTGGAACCTGAACAGTGCCAACAAGGACACCTGTGCCCCACCCCGCCCCTATACGTAAACAACAAGCCCAGCTGGGATGATCTGCCAAGAGGTGCAGTGGAATGTCCCAAGATGGCGATGACTTCTCTCAGAGGGCAAACAAAATGGGAAAGAAGCAACAGGAGGCTAGACGTGTGGGCTGATGGGCGGTCCAATGCATGTTTACACGTGGGGTTGAACCCCAGACAGAAGCAACAGTAAAACGTAATCAGCCTCGATAGTTTTGCTGTCAGTGCTGGGAGCCCGCTCCACGGGATCAGCTGTTGACTATTAGGTGTAACTATTTGCCAGATCAAACATGCAGAGGAACCACGGTGGTGGTGGGGGGTCTCATCTGCCCACCTGGGGTCACCCCTGAAAATCACTGTGGTACAGGCGGACGCTTTCGAACTGGACTTTTGGCTGATCGCGGCGGTGGTTTTCGGTCTCACTGCTTTGACTCTAGCCTGGAACGGCCCGAGAGTGGCGCAGAGACGGCCATTCACACAGCTGTTCCTCAGGAATACAGAATGCAGATAAAGTCATCTCATGTCCAGTATTATGGAAGACAAACGCGCGACAAAGCTGGAGGGGACAGTGAAGGACTGAAGATGAACTGGTGCTGGCAGAAACAGGAGGAAGGTGAGGGATTGCTGGTTGCCAGTCTACCTCAGGCTTCCCGTCTCCAGGGAATTAAAGCAAAGAGTGACAGAGCAGGATGCCCCGGTGGCCTCCACCGGGACAGAAACCCATTACATATGCACACACAACACACACACACACACACACACACACACACACACACTTCAAAACACGTGACCCCACTGTTCAGCAGTCTCCATATTCATCAACAGCACTTGTTATGTATCCTTCCAGAACTTTCCATCCTCAAGAATGACGGTGAAGTGCTAGTCACCGATTGTTTTCTAGGGTCAAATGCTAACGACTTTTCATGAGTGTAACAATTTTGTGTTGGGACCACTTCCGTGACTGGATAGCTGGCCCGGAGCGCCGTGGCACCGCACAGGGAGGATTTTATTTGAGGGAGGGAGGTTGAAGAGAGGCCCAGAGATGGGTTACTGGGGAGCAGGCATGCATTAGAAGAGTTATTGACACCATGGAAAGAGTGGCAGGGGCATGTTGGGGCCTCAGAGGAGCGCTCAGTCCCAGCAGCAGAGACAGTGTGGCTGCGTGACAGAAATCTCTCTTTACACCTCTCTGAGGATGGGGGGGGGGGGGCTTTCACAGCACAAGCCTGCATTCACGCTCTCTGACTCCCAAGCAGGACTGGGGCCAGGGGGGACAGGGTGTGTGCTCACCTTTATATAAATGTTTAGGTAGAAGCCCTACTGGCGTCTATATCTACCCCCCAAATTTGGGATGTGTGGAAGCTCCAGTTTGGGTTTATTCCAAACCCTGCCCTCAGGTTGCCAAGCAACCTCCCCTGGAGTTGCCTCAATCCAGGCTCCATCCCCTGGGGGCATTACTCCACCCCTGAAAAAGCCCATCAGTGGCTCCACCCCCAGAGGGCATTAAAAGCCCCCACCTCATGGGTCCCCTCGAGGTTCTCCCATCGTCCCCTGGGGCCACCTAGGGAGGCTTTACTCAGATTAAACCTGGATTTATTAGTTCAGTTTGATTGGCTTGTGACATCAGCAGCAGTGGATTCCCACCAACCAGAGATTCAAAACTGAATAAACTCACTTCCCATGGGAGAGACACTGGCGACTGGAAGTCTGTTAGTCAGGGACTCACAGGTTTCTGTAGGCTGCCTGTGGGTACCTGTGAGCGGGGAAGGCTGCTGGGTTCTGACATTACATCCTCAGAAGGACCATGGGGAGAATCTTTAAAAGCAGTCTACACACTTTGTACTTTCTGTTGTCTTGGCAACTGTCTTAGGGTTTCTGTTGCTGTGAAGAGACACAACGACCACAGCAACTATTATAAAGGAAAAACATTTAACTGGGGAGGCTTACATTTTTAGAGGGTTAGTCCATTATCATCACGGTGTGATATGGTGGCACACAGGCAGACACGGTGCTGGAGAAGTAGCCAAGTGTCCTACATCTTGGCTCGCAAGGAACAGGAAGTGGTCTGAGACACTGGATGTGGCTTGAGCATATATGAGACCTCAGAGCCTGCCGCAACAGTAATGACACACTTCCTCCAACAAAGCCACACCTCCCAAAAGAGTTTTTGAGATTATAGTTTCAAACTACCACAGCAACCATTTGCAAACCACCCCAAGCGCTTGGGCAGCTCTGAAGCCCACTCTAATCCTTTCTTTTGGAGGGTAACTTCTCATCTCAATACGGACATGAGGGAGGAAAACAAGTACATGCCCCCTTGCTGAGAGCCAAACACAGCTCAGGAACAGACCTCATTGCATAAAGCCTCATTGTTTTGTACAAAGTAACAGCCAAAGCAGAAAGGGTCCTAGGAGGGGTCAGCTAAGACATTAGAAAAAAAACAAAAATCCACTGCTGAGGTTTGCAGCTTCAGCTCTCTTTAGACAACTACTTTGTAGTTCTTAAAAGTGTGTGTGTGTGTGTGTGTGTGTGTGCGCTCCCAAGGAGGCCAATGGAGGATGTCCAACCCCCCAGAACTAGAGTTACAGGTAGTTGTGAGCAGCCCTCCATGGATGCTTGGGAAGCGAACTCTGGTCTTCTTATAGAGCAGGGAGTGCTCTTAACCCCTGGACCATCACTCCAGCCCCAGACAACTTTTACTTTTTTCATAAAAGTGACCACATTGAAACAGTGCCCCACCAAAAGCTGTACTCCCTACCCCAGGGCACAGCAGGCAAGCACTCCCATTGCTCACTCCTGGACCAAACTCATCCAACTCTACCCTCTCCTCACAAAACAGGAAACAGCACTGAACAATGAGGCCACGCTTTAGTCTTCTGGCTGGTCTTGGTTCAGTCATGTGACATCAACTCAGTAGTCTGAAGCTGCACTTCCAAGCACTGCCTTGTTTTGTCTTGCATTGGTCATCACTGGAAAAACTTTGAATAACATTTGCACAAAACTTTAAAAAAAATTATTTTGAAAATTTACACTATAGAGGACCGTGGTACCCTGGCCACCCCATGGAGTGGGACATTTTACTTTTTCACCTCTTTAGTCTTTTGGGAGGGCCCGCTACCTAGTTCCTAAATGAACCATATGGAGGCTTACACTTTCTTAGTTATGAATGCCTGATCTTAGCTTAGCTTGTTTCTTGCCAGCTTTTTTAAAATTATTCCATCTATCTTTTGCCCCTGGGCTTTTATCTTTCTCCTACTTCTGTAACCTTATGCCCACTCTTTCTCCATAGCTTGTTATGGCTGGCTAGGGGGCTAAGGGGCTGGGAGGCTGGGAGGCTGGGGGGCTGGGGGGCTGGGGGGCTGGCCCCGAGCATCCTGCTCCCCTTATTCTCTTGTTGCTCTTTTCCTCATTTCTCCTTCAATTTATCCCCTCTGCCCGCCAGCCCCGCCTGTCCTTGCTCCTGCCTCACTATTGGCCATTCAGCTTTTTATCAGACCATCAGGTGTTCTAGACAGGCAAAGAATCACAGCTTCAGAGTTAAGCAAATGCAGCGTTAACAAAAGTCACACACCTTTGCATCATTAAACCAATGTTCCACCGCATAAACAAAAGTAACACATCTTAAAATAATATTCCCCAACATTTCCTTTTTTCTTTCTAAACAAAAATGAAAAGTTTTAACTTTAACATAGTAAGACTGTACATATTAAGAACAATTATCAAGTAACGATTACATTCACAGTGTACTGAATTCCAATTCATTGTGTCTGGTAAATTTAAAGAAAATACTCCATAATCTATCCTATTTTAGTAAATCCAGCTAGTTGCTGACTCAGCTTCCTGATTATAGGTCAATTTTATTTAATTAAACACATCTTTACATCATAAAACAAATGTTCCAGACTATAAACAAAAGTAATACAACTTAAAATAACATTCTACAACCCCATCTTTTTTATGAGGATTCTCTATAGCTTGTGAGCAGGCAATGTGCTGTTTTTTCTCACTCAATCTCCACCTTTTAAAAAGATTTATTTTTATTTTCTGTGTATGGATGTTTTGTCTGCATGTATGTCTGCACACCACATGTGTGCAGTGTCCATAAGGGACAGAAGAGTGCATCAGATTCTCTAGAACTAGAGTTCCATATGGTTGTGAGCAGACACATTGGTACTGGGAACTGAACCCAGGTCCTCAGGAAGTCAGTAATCTTAACCACTAAGCCATCTCTCCAGCTCCCAACAGACACTTTCATTTTGTTTTGGTCTTTGAGACACAGTCTCTCTATGGAGTCCTGGCTGTCCTGGAACTTGTTTTGTAGACTAAACTGACCTTAAACTTACAGAGACTGGCCTGCCTCCGCCTCCTGAGTACTGGGATCTAAGGTGTGTGCCACCACCGCCTGGCCCAACAGCTACATTTAGATAAGGTTTCTGTGATATATGTCAGGAGAGCTTGAAGGTTATTGGCTTTAAATGTGTCCACTTTGGTTGAGGTCCCTTTGGAACCAATTGAGAGAAAGAGAACCCTACAATGCAACTATTTTGATACTATATATTGACAAGTGACTTTAAAAAAAAGAAAAGAAAAGAACAGGAAGGAAGAGAGAGAGAGAGAGAGAGAGAGAGAAGAAAAGGATAAGTAACATGTTGAGCTTGGGCACAGAGCCTTGTCTGGCATGCACAAAGTCACAGATTTGATCTCCAGTACCATAAATAAAAACAAGTGCCACCAAATGGATGGAGCTAGAAAACATCATTTTGAGTGAAGTAACCCAGACACAGAAAGACAATTATCACATGTACTCACTTTATTTATAAATGGTTTATAAACATAAAGCAAAGAAAACCAGCCTACAAATCACAATCCCAGAGAACCTAGAAAACAATGAGGACCCTAAGAGAGACATACATGGATCTAATCTACATGGGAAGTAGAAAAAGACAAGATCTCCTTAGTAAATTTGGAGCATGGGGACCTTGGGAGAGGGTTGAAGGAGAGGGGAGAGGCAGGGAGGGAAGCAGAGAAAAATGTAGAGCTCAATAAAATTAAAAAAAAAAGAAGTTCCACCAAAAGTGACCCAACAGAGACGCGAAGTAGACATCTATAAATGGAGAGTCCACCCTACCTGGACTTTCCACACGGGCCAGCAGCTGATACAAATGTTAGTTCTCCTGTTCATGAAATGTAATATAATAAAGCAAGATTCCCATCATTAGTGACCCAGACCTCTGGTCCTCAACTTCATCTCTCTGAGGTCTCCTGGGGCGTACGTTGAAGTCAGTTTTGAGGGTATAATAAAGTATTATTTTAGACTATCTCAAATCTGTCTTCTAAGGTTGTTGCACATCCATCCAATGCCTTCAAAGGATGCAAGGACAAGCAGACAAACTGAGTCTTCAAATATTCTGAGGTCCATAATGACTAAAATATGTCTCTTACAAATCGTAGTGTGATTTCCTGGAATTTAATTACTAGCACCATATTTTTGGCAGAGAATGCTTTAAAAATTATTTATCAGCTGTTGGGAGTTGGTTTATCAACTGGGGATTGAGGTCAGGTCATCAGGCTTGGCTGCAAATGCCTTTACTCGCTGAGCCATCTCTCCAGCCAATCCCTGATTCTCGGGTTGATTGTTCCTGCTGGAAAGAGGCTAGCGGCTGGCCTCTGAGGTATATGTATACAAATAAGAAAGACATGCCCTTTCCCTCAGACAACGCAGTCCTGAGAAAAGGACTTAGCCAGACTCTCAGCATCCACTTACCTTCTGCAGCAGGCATCCCTGAACAGGGCTCATCTGTGCAACCCCGGGAACTGGACCACCTCATTGACAACTGGACAGCGCTGACACGTGGCGTCTGGCTTAGAAAGCATGAGATTGTGCTTTCACTGTTATCTGAATAAGAGCAGAGGCCTTCCTGGCACATGGGAGCATCTGCCGTGCTCAGACAGGCACCTCCATCAGCTCTGGCCTAGTCTCAGCTGTCCAGTTGTTTCAGAAAAGAACCCACAGCCCCTGGGCTCCTTGCTGCCATGTGAGGACGTTGGAATCACAGTTAGAAAAACGGGTCATCTGTTCCAGCCTGGCTTACTAAGTTCAGGAGGCACATTCAACAGTTCTGACTCCACTGAGTAAATTTAGGCTGTTGGTCATTAGTTCCAGAAAATCCTCTCTGGCCCTCAGCCCTTCCCTTGCCTACCTGCACCTTTGCCTTCCTGTGGCCCCTCCCCTTCCATGTTGTATTCCTTTGGAATTGGAGCATATCTTACTTATTGTTGCTCAATAAGTTGGGCAGAAAAAAAAACTATATAAACACATAAGCTAAAAAGCAAACGTCTTCCTTCTGTTTTTTCCTGTTACGATCTCACCTCTCACCCAGAAGACAATCCTTCCAGAACTCTCCATCTTCAAGGATGATGCACTAATAACAGTACTAATCACTGAGTGTGTTCTAGAGTCAGATGCTGACCACTTCCCACGACTGCTCTTACGTGAGTCACAAAACAGGCATGTAAGATCGGCGCTATTTTTTGTGTCCATTTCCCAATAAAGCCACAGTGGAACTTACTAGACGGTAAGATCAGAATCTGAACCCAGGTAGGCTGACCTCAGAGCCCATGCCCGACTGTTATTGTGTCACTCGGTTTTGGAATTCGGAATGTTCTGATGTCTTCATACTCACCCACACAATTCTGTTTTTCTTTAAGCATAAAATAAAGTGTGTGTGTGTGTGTGTGTGTGTGTGTGTGTTCACCAGCATGTGGGTGCAGTACCACAACACATGTGTGGAGGTCAGAGGACAACTTATAGAACTCTGGGGGTAGAACTCAAGTTGCCACACTGGCAAGGCAAGTACCTTTACTGGACCATCCTGAGGCCCCCTCCCCCTCCCACATATACCCATTTTTGAGATTAACTACCACTGTGTAGCCCAAACTGGCCTCGAACTCATGACCTCCCTCCCGGAAGCCTCACTGGTAGTGCTAGGATTTCAGGGGTGTCCCGCTACCCACTACATCCAGTCATCGGCTTTTTTCTTTTTTTCTTTTTTTTTTTTTTAACGTTCTTTCAATATTCCATAAAATGCCATTAGCCATTCTTGCACCGAAATACTTCTGGGGTTTTTTAATTCCTCCGTTTCATCAAATCTAAGGCTCTTTTATGGCTAGAAGCATCCAATTTCAGAGCGATAAAATGTCTTATAATACGCATCTTAGAATTAGTATAATAATTAGAATCAATGCTTCAAAAAAGCATGCCTGTACATAAGTTTTGTGTGTGAATTTTTATAATAATTCACTAGAAATAAAATTGTCCATAAGAATAAAGATTCATTTTTTTACATAGATACTGCCCAATTCCCTCTAAAAGACCATATATCAGTCATCAGGGTCTCTGGTTCCCTTAACAAAAATGTCTCATGTTGCAGATAATACAAAAATAATTCTAAATAAATGTTCAGTGGATGAAATGAAAGACATGGGCTAGCAAATTCAATGCATTTAAAAAAAACACACATGGCAATGTTTTTTAAAACTGATTGACAGGGTGGCAGGTGATAACATTTTAGTCAAAGGGTCTTCTACTGAAGCACCAAACACTAACACGTTTTATGCATAAAGTGTTCAAAATAATTCCAAGGCCCCTATCAAAAGGCAGTACTCGCAACTTAAACACCAACAAAAACTCACTGATAAGGCCAGTGTTTTTAAGCCTCCAAAGCGTCTACAGAAAAAAACTTCCCAGAAATCTTAAGGTCTGACATTTTTCTCAAACACCAGTCAGATAATCTGCATTCCCCACCTTAGTCTACAGAAATTCTGACTTGGCAGATCCCAAGAGGCCGCTGAGCAGTTGAAGGAGCACTAGGTTATTCTAATCCACGCTAAAGTTAGAGCCACTGCATCTAAGGGGAGACCCAAACGTGGTTTTTTGGGGGGAGGTGGGGATCGTTTTGTTTTAAGATGAAGTGGATGAGTGCTCTGTTCGCACGGGTATGGGCACCACTTGCGCGCTGGGGAATCCACCGAGGTCAGCGAAGAGTTTGTGCGCCCGGAATCGAACCCGGATACTCAAAAAAGAAAAGCGCCCCAACGGCCTTCCCATCTCTCCAGCTCATGGTTTCTTAATACGATTCGCCCTTTACAAGGACCCCATTAACTGGTGAGTGCACAAACTTGGGGACGAGGTGGGCGGCACAGTCAATAGCATCCTCGCTCAGTCGGGAACGTGAAGGGGGCACGCGAGCGCCTCCTGCTTGCCGCCACGAAGCTCGTCCCAGGAGCTGCCCGCGACGATCCACTGCGACTGCGCACTGAGCGGCCAGAGGCCGCGGGCGAGCGGACTCTCCCGAAACGGAAACGGAAGTGATGCCGTGCTAGCCTCGAGCGCTCCGTCCCCAGTGACCACCCTTCCTTCGCTGGGCCCGGCCGGAAGCGGAAGTTGCTAAGGGGTGGGAGAAGTTGCCCGAGAAGTGTCAGGTTACGCTCCCGCTCTCGTCGGAGTTCTAGCCGCGGCTGCCCGAGCAGGTAAAGCGGGGCTCGACGGGCGAGCGCGCGCCGCCGGAGGGGCGTGGTCCGTGGCCGGTCCCGGGGGTCCCGGCCCGTCCCTTCCCTCTTCCCTGTGTCCCCGCAGACCCCCGCCATGGGCAACACGAGCAGCGAGCGCGCCGCGCTGGAGCGGCAGGGCGGCCATAAGACGGCGCGGAGGGACAGCTCGGGGGGCGCCAAGGATGGGGACAGGCCCAAGATCCTGATGGACAGCCCCGAAGACGCCGACATCTTCCACTCCGAGGAAATCAAGGTGCTGAGTCGGGGGGCATCCGAGCCTTCTTGACTCAGGTGGAGGGGAGGGCACTTTACTGTGTTCCCGCCACGTTCCCCGCTTCGCACCTGGAGGGAGCTGACCCTGTCAGGGAATTTGTGCTTAATTACCGAAAGGAGAGTCACCCTGGGCTTCATTGAACATCATTAAGGAGAAAGCAGCTCTGGGACCGAGTTTAAAATTCTTAATTAATTTGGAGTTGCGCTAGCTGTAATTGAGCACCAGCGTCTACTGTTCTCTTAGGTGTAATTGATTGCACAGCTTGGCGGAAACTTTTCCTCCGCTTCAGGCCGACGGGCTTTTGCAAAAGTTGGGCTGGGAGTTTTAGTGTTCGTTTTGGAGGTAAACAGGAGCACATCTGTTAAGCTGAAAACGAAGTTGACTAGCAGACTGCCGGAGGTGTTCGGTTCTGCCGCTTCTGGGCCACCCTGCTAACTCTTTCAGATCTGGTAATTCCATTTGAGGAGTTCAGTGGCCAAGAGTCTCCCGGAACAGCAGCCAGCAGCTAACGACTACTCCACTTCTGCTTTGCTGAAATAATGGCTTGGACTTTAAGCAGACCAGAGCAAACCATTTTTTGCAGGTCAAGCTAAAAGTTCCTGCTTGAGCCACATTCCCTTAACCACAGTGATGCGGCCAGTGCTTCTGGCCCAGTCCAAGGACAGTGGGTGATTCTAGTGGAAATAATCGCAGTTAGGGAGGTTGACTCTGCCCAGCATGGCCTGTTACTGTCTGGTTGCCTATTAATCCTCATTACTTAACAGGCTAATTGCTGGGCCTTTCCTCCCTCACCCCTGCCCCCAGACTGTGAACCCACATTATTATTCCGTGGACCTGAATTTTGAGTCTAACTTTAAGGAGCCTGCTTCTTGTTACTGTACCTCATTTTCTGGGCTTGCTGCTTTGGCGGAAAGGTGTGTGCTGTGATCTTTGGAGTGCTGTTTTCTCCACTGAGTTGAGATAGTCCCCACCCCTAGAGGTGGTTTTGGCCGAGGCTATTTAAGAGGAAGCAAGTACTTGTTGTGGCAGGTGAATAGTCACCGTGCCCTCTGCTCTCTGCTCTGAGCTGGTAAAGTTCTTTAGAGGACTGGGTGGTGTTACTGCTATCCACCAGATGGGACGGGGAGGGGGACTTAAGTGGCACTTCTTCATTCCATCAGTAGTAACCAGTCCGCCCAATCAAGTCAGAAATTCTCCCCATCACCCCAGTTCAGCTTTGTGGCTACAGTCATTGAGCGCGTTAAAGCAGTGGGTCACAGCCCCTTTGGCAAACCTCTCTGTACAAAAACATATTTACATTATGATTCATAACAGTAGGAAAATTACAGTTATGAAGTAGCAATAAAAACAATTTTATGGTTGGTTGGGGGTCACCACAGCAGGAGGAACTGTGTTAAAGGGTGCAGGCTGGAAGGTTGAGAGCCCCTGCTCAAGTCTGGCACAGATCCAAAGACTGCAGGCTTCTTTTAGATTAGAGCAGATCAGTAGCTGGAGGTGGAGGCAGTCGGCCTTCCTGAGCTCCCCTCAGGACGTTTTCCCATCCTAGAAATCTAGTCTTTGGCTTTACTTCTGACTGGAGAACTGCGTTTCACCCCGGAGTTGGATGTGTTCCTTTCTCTCTGGCTGGAGTAAGTCGGTTACTCTCTTCCATAACTAGGTATCATTTGCTATAGTGACGGGACCAGTCTGTTTTACTTATCTATTGCTCCAGTACTAGGTGAATAGACCCTCCCTCACCCTCTGAATTTGCCAGTTGTAACAGCTCCAAGATCATCCCTAATAAATTTTTATGTACCCGGAAGTCTTGCTTAGTGGAGGGAAATCACATGTATTAAACCCACCTTGGATTCACAGCAGTCTTCTTCCAAATAGGTCTTATAGCTTCCTCTAGAATTTTTATGAAGCCTAATCGCAGTAATAGTAGCCCCGACTGTGGGACTATCTCAGTCTGCACAGTACTGACAGCGGTTACTTTTCTATCTCCATTCTGCAGGTGGGGGAACAGATGCAAGTCTGTAAGTGGCCAGAGCTGCCTGATTAGAGTGTGTTGTTGCTCTTAGGCTAGCGGTCTGGTGTGGGGAGGCTGCCTGACCCTGAGTAATTGGCTCTGCTTCTTAGGCTCCAGAGAAGGAAGAGTTCCTGGCCTGGCAGCATGATCTTGAAGTGAACGATAAAGCCCCTGCCCAGGCTCGGCCAACTGTGTTTCGATGGACAGGGGGTGGAAAAGAGGTCTACTTGTCTGGGTCCTTCAACAACTGGAGCAAACTTCCCCTCACAAGAAGGTAATGGCGGGACTTCATTCTCCCGTTGCTTTAGCTGTGGATATGCTCTTATTTCTAAAAGCTCCCTGCGGGTGAACAGAGTAAAGGTTTTTTTTTTTGTTTTTTTGTTTTTGTTTTTTTTTGGTAATGTAGATGTTGAGTGAGAAACTATTTTGCTTAATGAGTTACAGAGTTCAGATCTCACAACCTAGAAATCACTGTCTTTAAATGCATGGTTTTCAGAAGACAGCCGTATCTCAGTGGAGAAGAACTCTGACACTCAGCTACACATTTCTTCTGAAAAAGTCGATCCTAGTGCCATGGAGAAAGAACAGGCTGGGAACCTCAGAGGTGCAGATCTGAGCCCACATTGCCTGCACTAAACAGTCACTCTGTAAGGGACTCTTGAACCTCCCTTCTAGTACTTCTGGAAGGAATATGCTCTGAAGACATTAGCAAGGGTATACTGAGACGCTTCCTCTAAAACCCTGGTGTGGATTCTGTCTCCATTCTCACTAGTGACCATGCCTGAGGCATGCCCAATGGTTGTTAGAACCCTTGTGCTCCCATGACTGACAATGAGCGAGGGAGCCACTAGGCCCTGTAACCACAAGTCAGTTCAGCTCAGGTCAAGAAACAACTAAATGGCAAGGGCTCAAGAATTGCTGGGTAGTTCTATAAGTTTGTGTTCACGTATGTGAGCTCTGTAACACTGGCCATCTCCCTGTGCAAGGGGAAGCCAGGCCTCTGGTGTCTGCCTTTGTTGGCCCCTTCTTGGCACCCAGGCTGCAGACTGGAGAACATGAATTAACCATGCGTTGACCTTGTGGTGTTAGGATTCTAGGTTCCTGGTGTCTGAGCAAATGGAGTTCTCTGGAAACTCTCGCCTGCTGCTTTCTTAAGTGGCTTTCCTGGGTTGAGACTGTGACCATGCATTGTTGAACATGTCTGCTCTCCTGCAGCCAAACTCAGTTGGTCCTGGAGCCAGAGGGCAGCCCACCCAGTTGAAACACTGCTTCCTCTCTTTCTGCAGCCAAAATAACTTCGTAGCCATCCTGGATCTGCCTGAAGGAGAGCATCAGTACAAGTTCTTTGTGGATGGGCAGTGGACCCACGATCCTTCTGAGGTACTCTTCCTGCAGCCTCCAGCTCTCTGGGTACCTGCAACCACTTCCCTTGTCACTTGCTGTCAGGTCCCTTTTCCCTGTGTGTGGCTCCGAGTTAGACAGCACCAGTTGCCAGATCATTGTTATGATTGACCAAGAGTAGCTAGCCAGGCGGTGAGACCTCCCAGCCAGGAATTCTAGTCCTCTGAAAAACTCCACAGACCTTCCATGTTATGATGTCTGCCTGTCTGTCTCTTCCCAGCCAATAGTAACCAGCCAGCTTGGCACAGTTAACAACATCATTCAAGTGAAGAAAACTGACTTTGAAGTATTTGATGCTTTAATGGTGGATTCCCAAAAGTGCTCCGATGTGTCTGGTATGAACAGTTACTTTATCCCACATGTGTGCAGGCTGGGGCTGTGCAGCCTGGACATACTTCTCTTTCCCTTGCCTCTCACAGTTGAGCAGAAGCTGCCCGGCCAGGTGGACAACTATAGCTCTCCAGGCCACAGCAGTTCATTCCTAATTCCGCAGCTCTGGCTGCTGGAGCTTAACCCCAAAGAAGCCGTATGTCACTGCCTTGCCTTGTGGGCCATTCTGTAGTTCCACTTGGCTGTAGGAACAGAACCAAACTTGATGTTATTCCCCAGGCGGGGCTGAAGAGGCTCTAGAAGGACACTTTGGGTCTGTAATGAGCCAGCACCAGGGGAGCTGCCAGCTCACTTCCCACTCAATGTCTGGAGAACTGCAGGCTGACAGGTGATAAAGGACACCTCAGTGACCTTGGTTGTCACTTGTGCAGTCCATTGGCGCCTTGTCAGGCTTCTGAGAGAAAAAGGCTCCCTATAGAAAAGGCTGCATAGCACACCTCGCTGTTCAGTCCTGGTAGACAGAGTCCTCTAACCACGGAGCTTTGGGTTAGACCCATAGGAAGAAACTACCTGGAATGTCACAGGGACAGTTGACGAGAAACGATGTGTAGTAATCCTGGTGGCAGAGGCAGCTGCGCTTCCCCTTCTTGTATACAGGGACTGCTTCCTGGGCCCTGTGGGAGACAGTAAGCTAAGTCTTCGGGAGTGCACCCAACTTTTGGAGAGAACGGATTTAGTTCAGTTTACAGATTTCCTGTCATCTTCTGGGTGGATCTGGAGGTTCTGCCTCTGGCGTCTCACTGACATCACCGCTTCTGACATCACAGCTCTAAACTGACCAGCGGATGGCTGGCTGTGGATCTGGGTGCTCTTTCATTGGGCTCACTGGCTGTCTCCGGATGACCAGTCACATATTTTCAAATAGGCAGAGGGTGCGGCATGATGGCACTGCGCATACTCCTCCCCCCATTGTGGAACTTCAGCTGCACACCAAAGTGTTTAGTCAAAGTACGCCTCACTGCGGCCGGGCGCCCCTCCCCCGCGCTAAACCCCTTTAGACACTCAAGTTCGTTTGTTTAATACGATGTGCCTACTCCTATGGCTCAGTTTTCTGCACTGAATGCTTTTCTCAGTTTTTCTGCTGAGATGTGGTTGGATCGTGTAAAGGGAGCCTGGCTAGAAAATGATGTTGAGAAAGTTGGCAGTTGGACCAGCTTAAGGATCAGGTGACCAGAGCCCATCATGATGTTTGGATAACGGCGCAGTCAGCCAGACGTCAGCATTTGAGATGCTTCTGACCTGAGGTGCTGTACTTTCAGAAGCTTCTTAATTGTGTCTAGATAGTAAAGATGCTCAGACCTGAGAGTGTGGAGCCAAAGAGCCTTTACACTTAGGTCTTTATTGTTATTTATTTATTTTTGATATGCCGGTACCTTGTTAAACCTATTTTATTCTGCCTGGTAGAGCTTGTAACTTAGGCTAGGCCACTTTTCCCACTTTGAAGCCTTGAACTTGTGGCGTTCATCAAACTCAGCCTGAAGTAAGAAGGAAGCCTTTCCTCTGACAGGAGAGGCTAGGTCATTAGGAATGGCTCTCGCTAGTGTGACCCAGACACCTAGCTTCGCCACAACTGTCCTTTGGAGCATCTCAATTTACCATTGAGGTTTATTCCGAGCACCCAGATTCTACAGGTGTTTTTCATCCCCTCTGTTCCTCCTCTTTGGAGCTTGAATGTCTTTGAAGAAAATAGGAGTCTATATCGAGGGAACAGGACAGAAAGCTAGATGAGGAAACCATAAATCCGAGCTTAGGTCTTAGCATGTCTTGTCACCATCTCCCGACAGAGCTGTCCAGCTCCCCACCAGGACCCTACCATCAGGAGCCTTACATCTCTAAACCGGAAGAGCGGTTCAAGGCCCCACCCATCCTCCCGCCACACCTGCTGCAGGTCATCCTGAACAAGGACACGGGCATCTCTGTGAGTACTCCATCCAGATCCCTTCGTGGTCATGGTCATCTGCTCTCCTCTTTGCCCGCTTTTACAAGGCAGTGGTGAGCACTTGTGTCCTCCACTGTGGGGACTGCCGTGGTCCTCTGATACGGAGGACACAAGCTGCTGGTGAAATTTACATTTAAATTTCATGAGAAAAATATTTAGCCACCCCTTCTTGGTCAGCTGGATCTTGGAATTCTTCCTCCGGCCATAGCATGTTAGAATTGAATTTTAATTACTTAGTTGCTTTTGGAAACATCAGCCCTCCTGGGTCAGAATTTAAGCTGTCTTAACACATTTCCTCTGTGAAACTGTCCAGTGACCTGCAGAAAGGAAGCATGGAGGCTGGGCCTCGAGCAGCCGGTTGTTTCCTGAGGCTGGTTTTCCATTCTTTTAACCTAAGTTGTCCATACTAAGTAGCTCTGTTCATAAGGCATGACCTTAACCCATTGTCTGCCGCTGAAACAGAATAGAAACCCAGGCGCTTATGAAGAAGGGCAAGTGGTTTGGTGTAGGCCAGCAGTTGTGCCGTACACAAGCATGGTCTCTGCCATGCCATCAGGTGGAAAGGCAAGCAAGGCTTGAGCCTCTTTCTAACAGTGCCCTCACGAAGCCTGACCCACTCTCAGGTGCCTCCATCTGACTCGTCACCAGTTACTGCCATCTCCCGGTAGTCACTGGGAACCAAGTTCCTAGTACTCGAGCTTTAGGGGACGCGGTCAAACCATAACGGGTGCTAAAGTGGCCATGGCACCCAACACTCCACCCGGAAGTAGGCTCCACATGCTGGTGAGCGCATGTGTCTGTGGGGCCTTCTCTTAGAGCAGTCACTGCTGGACCACCAGGGCGGTTTAGTGTACGCTGCTCTCTCTCAAAAGACCCTGCTTTCTCAGGCACCAGCCTCCCCTCTGTGCTGAGAGTCCACGCACAGAGAGCGGCTGGTGTGCTCATCTCTGTGTATCCAGGAGGAGGCTGGGGATAAGAACCAGCAAACTTCAGATCTTCTGGCTAACTCTGTGTCCATTGCTAAGTTGTCAATGGCTCATACAGACGGCCAGTGGGGACTGCAAGGACCCTTGACTGCTATCGTAAAAGATTCGGGTGAAGCCGCTCCCTCCCTCCTCTGAAACAGTTCAGAGGTTGGAAGACCTCTTCTAAGCAGGGAAGGCGCCTCCTCCCAAGAGAGCCATGAGCAGGGAGAACCTGTGCTGGCACTGTGACACAGGCAGCCCTGGGCTCTCACAGGCCGTGTCCAGTTAGGGAGGTGCTCTCCACTCGCCGGTGAAGAGACTGAGCTACAGAGATACTGAGTGGCGCCCCCAGGAGAGGTTAGAGCCCACGGTCTTGAAGGTTTTGGGAAATCTAGTACATTGTCCCTGTGGTTAGCCTCTTCTCACTATTGTTCCTCGTACCCAACAGAGATTTTGTACCCTCTGACCAGTATCTTCCCCATAATTGTTCTGTCTCTCCTATTCTACCTTTTAGAGATTTTACATATGTCATATGGTTTTGTCTTCCTGTGTCTGGTTTATTTAATGCCCACAGAATTCATGTTGCAAATGACAGTATTTCCTTTTTGAGGCTGAGCCACATACCGTTGTCATAGTCTCTTTTCTATTGCTGTAATAAGGTATTGGACAAAAGCAATTTAAGGGAGAACGGGTATGTTTTGGACTCCGAGTTCCGGGTTCTGGCTCATCCTAATAGGGAAAACAGCAGCGGGACTTTGAGGGAGGTGGTATCCTTGCGTCCACTGTCATCCAGAATCAATGCATGCCTTCTGCCCACCTCCTCCGTATGGTGTGTCCTATGTTTGTGACTCCACAGCATGGCTGTGGTGAATAGTGTGGCAGTGAACGTGAGCGGACTGATGTCTCTTTAGCTTCCAGATTTTGTTTCCTTTGGGTGCACTCATGCATTGCATGCACACGCGTGTGCACACAGATACACACAGTCACATGGGTTATGTGTCTAACTTTAAGGATCGTCCATAGACAGTACTGACTTACGTGTTCATTAACAGCACAGAGTAGATTGTAAGTGGTCTCTAACCACACAGAGGAAAATGATGAATATGTAACTGGTCCAGTGTAGGTATTCCACAGAACTTGCATAGCCCAAACATGACGCGCTCTTTAAAAACTGGCAGATCAAAGCTGTAGCTCTTGGGAACTCCCAGCAGCAGTTGGCTGAAGCATTCTGAGGCCAACTCTTGTTCTCTTTCTGCCAGGCCTGCCGAGCAGGGGCTCTCAGGGAACCTGTGACAAAGCTGTTAGCGTCTGAAATGCTAAGCCTGACTGGAGGACAGGTGCAGTGCTGGGAGGCTGGGCTGCCAGGGCAGAGCTAGGGCCTGGGAGTCCTGCTCCTCCATCTCCAGTTCTCTCCCGTGACTGCAGGCTGTTCTGTCCCCCAGCAGATTTCCCCAGACTGACCGATGCAGCTCATTAGGATGCAGCTTGCTTCTCCTGAGTCCTCTGTGCACAGCGCGAGGAAGGCCATCCAGCTTCATCTGGAAGGCCTGGTCATACCTTCTCAGAGCTCTTGCTTTCACCCTTCTGGGCTTCACGGGCCTGCTGGCAGCTCTGGAAGGCACTAAAGTACTGGGGTTCTCTGAGTGTTGAGTGACAAGAACACACCTTCCCTGAGTGAGGGACCTCACTCAGCTTTGAGTCCCCACAGCTGATAATAGCCTGTACTTCACTTTGTTTCCATGTGAGTGTATTTTCTTAGAGTTGGAAATGTGCAGTGAAGAGACTGTCTGGGCTCTTGCGGCAGTGTCCGTGTGTCCACTTCCAGAGTTGTCTGCTTCATTGTGTAGCTACAGAGACTCGATTTTACCATCCACCTCTCAGGGGCATCTAGACACAGCATATCTTGTGTTCTGGGGAAGTGTTTCAGTGGGTCCTTGATCTTTTGCCTCTTCTCCGTAAGGATGGGACAGGGAGTCCCGTCAGGTGAAAGCTTGGCTGGAGTATTCCAGTCCATGATAAATTCAGCTTTCTCTACTGTCGGCTCCACAGCCCTTCCACTGCCCAGCTTGGGAAGACAGGTCCTCAGCTACGCTGCCTGTGCCATGAAGGGAGGGAGGAAAATCATCTTGATCCAGATCCTGCATGTTCACATCTCCCTTTCTCCTTTTGTTCCCTCACAGTGTGATCCAGCGCTGCTTCCGGAGCCAAACCACGTCATGCTGAACCACCTGTATGCACTCTCTATCAAGGTAACGACTTGTCTGGCCTTAGAGCAGTTTCTGAGCATGTGGTCTGAGGACCCGTTGTGCCAGGATTGCCTGGAAGTGTTGACAGCCAGGGCAGTTTTTGGGGTCTGTTGGGTTCTGGTTCGGGTTCTGCCCAGGAGCTGCTCTCCTTAGCCTGTGGCGATTCTCATATCTTCTGACGTCTGAGTCCCTGACTCTGTCCTCCTTTGGTCATCCCCACCCTCTTAGGATGGCGTAATGGTGCTCAGCGCAACTCACCGGTACAAGAAAAAGTATGTCACCACCCTGCTCTACAAGCCCATATGAGATGCTGAGGAGCCAGCCATGGACCACAGGGACAGCAGGCAGTGCTGGGCTCTCCACGTGCATGCAGATCCTCACTTCACTCTCTGGGACATTTCACCCCTGACCTAGTCCTCCTTGAAGGCTTGTCCAGACACAGCCTCTCTAGAAGAGTCCAGAAATGGGGAAGGGATGGCTGCCTGCAGTCCCAGAACTGCAGTGCACAAGGCTAGTGTACTCCAAACATCCCCTCGGCTGGCCAGAGATGTCTAAAGCCAGACCTGAGTGCTGGCACCTTGCTAGTAAAAACTGGGGAACGGACTGAAGCCACACAAAAGTCCCCATCGTCTATGTCCAGGGTCGATGGCCTATCCCTGCTGGAGCCTCGCTGTGGACGTAAGCAATATTCAGTCCTACCTGTCCTTCAAATCAAAGCAGTAGATTGTAGATTCAATGGCAACTCAGATGTCTGATTTCCAGGTGCAGCTTTGCAATCGTTGCCCGACACTGTGTGCACTAAGGACCTTTTTAACTCGAGTGGCTGGTTGTCCAGTCCTACCTAAGGCAATAAGTCACCAGGATGAAACTATAGATCATGTGACTTCGCTCAGCAATAACTGTCCTCAACACAAACTTCAGAACCCACTGCCGTATTCTCCCTTAAGCTGAATGATCCTGAGGACTGGCCACCATGGAAAGTTGTCCACTCCTTACTTCAGCTGTAATGGTGACAGTGTTACCATGACAACTTTGTCAAAGCACCCACCCCTCTTCAGTTCCAGCATGTGCTGTTCGGCTGGGGACCTGTGTCTTAAGTGAGCAAGGATGTCACAGTGGCTGCTATTGCTCGTTCTAAAAGAACTTGAACCCCTATAGCAACCACCTATATTCTCAGTAGGACGATCTCTTTGGGATTAGTGTGAATGAACCTGTTCTACACCCATCTTGATTTCCATGGTGATGCCACAGATGTGCCCGTTGGTGTAGGTTCCTGTCACCTGTCAGCAGAAGTTACCAATATACCCTATGTTTCTGCTGGGCAGGCGGGGACAAGCTCAGTGGTGTCAGTATCTGGCTGAACTGAGTTTGGGTTCCTTTTTGTTACTGTTTTCAAAACACTGAATTGCTGTCATCTTGATGTGTAAGTTTCAATAAAGATTCGTAAAACTAGCCAGAGGAAGTTTACATTCTGTTCGGTTTCTTGAAAGAAAGATTAGAACTTCCAGGTCTGCTTGGTGCTATCTTGTAGCACTCTGGACGAGACAGCTGTGAATCCCCATTGGCTGAGAGTCAGATGCAGAGGCACCTACGCATCATACCTGTGGGTGCCTGAGAGTGAGGTGGGCACTAGCAGAAAATCTCACATGTAAATTAGCTCTTGGGGCGCTGGGGAGATGCACTAACTATATGAGCATGAGAACCTGAGTTCGGGTCTCCAGCATCCACATAAAAGTCCTGTGTTTGTAACCCTAAAGTTGGGAAGCAGAAACAAGCAGATCCCAGCACCCACAGCCAGCCGGTCTAGTTAAAATACAAGTTTGAGGTTTAGTGAGACACCTCGCTTCCAGAGAAAAGGAGGAGAGTGACAGGACACCTGACTATCCTGCGGCCTCCACATGCGCATTTAAAAATTTAGCTCCGCTCACGAGGGGCTGGAACACCCAAAAGTGTAATGTAAAAACTAGTTCCGAAGCTACCCTGTAAGAATGACAGTCCCAGGATCATAGGTGGCTCCTGAGAGAGATGACTGGTGTACCAAAGTGGCAGACGGCAGGCACAGCCTCAGGAAACGAACACATGCATTCTGTGTGCATATTTATTCAAAGAGCAAAAGACAGCCCAGAGATCCCAGACCCAGGAGCTAAAGGCAATGGTGTAAATACTTCCAAGAAATGGAAAAGGATCAGCTGTGTTGCCCAATCCACAGAAGTCCAGCCACCTGTCCAGCTGTGTTCTGTGACCCAGGTCACACTCTGTTAGCCAGCCTTCTCTATCGATAAGGGCAGGCTCCATGATTGGTGAAAGCTTATTTCAAATTGCTTTTTAGTGAAGATGTATTTCCTTTGTCTGAAAACTTTAACAATCACAGAGACAAAGGTAGGGCCTGAAAAATTAAAATGTAAGGGTATTGCTGAACCAAAATGTAAGTGGTTTCTGAGCGTCCTCGGGTGACTGCTTCTTTCTCTGCTCCCATTTTGAAAATCTCCAGACACTCAAATCACAGATAAAATAGTATAGTGTTTCCATATAAGTTACACGCATCTTCCTGTGTGCTTAATACAGTGCAAACTTATGCAAATAATTAAGCTGTATTATTTGGGGAATGATAAAATCTGAAGTAAGTCTTAGTAAACAACTTTAGTTTGGAGGCCATGTGTAACATCTTTCTAGGCAGTCAACCTCAATCATACATGAAAGCACCGAATCCAGAGGACCCAGGCAAGGCCACTTCCTTCCCTTTGTCTCTCCTTGTGGGTGTAGATGTGAGGGCAGTTAACAGTGCTCTAAGGCATGTCAGTCTTGAGCTGTTCACCCCATAGCAGATGTAGCTTCTAGATGGCTTCTAGGGATGTCCTCTCCCTGGAAAATGAAGGGTGGACTAATAAGCAAGATGACACCTGGACTCCCTTATGTCACACTGGGCGCCACAAAGCGAGTGGGTTGTGTCCACAAACAGGTCAGGGCACCCGACAAGGAAATTACAAAGTAACGTCAGCTCCTTAGGAAGTCCTAGACACCCACGACTGAGGTCCGAGACCAAGGCATTTTGGAGAACAAGGTTCCTTGAACACGAACACAAGTTCACATTCAAGCTTACACTGAGTGCTGGTGCTTCACCCGCCGTGGTCTGGCTAGGTCCCATCCAAAGCTCAGCTGTAGGTGCCGTTTAAGAAGTTGTTAGGTCATGAGCCCCCTGCCCAGCCCTCATGAGGGAAGCTTTACCACAGAGCTTCATGACTTCTGCCATGTGAGGACAAAGCCTTCTGCCCCTATGGAGAAGCTCAGAAACAAAAGGTTCATCTTGGAAGCCTACAGCAGCCCTGGCCAGGCAATCACACCCATAGCACCTTGTCTCAGATTTCCCAGAAGTGCACGGAATAAATGTGTTCTTTGTAAATGTTTCCGGTAGCAACACTACACAAAAGCATCCGCCCGTGCTAACAGTCTGAACCAAGTCTGGGTCAGTCATTGAGTGTATCCTGCTGCCAATGAGTCTCCACCACTTGTACCCAGCAGGTTAATGGACAAACAGAAACTTGAGCCTTCTGCCTCTGAGCCTCCCATCTTGAAGAGAAAGCAAGGAAGTCATGACTATGTATTTCTTGTAAAACCCATCTTCCCAGTAAATTGTGGGAATCATCCAGTCTTACTGAGAGCTCTGAGTCTGAACCTTGGAGGGGATCCTACAAGCTGGAGCCTGGTCTCTGGGGTCCACATCAATAGGCCAGCGCCCCCCCCACCCCCCCCCACACCCGGGAATTCATCTCTCTGTCCCATCTGGAAATGCCACAGCCAGGGAGACAGGAGACAGCTCCAGATGCACAGCCCGAGTCAATTGTCCTTTCCCCATTCTGTGGCTCTTTGAGGCCTGTGCAGCAGCAGTGGCTTTCAGAGTCCTTTCTTCCACCTCTAATAACCCCTCTGGGCAAACAGCTCTATTACTCATTGACAGACCCAAGGGGAAGCAGCCATTGCTGTGCTGTATTTCCACCCACAGCCCCCTCAACTTCAAGGAAACAGGTACAACATTTGATGGTTTCCGACAGAATAAGCAGCACTTAAACCAGCAAGAACGATCTGATCAGATCTGCCTCTGACTGGAAAGCCAGAGCAGAGTTTCTCTCATTCTTTGCTATGGGGGACAAAGTCTGTCGGGGAATTACAGGGCATTTATAGTGCTTCCCCGACCCTCTCCCCATTGGGTATCACTCAGAACCCATACCTGTGGTGACCAAAACTCACTCTGTCACCTAGAATCACTGTCACTCTAGCAATCTGTAGGGTCTCGGCTGAGAACTGCAAGGAGACAATGTAATTATGGTGGAAGCTCAGCTCGGCTGCCCCACCCCTGCAGGGCCAGTCTCATCCACCCCCCCACTCACCCCTTTTGTCTTTTGAGACAAGGTTTCTCTGTGTAGCTCTGGCTGTCCTGGAACTCACTCTGTAGACCAGGCTGGCCTCGAACTCACAGAGATCCGCCTGCCTCTGCCTCCTGAGTGCTGGGATTAAAGGCATGCGCCACCACACCCTGCAGCCTTATCTCTTGCTGTGGGTCTTCATAAGCGTTCTGAACCCACCTTTGGCGAAAAGGTCCTTTTTTGCAGACTAGCTACTCAGCCCTTAATTAAGTAGACTATCTCTCTCACTTTGGCCCCAGGGACCCAGAGTTTCATAGTCATGAAACTCGGTATGAAGTCAGTGTCTTGAGTTTGGTGAGAATTAAGTTGTCAAGGGTTGGGCCTCACTTTATAGTGTGACTGAGTGATTTCATGGTTGTTTTGTAGGGTAGTCCCTTCAGGTCCAAAAGATCTCTGAGCAAGCTCCTTTTGGAGTCAAACCCTGTTTGCTTCATTTTTAAGGCAGCCAAGCTAGTAACTGACATAGTAGCTGGTAGCTCATGGCATTTTTCTGTTTGTTCTGTGGAAGTTACAACATCTCACTTCCTCCATCCTGAGCCATTGTCTTTCTCACAATCACAAGGAACACAGCCTCTGTAGCTCCCATCCGAAGCCTGTTAGATTTGACCCTCAAAGTCAACTTTTAACTATATCCAATCACCGTGTTGTATTTTAATCAGAGATCAAATGCATTAAATGCATAGGTATTGCGGGGATGGGGGGAGAAAAATCTTTTTCTGGACCAGTCCAGTTTACATAAACTACAATGTAGTGGACAGAGTTTACCTTGCCAACAGTAACCGTCTAGTCAGAGCCGGAAGCATTCAGCCACCTTTACCCGAGCCCCCGCTGAAGAGAAGTGCAGGATTAAGTTCGCAGTGGCCTCAGCATAACGGGGTAAGAAAGATCCTGTGTTGACCTGTTTTCCTGGTTAGCGGCCTTACAGCTATTATGTTCTAGATTAATCCTCTTACAGCAGCCTAGGTGGCTGTCTGAGCTGCTTCCCAGGTCCCTGTCCTAGAAAACGACCTTAATCACAAGCACCTGGTTCACAGGAGCACTCCCCAAACCAAGTGTTCACCCAGCGGCACCCCAGAGCGGAGGTGCTGTGCCAGTGAGCCTGTGCTGGCCTTGGCCGTGGCTTTTTTATGGTCTCTGACGAGAGAAGATGCCAAGGGAGCGAACATTTTGAGATCATTGCTTTATTTCACTATTGTTCAACAGCAAAGTTCATTCCTCTCAAGGTGGATCTGGAATTGTCCGTGTGTTCTCCTCGTTCGGAATAAAAAAGGTAATGAAGAAAAAGCCTGTACTTTTGGAGACCTAGAATCTTATTGATGCTAATAAGCTTTTGACGGCGATTTCGGGTTACGATTATTTCCTGCTGGCGTCTCGGTGGTCACACAGAGAGCTCCCCACTCTGGCGGAGATGACTGTCCACAACTACCACCGTTGAAAACAAAAGTAAGTGTTGAAAAATGCACCTTTTACAATAAAAAAGTAGAAACCAATTCAATTTCCTTTTTTTTTTTGTTACGAATATAAAGTTTCTTGTAAATATGTACAGTCTTTTGAGCTAGTTCTATGTAGCAGGAAGCACTTCACAGATGAGATGCGCAATATACACGGTCAGGGCTCACGGTGCCCATTTCTCGTGGAGGTCCTAAATGAAATGCCAAGACTGAAGACCAGGTATCAGTGACCATTCCAAATACTTGTGGACCAAGAGACAAAAACTTCAGCAAACAGTCAGTCAGATCTGCCCTGGGGGAACGGGGAGGGGGACACAACCCCAGAGATTCCAAGCCACACATAAAACACAGCGGCAGGGCGCTGGACATGGAGGGTTCACGGGCGTTTCAAACAAGAAAGCACTTAGGTCAGAGACGAGCAGGAAGGAGCCGGCATTTAGGACAGGTTGTAATCGGGGAAGTGACATGGACTGTGGACACGGTCACCGGCTGTGGTGGGGACGGGTCTACCTTTCAGCCTACCTAGGAGGTGCCTTAGTTGTGGAGGACGCCTAAGAATCATGGAGAATCCAAAGCGGAAGAGGCCTTGTGGGAGATTAAAGGCAGAAGTAAGGCCGCTAGTTAGCTTGCCAACTGCAAAGCCTCTACGTTGGTTCTATCCAGTTGCCAGGAATTCCCACTCTAAAGAGCGTGGAGAGAGACTGGGCAAGCCGCACTGCACCTAAGGGGGGACTCGCCAGCCCCACAGGGCTGGAAGAGTTGAGCTGCGGCTTCTCTCCAATGTCCTGGTCTTAGGTCCAGCCCTAGGGAAAGGCTCATCTGCGAAGTCACAGTTTCGTGGGGTAGAACCGTGCTGGGTTTTTGTGTGAACACACAGGCATTCTTGAAGTCAGCAGGGAACAGAGGTGGGAGGGGAAACTGAGGGAGAAGTGTGGTTTGCTGAAATCCTTCTCTGGTCGTAAGGCTTGAGCGTTTTGTTTTTGTTTGTGTGTCCAGTGCTACAAACTGCAGCCTGTGTGGCCAGTTAGTTGACAGGTACCAGAGGGTCTTGGCCTGGTGGGGCTATGGGATGGCAGCAGTACATTGGCAACCAGGTCAGGGGCAGCGCATGCAGTGATCCGCCATGCAGGGCTCCCAGACAGGTCTCCTCCCCATTCCAGAGGAGTGAGGAGCAACATGCCAACCCTCAGAACAGGAGGTGGGTGCCCCGGTCCCAGGCCCAACCCCAAGGCCTGTTAATGCTGGGCTTGCAGCAAGTCTGTTGCGTGCTTTCCTGGCCAAAGCTACATGGAAAGCTGGGGAAGCAGGCTGGGGAGATGACGCTGAGGGGTGGGGAAGTAGAGCTCGATGAGGTCCCTTGGCCCCAGGTCACTGCCTCCGAGCTGAGGCCGGATTGACCTCCATACATTCTCAGCTGGTGGGAAGGGAAGTTGTCAAGGCCATAAAAGGCAATGAGAACGGTAAACATTTGGCTACGATGTCACCCTGCGTCAAACAGGGCCATCTATGAGACTGGACCAGAACAAGAATGAAGCTACATGAACACGGGAGGTTAGCCAACCAACGGGGACTCTTCTATGCTACGTTTCAGTGGCAGAGACCTGATGGTGTGATCTAGCTAAAAACGACTACAACAGGAAATACGTCGCTATCCAAATCTACTAAGAATTTTGTTGTCTTAAAAAAAAAAAAAAAAAAGAAAAGAAAAAAGAAAAGAAAGAAAAAAAACACTAAAAAGCAAAGAAAAACCACCAACCCGAGGATCTCGGAGTAGCAGGAGACTCCGGCCACAGTCCGGGTTGGCGTCCTTTGATGAGCTGGTACAGGCTGGAGCTAAGTACAAAAGTCTCTGAATGAGTGGACGAGTGACAAAGTGCAAAGGATGACTGCGGGAAGGCGCCCGGGGGTGGGCACCGAGTGCCAGCAGCGCCTACGGGCCTTGGCTATCTGCACCCCTTGTACATGGGGGTATCCGTGCCAAGGACAGTCTGGACCCAGCTGTGCTGAATGTGGGTCGAGCGGACGGGCGCTGGGGTCCCCTGCAGCAGAGACCCAGGGTGTGGTGTGGTCCTGCAGACTGAATGAGGAGGTGGTTTTTCTGGTTGAGACTTATACCGAAGACTGGTCCCAGACCTAGGAGCAAAACAAATAGGAGGGGTTTTAGCGTCCAAGGCCACAACTGTTGACTCGCTGTGTGAGGCAAGTGTGACTTAATGGTGTCTGTCCTGTACCACCAGCGGTGGACGGTGGTGCCAACTTAACAGAGCCAGCCCTCAAGGCATGGGGTTAGGCAGGAAACAGTTACTGAAAGAAAAAAAAAAAAAAACCCAAAACAACCAGACTGAATTTGCACGGTTGCATGCACACATATGCACACTCAGTTTTAATGAGGAAACATTTACATTGTTCTCTTCTTTCTCTACCGGAAGTCCTGACCATGTGCTGTAGCAGCATCAGCAGGACAGAGACACTCAGAAAATCATCCTCAGGGGACAGGAAGCTGGTACCTCTAGATAGAGTGGGCTCTAGAAACTGGACAGTCCACCAAGAAGGATGGAACCCCAGGACCCGTGTGCACACTCATGAGTTACCACTTCAAGATCTCCATCTACTGATTCAGACACTATCCTAAACATCACCCGGGTACCACTGCAGACGTTGAAAAAGCTCACAGTTCTAGAAGGCAAAGCACAGTTACAAGTTTCTGGAAAACTTAGAGAAAAATATCAGTGTCTACAATACATGAGTTTGCCTGCATGTCTGAAAATATCTAGAATGCTATCATTTGTACTTACAGGGGACACACACGCATATTTGTTTGTATGTACAGAGTAGACCTAGAAGCCACTAGTACTGCCTTTGGTAGCTGTTACATTTTGAGGTGTGCACACCCCCTCCCCCTAATCACACATGTTGTCATTTGTGGTAGAAGCACCTTCAATAAATATTATAAATAGTATTTTCTTAAGCTTTTACTTCCCATAGCCTGAGCCACAGTGATGGAGTCTCACTTTTACAACAGCAGCCAAGAGGCAGCTTCTGGCTACAAGAGAGCTGTGCAGCCCTCAGGACGCTGCCTCACCTTGTTAACCTGGGACAGTGGGGTCCTGACGGCTCCCGCAGGCAGCCGGCCCCTGCTGCTGTCTTCAAACAGTCTCCCTGGGGACCGCTCTCTCCTCGTGCTGAGCATCCGGCCTGGGGACTTCTCCCGCTCCAGGGGACGGCCTGGGGACTTGTCCCTGCGCAGCTCTGCCCGGCCCTCTCGGTCTCTGTAGCGGTGGGGTGTGCTTGGCTCTCGGGGGTGGCTGGGGCCTTCCGGTGGCGCTGGGCTGGAGGCCACACGTTTGGTGATGTGCTCATTGTATGTTGGTGGGCCTCGCTTGTTGGGACTGCTGGGGGCAATATGAGAGTCAGGGGTCTGAGAAGCCGCAGCCCCAAAGCTGCAATTCCCTTCCCCTCTAAGTATCCGCAAGCTTCTTCTCATTGCTGCTCAGGCTGTTCGGTTTAGTGTTTGAGACAGGGTCTCCCTATGTAGCTCCGGCTGGCCTAGAACGCATTATAAAGTAAAGTTCAGGCTGGCTTCAAAGTCATGATCCTCCTGCCTCAGCCCCTGAGGGTTGGGGTTAAAGGAAAGCTCAGACCTGAGGACAAGGACAAAAGAAACGCAAGCTTCCAGGTGTCGGTGCCAGGTCTCACCTGCTGCGCATGCGCCATGTGCACGCCTGGGCTAAGCCCTCTGCGCTTTGCCTCACCATCTCCAAACACCAGCAAATGGGAACAAGCTTGAGAGAGCAGAGCCCTCACTGCACAGGGAAGTGCATGGTGGTGGAGAGGTAACACCCAAGAGGGGTCAGTCTGGTGTCATGATCTCCACACTCGATCATACCAACCGAGTATTTCCCAGAAGTCTCCTGTTAGGAACGGGGCCTGTCATAACCCAGGAATCAGGGGCCCAGCAAGGCTCTTGGTGCAACAGAAGAGCTTTGAGGAAGACCGCCACCTTCACCGTCGGGCTGGGTCTATAACAGCCTTGTGCCGGCTGTTTGGTTACCTCTCCCTCTCTCTGCAGGGGGCTTTCCAAGTTTTTGTGGCACCTGATATAGTTGCTCAGAAGGTTGACAGTTCCCAGAGGGATGACACCTGATAAAATCAGGAAACCAAGCAGGGCAGACAGACACAGTCTGGCTAGTTCACCCTGGCTCAGAGATTAACCATTAACAACCTCTGATCTCCCCAATCTACTGAGAACACAAGGCCTTTCCCCCCGCTTTCCTTGGTGGTACTAAAAATTGAAGCCAAGGCCTTGTGCATGCCAGACAAGTTATCTACTATGGAGCTACAACCCCCCGCCCCCATACTGGGTGGGACCTTCGGTAGGATTAATCCAATCCTCCCTGGCCTGGATAAAATCCAGGTTTCAGCAGATCCGGCGCCCTAGCTACCTGCTGGAAGAAGACAGAGCTTTCAGAGGCCAGCTTGTGGCCAGCTGGCCATGAACAGCTTTATGCCGTGGCCTGGCTTTCCCATGCAGGCTACCTGGTGGTTCAGATAAACACCCTGAAAGCCAGCCCCACCCACTCCACCTCTCTGTGGTATTAAATAGAAGGGACCTGATGTCTACATCCAGAACTCAAAGTCTATACACAGCTCGAGCTGCGAGCTCTGAGAGACAGAAGAAGGGGAGAAATACATTAAGCCCATGTGCAATGAAAGAGAAATTCCGGAATGTGTCCACGGGGGCCATCATACGGCTAGCAGGAGAGTGCTGTGCCCAGGGACTCAGAGAAGGCCATTCAGGGCATCGGCTGAGATTAATGAGAGGAAAAAGGGCACTCATCATTTGAGGCCAAGTGGGCGGTCTTCCATCTCCACATCCATAATGGCCCATGAGCAACCACGTCCCTTTTATAGTTTCTGCAGAGTTATGGTCCCTGCTCTGCTAAACAAACCAGGAAAATGGGGCCTGCTGTGAATGCCAGCCAGCCAAGCCAGTCACAGATACCGGCCCACCCAAAGCAGCCAGGAGCGAAAAGACCATTCCATAAGCAGAACGGTAGCCGAACTCTGATTGCAGGTATGGGTGGGACTTGCCTGGCAGCCCCCAGGGAAGCCACATTGCTATTTCACAGCAGCTGGGGCCCTTCCGGACAACGGAACAAGCAGGCCCTCACAGTGGGATCACAAGGGGTCAGGAGCAATGTGCAAGGCCATGGGGAAGTCTAACCCAACACTTGGACCCCTTTCTGTATGACTTGGAGATGACACCAAGATTCTAGACACTTTAGGGGTACACGCTGGCCTGGAGTGCACACTGGTCTTACAGCACACCCCTGCAATTAAAATCACACCGATAAAGAGGTAAGGCCATTGGCAAGACACGCTAAGGCTCAGGAAAGTGTGCACTGTACTCTGCCACTTCTGCAACAGTGGAATCAGGACCACATCTCAGAACGGTGGCTCCTATTCGTCAGTAAGAGGCAGCTTGTCCTGGCACAGCATCAGAATACTGAAGATGTGTCTGCCTTTTACAACATCTAAAGTGTCTTGGAACCCTTGGCATTCACCCACCTAATTATAGGCCCTTTGGGGAATAAAGAAAGCACCCTCAGCACTGCTCTCCGGAGCCCTAGATGGGATGCCTGGCACCTGGCAGGGATCCTCACAGCTGTGTACAGGGTAGAAGTGTCCAGAAAAGTAAAATCATAGGTCAATGAAATAGTCCCCTGTGTTGAATCTCAGAGCTTTTGTGGACCAACATCTCCAGCTGCTTCTTCCCCCCTCCCCCACCCCGAGACAGGGTTTTTCTGTGAAACAGTCCTGGCTGTCCTGAAACTTGCTTTGTAAATCAAAAATCAGGCTGGCCTCGAACTCCCAGAGATCCGCACTATGTGGCTCTGGTTCCTAGTCTTCTGGGCCAAGGTGAGGCAACTTCTACACCCAGCTGATGGAGCTACAAGCGGGTCCAGCCCAGGGAGGCAGACTCAGCAGCACCTTTCAGGATTCTATTCTGATTTTCTGGTGCTGTAGCCCACAGACTTCTTGATTTTCAAAGGGGTGGAAGTTGCAGCAGCAGAGTGGAGGCCCAGAGAGCTGCTGATGTCTATGGCAAGAGCATTTGAATAAATAAACAGGACAACAGCTAAGCAGGAGAGGAGGAGGAGGAGCCACTCCCTGCACTGCCCTGGAGTCACTGCTAAGACATCAAGGGACAGGTGTGCACCCACACACAGCCCCTTCCGTCAGAAGGAGGGAAGGAAGCTAGAATGGAGGAGTGAGAACCTCTGAGGTCCTACTTCTCCATGAGAGCAAAGAGCAGCCACACAAAGACTGGCAACACCAACCTCACACGACTCAGAACCAAACTAGGAGCACCTGGTCATTTGTTGCTTCAGGTTTTCCATCAAGGTCCTGGATTGACTAAAACCACACTGGGCAAGTTTGGGGTCAAGGGTGGCTCAGTGGCTAGTATGCCAGGCCCAGGGTTCAATTCTCAGACCTGTCGAGAAACACGCATGCGTGTACACTCAAGCATGCTGACCTAGCCACATTGCGAAACTGGCTTGCAGCAATCCAACAGTATTTTTGCAAGACAACCAAACTTGGTATGGCTCAGTGACAATTTAGCACGCTCTGTGCCCGTGCCCCGCTCCAGATCTACAGCAGAGTGGAAGCCAGCGGACTTGTAGCCAGTCACTGTGAAAAATCTGCAGTCGGGCAATGTCTGAAGTGATCCCAAAGCTCGTTTCCAGAAAAGGATCAATATCTGACCTGAAAAGGCCCACTGGCACTCAGAACTCTGCTGGAGTGGGCCTGGGGCTCCGGAGTGAGAAAGGACCCTGCTGGGCAGCCTAACAGTAGCCCTCGCTAGCAGTGGGAAGTGCCTGCAGCAGGCACTGAAGCAGAGGAAAACAAACTTCTTTGGGGGTGATAAAAATGTTCTAAACTTAGATACTGGTAGGGACTGGATACGTCTCCAAAAATGTCCGACTTTAAAGGGCCACCCCAGCAGCTATCTCATTAGAGAACTCAGCGTGACCTGGACCATTTGAGAGTTCAGGGTGGAAATTTACTTCCCACCCCCTGGAGCTGGAGTTACAGGAAACTGTGAGCCCCCAATGTGGGTGCTGGGAACGAAATGTGAGTTCTCTGTGACCACCGAGCCCCTCTCTAGTCCTCACTGTGAGATATGAAGAGGGCTGGAGTGGAATCTAACTGTGCTATCAAGGGGTGGAGGCAGAGTCTTAACAAGTAAGCAGGGTGCACACAGAAGGTATACACACGTGTGGTTTTCTGTTTCGTACTACCTGATGCCCTGCACACCCTCAAGACATTGACAGATGTGGGCCCCTGACTTCAGAACAGAACCATGAGCCTTCTTTACACTTCACCCAGCGCCATGTATTCTGTCACAGAATCGGAAAACAAACTAATACATGGGATTACTTTTATGGCATAGCAAACACGAGCTTGTGCGCATATATATGCAGAAAGATCTCTAAATAGAAACACAAGTTATAAAACTGGCTCCTTCCTGGGTGGTGCTGGAGTGAGGAGGAGAAAGGGAGGAACAAGAAGAGAAACCAGGTCTGGCGATGAGGCAAGTGGATTGTTAGAGCCAGGAGTTCAGGGCAGCGTGGCTACTTCACAAAAATTAAGGAGGAGAATGGTTAGAGTGGAGTGGTTAAGAGCACTGGCTGATCTTCCAGAGGTCCTGAGTTCAGTCCTAAGACCTACACAGTAGGTCACAAATGTCTGTAACTCCAGTTCCAGGGGATCAAACACCCCCTTCTGGCCTTCTCAGGTACCACGCACACACATATGTGGGCAAAATACTCATATACATAACATAAAAGTTGAACAAAAAAATTCAAGCTGGGTATAGTAGCACAGCTGGGAGGCAGAGGAGGATGGGTCTCTGAGTTTGAGGCCAGCCTGATCTATCATGAGTTCCAGGTCAGCCAAGGCTACACAGGAAGAACTTGTCTCAAAAAAAATAAATACATAAATATTTAATTTTTTTATTAAACACAAGAAAGAAAAGGAACCCAGGAGACTGTACTACCTTATACTTTTTGTGTTCATTGGGTTCTATACCCTGGGTTAGATTACCAATACAAAATAAATACAAGTTAAAAACAAAAAATTTAAACTCTAGTCAGGTGGTAGTGGCACACGCTTTTAATCCCAGCACTTGGGAGGCAGAGACAGGAGGATCTCTGTGAGTTCGAGGTCAGCTTGGTCTACAGAGCAAGTTCCAGGACAGGCTCCAAAGCTACAGAGAAATCCTGTCTCGAAAAATTAAAAAAAAAAAATTACCTCTAAAGAGTTCTCAGGCTCCACAGAGGGCCTAGCAAGCCACGGCCCACTGCCACCCCTCACACCTCCGGACCTCCCCTGTATGTCCTGCCTCCCTGTCCTCCTGATATCACTCCCTTGCTGTTTCTTTGGGGAAGTCCATCCTGGTCCCACGTCTAGGCTGCAGGCCCATCAGGACTAGAACTCGGGTTCCAGCTGTCCCTCTCCTGCACTGGGCTTGAGCAGCAGGAAGGAGGGGCCACACATCTCTGTGGGGCTCAGCAGCAGGCATGACAGAGACACACACCAAAGCAACAGAGTCTAAGTGTGAACTGTTCTCAGCAGAATCACTGAAGACACCCTCGGGGCGACATCAGGAGTCCCCTGCCTGTGACCGGGAGTCCTTCACAATACCTGAGATGCTTGCAAACTGAAGTGTGGTTGATGTCCCCCGCCTTCACGTGGCCCTGGGGAGGGGGGCGCAGTACCTGCGGGAGGTGGAGGGCACCCGGTGCTGGTCAGTGCCGGTCTCCTTCACCAGGTTCCCTTTGCAGCATATGACTCTCAACTTGTCCTGATAAGAGGAGGCCAGGTAAATGGCGCCCGAGGAAATTGCAGGGCCCAGGTAGCGTGGGTTTGGGATTTCCAGATATGCTCGGGCAGGAGTCCTGCAGGGTTATAGGAGAGGAGACATCATTACTAGTGACCTCCATCGCTGCACGGCATTCCTGCCCCTAAACCTGTCCGCAAAGCATGGAGGGAAATGCTTACCCTAGGGAGGAACGTGCCTGGATCTCAATTACTTCCAGTGAGTTGAAGTGAGTCACAAACAGATAGGGTTCTCTGTAGGCTGCAGGGTCACCATGGAGGATGAGCATGAGGAAAAAACAAAACAAAAACAAAGACGGGGGAGGAAAGATAGAAGAAGGAAAATCAAGACTTGCAAAAGGACCAGTGGCCAGGAAGCCGGTACCCCACGACGACTTCCCCACACAGCACAATCGCAGGGGTTTGGTTCATTCGTGGCCTGCCACAGCGTCAGCAACAGCTCTATCCCAGGAGTTAGTCAGGTAAATTACAGCGTCCCTAGGGAGCTCTGCCCAGGGTAAGAGACGCAGCAGGAAGGCCTGCATTACAACCGTGCACTGGCCAACCAAGACAAGTTCAGGATGTAGGAACATGCCACTCAGGATGGGGAGATGTCTATTGTATGCCTGTATTTGATAAAACACGGGGAAGACGATAAACTCATCCAAGTTCTTCCCTTTGGGGCAACAAGATGGAGACAATAGGAGATGGACACGGGAGAGACGTCTCCTGTGGCTCAGTCGACATCGTTACTTGGTAAGATTTTAAAGATCCCACCCTCCTCGTATATGAATGTTTTGCCTGCATGTATGTCTGTGCATGATGTCCTCAGAGGCCAGTAGAGGGCGTCAGATCCCCTGGAACTAGAGTTATTGACAATTGTAAGCCACCATGTGGGTGCTGGGACTCAATCCAGGTACCTCTGGAAGAGCAGCCAGTGCTCTTAACTGCTGAGCCATCTCTCCAGCCTCTCCAAGTAAAGTTTTTATAAGATAGATAGGTATTTAGATTTTGCTGTGGGTTTTTGTCATTGTTATTTGTTTCATTTTGTAGATACGGTCTCCCAGTGTAGCCCAGGCTGGCCTTGAACTCCAGACCTTCCTGTGTGTGCCGCCATGCCAGCTATATGGTAATACTCATCTCTGTATGACAGAGTCACTGGAACTAGAGAAGACAGGACAGGTCCTGCTCTCCCGATAGGAAAGCTGGGCCTCATTGCTGCTCCTGTGGTAAGCCATGACTTTGCCCTCAGGCAAACATGGCAGTCCTCTTGGCCTGCTAGAGCCAACAGAACCCTGCATGTGAAAGGCCATGAAGCTCCTGTTTATACTCTTTGAAGAACCTACATAGAGGGGAACAATGGCCTCTAGTAAAGTGAGTGACCCCCAACCCAATGGCCAGCAAAAAGAAAAGCAACCTTGTTTCTCCTTGTTTCTGAGGCTGGTTTTGCACTTTGTTCTAGACCCCACTGACACCATGAGGGGCAGAGCTGAGCTGACCCAGAGTCATGGGTAATATGCATGTTGCTATAAGCCACCAAGTTCCAGAATGGGTTACATACATTTATTTATTTACCGTGTGTGTGTGTGTGTGTGTGTGTGTGTGTGTGTGTGTGTGTGTGTGTGCTGTAGAATATCCACACGGTCTTGTCTTATGGACCTGCATGTATGTGTGTTTGTTCTTTGACGCACTCTACACTTAGACACTTACAACCAAAGGATACAACCTGTGTGTTCAGCGCCAGTTCAAGGATGCCCACCACAGTGTTTCTTCTTACAGAATGAATGCGTGTGACCTCATTGCTCTGCCTAGTCAGAATTAACTACTGTGTGTTCAACTCAGGGGCACTACACAGCCTTGAGAATGACTTCTCATCCACAGGGAATATTCCCTTTTGTATCCTGAGATCGTAAACAGGCTGGAATGCAGCCTGGGAGACCTGATTTACACATTCTCCACAGACACATTAGGTAAATACCGTCCATGCCACTTAAGTCCATTAGATACACTAGCAGCAGACTGAAGCCAAAAATTCCGCACAGCTCTTTCCGAGGACACAGTTCAGCAAATAGGGGCCCCCGCACCCCAACCCGGTACCTCACGTACCAAAGGCCAGAGGTAAGCGGCTCCACTTGAGATCGTCTGTGCGGCTACGCCTTCCATAAGAATCCACAAACACCCCAAATTCTGAAAAGTATCAAGAACATGTAAGGTGTTAGCTCCAGAGGCCACATATGCTATGACAGAAGAACATGGAACAAACCCCAGGGACAACTGACCAGGTTTAACCGGACTGTTACAGCCAGACGGCTTCCACAAAACCATTGCCTCAAATTAAAATGAGGATATTTCTCTTTCTTTCTTTTCTTTTCTTTCTTTTTCTTTTTCTTTCTTTCTTTCTTTTTTTTTCTAGACAGGGTCCCTCTGTGTAACACTCCTGGCTGTCCTGGAACTCACTTTGTAGATCAGGCTAGCCTTGAACTCACAGAGATTCCCCCTGCTTCTGCTTCCTGAGTGCTGGGGTTAAAGGTGTGGGCCACCACCGCCAGGCCTAAAATGAGTATTTTCTTAAGTAAAGTTATCTCATCAATCAAATTTATTCTAGCAAGAGGACTGAGGCAAAGGGGAGGAAGGAAGTGGGAAAAGGGGGAGAGGGAAGAAGGAAGATGGATGGACAGACAGACAGACAGGAGACTGAAGAGGGAGAAAGTCAGAGACAGGAAGGGGGAAAGAAACACCCAGTGATTAAAAAAGAACTTAAAAGAAAGAAAGTATCAAGAGAAAAAGTAGCAAAAACCAATCCAGAGGAAGGCAGTGAGTGACAAAAGATGAAGGGAGGGGGAGCCACCGAGGGCTTCCTGCCCCTTGGCCGGACCCACCCTGCCGACCAAGGGAAACGCAAGGGCCCAGGCTGGGGACTGACCGTGGAAGCAAAGCAGGTACTCCTCCCGCTGCCCCGCACCATTCGCCTGCACAATGGACACGGGGAAGCTGTTGGATGAGGATGCGAACACAGCGGGCGCCAAAGAGTGGTCATTCTTGTCCAGGAACTCTGTGAAGGCAGGTGAGACGGGGCTTCAGGATCGGTGCCCACGCCTCCCTCCTCGAGGCCCGAGCCCTGTGGGGTGGGGAGGAAGACCACGGCCGTACCCTCGAGCGTGTACTGCTTCATGTCGATCTCATAGAATTTGTTGGTTCCAATGAGGATACTGTAATTGGTGAAGTGGATACAGCTGCAGGGTTCGGAGGTCTCTATCTCCTGAGAAGAGGGGGCACAGAGGGACAGAGATGACACAGGACACCTCCTCTCTGCGGCTGTTTCTGCCTGAGCCTCTAGCCTCTCATCTATGCCTGCCAAGATGACATACAACCTGCTCGCTACCTAATAACTGTGGCTCTATGCCAGCCCAGGCAGTCTCAGAAAACAAGGGGGATCTGCAAGTCCCAAATGGGTGAGACACCATTTCCACAGACAGGCAAAGCACCAAAAAACGTTCTTCCAGGAGCGGAGAACCAACTATTAACACTGGCAGCAGGGATGCCTGGCCTTAGCGTCCTCCTTTGGGCTACTTTGTAATTTGCTGGTTTCTAATTTGAGTCTGTATTAGCCATAGAGTATCACTGCATTCCTGTCTTAATTGACTCATTATTTGTAGTCATTTCTAGGCCAATCCAAATATCATTAAGACAAAACAAAACGTAACCGGCATGTTTTCTTAAAGCGATGGCCCAGAATCGCATTTGCCTGAAGCCAGTAGTTCAAACTTTAATCATCACCATCATGGAAAATGTATCCATCGGCTCCCTGCCGAGTGTGAGGAAACAGACTCAGAACCCTACCAGGAGAGGGTAGGAAAACCAAAAGTTTTCTCTTTCCCAGCCTTAATATCTCTCTTACCAAACACTGAGGTAGCCAGCTCCATCCCAATACACAGGCTGCACAGGCTGTCAACAAACACTGCTGACAAGCCCACCATGAGACCGTTTCACTAACAACCACCTCCACACATAGCTCATATCTTTTCATGCTCTGGGTATTATCGTGACGTGACCAGGCATGAGCCACAGCACACTTAGTCTGGGGCCAGGAAACACCGCCTCCAGATGGGAGGTTAATTTAAAGGTTAGAATGCTTCTCCTCCACACAGCACTCTGTCCTGAGGAGAATCAAACAGAGCCAGCGATGGCTTTCCCTTATCCCAGAGACCTCTGAACGCTGAGGGAGATGAGGTGGACGCTGCTGGGGACCGCTAACCAAGACAAAGCTGCTCCTGTCAGCTCAGAAAGACGCCTCCTCCATCCACCTCCAGATCCCAAGCAGGAGAAGGAAAGCGAGAGGTCGCTCTCCTGGTGACCACAGGCTCTGGCTCTTCCTGGAAGGACAGGGCCATGCTCTGGGCAGCAGAGAGGAACAGGCCCTGGGGGTGGGGAGGCTGGGCCGTTAGTTAGCTTGCCTTCCGGATGCAGTACTTGCTGAGGCTGTCATTGTAGCGGAGGATGACGACTTTGCTCGGCATGGCGGCACAGATGCAGAGGCTGTTCTCGATCTAGAAGGCCACGGGGGGGGGGGGGGGGGGGGGGGAGGACGGACACACACGATAGGAAAGAGACCGCGTCACCAGCGTGAATCGGAGCTCGGCGTAAACCTAGACATGAGCAGAGTCTTGGTCCCAGCACTGGGGATGGTTCAGACCAGATCATCCTGTGATGGAGGCAGACGGTCTGTACACTGGCGGAAGGGGGGCATCATGGCCTTGGTCATCAGACGTCTATAGCACTCTCTGGTTGTAACAATCAAAACTGTCTACAGATATTACTAAATGTCCCCTGAGGACGGAATCGCCCCTGGCTGAGACTCACTCACTGCCTTAGCTGGGATCGAGAGATGGTCTAGTGGTTACGTGACACCTCACAGTTCACATATTTGTGCCTTTGGGTGGAGACGGACTTTTTGACATTGCCCTGAATGGGAGAGGACTGGGTGGCGTGAGGAAGGGAGGGAGTAGGTTGTAAATGAAATGACGTGGTTCATCTCCACTGTCAACTTGATGATTTGGAACCACAGAGGACATGCACCTCAGGCAGGGTTACAAGCCTTTCCCATTTCTTTTATGTCCCTGTGATAAAATTCTCTGACATTACAAGGCAAGGGAGACAGGGCTCGCCCTGGGGCAGCCTGTGGCTAGCTGAAGAGGTGGAAGGCGCGAGAGACAGGTGGGCATGCGCTAGCGCTCTGAATGCACGTGCGCTAGCGCTCAGTGTGCTTTGTTCCTAGGATACAGCCTAGGATCCCTGCTTAGAGAAGGAGCTGGCCCACAATTAAGGCAAAGGTTCATGTTGATTTACATAAGGTGATCCCCAAGCCAAGAGGCCCTCCTCCCAGGTGGTGAGTCCGTCAAGTTGGCTACTAACAATAACCATTACAGGAAGGGCAGAAGGAGGAAGCCTGAAGGGTGCCAGCGTCTCTGCCTTCTGACCCACACTGATGTGAGCTCTGGCTGCCATGCCTCTCCTGACGGGGTGGACTGACTACCATGGGAAATCCATCCATCTGTAAGTCTCCTGGTTGGGAATTTGGTCACAGACACAAGAAAATAAGGAATATACTTTGTGTCTAGAGGGAAAAGGTTTCGGTAGGGTCTGTAAATACGGCCTTTTACATCTATTCTTTTCTACCTCTTACGCTCAGGCTTTTGTCTTTCACCAAGAGTGAAAACATGTCCATTCCACACACAGCCATAAACTGAAGGTCAGCAGTTGAAGGAACAGAGAGGAAAAATGTAAATTATTCATAATGCTGTTCTGGGAGGCTGTATACAGTGCATTATAAGGCTTTATAATGTATAAGCACATTTCAAATGGGTTTTAGTATTTTGAACAATAAAATAAAAGTGATTTATAGTTTTTAAAAGTTATTTTTAGAAATTAACATGTACATTTCTAAGTAACTCATTGTTCATAGGAAAAATATTTAAAATATATGGGAATGTAATCAGAATTAAATGTCCACATCAAAGCTACAAGGTACAGCTACAACAGCAGTCTGAAGCGCTGGTATTAGAAAATGCTATGAAACCCAGTGAACTAAGTAAGAACCTGGGATAATAATAGGAAAAAGTCAGGGGAAATTAAATGAAAGAAGAAAAAGGGCAAAGGCAAAAGATAATGATAAATAAAAAAACGCTGTGACAGACAAAGTCTAAAGGTGACGCTGAAAGCTGACGCTGCTGTGAAGGTGCTGGCTGCCCTGCAGAGGACCGGGATGCAGTTCCCCACAGCCTCATGGGAGCTCGTGACTGGCCATACTCCAGTTGCAGGGGCTCATCTGGCCTTCATGGGCACCAGGCATGTGGTGCACATTCATGCCAGTAAAATACTCAAATACATGATAGAAAGTGAAAAAAAAATTAAATGACATTTCATCTCCATAAAACTGCTGCTAAAGTGTAAGTGTGCATGTACATGTGTGCCCAAGTGTGTGTGCATATATGTACATACATGTACAATACATGCCTATGAACATGCCATGCTGTATGGACACAGGTCAGTGGACAACTTTCCCACCCTGCACTCTGAGCAAAAGAGTCACTAAGTTCATTAAATCAGCTGTGCCTGCTTGCAGACACCAACCTGCAGGTGAGGGGCCGAGGAGAGTCACGGAACCCTGGTGTGGGACTCCAGCCACTCCTGGCCATTTGTATGTAATTCTACCCTAACTGTTCAAGGTCCCAGCATGGTGCGGTGGGGTGTGTCTTGGGAAGTGCTAGAGTATATAACTGGGGAAGGCTAACTCAAGGAGCGGACTCTCCCCAGATCTAGGGAATCTGCCATCCAGCTTTTCACATGGGTTCCAGGAATCAATATTGGATCGCCAGGCTTGTGTAGCTGAGTCGCCTTTGTCAGCCCAAAGTTGTACCTCTTTGATAATTAATAAAATTGCTGGGCATGGCCACTCATGCCCACAACGTTGGCAGTTCAAAGGCTGGGGCAGGAGTACTGCCATGAGTTTGAGGCCATCGTGAACTACAGAATGAGACTGCACTTCAAAGCAGCACCACAAACCCCCAAAGAATCGAAATGAAAGCTATGAGATTTGCGAGGTAACGCAGCAGGGAGAGCATTCACTGCGCAAGTCTGGTGACCTGAGTTCCATCCCTGGGACCCCGCCCAGGCCAGCCAGAGCTAGTGAGGCCCTCTGTGGATGACAGAGGTGGGGAAGGAAGTACGAGACCCCATCACTGTGCTCAGCAGAGAGGACTGGAGCATTTTTGCATTTTGATATATTGCAAGTGGTAGTTCCAGAACCAATTCCTGGCAGGCACCGAGGGACTGCCAAATAAATATCTTAAATTAGATTTTGTACATTTCTAGTAATAAGCACACTTTCATTCAGTTTAGACATGGGTCCCATATCGTATTGCTTTTTTATCCCCAAATTATTTTTATTTTATTTTGAGACAGGGACTTACTATACACCTTAGCAGGCCTGAAGCTTGCTATGTAGGCCAGGCTGGCCTCGAACTCAAAGTCCTGCCTGCCTCTGCCTCCTGAGTGCACCTGTCCCTGCATTATCATTTTCAAGAGGCTCAGAGTATAGTTATGTACTCTAGAACCCTGAGTTCCGCCATTTGTTTCCTGCTCCTCAGACATGTCTTTCAGATTTGAAGTCTGAGCAAACTTTGCACCCACCCAAATTATGTCACTACCAAAAGGACACCAAGGCTCCTGGTGCACATGGTGAAAACCAATGTTCAAGACTGACTCAGTAATTTTGGTGGGAGGAGGAGCAGAGTTGGTTTCCAGAACATTCTATCAGCAAAGACTGTGAGGGGCGTTTACCTTGCCAGCGGCAAACAAGTGGCAGCCTTTGACAGCTTCAAACACACTGGGGGAGATGTCGGGCTGGGCGGGAAGGTGTGACTGTGCCAACGACTGCTTCACCTTCTTCACGTCTATCAGACAGAGGGCCCGCTCTTCCCCTGAGGAAAGCAAGAGGGGGAGGCCATAAATGCCACCGAAGACAACTTGAGTACCCACGATCAGAAAGCACAGGAGCTCTGAGGAGGAACCAGGGGCGCCCTTTATCCCAGACGAGTGGGGCAGAAGGGGCTTCTGACTTCGGAATATCTGTATATATGGAAATACCTTGAGGATAGGGTCCAACTCTCCATACAAAGTTCTGCTATGTGCCACAGCCCTCTTAGAACCTACAGTCAACTTTATACAGTAGTGTGGGGGAAAAGGGGTGTTGTCCTGAGTTTTGACAGAGACCAATCAAATGAGATAAGTAGGGACTTTTCCATCGGTAACACCATGGTGACACCCAAAGATTCAGACAGAGGAACATTTTTGGATGCTCAGATAAAGAGCACACTTGACCTGTTCATCATCTCAGCCGGGCTTTAGACCGGAAATGTAAGCAGCTGATTTTCTTGGTTCAGCTTCTTGGGGAATAGATAAATTTTTGCAGGCATGAAACTGAAGCATGTTGGCTGAATTTCAGGCAAACTCCAAGAACATGGAAGAAAGAATGTGTTAGGGAACCATGAGGGGATCCACGTTGTGAGAGACAAAGGGAGCAGCGAGAACCAATCACGATGGTGGGCACGGGCACTGCCCGCTATCCTGGCCCTCAGGAGGGGAGGCAGGAGGACTGGAATTTCAAGGTCACTCTAAAAAATTCAAGGCCAGCCTGAGATACCTAGCTCAACTTTTTTTTTTTTTTTTTTTTTTTTAAAGACAACGTTTAAACCAGGTAGTGGTGGCAACACACGCCTTTAACCCCAGCATTTGGGAGGCAGAGGTAGGCAAATCTCTGAGTTCGAGGCCAGCCTGTAAGTTCCAGGACAGCCAGAGCTATAAACAGTTTCCAGACCCTGTCTTGGAAACAAACAAACAAACAAAATTGAAAAGCAAGGTCGCTCTGAGTGTCCTGGCTATCTCTAGATCAGGCTGCCTACCTTTGCCTCCCAAGAGTTGGGATTAAAGATGTACACCACCACTCCCCACTACCCATGTCAAAAATTAAAATAAACAAACAAACAAATAAATAAATAAAACTCCTGTCAACAAGTAATGAAGTTCAAAGAATAAAAGATGCTGCACTGACGTGGACAGAACGGCCCCGGCTCACGGGTTCACAGGCTGATGAATGAGGCAGGGACATTCCTACATTAACTCAGATGGTAAAATGGGCATATATGCAGAGAGGAGAAGAAGTGTGAAATGTGTTGGGTGAACCCAGAGGAAGGGTTTGAGCGTTCATAAACATAAGTAGGATCTTGTAGCCACGTCACGATCATGTGCAGGAGGCAAGCTCTCGGGAGGGAATGGCCTACAGCAGGGCCGAGGCAACTAGAACACAGGGACTGCGGGCCGGCGTAATGAAATATTCCCAGAATTCCTCTGCTTGGGAAAGAGAGGATGGGGAGTCCAAGGTCAGCCCGGGCTTCCTGAGACCCTATCTAAAAAGAACAACCAAGTTTGACTTTAACCAGTCTTTGAGGCCATGGGCACTGCACTCATAGGGCGCACATACATACATGTGGGCAAACACACACACACAATTAACCAGGTAGGTCCAGTGTCTGAGGGAGGTCTTGGGTTTCAGAAGGCAGCTCCCTGGAGTCCGTGAGAGCTCTTGCCCCTGCCATGCTAGCTGCATGAAGTGATGCAGCCAAGGAGAAGTTTGCACCACGCCAGCACGATGCCACATGGACTTTTGAACCTCCAGAGTTGTGGGGTAAACAAACCTCTTTTCTTCATCAGTCGCCTGGTCTCAGGTACCTCATGACAGCAATGAAAACTAATTCAGCATCCTCCACTGGGCAGAATGGCACAGTGCTCCTTGAGAGTGCCAGACTAAGCTAAACTGGACACTGAGGGGGAACCAAATGTGGACAAAGGGCTCATCAGCCGAGTCACACGGAAGAGGGGCACTGCTGGTTCAGTCCACTGCCAAGGGCTGCCTCTGCACATCTCCAGGTTGAAAGGTAGATCTCCAAGCACTGTCCAAGACAGAGAGGCTGTGACCAGGTCACCCACCTGCTATCATGAGCAGCTTCTCCAGGTCCTTGATGATGTAAATTTGGAAGACGGCTCCAATTCCTGGGATGTGAGTTAAGGAGTTTTTCAAGACATTTAGTGCATAGAGCCCTTCCTCGGTGCCCACCAGCACCACCTGCCGGGGTGAAGTCCAGAGACAGAGTATAAGTCACGTGACCACAGATATAATCGCTGTGCTTAGCAGCAACAAAGCCGACCCCCTCCCCATGCATCCTGACAGTGTGTGATTGTGGCCAGTCCCTGGGACAGGGCCCAGGCATCGTACCTGGTCGCTGAAGGGCAGGGTACAGTTCATGTCAAGTCGGTCATCACCTTCCAGTTTCAGCAGAGAGTTTCCAAGTAATTTCTGTCCATGTGTGAGGGGAAAATAGAAAAGAGGAGACAGAGGAGTAAGAACCGTCTACAACCAAACCATCCAGAGACAGAAGCACACGCTGGTCCAGAGCCTCACACGTGCCAGGCCAAGTACTCGACAGCTGAGCCACAACCCCAAGCTCTGGCCCCATCTTTTGACTGAAGCCCCAGAGGCAAAATGGTTTTGTTGGTTTTTCCAGGGCAGCTGTTAATTAGCTTCAGAGTCACCACACTGTGCAGACACACAGGAGAGGGGGACGTAGGCACAGAAGGCTGTTCTGCGATGGGAAATAAGATAAAGCTGTGTAGGGTTAGAGGGTTACCAAGCTGTTAGGAAGGCCCCTTCCCCACCTCAGCTGCAACAGAACCCAAGCAGGGGGTGTCCGTAGCAAGGCGAGCTTCTAGCCCTCTTTACCTCAGCCCACACAGGCTGCCGCTCACAGGATGTACAGTCCCAGGCCTATTGTACACACATTAACGTACATTTCAGCAAAAGGCTCATGAGTGGAAAGAGACACAATTCATCTAAACATGCCTCTTCAGGAGGCTCACGAAGAACGTTCCCACTGCTGAGTGTCTGCAGAGTGCTGTTTGGTCCTCAGTGGAGGAAGCACCAATGAGCAGCGCGCACTGTGAGCATCCTGGACCGTCCCAGGAGGAGCGGTGCCTATCAAACACACGGATGTTTCCAGTGTCTGAAGGGTAAGTGGGAGAGCGGATGCTGCAGAGGCAGCTGCAGAGGCTACAGACAGCTCGCTTCCTGGAGGGCAGGTGCTCACTGGCTCGCAACCCAAGGACCTCACTGCATAAACAGGAAAGCTATTCCAGGCAGACCCCACAGCTTCCCCCCTGCCCTGACGGGCTGCTGAGGGAGATGCAGAAACATCCCACTGCTGCCTACAACCTGCACCTTCAACACAACAAACCTGGTTACCACCCTAGCCGTAGCCAGTGGTCCTCAGACGGAGCAGGAAGGAAACCCAGTCAGGCAGGGGGATTCCCATCATTACAGTCGGTGACCACAGCCACACTCTCTACAAAGAGAAGCAGTGCTCCCACGGTCTCGGGCATACTCACAGCATCGGCTTCTGCCTTTTCCCTAGAAACTCTCCCACCCGCGACGACAGATTCTAAGGCGGAGACCCAGCGCTGCTTGTCGGGGAAGCTGGGTGCTAGCAAGTACAGGGTTCTTCCGGGCCAGCAGGTGGTATGCGGGTGAGACTCCATCTTCAGTATGTATGGGACATCTAGAGGATTTCAGAGAGCACAGGATTGGTCTGGATGCCGCCCCATTCTCTCCAACAGGGACAATGCCATGGCATCAGAATCCCACCAAGGCCTGTGACTCGAGTTCCTGCTAAGATGGGGGACTAGACAGAGGTCTTGGCAGAGCAAACTGCCACGCCTCCATCCTGCTCCTCTCCATTTGAAACCCCGCCCACCTCTTGGGCAGGGCTCCTCTGGATCCCACTCACCTGCTTTGGCTGTATTTGCAAGTTCAGAAGCACCAACGGCACCATGAATAGATACGTCCCCGTCAGGAAGGCACAGCTCAAATTCTTCCACCGGCCTCTGTCCAGCTTGATGCAAAGAAGAAGGGTGGAAAGAAAAACAAAAGAACAGGACCAAGAACGAGAGGAGAGAGAGGAGGAGACAGAGAAGAGGGAGAGGAAGACAAGAGAAGAGAAAGGAGGGGATGGGAAGGGAGGACAGCAGAGGTGAGGAGAGCAGAGAGGGGGAGGGGAGCAGAGGAGAGGAGAGGAGAGGAGAGGAGAGGAGAGGAGGGGAGGGGAGGGGAGGGGAGGGGAGGGGAGGGGAGGGGAGGGGAGGGGAGGGGAGGGGAGGGGAGGGGAGGGGAGAAGAAGAGAAGAGAGGGGAGGAAAGAGGAGGGGAGGGGAGGGGAAGGGAGAAGAGCAGAGGAGAAGAGAGGGGATGGGAAGAGAGGGGAGGGAAGGAGATGACAGCAGAAAAGAGGAGAGCAGAGGAGAGGGGAAGAGAGCGGAGGAGAGCAGAGGAGAAGGGAGGAGAGGCAAGGGGAGGAGAGGAGAGGAGAAGGGAGGAGAGCAAAGGAGAGGAGAGGATAGAAAAGGGGAGGAGAGCAGAGGAGAGGGGAGGAGAGCAGAGCAGAGGAGAGGAGAGGCAAGGGGAGAGGAGAGGAGAGGAGGCAGAGCAGGGGAGAAGCAGAGCGGGAGAGGGGAAAGAGCAGAGGCGAACAGAAGAGGAGGAGGAGAAGCATGTAAAGAGTTGCACAAGGACAAAGAAGGAAATGAGGTGCAGACAAGGCAGAGAGGGAAGATAAAAAAAATAAAGTGTGTCAGATGAGGGGCACAGTCAACTTTCTGATGACGATGCGGATTTATGGGCTAGTTGACTGAGGCGGAAGTTCTCTGGTGTTTTAGCAGGTGGAATCTTCAGGGCAGCACCCTGCGGGTTCTTCAAGGGGGAGACCTATAGATTGAGTATCGCACCAATAACCTTTAGAGAAGTCATCTGGCTTTTAATTTGAAAAATGGAAAGTAGAGAAGGCTTGTGAGGCAGTCAAAAAAAAAACAATAAATAAATAAAACCAAAAACTAAAAACAAAGCCTTCACGCCAACACTGGAAGACCTGGGTTAACCGCGTGCAATGACATTCCCCCTTAATCATTAATTTACCTTCTCTGGCTTCATTGTCATAGATGAGGACTTTTGACCCCTCCAAGACAATGTATTTCCTGTCCCAGCCTTGCTGTCCTCGTTTGTTATTCCTGGGAAAAGAAAAATGGGCAAGAAAAATGTCTCAAGAGGCAAGCGGAAGCAAGGTGGAGGGGCTTCCTCAAAGACACTTCCCTAGAAGAGACGGAGAGTGGGAGCGGTTGTGCCCTCCGGGCTGGCACCTGCCTGGGCCCAGGCCACCCTACAATGGTACCTGGGCACTTTCATCCACCCTTCCAGATGCAAGCCGCTGCTGGGCTCCTTGCTCTGGAGACCCGGGGAGTTCATTTTGTCACGGCAGAAGGCCTCGGTGAAGTGTGTGGCGTATTCAGCAGGCAGGCCACAGGTGGCTGGCAAGCAGGTGGAGCACTTGGGATGGCACATGAGCTGACATTCTAGAAGAGGGCAAGGAGCAGTCTGAAGGCACGCTCCGCGGTTCCAGCCAGGCCACGCGCTTCTCCACCCCCAGAACGACTGCAGGTGGAGCTGAGCGCACACGTAATCCCTGTGCTTTCCCGGGTGCCGGGGAAGCAGCTGCCGCCCTCAACCCCGCTGTCCTGGCCTCGGTCTAGGCTGCCCACCATGAGCTATGTATACAAACATGTTTGCATGTTCAGTTCAAGCCAGGAGGGGAGAAACCAGCCTGACACAAAGGGAACAGAGATTACCAAGATGGAAGCATTTTACATATCAACTTGGAAGTCATGAACTGAAGCCACCATTTGAAGTCACTGCTTTAACAAGGGAAAAAATAGTGTCCTCCCACTGAAGTGAAAAGCTTTGGCTCTGAATGCATTACATGACAGTTTAAAACATCACCTCCACCTGACAGATTCTACAGACGGAGACACGCAGGCGCCCAGCACAGACGCATGGCTGCTGAGCTTACCGAGACATTTGGATGCCTGACGTCCGAAGTGCACAGTATCCAGACACACAGCACACTTGGTGGCTCGCATGTTCAGCCCCACGTTGAATCGGTGAGGAATGTTGTGGTGCATACGTTCCTTAAGACGTCGATTATATTCTGAAGGGAAAAAAATTTTAATTGCAAGTGGAAAGAGAATTCAAAGGATGGGAGAAACAGTCTCTGGTTAGGGCTTGTATAAGAATCTATTAGAGTTCTTACAACCAGGTACTTTGGCTAGATAGTTCCCCAAAGAGGAAAAGTAGCCCCAAAGTACCTGAAAAGATTCAAGGAATCATTAGGCTTTAGGAAAAAATGCAAATTAAAACCATAGCAAGATGCGGGGTCATGGAAAAGTCTAGAATCTGAGAAATGGAAAACTAGGTTTTGGAGGATGTGGAGAAATGTGCATTCTTTGCGCTTTCCAGTGGGGACAGAAAATGGTACAGTCACTTTGGGACCCAGTTGGACATTCCCTCAAAAAGTTATCCACAGAATACAATACAAACATCATTCCAGCAATTCCACTCTTAGCTTTATGCCAAGAGGACAGAAAACACACACACCCCCAACTGCATATTGCACACAGCAGCACAACTTACGGCAGCCAAAAAGCAGAACTAAGTCAAGCACCCTCAGTAGCGTAATGGGCGAGACGCACCACCCAAACAATCAAACAATGAAATAGTATCTAGCCACGGAAAGAAAGAGAACTGGGGTAGTGGTGTGTGCTACAAGGTGGGTGGCGCTCAAAAACATGGTGTTCTGAAAAATAAGTCAGGCACAAAGGGTGGCAGGGAGTGTGGTCCCATTCATCTGAAAGACCTAGAAAAGCAAATCCAGAGAGAAATAAAGTAGATTAGTGGTTGGTGGAGGTGCGGGGGGAGACATAAGGAACAACTGCTGGCTGACAGAGTTCAGAGGTCATCAGGGGCGTCCTCAAGTTAGTGAGACGTTGATCGGACAGCGCTGTGAGTACACTAAAAACACTGAATTATACATTCCACATGGGTGGTTTTTAGAGCATGTGAGTTATATCTTCATTAAGCTATTAAATCATGAATCGTAAAATTATTGTAGCCATTGCACATGCATCTAGATTTATATGAGTCAGCAAGACCTCTGCGACCTGATAGTTACTCAGTTTAAGAACGTATTCCTGGTAGAAGGCTGACTGTATGGTGGCACCCAAGTTTGTGAACATTTAAGGCTGGGGATTGTTGTTGTTGTGTGATACAGGGGCTCATTATGCAGCCAGTTCCTGGCTGGCCTAAAACTCATTCATTATGTAAACTAGGCTGGCCTCAAACTCACAGAGATTTGCCCACCTCTGTCTCCTGAATGCTGGAAGTAAAGGTGATCACCACTAGCCCAGCCCTAAAAATGTTTATTGATTATTTGTAAATATTTGGTCGTGAAAGCAAGTGTCTAATGTTTTGCATGGAACTCAGTTTAAAAGTCACAGTTATGAACAGCAGGATTTTTTTTTTTTCGAGACAGGGTTTCTCTGTACCTTTGGAGCCTGTCCTGGAACTAGTTCTTGTAGACCAGGCTGGCCTCGAACTCACAGAGATCCGCCTGCCTCTGCCTCCCGGGTGCTGGGATTAAAGGTGTGCGCCACTACCACCTGGCTACAGCAGGATTTTTTTGTTATTAGGAACTGAGTGAAGAATTCTTTTATGCCCAGTTTTTTCACGAATGACCTCTTGTTCAGAACTTTTTATGTCTGGAGAAATGAGTCTTACATTTCTATTAACGCGGCTGACCCCACCCTACCCACCATGTACAGTGACCTGGTGACAGGCACATCCATACGGAGAAAAGCTCAGAAGACACCTGAGCTGGGCTCTGCTGGGGTCTCCTTACTACACTGCCCCCTTCCTTTCTTGGGAAGTGGCAAGGCGCGGCACGAACGTACAGGACCACCTGGAGGGTGCAGTACACACCAGGAGGGACATTTGCAGGACAGCTGCTAGTGGACACACAGCCAAGGAGTCTAGATGACTTTTAAACATTCTGGCCAAGGTGTCCTATAAACACAGCAACAGAAAGGCACCCAGGTCTGGACGGCCACAGCCACAAGACAATGTCATCAAAATCCTCAGCCTGCAAAGACCGACAGTGAAGCCAGGACACTGAACGACAGCTCCACTCTGCTCCCCAAACCACTTTCCTTGTCCTTTTCACCTCTGCGTGACACGGAACTTTCGAGACCACAAGGAAAATCCTTTACCTTGCCAGGTAGTGGTGGCGCACGCCTTTAATCCCAGCACTCGGGAGGCAGAGGCAGGCAGATTTCTGTAAGTTCGAGGCCAGCCTGGTCTACAAGAGCTAGTTCCAGGACGGCCAGGGCTGTAACAAAGAGAAACCCTGTCTTGCAAAACAAAACAAAAAACAAACAAAACAAAACAAAAAAAAGAAAACCCTTTACCTTGTAGTGGTCATAGCAACTGGCTGCAAGTTGGTCACATTAAGTGCCTACAGCCTTTCCCCCACTGACTCACTTCCTAAGAATTCACCCCTGAGCCTCTCCCGGAGGCACAGTATGTCCCATGAGGGGCGGGTGGCAGCAAGAGCAGGTCTCCCTTAGTAGAGGCTCGTCTACGCACACCATGGGATACTGTGCGGTTCTGTGCCAGAGGGAAGCAGATCTAATCACAGATGTATGAAATGAACACTGAGGTAGCCTGCAATGTCCAGGAGAGGGTCAATAAGATTTTTTTTTTTAAACGGACCTACCTAACTAAGAAACAGGTTAGTTTTTTTAGTTCACTGTCATAGCCCTGGCTGGCCTAAAACTCACAGAGATCCGCCTGCCTCGGCCTCCTGTGTGCTGGAATTAAAGGTGTGCGCCACCATGCTGCCTTGTGTTCTTGAAACATATGCGTATCAGGTATGGGGCTGAATACCGACAGTAGCTGTTCTGGGTGACAGACGGGAAAGGAGACTGTTGTTAGTGTTACACTGGGGTCCTGAGGACAGTCTTCTCGTGTCTGTATGGGGTTCCCAGGTTAGGTCTGTCTGGTCACACGCTTCCCTCTGCCACCTTGGGAAGTAGCGAGATTCCCTTGTGAGACGCTGGCACCACGCTCCTGGATTTCTCAGCCAAATAAACTCCTTTTCTTCACAACCTACCCCGTTTCTGATGTTTTGTTACAACGGGAGAAAACAGACGGCGACAAGAGCCTACCCTCTGGAGTCGACGACTCCTTTCGGCGGCTGGATGGCGGGGCGAGCAGGCTCATGGCGCTGGGCTGGTGCTCGGGCGACCGCACAATGGCAGACATGGCAATCTGCTGTCTCGCAGTGGCTGGCGTCGACGGGTGTGGGTGGTCGGTGGCTTTGCGGTGGGCAGCTGCAGAGACAGCAGGACAAGCCTGTCAGTTGACGCGACCACCTAGTGGGCCAGACAAAGAAGGCTGCCCATGGCTGCCTTTCAAGGCCCAGAAACCAAAAGGACAGGTGCTGTGCTAACTCAGTGACACCGAGGAGGCTGCAAAATGTTCAGACTTGGGACACGTCTGGAATGAAAACGCACTGGCCACAAACGGAAGTGCTGAACTAGTCCTGGCCAGCCTTATGGGGAACGGTCTTCGGCCGGGTCCGTAGTTTTGCCGGCTTTCCAAGAGCTCCTACCTTCCTCCCGGGCAGACCGGAGCTCGATGCGGGTCTTCTGAAGGGCTTCCTCCAGCTCCGCACAGCGTGCTTTCTCCTTCTCCAGGGCCAGCTTCAGCTCATTGTACTGCAGAGGAACCTGTGTGGGCAAAGCAGGGTCCTCTTTCCGTCGACTAAATAAACCCTAGCAATGGAAACAGAGATATCTCCTAACTCCTAGAAACTGGCACTGGACCCAAGCTAAAGGAGAGCTGACTCAGGAGGAGCAAGCCACCGAGGCCAGGCACATACTCACTGTAAGTGTGTTTGGGGAAAATGGCATGTGAAGGGGGGAGGGGGGGAGGGGAGGCCGAGCCTCAGCCCATTCCAGTCCGCTGAAAAAAAGAGCGGGGTGCGGAAGTTTTCACCGAGAGGGTTAAAGATGCTTCAACTGCCTCCACCTCTTCCTCTAGCATTCCCAAGACAGGAGAGTCACTTCCCGAGAGTCCTTTCCCCTCAAAAAATGCAATCAGGTTGGATGGAGGATGGAGCTGGGAGCGATGGCTATGGTGGAGAGGTTGCTCTTGCCTTTGAACTTGTCTCATGGTGCTTGGTGACAAGACACAGGGAAGGGGTGGGTTTTGTTTTTTTTTAAAGAAAGCAAAATTTGAAAATGAATGCTAAAATGATATCAAAACAAGGGGCTTACTAAAAAAAGAAAAATATCAACAGAAACATTTACTGTACACAAAAGGGAAAAAAACGGAGTCACGCATCTGACAAAAAATTAACTGAAAGAAAACCAAATGCAAACGCCCTAACTACATCAATGACAACCAGACAACAGTCCGCTGCTAAAATTAAAAAAAAAAAAGATTAAATATCATGAGCATAGCAAATATGGTACCATGGTATGCAAGAAAACCCTCCGGTGGCCAGCACCCTAGCAAGAGGCAGTCTTGGAACTCTGTGGCACCCCTCAGCAGTAACAGTGACACAGGAACACTGAGGCCAATCAAGGGCATTGGCCCTGCATTCCCTTCTTCTCCCTTCCCTTTAAAACTCCTGCCATGGTCACTACAGTGTGCTAAGACCCTTCGGAGGAAACTGCCAAGCCCCTGGAAACCTTTCTGCAAGTCAGAACATTTGGCCAACCTCAGGTGAGCACTTCAGCTGTTGGGGAGAGGCATGGACTGGGCTTGTTTATAAAAAGCAATCTTCACACTGGACTCTTCATGTACCCCAGCCCCCCCAGACTGGGGCTGAAGGAGGTGGGGTCTCACATGTCACAGCTGACTTCTCATTCAGGTTCTCGTTTGTTTGTTACAATTTAGAGCAGAGAGTGCAGGGCCAGTGAAGGCAACCACTGTCAAGTTTTAACCAGGTCGGTTCAACTTCCTGCACCAAGATGGTCATTTAACAGCACGGGGTAGGCAGGCATGGCAGGCACACCTGAAATCCCAGCACTCAGAAGACAAAATGATTGTGAGTTTAGGTCCAGCCTGAGTTACATAGCAAAATTCCATCTTGAAAAAGATCAAAGGATAAAACTAAGCAAAAACACTGGACTCGGTCACCCTGGAGAACTGTGTAGATGGCATGCCACCTGCTAAACTCTCAAGAGTCACTTATACACGACCTGACCCACATGGGAGTCCTAGACACATGACCTTCGAACCTAATATTCGACCTATGCGTAAGCCTTTTTCTCAGTAGATGCTCTGGCCTAGCTTCTCTGCAGACGCAAAAAAAAAAAAAAAAAAAAATCACTCCCTTAGGAGAGCAACTTGCTAGTCTTGATCAACAGTTCCCTAAGACAAAGGCTACTCCAGTTACATTAAGACCCAGTCCTCAAACCGGAATAAACAAAAAGGTGTGTTTTTCTTCTGCTTGCACGATTATTCGCCACAGTGGTGCGCATCCACAAAGCCACGGGAGATGGAGCAGGGCTGGCTGCTCCTGCTGTCAAGCACCCTAACTCACCTTTTTCTTCTTAGCCGGTTGGTCCATTTTAGCTTGCAAAAAATCAATGAGTTTCGTTTGTTGAGAAATAGTGCCTTCCATTTTCACCTTTTCATGAGAATAGAGAACCTAAAATTCATGGAGACAAAGATGACCTCAGAGCTGGACGGAAGTATATGTTTGAACTTGGTACATTAAGAACATAAACAGTCAAGCAGGAAAATACAACATAAAAAACACTGGTGGGAAATATTTAGAAAACACCGGTGGGAAATATTTAGAAAACACTGGTGGGTAATATTTAGCCCCAATCTTATGAAAAGAAGAAAAAACACATGGGGCCAGCAAGATGGCTCAGTGGGTAAAGATGCCGTGCATCAGACTGGATCCTAGGACCCACATGGAAGAAAGAGAGAACTGACTTCCACAGGTGGTTCTGACCTCAGACACACATCCCATGCTAGACCTCCCAAATAAATAAGCAACCAATAAGGATATGAAGAGTAAAAATGAAAACGGTTAATTAATGGGATTCAGATTGTGGATACTATGGATTTTTCAACTTCAAAGATGTTTGTAAAATTTCATAATTTAATGTTAGAGAAACACAGGCAACATACAAACAAAGGACACTGACAATTGCAAAGGGGCGGGGGAGGGGAAGAGGGGAGGAGAAGGGAAGAGAGAGGGAGGAGGAGAAAGGGAGGTAAAGAAGGGAGGAAGAAGGAAGGGGAGGGAGAGAAAGGGGAAGGAGGACAGAGGAAGAGGAAGCAACAGCTGCCCGCAGCGCCCCCTGCTGGCCCTCACCTGAATGTTTTCCAGTTGATATTCCAGGTCACTTCTTTCTGTCTTCAGCAGATCTGCCCGGTCCAGCGCCTCCTGCAGCCCTTGCGTCAGGCGGAAGATGTGGCTCTTCTGCAGATCCATCTGCTGCTGCAGCTTGGCTTGCTGGGTAGGGGTGGGGGAGAGGGTGGCAAGAGGTTTGACAATGTGCAGAGCAGGGCCTCCTTCCAACCATGGCTCCCATTCCCCAACTTCTGGCTTGACACCAAAGTCCCCTTATCAAACCACCTCCTTCACCTCCTTCCGGAATTGCTGGTGGTTTGCTCTTCCAAGTCAGGAAGGCATGGCTAAAAAGGTTTAAAAGTTCTCCTGAAGGCACATGCCTATAATCTCACACTGCAAGGTACCGGGAAGTCCAGGCCTCCCGCTCTGTGCTACCAAGAAAGCCATTTTGGTGCCTCAGAGCAAAATACGGAGCCGACAGCGGAGCAGTGAGAATCAGTTTCACCTGTCCCAGCTGGGGGTGTCTACGACCTCAATGGATAATCAGGAAAGCCGCACAGGCTGTATGGCGTGCACAAAGACAAATCATATCAGCCCGACTGGAGCACTGACCTCGAGCACATAAACAGCCACAATTAGAGGACACATCTGCAGTGTGGGGACAAAGAAGAGCCTAGTTGTGCAATAGGATTTGGTAAAACCCAATGAAAAAAAAAATCAGGCTCACGTACTAGAGATAATGTGTGTTGAAAAATCTCCCCGATCTTTACAGTCTAAATCAGCTGGCCCCTTCCTAAAATGCGTTTCATTTCATCTAACCTCTGGTTGTCATGTAAACACAGCCAAGGTGGCCCACAGAACCTCTTCCTGATGGTCTAAACTCTCTGCAGAAGAAAGGAAAGCAAGCTAAGAAACCAAAGCTTTCAAACAGTCCCAGGCAGATAGATGCCCCAGTCCCCAGCCCAGCAGAATGGGGCCACAGTGGCCTCAGACTGGCTGGCCCTCTTACTTCGTTGCTTTCTATGTTTTACTTCCCATTTGAATGGCAACGGCTGCCAGAGGCATTGTGTTATTATAAGTTGAATCTGGACCCTGCCATCGTCTAGATCCTGGCTTAAATCCTGCTCATATTGCCTTGCCCAGCCCTTGCTTCTTCCTGAGTGGGTGTAAAACCCCGACTCCCCGAGTGACAAACTCAACAGTTTTTGAATATCTTATATCATGGAATAAGTGCTTGGTGCTGGGAGTCTCTAGCTGTTTGTCCTTCTTTCTTCTCTCCTTCTGATTCAGTGTTCTTCACACTTTACCATCTGCCTTTCTACCTACCCAGTCACATTTAGTATGCAAGATGGCTAAACTTAATGGTCAGCTTGTTAGAGAGATCAGTGTAGCCTAGCTGAGTGTTTCTGGGAAGGCCCAGGGCAATCGGATCTTAGGGCCTTTGATGGAGTCACACGTGACAGTGGTACTACTGGAAGATGTAGAAGGGTAAGGGGCGTGACCCCCTGGGAAGAAGGACACCATTTCCTGACTGCCATGGTGTGCACTCCTCCAAACCCTCCCCCAGTAAAAATGGATGGTTCTTCTGTAGCTGAGCGCTAAAGCAAATACTTCCTTCCTCGAGTTGCTTAGGTCGTGTGTTTTGCCACAACAAAGACAAAAGTAACTACTAAAGTGCATAGCTTGGAATTTCTAAAATATACCAGAGTCAAACAACAAACAAAACCCACAACAGCGACGAAGAGGAAGGCAGTTCACACGCTGCCAGAGGGCAGTTACAGCCCTTTGGGCTCAAGTGTTTTCCTTCCATAGCTTCCTCCACGATTTTAGGACATTAATTAGTGAGCGGGAACCAGGGAAACATGTCATGGGCACCATGGTCTATTTGGTGACAGCTGGGCTAAAAATATTTCTCTAGACTAAACACATCCATTATCTGCTGGCTCTCCAAGAAATAACCAGATACAAGTGATGTTTGCGCTCTATGGAAGGTTATCCAAGGCGTCTATCTGCTGCCCGGAGAGAGGCAGAGGGAGGTGTGTTTGTGGGCCAGCGGTCCCCGGGGAGGCGGACCTGGCGATGTGCTTAGGCCCGTCCAGCAGCTTTATGGGAGTGACAAGGAACCGAGAGGCTGACGAGAGGCACTCGTGACAGAACTGGAGCGGGAGCAACTGCGGTGAGCAAGGGTGGCCAAAGCTAAGAAGAAAAAGTTGAGTAGGATGGCATTTTTTAGAAGATCAACACAGAGATGTTTAAGAACAAACTTAGTGGACAAATAGGTGTGATTTCAGAGGTTAATGAGCGTCAATGGCATGGTTACTCAAAGAGCCAAGTAAGTGTCAAGGGTTTGCTGAGCCGAAGGGAGAGACAGAAACACAGCACTACATAAAACCACATGCAGGCCACACTGACACCACACAGGGCCTAGGGAGGGCAGGTGTCCTGTAGGGTCCCTGCAAGGACAGCACAAACAAATTCATGTGCGGTACTGAGTGAGAGACCTGGCTCACACGATAACTGTTTAGTAATGGGACCGTTGGTCATGCATGTTTTGATTTTCGACTTGTTTGTTTTTGTTTTGTGTAGGTTGGGCTTTTATTTTTTTCTCTTCTACTGTTGGGGACTGAACCCGGGCCCTTGCACACAATAGGCAGTCAATCACTCCATCAGTAAAGCTACATCCCTCAACCCCTAGTTACTTTATTAACCAGATAATTTGGGCTGGAAAGACAGCTCAGTGGCTAGGGCTTCTTGCTGTCCGTCCAGAGAACTTGAGTTCTGTTCCTGGCACTCGTGTTAGGTGGCTCATCACTACCTGTAACTTCGGTTTCAGGGTATCCAATGCCCTCTCTAGCTCCCACAGGCACCCACACACATGTGGATACACACATACACACAGATAAACGTAAATTTGACTATTAAGATTAATCCTGATACCACAGTAGCTTTAAAGTTCTGCCAGGATTTTAAAAATAAGAGAGGACTTTGCAGAGATTAGAGATCCTAGAAAATAGGATGTGACAGTCACTACAACTCCCCGGGAGAGTTCCACAGACCTGCCTGTGAGGAAGAGGTGCGGGGAGGGACTCCGCCCTGTGTAAGTCATCAACCTTAACCAATGAGCAAACGGACATCCATCTCGGGTATGACTCCCAAAGGACTGACGTGGAGAAAAGCCATTGTAAAATCTGTCAGGGGAAGTTAGTCACGAGAGGAATTTGGGCTGGAGACTAAAGATTCTTAAGTCGGAGACCAAGTTGGTTCCTTTGCCATCTCTGTCCCTATGGAGACAACAGTTTGGTGGGGGTCACACTTAAGAAGCATGTACCGCACCCTGGATTCTAAACATGTTCTGGACAGCAACAGTTCTTTTTTTGTCTTTTAATGGTTATGATGATGTGTGAATTTCTACTCAAATCAGTGTTGGCCAGATGTCTACTCGAACATCTACCCATGAGGGGCAGACTGGGAAACTGAAAACATTCTCCTAAGTCAGAAGTGAGAAGGTGGGGCTGAGTCAGGCTTCCGGCCTGCTATTCCTGGCTTTGCCACTGACTCACCACGTAACCTTGGACCAAGCACGGAGCTGTCAGGGCCAGTGTGCCCTTCGCAGATGGAAAATAGGACACTCGGGAGCCTCAATTATTTCTGTCCTGTTTCTGTTTCCAGCTTGTGCCTAATTGTAGGAACATTGCCTATTCATTCCGGAGAAAAGACCACCTGGTAGGCTGATGGTTTCTATTACAGGTCAAACATTTCCAACATCAAAAACCCAGATTTGAAATGTTCCCTAACCCAAAACTTCTTGAGTAGAAAATGCCACAACTGATCTCATGTGATGGGTCACACTCAAAATGTGGACATATTAAAAATACTGGACAAAGGCTGCTGATGGAGTCAGGACTATGCTGCTTGCCCAGAATGCATCAGGCCCTGGACTCGAGCCCCAGTAGCACACACGAACACAATCTAACATTACCGCCGGTCCAAGTGTACACGGTGTCAGTGTTCATATTTGGGTCCTATCCCCAAGAGATTCCATTATATATACATACCAATGTTTCTTTTCTTTTCTTTTTTTTTCTGAGACAGAGTTTCTCTGTAGCTTTGGAGCCTGTCCTGGAGCTAGCTCTTGTAGACCAGGCTGGCCTCGAACTTACAAAGATCCGCCTGCCTCTGCCTCCCGAGTGCTAGGATTAAAGGTGTGCGCCACCACCACCCGGCACATGCCAATATTTCAAAGATCCAAAATCAAAATTACTTCTAGTTCCAAGTATTTTAGCAAGGAATAGTCAACCTATACAGTGAATTTCATTATAGCTGAAGAATTTCATTCATATATGTTTGTACATATAAAACTTATTTTTAAGTTTTGGGGATAAAGCATACTACATAAAATTAATCACTTCATTGTTTTCTTTTTATTGATGATGCTAAGGATCTAACTGTCGGTTTCTTGCATACTAGATCATTTTAGCTATACCCCCACCCCCATCACGTGTAGGAGGGCAGTTGGTTCCCTCCTTCCGCCATGACCAGAGATGGAACTCAGGTCATCGGGATTGGGCACAAGCCCCTTTACTCACTGAGCCATCTCACCAGTCCCAGCTCAGCTCTGGAGACAGGGCTTCTCACTGAGCCTGGAGTTAACTGTTTCAGCTGAGCTAGACAGTCACTGGGCACCAGGGACCCTTTGGTCTCTGCCTCCCCAACACTGGGGTTATAGGTGCACCACTACACCCAGCTGTGAATGCGAACTCGGACAGATCCTCATGCCTGAGCAGCGTGCCTCTACCAACTGAGCCATCTTCCCAGCCCCGATCTGAGCCATAAGTTTAGCTCAGTGGCAGCGAGGGCATTCGCATTGCTGCAAAACAGCGCCGCCATCCACCTCCAGAACTTTGCCAAGCGCCCAGCTGTGCCTTTTAAAGTGTGACTTCATGGGGCATCTCACTGTAGGCAGCTGTAAGACCTTCACTACTCCCCTCGGACAGAACAGCACGGCCACGTCATAGCCATCGGCAGAGCGCCTCAGGAGCTCTGACCACGTGACCAGCGTGGGCCTGCAGCTAACTGAGCAGCACTGCCTTTCTCCAGCTCTTCACCAGGTATCAACCCGAAGTGCATTTGCCCTTGTGGGTCAAGGCGAGTGAGGAAGAATTATCATGGGCGATGCCATGTCTGAGACTTTGGCTGGGGGGTGGGAAGTCTTTACCATTTAAATAGCAATTTTCAGAGTTCTGACAAGAAAAGAGACGAAATCACAGAAGGGATGCATTTAGATCAGATTGAGCTTGACATCCTGTGTCTCAGAATCAGGAGAATTCTTCCTTAATTGAATTAAGTGCATGCTCAAAAGTCCTCAAGAAATTTGGTACTCAAAAATCTGATCACATCCTTGCCCTGTGTAGGAAGCTAATTTGCATGAGTGTTCTATCAACATGAAACTTAATATGCTTCAACTATCAACTCTTAAAGACAACCTAACTCAATCTTCACTCAGCCCTGCGCTCACTAAGCCTCTACTGGGCACATACTAACTCGGATGAACGGCAGTCTATATTAAGCGCCATACAATACAGGAAGACACAAATAATGGACGCTCTGGCCTTCAAGACAAACTCTTTTACTGTGTTAAGCAATATGAAGTGTTATGTGGTCCGCTTAGGACTCTACCTCAGAAATTCTAGCTTCAAAAATCTGAATGTCTAATTTGGATCCAATTGCCTGAATAGAACAACTTACTTCTTTCAAAATCTTAGCTGAGGGCTCAGGTGCTGCCTCAGTGGGTAGAAGCATTTCCTGTGCAAGAAGGAGGCCCTGAGGTGGAATTCCCACCACCCGCCTCAAAAGCTGGGCATGCTGCGGATGCCAGTAACCCCAGGGCTGGAGCTCTTGAGCTCACTGGTCTAGTCAGACTGTGGAGCTTCTGCTTCCGTGAGAGGACCTGTCTCAAGGCAGCAGGGTGCACAGCAATAGACGAAGCCACCAACATGCTCCTCTGGCTTCTGCATGCAGTGCACACAAGCACACAATGCCACACATACACATGTATGCAACACACACCTTCACACATACTCTCTCTCACACACACAGTGTCACATACATGCATGCATACACAGACACATACACACGCACCAATGCACACACACACACGTGCACACATGCACACATACAGACAGACACACAGGCACACTGGCTTTTCCTTCCAGGTGGTTCCCTCACCTCCTCCAGAAGCCTCTGCTTGAGCTCCCGTTCTGTCTCCAGCTTCTGTTGTAAGCTCCGGGCATTCATCTCGAGCATGGCGTGCTTCTTCTCCAGGTCGTTGAGCTGGGCATTTGGAAAAATTGGCCATGATGCCACATTTGGGAATGTTAAAGGGCTGCAGACTTTTTGAGATGTTCCCAAACCTTCACATGTAAAGGATAAGCATGGTCTAAAAGTCACAGGTTTTCATTTGGGGGAAAAAAAAAAAGAAAAAAAAAAAAGACAAGTCCACACGACAAATATGAGGACAGGAATCCCCTCCGTGGGCCAAGTGTCACCACACCAAGTTTTAAGAGAGTGGCTGCTCAGCTCACTGGTCATGCTTGGCCTGAATTTAATTAACTGATCGTATTCTGAGGCTCACAAATACATGATGGCTGCTGAGATGAGAAGATAGACAAGCATTCCCAAGTATCCGTCATCTGGGCCAGAAAGGCAGAGGCTGTGGCTACTGCGGGGCACGTCAACTACCGTGAAGTACAGCCAGGAAGGACAATGGCCTTGTTACAGATAAGATAAAGTGGTATCAGGATATCTAGACACATAGAGGTTGACTGTTTTACCAATTGTGACCAGCTAGACCCCGAGTCAGAGCTGTCCTTGAGTGCAGAGTGACAGCCTTGAGATGAAACTAATCACAGATGTCCATAGAGATCTATGTTCATCACAGTGTTATTCATATGGGGGGGGGAGGGACAAAACCTGGACGAAGCCCAAGTTTCCTGTACAGAGGCAATGCTCAAATTAGATGCCTGTGTGCAATTTTAGTTTTTTAGAATTACAAGTTTAAAAAATATTAATAAGCCAGGGAAAGCATCCAGTTAGATGATTTTTTTTAAAAAAAAAAAGATGTAAAAGTATATAAATAGTAAGAGTCTAAAGTTATAAAAAAAATGTGTGTGTGCACCTGTCTGCGTGCATAAGATAAGCAAACAAGGCCATGGATCACCCACCACCACAACAACTGGTACCAGCTTTTCTTTACTTTTCCTGTGATTTTGTCATTTTTCCACAGTGGCCCCAAGAAATGGCTTTTATAAACATGAAATAAAATCCTGATTGCCATTTTATGCGCACAAATGTGAAGAGGATTTCTCTGATATCTCCGTTTGCTATCAAGGGCCTAGGTACATTTCTTCAAGTCTATTAGACAAAAGCACCAAACACGGGCGTACCGCGGCAGGTACACGGCAAGGTACACGGCAGACCCACATGACACGCTGAGGACTTATGTGAATGTACTGTGGTCTGAATGGTCCCCTAAACTCTTATACTAGAAACTTAATCTAACTTACGTGTGGATGATATCTGGAGGCGGGGCCTTTTGGATATCAGTATAACAGGAGGCTCTTAAGGCGAGGCCCCAGGGAGGCATTAGTGGCTTCCTACATAGACGCTTAAGCTGGCCTGAGGAGCTCTGCCTCCCATGCTGTCTCTGCCTTCAGTATGACACAGGAAGAGGGGCCTCAACAGATGCAGCCATCTTGGACTTTCTAGCCTGTAGAACTATTAGCCAATTTATACTCTTTATAAATTAGCTGGTCCCAAATACTTGGTTGTAGCAAGAGAGAAAATACATGTGCCTACGGTCACACGGAAAGAACAGGTCACTGCAGCCACGTTCTTCTGAAGGACGAGCAACAGGAGAGGCTTCTGAAGCCTTTTAGGAATAAAATAGCATTGTGTCCCCGGTGTTGGACTTTTGGGGCCCAGATAGGCAGATGTCAGAAACTCACCACCCAAGCAGGATAACCTGGTACCCAGCACACCCAGCTATGTCATCGCCAATCAAGGCTGCCCTGAGGTGAATCGTGTCTGACATTTTTGGAGCAAAGGCATGCTTATGAAATATGTTTACCGCAGCTGTATCTGAATTCGGATTAATCCTGCCTTGAAGGAGGAAAGGAAGACGTTTTCCTACAGGGAAGGAGGGGTGGGTGCTAACCTTGTCGGACAGGCTCTCCGCTTTCAGCTTCTGTTCTTTGAGAGCCTGCTGCAGAGCGAGAATCTCGGCCTTGTGCTCCTTCACTGCCAACTCCACCACCTGGCGAGACTCCGTGATCCGCTGATCGGCTCTCGCCCTGCCAGAGAAGCACAAGGCCACTTTCAGGAGCCCCACACCACAGACCTGGAGGGAGGAGGCTGATCCATTTCTAAACAGGCTGCGGGCCGAACAGAGGCCCAACCATGTATTCTACCTTTAAATGCTGTCTTCCTTCCCTACAGCTTACAGAGTAAAAGTCTGACCCATTTCAGACTTGGGTTAAAATTGCCCTGCAGCAGTAAAAGCACCTGCGGGGACTGACTGTGGAAAGGCTCGGGCTGCAGAGGAAAGTCATTCTCAAATGCAACTGGACTAAATGGGGGTGTGTCCACAGTGTCACAGATGCGTGCAGAATGGCCTGTCCCATATAGCTGTCAAGGAACCAAAGCATGCGGTAGACCGTGGGGGACCCCATTCGAATCTGAGTGACAGCCTTCTCCCCGTAGGGCGCAGGCAAGACCTAAGCGCTTTGAGGGCTCATAAAAAGTTGAAACTTGAAACTGATGAATATATCCACTAAAGAAGACAAAAATTCAAAAGTAAAAGGGAGGAAAATCCCTTCTTCTTCCAAATCTACGTCCTCTATTTTCCCGCCTCTGTACCATGGGCTTGTGTGAGACAAGGCTCTACTCCAGAAATTCTTAGTTGTCCTGGAGACCCCATGCGTAGGCGCCATGACCCTGCCTAGCTCCACCTCTTCCTTGTTCTCCACAGCCCTCCAAGCAGGCAATACTCTCTACTCTAGGTGACAGACATCGAAACACACTGGAAGGTGACTCTTGGCTTCTTAGGATGACCACAAAGATTAAAAAGTGTATTTTGTTGGGCTTACATAATACCAAACAAGAATGGAGAGGCGAGCTGGACCTCTCACGATCGCCCAGACACGGAAAGAAGTAGTGCACGCATTTGCAGGTGTGGCTGTGTTTCTCTCCATTCCAAAGCCAGACCCACCCCCACGCCTCCGACTTATCCCCGACAGACTGAAGGAACAGCTCAGAGAGGAGCGGGGCTTGAGTGTGCTCTGGAAGGTATCTGTGGGGGAGTGGTCAGCACTTCCGTGGAACCTCAGCCCTGGGCAGCGGAAGGAAGGGAAGGGACAGGTTTCTAAAGCAGCAGTCCTTCATATCAAACACTCGACTTTGTCACGAGGCAACTGCTGCTCCCAGTTTCTCTCATAATTTCAGAGTTCTCGTCTTTTGCATCCCATCTTTCCTACTTCAGCTCAGCTAGGAAGCAGACCATTCAGCCAGCGTATTTTATTATAAAGTCTACGGTCACCAAGTAATCGCTGGGGATGCGAGAATGACCGACGCCGTCTGATGAGGTTACCTTGCTTACGGGATACAGAGACCCCGGGGAGGTGACATCAGCAGGGTTCTGAAGGATAGGAAGGAACATGTAGGAAGAGACATGAAGTCACCAGCTAATGTTGGCCCATGTGGAAAAGTAAAACAGGGGGCCCTTGGATTTCAAGGTAGTTTCTGGTCATCTTTATGTAACATGGCAGAATAAACAGTGAGTTGCCATGAGTTACACACTGGGTGTTAGCACCCTTCAGTTAGGCAGCACATTCAATGAGAATGGTACTCCCGAAACTGTGACGCCCAACGGGAAGGGAACTGAGAGCTGGGCAGGAGTATTTAAAAGAAAAAGACAGGAGATGGGGGGGAGAGAGAGAGAGAGAGAGAGAGAGAGAGAGAGAGAGAGAGACAGACAGACAGACAGACAGAGAGAGAAGGAGTGGGTGTAGTTTCATGCTCACCCCAGGGGACACTGGGTAACTTCTGGGATTGCTTCTAGCTATCACAGCCTAAGCAGTAAGTTGTTGCTGGCATCTAATAGAAAGCAAGCAGGCAAATGCACCCTATCCTACACTACAAAGCACCCCATACGCACAAAATGAGGGAATGCCCAGGCAATCCAAGGCATCGGCGCTCTAGAGCAGAAGGAAATGAACGAGTCTTCATGACCAGGATTCAGACAGTGGGGACCTGGCTACTGAGGTGACGAGGTTGGGATAAGGATCTTGGTGAGGTGATGGACATTTTTATTAGCCTTGTCCTGGGCCACTACCACAAGAGTCACGTGACATTTGCCAGATTTACAGCCAGGATGTCGCCCCTCCTTGGCTCGCCTGAGACTATGCTGGTCATGGTTCGGAAAGACCTGCGTCCGGGGAGATAGCGCGGTCTCAGGACACTGGGACAGTTGGTGGCCTTGTTCGATGCTCTGGGGGGGGATTCAGGTGTGCTCACCTGGCACTGGCTCTCCACAAAAGGGGAAGTCCCACCTGCTCTGCTTCTCGGTGTCCAGCATCCTCTGCAGCTCTCGGACGCGGCACTCAAACTGGGACTTCTCGTCCCCGAGGACGCTCCTCCAGGCCTCCCACTGGCGCTCTTTCTCCAGCAGCTCGTCATTTAGCGCCTCCAGATCCATGACCTGCTCCTCCAGCATGGTGCATGTGGTCTTCAGAGCCTCCATCGTCTGCAAGTCAGGCAGGGAGTCTGGAGGTGACTTTTGTCAAAGAGCTTCAGAAAAGCAGAAGTTCCTAACCACAGACTCACAGACAGGCCATTTTTCTATCCCACAGCTCAGGGGGACCAGATGACAACAGACCAAAGGCCATCTATCCACACTACCATCTGAGAGGTACGCCCCGGGGTGGGGTGGGGGTGGGGGACCACGATGATACAGTTATAATCCCGGCTCTCAGGAGAAAGGCCGAGAGTCTACTGTCAGTCTCCACCACACTAGTAAGAGTCCGTCTTTAAAAACCAACCTATCCACTTCTAAAGATTTCTTATTGTTATTTTTATTTGTGTGTGAGTGTGTGTTCCAGTCACACTTATGCAGCTGCCTACGGGTGTTGGAAGGTGATAGCAGATCCCCTGGAACTGGAGATTACAGGCTGTTGGGAGCCACCATGTGGTTGCTGGGAACTGAACTCACATACTCTGGAAAAGCAGTAAGCACTCTTAACCCCAGTACCCATTTTTAAAAGACATTTTAAAAACCATAATCTAGGATTTATTTTTAAAAGCCAGGATTGACAAGAAGCCTGCTTGCAGGCGCCTACTTGGTCTTAGACCCCCTCAGCAAGAACGCTCCAGACCCTTCTAAATCCCTCTGACGGCTGTCCAGGGACCTGAGGGCCCAGCCTCTCCTCTTACTTGCTTCTGGCTGGTGAGCTGCATCTCCCTCTCCGTGATCTCACGGCGGAGATGGTCCACCTCACTTCGCAGCTGCACAATCTCATCGTTGGCACCGGAGGCCTCGTCAAGTTGTTTAGATAAATAGAAGTTTTGGTTGTTGAGTTCAGCGTTGTCCTCGGTCAGCTGGTTCAGCTGCTCCTCCAGGTCAGTGATGACCTATGGGGCGGGGGTGGTGGCAAGGGGGGGACTTAGTATCAAGAAAGGTCACTGTCGGCAAGGAGAAGCTTCTAGGACCAGTGGTTCTGAAAGCTGCAGTCGGATGGTGTCACATGGCATGACAATGGGAACCAACATGCAGGCATGTGACTTGATGCCCAACTCAAGCTCCCACACAGGCTCCTTAGTTAGAGCGCGCATTCTGAGGGGAGGCGTCTCCTTTCTAACTTATGATACATCTGGAAAACATGCAAGAGTCAATCAACCAAGCGCTAAATGGATGGGCCAGCTCGAATGAGATCCAGTTAATAGCAGAGAGACACAGGCCAAGGAGAGAGGACTGTCTGAGACTACAATCATCTAATTAAACTGAAATCGACCTTGATGCCACCTACAGGGCACCGCCGCCGCAGACAGCCGCGGTCTTAGGAAGCCAGATAAAGTTTTATCAGGGAAAAATCACAATGAAAAGCGTTATTTGAATAAAATCACAGGCAGTGAATTTAATTCTGTGTAACAAAGATGGGGAAGAAATCTTAAGAGAAGCCTGGATAATTCTGAGGATACAATACCACATCACGATGCGGCTTAATGGATTCTGCTACACAGTGAGTTCTCCGAGTCTATGAAATTGTCATTTTATTGAGAGAGATTTAATCTGGTTTTACTAAATTATTTCCCTGTTCAATGGCAGAATGAGTTCCATTTCAGAACGTTTAGCTTGCCTGTTCTCTTTGCCGAGGCTTAGCATCAGTGCTTGTAGAGAACATTTATATAAAATACTTTCGAAGTTTAAGGGTAATTTTCTCATAATAGTTAGAATATGGCACGTGGGACATAAATTAAATTTTATGTAACAAAAAGAAGTAAATTAAAAGGAAACATCTTTAAGCCTGCAGTTATTAACTGTTTCGGGCTTCTGCGCCTACAACAGACATACTCTGTGACCTGTTAGCATTGCTAGCACGCCTAATCCCTTATTTCAACTGTCTTGATCAATTTAAAAATATAACAGTCTTCCTATGCACACAGAACTAAAGAATATAGATAAGAGTCTAGAAAGCTCATTTGACCAAGCAGCGAGCCTCTCGGGGCACAAGTGGTCTAGAACCTGAGTGGAGCGTGTTGGCAAGGGGTGCACCGTGAACTGTGAGCAGGCACCTGGACCAAACAGCTTCCTTAGAAGCCTAGAAATGGAACTGTGTGCCACGCTACGCCTCACGATTTGCCTCAGTGGTCCCTTTGTCACTCTCCTGGAGCCATGGCTAAGTTGAGATCAACAACTCCACACACTCCACCTGTCTTCATCCTACACAAAGTCACCCCACCACCTAAGGCCCTTCCCCTAAACAGTCTCCATTTAACCAGAGCACTAGGAGCAAACAATTTCATTTCCTTCTGCCCCGTCCCCAAAGGAAAGGAGCAGAATGGGACAAACGAGTGAGCTTGGAAGATTCTGGAACTCAAATGAGTTTGTACTTGGGTGGGTTTCTCCATCTGTGACATGGAAATAAATACCATATTTACTCTTTTCCTTTAAATTTATTTATTTATATTTTATGTATGAGTGCTCTACATATAAACCTGCAGGCCAGAAGAGGGCATCAGATCCTATAATAAATGGCTGTGAGCCGCCAGGTAGGTGGCTGCTGGGAATTGAACTCAGGACCTCTGGAAGAGCAGCCAGTGCTCTAAAACCCTGAGCCATCGCTCCAGCCCCTATATTTATTCTTGATCTTTTATTTTTAAATTGTCTTGTATCTATTCAAGTCCTGCGCCGTGAGATATATATGGGATATAAATTAGTGACCAAAATGGAGTTTCATTCTGAAAAACCTCTTGGGGAACAGACCAACTGCAGAAAATCTATTCACAGAGAAAATATCATTTCCTTGCCATTCACAGTTATATTTAAGCTTCTGGGTACCTATTTCCTTTCTTTGATTCACAGGAAAAAAAATACAGATTATTATGAACCCATTTCTGTCATATTTTCTCTTTTTCCAAAATTAAGATTATAAAAAGCTAAAGAAGAAACCTGTGAAAAACTAATGAGGTGGCAAAGTCTGGGCTCCACCCCCTTGACGCAGGTCTGCTAAAGAGCAAAGGTCCCTCCATTCCCAGTGTCTCTGGCCTCTGTTCCCAGCATCTGATTGTTGTTCTGTATTTGTCATGGTCTCCATTTTCCTCATTAGATGAGGGTAACACACATGCATGCACGCACGGGGCTTTAAAGCATTTCCACTTTGAACTGTGCATCTGCCTAAGTCAGAACACACTGGCGTCTACCCTTTCTAAGCAGCGAGGTGAAGTGTGAGACACACATTTCTGCCCACTTTACTGAGGTTACAGATACTGAGCTGACATGAGACACGTCACCAGGTTAAAGTATAACGAGCAATCCCTCCAATTGCTCTTTGAAGGGTTACTTTAGTTTCATTTTACAGGAGGGGAAGTAGGGGAACCAGGAGACTAAGAGACTTCACCAAGGGCACACAGCGGGCAGAGAAAGAGGTCAAACCTCGAGAGCAGCTCTGAAACTCAAAGCTTGTCTCTTACCCCTCCAACGATGCGGCACTCTCAGAAACCGAGGACAGAGATGCACTGACTGCTTGGGCCTCTTTTGCTTTTGTTTCTCTGAGACATATATAGCCTAGACTGGCCTCAAAGTCACCATAGCCTCCCGTGTCAGCCTCCTCAGTCCTGAGATTAGGAACATGTGCCAAGATGCCTGGTGTCATGCTTGCTTTTGAACCAGGTAATATGCAACAATTCCTAGTTCAACTCTGTGGCCACGCTGAGGGCAGATGGTCTGTTTATTGACAGACTTGGTTATGAGAGTCCATTAACTTTTAGGTCCCAAGAACAGAGGGTTTTTTAAAAACAAAAAACAAATAAATAAATAGAACGTCTAATTCTACTTCACAATAAAAAAAAAAAAAAAAAGACAGGGCAGAGGGCAGCTTCCCCACATGGAGGCCAGCCAGGCTTTCTTGTAGGCTATTTTATGAACAACAGATCTTGGTGCAGAACCAAGAATACAAGACTGTCTACTCCCAGTGTCAGGAAAAAGTACATATGGGGACACACACACACAAGCACAGCTCTCTTTCTGGAGTAACCTGTCACTTCTCAAGTCTGCTTGTGACCCTCACCATCACAGAACTGTACACCGAACTAGAAAGGACCAGGGGGTGCAAGGGTGGAAGGAGCCAGGCAAACACCGAGCAGCAGCCGAAGGCTCAGGCCCGAGCCTATTTTAATGCCTGCTTTTCCGAAGGCAGCTATTTGCATATTATTTATTTTTAATCTTATAGCTGACAGATTGATTCATAATTAAAGCTGTGTCATATGCTTGCCCACCAACTCCCCTCTAAAACAGACACAGGGAGGGGTTTAGGTGCCAGATTGAATCAAATCCTTTTTTAAAAATCCCTTCAAAACATAGAAATGGTCCGAGCCTGGAAGTCTCCTGCCCCCAGCTCTGTGAAATCGCTAACCAGGCGCTCCTCGTGACTAGGTTAGTAAGGAGCTCTTACCAGTGACAGAGGGGACACTTCCTAGCAGAGGCCATCTTGGACAGCATCCAGAGGGAAGGACATCCAGGCCAAGATCCCGCATCTTTAAAGCTGCTTTGAACTTGACTGTGTTACTGAGACCCAAGACTGTGGCTAAATGCCTTGAAGTAGATGTTTCCAGAGTTTTTAAAATAGAAAGGCCATTTTTCCAAAGCAAAGATTATGGTAGGAACCTGAGGTAACTGCAGAAGCCAACATCCATCTCTCTGTGGGCCGGGCCTGTGTGGAACTGCTCTGCGCCTCATCTACTTACCGCAGGAGCCCTTGGAGGTGCTGCCACCCCCAACGCCAGTGGCTTCTGCTGCCCAGGTCTTACTGAGTCTGAAACTCAAATACTTATCAGAAATGGACAGTTTCCCTCTTCCCTCATCCAGAACCCAAACCACAGCCAGTAACTATCAACTGGAAACATCAATGCCACGCTGGAAGCGAGGCTTTAGGCTAGCCCCATTTGGGAGGACGGTATCGGACAGGTTGCTAGAGACCATTTTATAATGTGAACCCTGTCTGTCTGACTCCAGAGCCCGTGGCTCGGACCGCTGTGTCTCCCAGCTGTTCTAGTTAATATGTGGAGGAGAGGACACTCTGTTAGACGCCCCCCCCCAAAAAAAAATAATTGGAAAGGGTCCCATAGGCCTTACCACCAAATACCAGTGGTAAAAAAAAAAAAATAGAAATAAAATTTAGAAGGTATAAACATTACATAAGCTAAACCAAAAATCAAATTAATTTCACATACTGTCAGGTTCCCTTATAGCCAAACTTGCAATTTCTTAAACTGGTGACCAGGCTTCACAAAGTAACATGTAAACCTTTAAGGGTGTGGGAGGTATGTTTCTTATTCCCTCTCTGTTGGTTTCACGTGTGTTTACACATTTTGGAACCCTTGAAGTCTAGTCTATACTGATCACACCTCAATCATACACAGAAAGCTCATTCTTAACTTCTTATGGTAGAAAACTAAAAGAAGTAAAAAGAGGCTGTTAGGCAAATGGAACAGGTTTACCAATGGACACATTTGAAAGCCATCCAAGCTTAAGGAAAAGTTAGTCAAGTAAAGGGGGCACAGCTCATGACTTCTACTATTGATTAGATAATTGATCGGTATCAATTTGTAAAAACTTAGGATTATTTTGGAAAGTGCTGCTTAATGTGTCTCATAATTTATTTTCTTTTCATTTAATCTTGTTGATTTAGAGTATTTTGAATGAAAAAATACTTATATTTTTATCTATTAAATTTATCAACTTTTCTCTTCTTCATAGGCTCCTTGTTCTAAAAGATATTTAAGTACATTCAAAGTATCTCAGGGACAGAATGGTGGCCTTTGCCTGAAATGGAAGCACTTGGAAGGCTGGGGCAGAAGGGTAGAAAGTCCAAGGTCAGCCTGGGCTACAAGGTGAGGTCTTATTTCAAGATAATTGAATAAGGAAGAAAAGAGAGACTTCATACAAAATCTGTATTTATTCTGTGATCATTTATAAGCATGTATGTGGTATAAATTACTGGGGCAACAGTCAGGAATTAAAAATACTAGACGGACAAGAGCAGATTCCACCAGTTCTTCAAGGAACGGGAGGAGGGGCAGTTGAAAGGCATGTGGAGGCAGGATCGTTCCCCACTACATCTGGACATACAGACCAAACTGCCTGACAAACCCATCTCGTGACCTAGCAACTCCATAGCCGGTCATGTGCTCTCCAGGGATCAGTGCTTGCAGCTACCCAAGGACCCGCACAAGGAACCTTCCCTAGCAAGGTGCCATCTACGGGCCGAGACATTGTGCAGCTACCTGCGGCCACTCAGGTAGCTGAGCTGCCAAACTGTAACAGTGTGCGCCCAAGACGGAGTGCCCCAGTTAGAGTTGGTGACTTGTGACGGTAAAGGAAAGATGTACACGTGTGGGAGCGGTGCTTCTGGAAATTCACAGGCGCATACGTGCACACAGGGACAGGACCACCGAGGACCGACAAAGTCAAAATCCACAAAAAGACCAAAGATGCAGAAGCACAAATAAGGACAGCGGTCCCAGCTCCTAAAGGGGCCTATTTCTGTCCTTCATTTTGATCAAAAATAGACTTTGCTTCTTCCCTGACTTGACTAGATTATGTAACCTGTGAGTGACACTCGCCTGCTGATAGAAGTGCTCCCCAGAAGCGATGTCACCCACAAGGGTCCTAGATTGTGAATTTTCGTATTAAAAAGGTGATTTTTTTTTTTTCCCTATTAGGAAGACAAACTTTTTTGGTCCACAGGAGAACTAATTGGCCTTTCTTCTTGGCAAAGGCCACAGGATGAAGAAGCCACGTGGGAAACCAGTCCCTGACATTGGGACAGTTTCTTGTCCAGGTGGGCCATGGACCCTTCATGCTGGAGAAGGGAATGAGCTACCTTGAGAGCTTGGTTGAGGCTACAGAATCTATCTACAGTTTCATACTGAGGGTGAAATGCTTTGGCTTTCTGTTTTGAGATAAGCTCTCATCTGTAGCCCGGCTTTGCCTTGAGGTCCTTTCGCCTCCTACCTCAGCTACCTGTACAGGTGCGTGCCCCACACCCAGCTAGAGCAAGAATTATTTGACTATTTTAACTATCCTAACTACCTTCCCCTCCCAAACCTAAAGAATAATTTTAACATTCTTCAAACCAGTAGCCCCCTGAAAAACTAAAACAAAATAAAAGCATTATGGTCTTCATGCTGCAAGAGTGTATGGAGAATCGGTCACCAACGCAACGACACCACAGAGAGCCCTCCCCTTGGCCTTCTCGGCTCTAGTCTGCTCGTCTTTGGCTTGTTCATACTCACAGTGCAGCTGCTGCGAAGGGCATCAAACTTGCGCTGGATTTCATCTCTATGTGCCTGAAAGGTAAGAAGTACATGATAAACCTTTCTAGGGTTGGATGCAATTCTACGTGCTATGGGTCGAATACAGAACCCAGCATTTGCTTGAAAAGCCAGGTGCACGACTGCAGCAGCCCCAGCATCCGCTCTGCAGAGGATTAATCGACGAGACCGTCCCCGGCATCAGCAACAAGTAACAGGGACAAACATCCCTGTGTTAAGAGGTACAGCCACTCAGACCGCACCACGGCACCAGGCGGATGCTTCCACAGTCATAACACCGGGGAGAGTGGGAAAGGGGGGAATAAAGGACCACACTCTTACTCCTCCGCATTGGCCCTAAACCAAACCCCGGTTCTGAAAATAGGAATGACTGTCCTTCTTCCCTCCAAATGACCCCTTCCTAGCCTGGGAGATGGACAAACAGAAGACAGACAGACAGGCATGCACACACGCACAAATGAGACACTGTCAGGGAAAAAGCAGAGTTTCGTTTTGTTTTGTTTTGTCTTTTAAAATTAAAGCTGCTGAGATTCATACAACTTCACACTGACCTGGGAGTTAACATCCTGACTTTCTCTGAGGCAAAACTATCCTAAAATCGCAGTATTTCTGCTATTGTTTGGATCTTAAATACCATCCAGAGGCCCTTGTGTTAAAGGCTTATAGTCAGCCTGTGGCACTAATGGGAGGTGGTAAAGCCATCAAAGCATATGACTTAGCTGGAAATTAACTTAGGCCATGGGCAGTTCTTGAAGAAGATATTGGAGTCCTGAACTAACTAACTAACTAACTAACTAACTAACTCTCTCTCTCCCTCCCTCCCCCTCCTCGCTCTCTGTTTCCCTGCTGTCAGAAATAAACAGGCCCCCTCCACTGTTTGCCCCATCTTGACAACACTAAACTGGAACAGCCCGGCGACCACAGCTAGAATCTCAGGTACCATGAATGGCGGTAACTAACGGGGGATTTTATCAGAGTACCGGAAAGCTGCCTGACACAGTTCCTATCAGCACTGAGATAGGGCACACTCACACGTAGCCCATGCCTTCATCCTGGTGAAGGAAGACAGTGGCAAAGACCCCAAGGCGGAAAAGGGCTTCACACAGTGCTGAGTGGGCAGAATAGGGCTCCTTAGACTCTGACCCAGTAGCAAGCAAGTCAAGGAAGGATTCAGTCTGTCTGCTTGCTGCATTCCATTAAATAGGAAGGGCTCGACAGAGACAAAATGCGTTGGGTGGTAAAGGCAAAAGCTGACTTCAAAAGTTTTAGATCTATAATCCATCCAGTTTAACAGGTATCAGTTGTCACAACTTTATGTAACATTTAGAAAAAGTGCAGTCAATTAAACCCTGGCATGTTCATGTATATATATGGCTCTAAGACACATCTTGACTTGAGTTACCTCAGAACTCATGAAGTAGGGTTTGTAGGGTCTGCATCCAACCAACCACGGAAAGAAAATATTCTGGGGCACATGATGATTGGTTTTATATCAACTTGACACAAACTAGAGTCATTCGGGAAGACAGAGCCTCAACTGAGAAAATGCCTCCATAAGATCTGCCTGCAGGCAAGTCTCTACTGATAATGCAGGTGAGCCCCACCTCCCTGGGAGTGACGCCAGACTTGGGCAGGCAGAAGCCAGGCTGAGCAAGCCAGGAGGCACCGCTCCTCCATGGCCTCGGCTTTAGTTATCGCTTCCAGTTCCTGCCCTGACTTCCCAGGATGATGGAAACATTTTCCTTCCGAAGTTGCTATTGGTCATTGTGTTTTATCACAGCAAGAGACGCCCTAACTAGGATAGGGCAGGGGGAGCGCTGGTACTGAATATAAACATGGGCTTTCATTATTCTTGAGACAAAGTGTCCTATCCTCACAGCATCGATACTGTATCAGTATTCTAAGCAATCTAGAAATGGTTTACAGCAAAGAGGACATGCACAGGTCCAGGCCATTGCCTGGGACAGGCTGAAACATCTGCTAATTTAGGTACTGGTGAGAGGTCCTGAAAATGAACCTCCAAAGATGACGATATATTCTCTCTTGCATTGAACTGCAAGGAAAGATATATTTTTCTTCTGAGTTTTGGTCAGTTTTGGAAAAAAAGAAAACAAGAGAAAGGGGGAAAAATTGTCCAGGAAGGCATCTGGGGCTCATTCGAAGTCCAAAAACCTGGAAACCGAGGAAGAAAGGAAGAAAAATGTGGTCTTCTAGCTATTGCAAGAGTGCTAACGCAGGGCAGTGGTGGCGCATGCCTCTAATCCCAGCACTCAGGAGGCAGAAGCAGGCAGATCTCCATGAGTTCGAGGCCAGCCCGGTTTACAGAGCTTGTTCCAGGACAGGCTCTAAAGCTACAGAGAAACCCTGTCTCGAAAAACCAAAGGATGCTGGGATGTTGTGGGAAATCACAGATCAAAATGAAACAAAGGGACTAAGCAGCAGGAAAGCCCCTGAGGAGGGCAGGGTTACCAGCCAAGAGAGAAATGGTGGTGATTTAGAGCGGTATGGCAGCAGAAATCAGAAAAGTTTAGAAAGGACAACTGAAAGGGCATGAGGGGAATGGGGGGCAGGGAGACCCAGGGGCCTTAGACCAGAGAGACAGTGGAGATTATCGCACCAGCTGCTCAACAGTGAGAACACAAAGAGCCATCTAGTCTTAGGCAGAGGCAAAGGGAGTCATTTCCTTAAACACAACAAAATTTATTCTCCAGAAAAGTCTATAAGACAACTTAAAAGTTTTAGAACTATGATGTTCTCTCTAATATGTCCATTTTCCAAGACAATTATAATAGGCTATATAAAGACATGTGAGTTAGAGACATGTGAGCTAGAGACTAGTACACCCAAAGTCATAGCAATAGAAACTAGACAAAAGAAAACACAAATAATAATAATAATAAATTGTAAAAAGAGTTTTAAAAGTGAACAGGGACAGCAGAGAGCTGAGACAGCTGGGAGCAGAATGCGCATTAACTGGGGTCTCTGAAGGAGTTTGGGGTGAGCTGGAGAAATGCTGCAAGAAGCAATGGCCACAGATGTCCAAAGCTGTTCAAAGCTTTGACCCCACAGACACAAAAACTTCAAAACACTCTAAACCTAAGAAACATGAAGACAATTATTCTTAAGTGCATTACAGTCAAATTTTGCTTAAAACCAGCAACAAGGGGGCTGGAGAGATGGCTCGCGGTTAGGAGCACTGCCTGCTATTCCAGAGGTCCTGAGTTCAATTCCCAGCAACCACATGGTGGCTCACAAGCATCTGTGCCCTCTTCTGGCCTGCAGGCACACATGCAGACAGAACACTGTATACATAATGAATAAATAAATCTTTAAAAAAAAGAAAACAGCAACAAGAAACTCGTCAAACCAGGCAGAGAAAATTTGTTATACTCAGGGCAACAATGGGAGTGCTGGGAGGCTGATTCTAGGCTAGATGTAACTGTCACCATCTTAGATCAGAGCAACATTCATCACCAGAGCTGGGCCCTCATGGACTGGGACTATCAACATTCCCCTTCATGGGAGAGGAGAGGGCTTTCCTCAGAACACACAGCAGTGAATGATGGCCAAAAGAAGGAAACTCGATAGTATAGCTGCCCATAAGCTGTCCATGTTCCTATGAGGAACCCTAATAAATTCACTGGTTCACTGAGCCAGACATGGGTGGAACGGTTTCCATTGCCAAGATAAAATACCATGACCAAAAGTAACGTCGGGAAGAAAGGGTTTATTTGGCTTACAAGTTCAATCACAGTCCTTCACTAAGGGAAGCCAAGGCAGGAATCAAGCAGGATAGGAGGCTGCAGGCAGAAACTGAAGCAGTCAGCCTTTCTTGCACACCAGGGACCACATGCCAAGGGGATGGCGCCACCCACAGTGGACTGGGCCCTCCCACATCCATCAGTAACACCACAGACCAAACTGAAACACTTCCTCTTCCCAGATGATGCTGACTGTGTCAAGCTGGCAAAAACAAAATCCTAAACAGCACAGACACACATTAACAAGAAGATCAGATGTTCAAACCATGCTGTGGGAGGGTTGAGCCTGAAGACAATATAGCAGCATTGTAAACATTGCAACAGTGTTTAACCTGTCTGCTTAGAGCTCTGTAGGTAGCAGAAGTATCTATCTCTCCCAAGAGAAGAAGGAGAGGCTGCCACTGACATGGGGGAAGGGGATGTCTCCCCAGCAGACCCATACTGCACAGGAATCCTTCAGGCAGGACAACAGCAACTGGAAATTGCGTCTAGATGCTGTCTATGTAGACTCACGTTGCTGAGGGCCTAGTGAGAGGGTCCTAACGTCATGACCTTGAGAGTGACTGTGGATCCAGCCCCTTACTCTACCCCTCCATCCTTGCTTTCTGGTCAGGTGAGCAGTATGTGTTCACAGTGCCCTCGCAACCATGTGCTGCTTAGACTCAAACACAAGAAGCCAGTCACGGACAAGCATCAAACCTGTGACCCCAAACCAGTCACTTTTTCTTTATATGCTAATTGTCTTAGGTTACCACGATGGCAAGCTGACTAAACATATTCAGCAATGACAAAAGACTAAGTTGCTGGGGTGAGAATAAATATTTACTTAGCTTTAGAACAAAGCCATCTGTACTACCGTTGAATCTCATTTGTAGCCAGTGACCGAGCAGGGTCTGCTCCCATGAGCCTCCTCAGGTCCCTTTGATGAACGCCATAATCACCATGGACAAAAGAGAGGATTTATGGAGAAAGAACAGGCTCTTACATTAATCACCTCTACATCAGGGGTCAGCAAGATTTGTGTGTTTTTTATTTTTGTTTTAATGAGAGAGATAGGAGAGATTTTTGGTCTGCAAGCCAATTTGATCTACTTAAAGATGTCCTCACAGGGCAAAGGTCACTATCGAAAATATGAACATGAGACTGGGGAGATGCCTTTCGCTTATTCTCCGGCACCCACCTAAAAAGCCAAGCACCCGTGAGCATAGCTGTAACCTTAGCACGGGAGAGGGGGCAGAGACAGGAGGGTCCCAGGACTCACTGGCCAACCAGTCTATTCAACTGGCAAATTATAGGTTTAATGGAACACTATTTCAAAAAAAAGAGACCAACAGAAGAATACTTGATTGAGACCTTTGGCCTCTGTATCACATGACATACACATGTAGATACATCCATACATATACCACCTCTCCCTCTCTCCACTTGTTATAAACTCTCAAAATAAATAAGAAACAGAGGGTGAACTCAGTTCTTTCAATGCTAAGGCTCGCTGGGCCACACAGCGCTGCTGAAGCCCTCTTCTACATCCCTATTTGTTACACTTTATTAATAGCAAAGATTCCAATAAGTCTACACCATTAAAAACTCATTCAACTGTCCCTTGGAATCAGAAATTTCAGTCATGGATGATTCATCCCCATTAAAATTCACCATCATGAGGCATTTGGATCATTTGGACACATCAGACACCAATCCTCACAGAGGCAAGATGTAATGAGCCACCATCATCGATGGGGAGGCATGACTTCAGAATGTAAAGCAGGCCCTGGTGTGTGTCAGCAGCACCACCGGCTTCGATGGCCACCCAGCTGAGCCCAGAAAGGAAACAGTAAGAGGGGCTGGAGACACAGCTCAGCAGTTAGGAGCATTTGTTCTTGTAGAGGACCTGGATTTGGTTCTTGGCCCAACGTGGCCACTCACAACCACCTTTAGCTCTGGTTCCAGGTGATCTGTAACCCTCTTATGGCTTCCTTAGGCACTGCATGCACATTTTAGACATGCCAACAAAACACTCACGCACATAAAATAAAAATTAATAAATCTAGCCGGGTGGTGGTGGTGTACACCTTTAGTTCCAGCATTTGGGAGGCAGAGACAGGTGGATCTCTGAGTTCGAGGCTAGCCTGGTCTACAGAATGAGTTCCAGGACAGCCAAGGCTACACAAAGAAACCCTGTCTTGAAAATCCAATAACAATAATAATAATAATAAAAAAAATCCTTTTTTAAAACTGAAAAGAAAATGGTATGAGAAATTGACGTTTCCTTTAAACTGGGAGATGGGACCCACATGACCTGCATTCAAAGACAGTGACATACCTGAGACAGGCCAAGGACACCACTTGGGGGCTAACTAAGCATTGGGGGGCTCAAGAGAATATTTATTTTCTAAAATTATCAGGGACCCCAGAAAGTGAAGACATTCACATAGTGGACATTACCATGAAAGCAGCCTGACCTCAGGAACCCGCAGGGATGCCCAGTCCCACCTGGGTAGCGGCGTGGCCCCAGGGCCAGGGACACTCCGGTTGTCTCTGGGAGTCTTTGCACATCCAGTAAAGGGAAGGAGAGTTGTGAGAAAGGGGAAACTGAGAACAGGAAGGCGGCACTCAGTGCCTGGCCAGCTTCCGGGATCCACAGCCCGCAGGCCTCCACCCTTTCTGGCTCACATCTTGACTATTCTGCCAACAGCTTACTAATTAAGCACAAGGCTTGATGTTTGCGAGAAGGAATGAGAGCCTGCACTGATTAACGACTCCAACAAATCAGAGGCGACGGCATTGGGCTCTGTGATCGCGCTGCGTGGCGAGGAGCTTTTCATCGGGGCCGCAGCGCTCTGCCCCTTGTCATTCAGCTAAGAACGTGGGGTCAGGACCACAGAGCCACCCACGGAGCCTTGCTGGTGCATACAAAGTACACGCCACTTCTCTTTCAGGCTATTCAGGGTGACTCTGATGTCCAAAACACAGCTGTGCGCCACCGAGTCTGCGGATGCCAGTTCTGCAGGGAGGGGTGGTGCTGTCTTCTGGATGGAGAGTGGACGGAAAACTCTGTTATCAGGAGCGGTCTCTAAAGCACGGCGGTTACAGTTTGACTCTATGGCAGGTGTCTACCTTAACCCAACTTCAGCTTTAACAGTCAATTCCAATGCAAAAGCAGTTAACAGACTGGATGATGTGAGAAGGGGGGAACACAGAAAGCACAAAGTCTCCCAGCCGCTCCCGCCAAGCACCTTCAATGGAGAACTCTAATGTAACAGTGTTCCATCTAATTTGGCCCAGGGATGGAGGCCGGACCAGGTGACTGCTCCCTTCCCATCCTGGGAGATGACCGCCTCTTTGAATTAAGCAATAATAGCCCATTTGACCATTCTCTCTATTGATTAAAAACCACCAAGCTGTGAGGCTCACAAACCTCCTACGAGATCACTGCAGATCTGGCTGCTTTAATTTGATTGATGTTCATGTTGGATCTAAATGTGGCCCTTGAACAATGAGAAAGTAATAATGTACTGCGTTTGGAGCCATTTTCCTTTTCTTAGAAAACACGCCCTTCCAGCCAAGCTAACCAGGTCCTTTACTTAGCAGCCGCATGCTGTTCATAACCAGGTCTGAGAGACAATCAAGATGGAGGCAAAAAGGCAAAGGCTCAGGGCTCAGAATGGAATGGAAGCATATGGGGATGACGTGGAGGGCTTCCCAGGACAGCTACTCTTTGGTGGGGGCTCAGCCACTCATGGGCTGGTGTGCCATTACTAGCACCTTCAACCATCAGTTTGGGCAAGTTCTATAGTCCATGTACCTTCGTGTGTGTGTGTGTGTGTGTGTGTGTGTGTGTGTGTGAGAGAGAGAGAGAGAGAGAGAGAGAGAGAGAGAGAGAGAACCTGAGATTTTAGAACTAGGTTTTTGTTTTCTGGTTTCTGGGGTTTTTTTGGGGGGGGGGGGCGGTTGCAGATTCTTGGAGGCAGTGAGCTCATCCAACTAAATTAAGTCGTCACTAGCTGCTGTGACAGGCTTCAAGCAGCCAGCAGACACAGCACATTCCAACCAGAGCAGTAAGGCAGGATTTAAGGGACTCATTTCCCACAGATAAACGGCAGTGACGCACGCTCTGTTTTATGTCCTCCTCCGTCCAAACGCACAGGAAAGATACATGACCACTGCCTGCCCTCCCGATTCCCACAGAGCCACGAGAAACATGGATCATCCTTGGGCACTGCAGAGAAAAATGAACTGAGGAATCCCAGGCTAATATCCTGGGGAGAAAAGGTTAAAAACGGGAGGTTAGGCACACAGCAAGTGCTCTTCACCCACGGATGAAGTCAGTGATGTCCCGAGTTTTGCTGCTGAGTTTGAATGTACTCGGAGTAAACCAAAAAAACAGATGACACAATGCATCAGGTAAGAGTGGTTCTCCCAATGGCAGCCAAGAAAAGCTGTCTGTCTGCCTGTCCTCCTCGCCACTCACTCAACCAGAGTAAAAATTTACGCCTTCTTGGCATGCATTCCTTAAAGATCACTTCTTTCCCTTCTCCTTCTTTCCCTTCCTTCTTCCATCTTGTCTTCTATGCACCCGCTCTCCGTTTGCCTTTCATTCTTATTGGGTCCAGCTCTCCTTCTTTATATCTTGCCAAACTACTTTCAATCCACTCTCAAAGCAGAATACAAACAAAGAAAAGACGTGATTTTTTTCCCCCCACACTAAATATTGGGGGCAAGCGGCATCATAATGAGTATTCTCAGAGAGATGATAGAGTTTTGGGGCAATCACTATCCAGACTTGGCAGGCATTCCAGAAAACCAAGGCTGCATAAAGCCCTTCCTTACAGGAGCTGTTCTGTGTCACTGGTGTCATGTGAGCCACTGTGGCGTCCACTGGCCTCCAGAGGACCCTGTCCCAGGAAGACCACATTTTCAATCTTGTTTAAATAATTGTAACCCTAAACCCAACAGCAGGAGGCAACTTGTAACTATGAAGCTAGTTTAAAGACGGACAGATAGACAAGCACACGTTATTAAACAAGTCATAAGCAACGAACGCAAATGACATAGAGATTAATTCTGCTCTAAGAGATGCAGAGATACTGGCTGAAGTGGACAGGGCCAGCATCCAAGTGGGACTGGAATTGATAAGGCACCCATTATTAAAAAAAAAAAATCACTGAACAAATCAGCTGCTTTGTGCCCTGCCCACAGAGAAGGGTACCCTGACCAGCAGGCATGACTGTACCCATCTGCTTGGCAGGAACAGTGTGTTACTATGAGGACTGTGTGGGCTGTCTAATATAGCCAGTGAAGCTCATCCCATTTTCCGAGCCTGTGCCCGCCACGCAGCCTTCCAAAAGTAATGGGGCTTGCTTGCTTTCTTTAAAGATTTATTTTATCTATATGCGTGCATGCATGTGTATGTGTGTCCGTGTATGGATGAGAGAGACAGACACACACACACACAGAGAGAGAGAGAGCGAGCAGGTGGGAAGGCTTCAGAGGAGGGCATCAGACCACGTAGAGCTGGAGTTAAACAGCGTGGTTTCTGGGAACCAAACTCGGAAGAAATAGATGTCAGTGCTCTTAACCATGGAGCCATCTCCCCAGCCCTCAGTAATGGGGTCTTCTAAGTGATCTGCCCTGAGCGGGAGATGCCAGGACCCCCCCACTCAGAGCATTCCTTTCTCCGGAAGCTGATGGGTTGGCATTCCACAGAAAAGCCTCGCATGAGCTCCGTCTGTCTGTCTGTCTGTCTGTCCGTCTGTCCACCTGCCCGTCTGCCCGCCTGCTAGCCTGGATAGGTCCTTGAGGAATGGACAGTGATGGTAAGCACGGCCAGAAGATCTTCCAGAAAGAATGGAGCTGTGAGTCCAGTGAGGTCTGCCCGTAGTAAACCTCAGGAGAACTCTCTCCAGCTTGGTACACTTGTCTCTCAGAATAGGCAGGGATGTTAGACTGCTTTTAGAGAAATGATCTCTCATCCAGACAACTCTTTCCCACCTAGATCATACCAAAGGCATGAAAAAGACATGAACAGGACTGAAGAGATGGCTCGGGAGTTAACAGTGTGTACCTCTCTTCCAGGACCCAAGTTGGATAACCAGCATCCATGCCAGGTGGCTCACAACATCCTGCAACCTCAGCTCCAGGGACTCTGACACCCTCTTTTGGCCTCCACAGGCATTGCACTCATGTGTGACACATTCACACACACACACACACACACACACACACACACGTAAATTAAAAAACAAAAACACGTGAAGCATGGAACTGCACCTGAGACCCTAGCACTTTGGGAAGCAGAGGAGGATTGTAAGTTCAAGACCATCCTGGGCTACACAGCAAATCCTCATCTTAAAACCTCTCTTGTTTCAAAAATAAAAAAAAGATATGAAGCAGAATCTATGGCTTAAAAGAAATAGTAACACAAATGAGACCAAGCAAAAACAAAGTTAAACAAACAAAAACAAAACAAAACAAAAATAAGACCCAGGGATAAGTTATAAAGACTGCTATAAGACAGAAATTATTAATTTCTTATGATTATTAAAAACCAAAGCAGAAAACTCAAGTATACCAACTCCAGCTGAAAATGAATTTCACATGTAACAATGATCGCTTAAAAAAGAGAACAGGGGGAATTTTTCAAAGTGTGCAGGAAGAAGGATCTCACCGGATGAGCTAGTCAACAAAGAAGTCTAGCTACACAAGCTATTGTTCCACCCACCATCCACACCCATGAATCCTTCTCCCGCTCCTCTCCTGACATCTCTAAGAGTAAACAAAGACACCTGGCGCCTACTCCCCTCCCAGCTAAGCCCTCCTGAACCTGCCACAGTGCTGGCAGACTGACCGTCAGGGCCTGGATCTCCTCCTCTGCTTCCGCCGTTGTCTCCTCCAGCTCTGTCTTTGCCTGGCGGAGCTGGCCCTCCAGGGCCGCCCTGGCCGCCTGCAGGGCCGTCAGCTGGGACTCGCGCTCCTGCAGGGACAGCTGCAGCTCTGTGAGCTGGCGTTTCAGCTCCAGCTTCTGCTCCTCGTGCTCCAGGCTGACCTGAGGAAGGAGAGAGGCTGTGAAGGAGAAGCAGAGCCTGCAGCTGAGACCTGGTCTTGGCCAACAGCTCGGCCTTGTCAGAGGGTCCATGTGCATCTCAGAGCAACAGCACTGAGAAATAAACACAGCAGGATGTGCAATGAACTCTCCCATGGGTTCTGCCTCCATAGATTCATTCAACCACGGACTGAAAATATTCAGAGAGAGACTGTGTCTGTAGCGGGCATGCCTGAATACATAACACATACAAAATTGTCATCTTCCCCTAAGCAGGAGAATGAAGATTTTGGTTTTACTTTTTTCTTTCTTTCTTTCGATTTTTCAGGAACTCACTCTGTAGACCAGGCTGTCCTTGAACTCAGAGACCCACCTGCCTCTGCCTCCCAAGTGCCAAGATTAAAGGTGTGCACCACCACCACCCAGCCAGTTAGCTTCTTGGACAGCAATAAGAAGCAACACTGCATAGCAATCTTGTTTTGTGTGACCCAAGGCACATGTGAGATGTGTGTAGGTTATATGCAAGTGCTTCCTTATCTTCGAAAGGGCACTTGAGCAGTTACGGGTTTGGGTATCACTGAAGGGAGTCTTAGAGCCGTGCCCCGATGACCATCTCTAACTCACAGACATTCAGATGCAGCCACAGGCTTGGGTATCATGGAGGGGAATCCTAGAGCCGTGCCCCAATGACCATCCCTAATCACAGGAACTTAGATGAAGTCACAGGCTTGGGCATCATGGATTGCCCCAATGACCATCCCTAACTCATAGACACTCAGATGCTTAGGAAGGCTTCCAAAGAAAGATAAGACGGTGGGAGTCTCGGATGGAAACTCTAATAATCATCCTATTAATAACAACGATACCTTTATAATTAGAATGCAAATGCCACAAGGGGCTGGATTCTATTTCTCCTAAGTGTTCTTAAGCTGACTTATTCCCATTAGATAGTCTACATGAATGTCCTATTTTGAGGTAAGCACTCTTCCGCCAGCCCAACCATCCACTCAATATTTGAGGTATCCATTTTAGAACTTTTGTTTGTTTGTTTGTTTGTTTGAGACAGGGTTTCTCTGTGTAACAGTCCTAGCTGTCCTGGAATTAGCTCTTGTAGACCAGGCTGGCCTCGAACTCACAGAGATCCATCTGCGTCTGCCACTGCCTGGGATTAAAGGCGTGTGCCATCACTGCCTGGCTCATTTTAGAAAAAAATTAATGAGCCATTTATGCAAAGAGGAAGACATGGAGAAGAAAGACAGTCTCCACCTTTGTGTGGAGAAGAGAGATGAAGCCAGCCATCCTCATTCTGTTCTCGAGTGTAATAGCTGGACATGGAAGGACGCCGTACAAACAGCAGAGGTGTGGTAGCTGACTCCAGAACTCTGAAACTCTGCTACAAATTCACAGGAGAAGGGCTGACGTGAAGCGGGCTGGAGAGATGGCTCAGCAGTGAAGAGCACTTGCTGCCCTTGCAGAGGACCGAGCTCAGTCCCCAGCACCCACATCAGGCAGCTCCATGGGATCCGACATCCTCCACTGGCCTCAGTAAGCACAGACTGATTCCACAGAGCAACAAGCTTCAGGGGACACTGATGGCCCAGACGAGCTACCCAGGCAGAGCCAATTCAGTAAGATGCACTTATATGTTAAGGCAAAGCGAGTGACTTTAGTTCCAGGAGATCTGACAGTTTCTTCTGGCCTCTGCAGGCACTGCAAATGCATGGCACACATTCACACATGAACAAAAAGAAAACTAAATCGTAAAAATAATAACAATTTACAGGAGTCAAATCAGATGGGAAAGGACTGGAGGCATAACCCTGGGTTTTGCTTCAGCCTAGCACGCACAAGGTCCTGGTAGTTCAACTGGGACTTTTTCCAGACAGGGAAAGTGAGGCATCCAACCTGACCAGCATGGACAAAGTCATCCCAGGACCATGCCGAACCAGTTAGACAAGCTTGCTGTAATCCTAGGCTATCTTTGGGACTAACAACAAGGGTACAGAATAAACTCAGCACACCCACTGGGGGAAGTGGGGGACATATCCAGCAGAGAAGGTATCCCAGAAAAGGTGACAACCAAGTCCCAGGTCACCAGAGCAAAGAGAAGAAAGAACTGCAGAAGACGTGAGACTAATTGAATGGGGTCGGGAACAAAGGACAGAGGAGAGCTGAGTATCTGTGGTGTTTGCAAATGGGAGCATCACCAGCGACTCCAGCCCAGAAGAGGAAGAGCATCAGAGCAGGGAGGGTGGGGGGACTGGACGGGGACATGGGAGAGGGGACACAGCTCAGTATTAACATACTAACACGCTGAACTTCACCCTCATGGGAAACGCAGGTGCAGTGGTCTAAAGTCCTCCGCAACACCGCCTCAAAAACTCAACAGCAGAGCGTGGTTGAGCCTAGATCTGTCAGTCCTCAACACGTCAGTGAGAGCTGAAGCCAAGAGTCCAGGGTCCTCACGTGACAACAGTGAAGCTGATGTGACCACAGAGCTCCCCAAGAAGCTGATAAGGGAGGTGTTACCGCTCCCTCCACTCGGGGACAGGCAATTATGCAAATTTTACAGTTTAAAAAAATACAAAATAAAAAGATGGTAGGGCTGGCACTCGAACCCAGGAAGCATGGTAGGAGTTCATGTTTGCAAACACAATGCCTTCCTGTTTGTCTCATTAAAATGCCAGCTGTCAGTGCAGGCTGGGACTCTACCAGCGAGCCTGCAAACTCCTCAGATGTCCACTGGCGAAACCCTGAGACACAGGCGACAGTGAGGCAAGGAGAAATCTGGTAGCAAAAGGCTGGGCACTTAAAGCAGAACCCAGAAGTCCCGAAGGTCACAGAAGGAACCACCACAGCACACTGGGACCAAGGAGAAGGCTCAGGGCCCTTTAAGGTGAAGCAGATTTGAGGCTGAGGTCTCTGTCCTGAATCTCACACCAGCACATTGTCCAGAGAAGATGGACTCCCAGGAAGAATGAGAGCCCTGAGCCTCTTATGAAACATTTTAAGTTTCTCCTACCGTCCCGGGGGTGGGAGAAGCAGTGAGCTATTAAAGAAAGAAATGCCAACAAGCTTCCCCGAGGACGTGGTTACCCAGAGGAGCTACTGCAACTGCAGGAAGGCGGTCTATGTGGAGAGGAAAGGTGAAAGACAGCTGGCTCACCAAAGCTGAAGGCGCCTGCCTGTCTGGGTTGTCTGCACTGACACCCTTAAGGCTGACTCTACTGGGGAAAATCAAAGTGTAGCCCGGATAGTCCAAGTGAGACCGATTCTCCAAACCAATCCCACAGACTACTCCCTACAAACAAACAAAAGAAACTAAAAAGCTACAGACTCCATGCCCCTTCCAATTCCCTTTTAAAGATGATAAAACAGCCTCTGCGGCTCCTGCGGGAGGCTGAGACGGGCTGGTCGTGGTCTCACAGAACTTACAAAAGACTGGAGATGACGCCCAACGCGCACTTTAAGGCTCTGGATGATGCTAGTGGAGGGAACCGTACCTTGACAAGCCCTGGAAATGGAATTTGTCTTTGGGGCCCAGTTAAATCAGACATGGGTAACCATGCCTCCTCTGCAGTGCAGTCCTCCAATGCTCCTGGTTTTCCTCCATCAGGCGAACCTTAACCTGGTTGTCTTTTAACCCTCCTGTGATTATGAGACCGACCTCAGCCTCAATCATAGGCCTGCAGCCTGCCCATGCATGAACTGTGCATCTCGTGGCCCTCATTAAATCCTGCTGAAGGGGGAACTGTAGGACAGATGCTACAATCTTACACGACTCCCGCAGAGCCCTAAAAGGGAGAACCGTCACCACACATGCTTTAGAGATAAGGAGCCGAAAGCACAGACATACGATCTATGAACAGAAAACTAGGGGGCTGCCAAGAGGGCTCAACAGGTTAAGGGGTTTGCAGCCAAACCTGAGCAACCTGAGTTTGATCTCCAGAGGCTTACATCGTAGAAGGAGAAACTCAAACTCCCACAGGCATGCTGTGGAGTGTGCAAACATCCATGCGCACACACGCAATACTGTTCTATAAACTAATAATAAATAAAGGCAAATTCAAACCTGGAACCACATGGCCCACTCTGTATTCTGTGTCAGCACGCGCAAGGCCTCCAGTGTGTATTGATCTACGCTTGGAAGCTGGCTGGCTCAGGGACTGGATGCCCCCAGTGAAACCCTTCACCCTCACCTCCCTCAGCCTCGTCTCCAGCTCCAGCAGCCGGCTCTTGTCGCTGTGGTCCTGGTGGCTGATCTTCTCCAGCTGCTCCTCCAACTTTCGGTTCTGGGCCTCCAGTTTCCCGGCCTGTGTCTCCAGGTAAAATTTCTGCTGCCTGAGTTCTGAAATCATCTCTTCCTGGGCCTTCCTGGTGGTGGGGAGGGTAAAACAAACAGACTCATCAGAGGCAAGCATGTCTCCCTGGTACAGCAGGTAGAAATGGGGTGAGAAGGTACATCTTCCCTGAGTAGACTGCACTCATCTCAAGGTTATTGCCCCTCCTAATCCGGCCTCATAGGCATGGGCACAGCATGAGGAGCCAGGGCCCTTAAGTCTGAGTTCCTTGTCAACGCGATTAAGTATGGCCAAGCAACAGATGCTAACATTTCAATCCTTTGGTAGACCTTGTTGTTTGTTTCTTTTAGAGCCTGTATACAGAGGACTCTCTTCGAGAAGGGGGAGAGTTCACAATGCACGCTCTGTGAAAGATGCTGCAATCGCGAAAAGACAACTTTGCTCCTTCTAGAACTGTGATGCTACCTCACCTTTCAGCCAATTGTGACAAGTATCAAAACCGAGAACCCAAGACCAGAGAGTAGGTGGCCCAACCAATTCATAGTAAGATGGGAGTGTTTCCAAAGGTCTCTGAAGGAATATGCCGAGGGAAGACATTCCTCAGGACTGTAAATTCAGGCAAGGAGGCTTGATTTATAAACTTGGCCTGTCCTTGCTGACCTCCGAGGCACAGCTCCCTATAGCAGGATGTATGGCTGAACTGGGTGCACACAAAGTCACCTCCTGCTGATTAACAGCAGGCCAGGATGGGAACAGGGACAGCAGCTTTCCAGAAACAAACTCTAGCCAGCTTCCTCAGTCACAGGAAACACTCTGTGGTCTGTAGGAATCTGAGGTACCTGATAATATGTGATGCGTACCATGCTGGTGGTGGCACACATCAATCCCAGCACTCCGGAATCAGAGGCAGGCAGACCTCTGTGAGTTCAAGACCAGCCTAGTCTACAGAGAGCGTTTTAGGTCAGCCAGGACTACACAGAGAAACCCTGTCTCAAAAAACCAAAAGAATGCCTGACTCGAAAGAGAGGCCACACAGGGGTGAGACCATTCAAAGGAGAGCAAAACTACACAAGTGTGCACAACAAGGATCAGCCGACGCACACACGTGACTTAGCCTGTGACGGTTTCCATCAGACAGAAGAACAGGCTTTCTGGTGCAGGAGAATTGTCTGTATTCTGTCAATCATGTTTTAAATAAATGCTGATTGCCCAGGCAGGAAGTATAGGTGGGAAAACCGAACAGGGAGTAGAAATGATACAAGAGGAGAAGAATTCTGGGAAGGAGGAAGTTGATTCCTCCCACTCCTGCCCAGACTCCTAAGAAGCAGGATGTGACCTGCCAGCTGAAAAAGGTGCCGAGCCATATGGCAAAAATAGATAAGAATAATGGGTTAATATAAGCTACAAAAACTAATAAGAAGCCTGACCTAATGGGTCAATCAGCTTTATAACTTACAGAGATCTCTGTGTGATTTTCTTTGGCGCTAAACAGCTGTGGGGTACTGGGCAGGACAGAAAACCCCCAACAAACAAGCCAGCCTTCATGTTACAGAATCGATCATGTCACAACTTTCTGTTCCAGGAGCCGAGGCAAGTGCAGTAAACTGCTTACATGTTCCTCTGGGTGAAGAGACTGCTGTTTGCCGCAAGCTTGTTGGCCTCAGACAGTTCCACAATCCTCTGCTCCAGGGATCTGATCTTGGAGTCCATAGCGTTGATCATCTGAAACACAGGTGACCCCTGACACCTCACACATGGACAGTCCTATCAAAAAGGGGTGAAGGTGGGCCTTGGGAGCCACTGAGAATGTCCTTAGTGGGACAGGTGGGTTGGCCAGAGGTAGTGAAAGACTCCACTAGGCTGTACCCTGAGGTCACAGGCGTCATTGCTCAATGGATGGTATTCATCAATGGATAAACTGATGAATATGAAAGATATTCAGTTGTTTTTCCAACTGAAGTCACTGTCTCCACACCAAGTGGCCTGTATCAAAATCACCTAGCAGGAGCTCTCAGGGAAGCGGCCACCCTGCAGAGAAACAGGCCTCTTACATCTCGGTGCCGTTTGTACACAACCCGGGCCTTTGGGAGCTCGAACATACAACCACATAAACATTATAACGCATTTCTCCACATTAGCATTTCCTCAATTTAGCTAGGAGTGGGGTCAGATAAAAATACAACTAGGGGCTGCAGTGGTGGCACACGCCTTTAATCCCAGCACTCGGAAGGTAGAGGCAGGAGGAGCTCCGTGAGTTCTCTGTCAGCCTGGTCTACAAGAGCTAGTTCCAGGACAGGCTCCAAGGCTACAGAGAAACTATCTCAAAAAACAAATATATACCTTGGACAGGTCCCTCCTGTAGAGAGACTGGGGAGGAGGCATCAAACCCAGCGTCCCTATGTATGAGAGGCAGGTGCTTGAGCTGTGCTCGGCTACAGTCCTTGCCTTGGGGATTCTGGGGTCGAAAACCCCCATGAGCATCTGGGATGATATGGATGGATTTACAGGTATTACAGGCCAGTCCCATGACCAGCAAGTTTGAAGGGAGAGAAATCAGTAAATTTTAAAGGAGAGAGTGGCGTGGGAGCCTGAGGGCCACCGGGTGCTGTCCAGAGGCACTTTAAAGGGACCCTGAGGTGTCAGTCATTGGAGAACATAAATCCAGCCACTGTTCTTTGGGGAACGAAGCTTCCTAGTACCCACAGACCCTGTATGATGCCACAGAGAGAACATGTTACCGGATGAAATGGAGTGACTCTCGGCCTCGCTGGAAACCCTTCTCGGGAAGGTGGCCTGGAGTCTTGCTACCTACCGCCTTCTGCTCGCTGAGGATTTTGCCCTTCTCATGGGCCTCCTCTTCATGTCTCTGCATCATGTTCTCCAGGCTCTCCTTGTCGGCCAGGTCTTTCTTTATCTGATTGTCCAACACCTACGGAGACATAAGATGTGAACATCCCAGGAAGCTAAACTGGGGGAGGAGGGGAAGAGAGGCAGCAGAGGCCCAGGCCTCCGGACTCCAGGGCAAAAAGAAGGTGAAACCCGAGCAGAGTCTATTCATTCACCAAGATGACTTGAAGAAGAGAACATCGCCACCAAATGCCCAAAAACAGGTGGACGTGAAGGAGAAGTCTGCTGGGAAGTCGTGAAGCTCCAAAAACCGGAGAGCTGTGCCCAAACCAAGAAAGCTGATTCCAGCATGAGGGAAGAGGGAGCGCTCAGTGCCTAGCCCTAGACAGGGAAGCGCCTAGCATTTGAGAACATTACCTGGGTGGGGGGGGGGGGGTCCTTAGCAGTGGTTTTCAAAACATGCTTTGCTCCTAATTTGTACAAAATGAATTCTGAATACTCCCAAGCCATGCATCTCAGAAGGAAAGGAGATGGAAGGGCCACAGAGTCTAAGCGCCTGGAGCTGAGGTTCTGATACAGCCAACGACAAGACGATGTTGCCCACCAGTGTGTGGGTGGGACAGATAATATCAAAGACAGGGGGAAAGATCCTTTTTCCCTCTGATATAACCAGGATTAAAAGCCCCTGTAAAAAGATACTGTTCTCAGGAAGAGAGAAATGCTGTGTTCTCAGAGCTCAGGCTGTTACTGTGAGCACCTAGTCCCAAAGAGGAAAAATAGAACAGTAACGGTGCCACCAACCACCAGTTTGATCCAATGTTCTGCAAGGCACTTGACCCTCCAAATCACCAAAACCCCGGGGACAGAGAGGAAAGATACTGAACTCCCCGAGCCTTTGACCAAGCAAGAACCTATGCTCCTCGCCACAAAGAATTCACTTTGCTTTTGTGAATAACACCACTGCCATCAACATCCATCAGAAGACTGGAAATAAAGCTGTTAGAATGGGGTCACAGATGGGACCTGGAACATGCCTTTCCCACAATGTCTATTGTGAGGGGCCCTCTATGGCTTCTGGGGACATTGTCCCTAAAAAAGAACTAGTCAGCGGGGAAGGGGTCCACAAGATAAAGGAAAGAACAAATATCAAAGAGGGCTTTCAACTAGAAAAAGAAAGTGGAGAAGCCCGGAAGGTGGCAAGCAGGGTCATGAGGGTTTGGAGCACTCAGTGGGGTAATAAAGTGACCGTTCTGTTGGATGTCTGAGGATGATTCTAAAATTATGAGCAAGAACACAGTGGATCCGGGGTATGATCAGAGCTACGACCAAAATGGCTTTTCAGAAGCTGGAACCAACAATGCAACACAGAACTGTTCAGCGGGAACAGTTTGTCTGGATCCCAGTAGAGAAGGCAGAAGAAAACAGCTTTTCTGGAGCATTTCCTGGGGTCTATAAGATAAAGTTCTGTCTAGCTAGAAGGGACCAGAGACTGCACAACACCCAGGATGCCCAGGCTAAGGAAGCCCCCTTCTCCAGGGTGCTAACGCAAAGGAAGATGGCTGCTCAGAATGACTGCTCTAAATCAGATCTCGACCTTGGCAGCGATGGGTCCTGATACAACTGCACGGTGACCAAAAGGGACGTGCCGTCACCCAGAATGAAAGCATCTTGGCTTTGACAGGGTTTGACTGGCAGGGGACAGAGATGTAAGGCAGACGTGGCTTTTGATGGGCTTCAGTTTCATCATTCAGACCACACAGTGGATTCCACAAGGGGGTTACTGCCTTACACAGGCATGCTGGGAGATGATTGTATACAGCCTCAATCCAAACATTAAAGTCTGGAAACCACTACAAATTCTAAGCTAAAAGGTGAGCTCGATAAATTTAAGAGGCCATATCTGGACATTTTCCTACAGTCGTTTAATGAAAAGTAACTGAAAGTTGCCACAGGAAAGAGAGCGTGGCAGGGCGATGACGGGTGGCGTCTGGCTGAGGACGGACATGTTGGACTCGCCGAGAGAGGACCTCTTAATGCTCAGGATGCAAGCCAACCCAGAACAGGGTCACCACAGACACCAACAGCCTCTTGCCATGACTGGGCAAAGAAACGAACACATATGATAGAATGACCAAAGTCATGTGACCGGGGCTCAGTTTTCAGGAGTGGGGGTGGGAGTGCTGACAAGAGAAAGAATTTCCGACCAAAAGCTAAGCAAAAGCAGACAAAGAAAGAACTACTAAAACAAAGCTGTTTCTATCTGAAGGCATTTGCTGACCCAAGTGAACCGAAGCTCCTGTCTCATAGCCTCACGTATGAGAGAAGACTGAAGTCAGTTTCCCTTAATGATGCACCAAAGAGAACAGGCAGCTTGACAGATATGCAAAAGGGAACAGACATTGTGAGGGAGAAAAAGAGAGGGGTGCAAAGCCAGTCTTCAACACACCAGTCATCAAATATACATGCTCAAAAAATGACAGACCTGAAAATGAATACATAGAATCAAAAGTTATCTTTCATAATCTAGTAAACTTGGGAATAAAACAAATAGCATGTCTGCCTAGAAATAAAACATGCTCCTGAAATTAAAACCTCAACAGGTCTGTCAGCAGTTTAGACACAGTTAAAAGAGGCTTAGCCAAGTGGAAAGCAAGGCAGTAGAAGTCACCTAGGATACAGCACAGAGGGACAAAGAAACGGAAACATGGAAAAGAATGGATTCCAGGAGATCTAGCCCATGTCTACTTAAGTTCTCAAGATGGCAGCAAAGACAAAAGAGAGCGAAAGTAGTATTTGAAACATACTAAACACTGATTTCCTCGGTATTGAGTAAAAATGTATCAATCTACTCAAAATTTCAGGGAGGGTAAATAAAAGAAATCAACGTCCCAATAACTCACAACAAGACTACAGAATTAAAGAGAGAAGGAGACACACACACACAGACACACACACACACAGAGATACACACACAGACACACACACAGAGATACACACACAGACACACACACAGAGACACACACAGACACACACACACACAGAGACACACACACAGAGACACACACACAGAGACACACACACACAGAGACACACACACACAGAGACACACACACACAGAGACACACACACACAGACACACACAGAGAGACACACACACACAGACACACACACACACACAGAGACACACACACACAGAGACACAAACACAGAGACACACACACAGAGACACACACTCACAGAGACACACACACACACACAGACACACACAGAGACACAGAGACACACACACAGAGACACACACACACAAGCTTGGCTTCATTTTCAAGACGGTAACAGTAAGAGCAGGGCTGGGCGGCCAAAGAGCCCTGTCGCGCTACAGAGGACATGGGACCCTAAGAACAAGGCTGACGTGTACATCAGCAGCAGAAACTGATCTTGGGAAGTGGTTGGGGGCAGTACAGTGGAGCTGGGAAAAGTATGGGTGAAAATGACCAAAATGCATGCATGATTATATAGAAATATTAAATTATAAATAATCTGATGTTATCAAATATTAGATAATAAAATGCATTTTTTCTTTAAAAAAAGAATGGGGATGGACACTGTTACATCCAACAAATACACCAATTCAAAATGCACATTCAAGAAAATAAATAACACAAAAGTGAAGGTGAGGGAGGGGAAGGAACCAACAAAGGTGGGGAGACAAAAGAGAGGGTAATCAAAGAGATGTGGAAAAAGCAACTGATTAGACGTGTAAAAAAATGTCATAATGAATTAAATGAATTATTTTGTACCATAAATATGCCATTTCTAAAAAATGAAACTAAGGAGCTGGAAAGAGGGTCAAGTGGTTAAGAATGCTGGCTGCTTTTGTAGAGGACCTGAGTTCAATTCCCAGCACCCACGTCAGGTGACTCATAACCATCTGTAACTCCCAGCTTCAGAAAATACAAAACAAAACAAACAAAAAACAAATCCATTGCCCTCTTCTGGCCTCCTCAGGTACTACACTCACATGCATACACCCCACCCCCACCACATACCTAAAATTAAAAAACTAAATTAAAATTTAAAAATAAAAAAATTTAAAATGAGGATAAAACAAGCACATTTTCAGAACAACATTAGCTCTTTACAAAATTAAGTTCTCAGGGATGTATTTTAAACAAAAGGAAAAGGTACTGAATGAAGTCAGAGATGCAGAGAGAAAATCCAAAGCAAGGAATATTGTGACTATGTGGGCAAATCTACATAATCACGCCCCAAACCACTGTGGGTTAAAAATGAATAAATAAAGATGGATCCACAATACGGAATGCAGGATAGTTAAGCTCCAGACTTGAAAATCTCACATCATGCAGTAAGGACAGGGTTTACCCCACCCCACCCTTTGCTCTAACAAGCTGTGACACAGGGAAGCCACCCGCGTGCCGGGGAAGGTTTAGGCGGGACCGACAGGGTGGCTTTACTTTAATCTTCTCCTCGTAGTGCTGCTCCTTCTGTTTCAAGTGGACTTCCAGGTGCTGTGCTGAGACCTGAGCCTCCCGGTGTTTCTCCTCCAGCTCCTGGACACAAAAGAACAGTCAGTCAGGCGTGCTCGGGGAAGGGAGCCAATGCACAAGAGACAATCACAGGAGACACGACTGTCACAGCCACTGCAGCCACTGCAGCCACTGCAGCCACTGCAGCCACTGCTCCCTCCAACACTAGACTGAGGCTCTTGGGAAGAAAACCGCCAGTGTGTGGCCTTGGTTCTCCCAAGTCCAAGCAGACACACATACACACACATACACACACACACACACACACACACACACACACACACACACACACACGTACACACAACAGCTGGTGGGCTGTGAGGCCGGATCAGTTGGTGTGACAGGTCAGACAGGGGCAGCAGCTCCACTTTACACAGAGAAATAAAGGTAACAAGGCAACAGTCAAGAGTTCAGCATGGCACAGAGACCCTGACCACTGTCTTGAGCCTTGGGCTGTTTTCATTGTTAATGTTCATCAGCCTTAAATAAGAAAAGGGATTTTAATTTATTATGATGATATACAATACTTTGGGTCTTCCTCATTCATAAAAGCATTGCTCAAGAACCCGCGCTAATGTCACAATCAGCGTAAGTATAAAAATAACCATGGCGTTTGGAGTGATTATTGTAAATGACTGGCATGTGGAGAGTGTGAGCAGTGGAGACGGACATGTGATACGATGTTGACATGAAGCGGCACTAATGGGAATGGAGATGAACGTAAAACACAGCGATGACAATGAAGACACATGTACGTCCACGAGTGAGCAGAGAAGCTGGAGCCGGCAAACAGAGAGTTGTGGGCTCTCTTCGTTCTTTCATTGCTTTTTCTGCCTTTAAACAAAATTGTGATTCATTTGAAAATTACACCAACTTATTTGCCTGTGCATTTTAAACTGACCTCTTAGGAAACACAGCATCCAATTCACTTGCTAAAAGACACGCTAAACACAGGCACGATTGCATCGGAACCAGGAGTCTGAACCCATTAGTTAATTACTGATATTAGAAGTCATTACTCCCAAGTTCTCTTCTCTTCATACTCCTGTGAAATCCTCTATGAAGTCGAAGCAATGATAAAGAATTTCGAAGAATGAGTTAATTATATGGGATATGCCCAGAAAAAGGGAAGGTGGGGGGTACTTTTGAGAGTCACAGGCACACAATGGCTCGCAAGTCTGCAGATACAGGCTTTGCTTTGAGGGTCGTTGAAATGCCCGGGCTCCAGACCAGGTGCACAAAACCCACTGCAATGTACCAGATGCACTCCCGGGAAGCTGAATTAATAAAAACATTTTGCGGGCTTTGCACATGTTCACGACAGGACTGCAGGCCTTTGACTGAAGCAGGGATGGTGCTGTAATGTGGCCCTCATCACCCCCTTTGAAACTTCTCATCACAATGGCAAGCATTTTAAAGCAAGGGCATTTTGGGAACTGCGTGCCAGCATCATCTCTATATGACGGCTTGGCGGATCATTCTTGGCCCATGTCCCACATACTCTGCAGCCTGAGCACAGGGTTCTTGAGCAAGAGGCATGTTCTGCTAAAATGAAGGCACAGACGGTCACACACAAAGGCACTTGGGCAGGTGACAAGATACATTCAGATCAAGAAACTTTACTCTTTGGTTACAAGGCACTTGACAGTCATCTTTCCTCGGGTTCAGTCCTCATAAGACGGCACAGAAGTGGGAACAGAAATCTAAAAATAGGTTAAAATACAACCCAGCACTCAGACAGCTGAGCCTGCCGGCTACGTGAAGGGTAATTTACAGTCCGGAGTCCGACTGACACCTCGCTGCTTGGGTGGTTTGCATTTTTTGTTGTTGTTGTCATTTTTTAAAACGTATCTGTTACGACACACATCAGAGCAACTCTTCCTGTCACGCAGCTACTGCTGTGCACTGCTATATTCCAGCCCCCGGAACAGTGCCTGGCACATAGTAGAAGCTCATTAAATATTTGTTGAATGAATGAATGAACACATCACCATTAAAGAGAGAAACACTTCGGAACCACAAGAGCTAAGCCCTTCGCTAATTGTTCGTTAATCAGGGAAGGGGTAACAGTGGCAGGACCTACCCTTACTCACAGTAAAACTCACACCACGCTTGACAAGAGTCGAGAGAGATTCTGATGACAGAATAAGAAATCAGGAGGGAGCAGACAACCACATCTGTCTTGTGTGCAGACACACACACATACACACATAAATAGAAAGACTGGGAGGCAAAGCCAAACAATTTAACCGATCCCTCTTTTATCCTTTTGCTCAAGAACATCCTTACATTGCAGCTATACCCAGAGAAATCTATCGGGTGTTGAAGAGTTTGTATTAAGTGCTACGCAAGCCATTCTTGCGTTCATACAGCTGCGGGCACCTCGGTTCCCACGGGTGAGGAAGAGAGAGATGAAGTGGCCCATTGACACCCCCCACCTCCTTCTAGGGGACAAAAGGGGATTGTGCATGAATCCCAAGTCATCCCTAAGCCTCTTAAATATTGACATCCAACTTCTGCCTTCGGATGGCAAAGGTGCTGCCTCCCCCCACTGCCACAGCCTGGCCTGGGAGGCGGGCGCATCATCATATCTACAGTCTCAGCCGCCAAAGCACACTTTCCCTGATTAAGTTAATTTGGTCATCAGCGCTGAAGACAGACTCCGAATGATGACAAACCTAAAAAAGCATGCTCCAGCTGAGGCCATGGGGTAAAGCACTAGTAAGAGCCAACCCAGCAGAGACAGTGTGTGGGTGAACAGCGATCTGCGGCAGCTACTACTCCGAGGAAAACAGTCCGTGTGACTCACTTCTTTCCGCTTCTAAAAATAAGAATTGGGGCTTTGGTCTTAGAAGTCTAAAACCCAATAGATTTTTGCACTGGTTTTGCCACATTAATGGCCAAACAAAACTCTACTAAAGAGGAGAACATCGGGTGGGAGAGGCGGGGAGATAGATGCACTATTTCATTCTGTAAAATGCCAGGTGACAGCAACAGCAAGGACAGGTCTATCACCGGGACTGAAATGTCCCGTGCTGGCTTGTCCATGCTCCTCTCCATGTGGCTCTCTCCGGTCACCTACTCGGCGACACCTCCCATGGGATGGCATTTGAACCTTCTTGCCCCCTTCCCTTTGAGACCTCTAGCCTCTTATCTTTGAACTTGGCGACTTCCACTCCTGCTCACCAGAATTTTATCAGCCATCTGCTGGATCTGTTGGGACTTTGTCTGGATGTCGTCCTTCAGTCTGTTCTCTCTACGCTCCACGGTCTCTAGTCTCTTTACCTTGTTCTCCAGAGAGTGGCGGCGTTCCTGTAGGTCGTGAATCAATCAGAGAGTTTTAATGGAGCAACTGCTGTGGGCATACCACCTGCACGGAGGGAAAGAGCCCTCCAGAGGCAGACACGCAAGTCGGGAAGAAAAAAATCTTGGGCACCTGAAGCAACGGCAAAGATGACAGCTCTAGAATCCGGATACTCAGCCGTATGGATTATAAGAGTGCATTCATTCATTCAAATATTTACCAAGCACCTACTATCTGCAAAGTACCACACTAAGCAGCATGTGAAATACAGAGAGGAAGACGATGTCACTCTGCCCTTGGAAAACAAAGGACAAACAACAAACATATACAACATGGGTTAAGAGGGGGAGAACGACAGAGCAGACACAAAGGACCGTGGGGACTGATGGGCAGGAAGGGGATATCTGAACGCACAGTTGAGGCATGAGCTCTGGAGACGCTGCAGGGCAGCTTGGAGTGAGAAGGGCAGGAGAAGATGGGCACGGGGGAGCAGGCCACTGACACACAACAGTCTTATGAACAAGAGAAAGCTTGGGGGAAACACAGAGGTAGTCAAAAGGCAATGGGAGTTCCAAGGCAAGTCCAGACTGACCACCACTGCAAAGGTTGGGGAAGTGTGAGTGAAAAGGAGCCAGCATTTGTGGGTCACATGGCTATTTCATAGGTCTCAGGTGTACCCAGCATCAAGGGGTACACCTAAGATACACAGAGACCCTAAGTTGGGCAGTGGTGGCACTCGGGAGTCAGAGTCAGGCGGATCTCTGTGAGTTCGAGGCCAGCCTGGTCTACAAGAGCTAGTTCTAGGACAGGCTCCAAAGTTACAGAGAAACCCTGTCTTAAACCCCCTCCCCCCCCAAAATGAAACAAAACAAAAAGTAAAAGAAAAAGAGAAAGAAAAAGTATACAGAGACCCTCAAACACTGGGGATGGGCAGGAATACTTGGAGGTCCTCAAATATTATCCTGTGTGAGTTAGGAGGGGAAAAGGAAAGACCTGAAGCTGGAGGTCCAGAAACCGTTTCATCTGCTTAACTAGCAGAAAGACTCTGGACCACGAGGAAGGCTACAGAGAGGGCAAAGAGGAGAGGAAGCTTGTTTGTGTTTCTAGGAATCGGGGACTCGCTGCAGTACTGGGGTCACTCTGGACTTGAGGCGCTGTTCACACACATACTTGGGTTTCAGGACAACAGTGGGAGGCAGCCAGGAATGCAGGTGAGGACCCCAGACAGCCACATCACCGTGTACAGGCACAGTCACATGGAGATTGTGGTGGGGAAGCGGAAAGACCAGGGACAGACAGACAGGACAGTGACACTGGTTGTGTACAATCAACTCCGAGACGAACAATGGGGGAGGGAGGCAGAGAGGCAGAGACGGCAAAGGAGCCTCACTTGGTACTCTCGATTTGTCTGCACTGTTTAAGTTTGGACAGTGAAAAGCCACTCGTATTTTCTGTATAATTATATAAATGATTTTAACAACAACAACAACAAAGAATCTGATGGGGAAAGGGCCCAAAACACAGGCCTGGAGTCATCGATGAGGGTAACCAGAACACAGGCCCGGAGCCGCCACCGAGGGTAACCAGAACACAGGCCCGGAGCCGCCGAGGGTAACTGGTGAAGCAGTGGAGAACGGTCTGTTAGATCCGCATTGTGTTAGAAACGGCAAAGCACGGGAAAGAAACAGAAAACCACAGAGCAGCAGCCACCAGTGAGCCTAGAGAAAACAGAACCCAGAGCAGTCGAGAGGCCAGGGGGAGCAGCAGGACCACCTCAGAGCTGCTGAGATAGGCGTGGAAGGGTTCTTCAGAGGGGAAGAGGTTTGGTCAAACAGGAACAGTGATGTTTTAGTTTCTTTGCCTCAGCACAACCAGGATGAAAGGCAAGGTCAGCTGGGGACAAACAGCTCGCGTTGAGGAAAGGGCCCCGCTCACCTCGGCTTCAACCAGCTTCTTTTTGATGCCTTCGGAAGAATCTTCCCGGTTGTGCAGCTTCTCCAGCTCCCTCTCGGCTCGCTCCTTGGCCTGGCGGATATTCTGCAGGAGCTCAGTGGCCTCTGTACTAGCTTTTACAGCCTGGCAGGAGAAAGGGGGCAAGACATTGATGTCTACATGTATTCACGTGGGGGCAAAAAACGAAAACAGAAAAAGCAGGTGATACTGAGCACATCAGAGCCATTCTTCAAAACATACGCATTTACTTATTGCATATCTTGTATATATTAGGTACACTCTTTTTTAATATCACTGAATTTGAAATAAGTCTCATAGTTAAAATTGATGTACTTCTCTTTCTTGGGATGACTGACAATCTTTTGTTTCTCCAATTCAATGCAATAAAAAGAACCAAACAAAAAGGTACCCAGCATTAATCTAGTTCCTTCTGACTACTCTGCCTGTGGGGAACATGTAAATGATTTCAACAGGAAAACAAGGTAAACGCTGGCCGGGTTATGACTTTTCAAGGACTGTTAATAGTCTTGGGTCTGTGATAACTGACAAGGTAAAAAGAAAGAAGGTCAAGCCTCTTAATTTTGTCATTTATTGGCTTTGATTTGGGTCTACCCTGCACTACAGCTTTTACGGTAGTGTGGATGACATCTGAATTTAGGAGACAAATTAAAATGTAAACATATATACAATATTTACACATACATAGGATGTGTGTGTATGTGCGCATGTGTGTGTGCATGTGTGTGGGGGTGTATGTGTGCGTGTAAAGCATCCTCATACGTACTGTTTCAACTGTAATTTTAACAAGTGCAGCCAAGCGGCTGCTACGGGCCTGTGACCCCAACATCTAGAAGGGGGATAATGAGCTCAGAGCCAGCCTGGACTGCAGAGCAAAGCTGGTAAGAATTTTAAAAGTGGAAACTATAAGGAAACACCAATTCTAAGAGCTGTAATATGCCAATGGGAGCCAGTGGCCACAGGGCTACTGAACCCTGAAATGCACAAGAACACTCTTTTTATTTTTTTTAAAGCTAATTTTAATTATTTCAGTCAAATAACAAGAGACTCATTGCACAGAAGACCTCGATGATAAAGAGTGACAATTCCCAGAGAGATGTGTAGTCCGGCCACATGGAAGTGCTTAGTGACTTGGAAAGGCTAAAACAGAAATGCGATGCTATCGCTGTGGTTTACCACAGTACGTTTTTTAAAGAGGGAAAAACTGTCCTTATGAAACCAACCACCAAGCATGTGCATAGACAACCTGATGCAGAAATCATGTCCCAAACCACAGTCCCTGTCCGTCTGCTGGGCACTTCTGCGTTCAGCTAGAGGCTTTGAAATGTGGAGAGTGGACTTAATCGTCCCTATCCCAAAAAAGGGGAAGCTGTAACGAAGATGCTAATCACCCTGACACACCCCAAGTGAACACAGCATCAGAACACCAGTGTGTACACTTCTGTCATTTGTCAATTATTCCTTAACAAGCTAAAGCAGGGTCCATAAACAAAACCACAAAAGTACAACTGAAGCAGGGCCATCAGTACAAACTGTGCCAACATCTCCCACACAGAACAGGCACAACCACACCATGACACCAGGGAGCCATCGACAGTCCCCAGAGCAGGGATCTCCCATAGTCCTGGTGGAGGAGGAGCCAGGCTGCCCCTGCAAACATGCAAAACGAGAGACCTGCCCTCCCAAGGCACTAGAAGCCACTTTTGGGTTTCTGTTCCCAGAGTCTCACACAAGTTTGATTTTTAAAAACAAACACTGCAGGAACATCCCAAAAGAAAAACTTAAATCCAGAAGCCTGCTATCTGAGTAAGAGTACACACACCCTTCATCATCTTTCGTGCTGGTGACTGACAGCTTCTCTCTTCTGTACCGCTCTGAGGTGAGGCAGACAGGGACTTGGGAATGCGAGAGCCCCCTCACGGCCTCCTCAGTGGGACTTACCTTTTCCAGCTTCTCCTGGAGCTCCTGGATTTTGAGCTGCTGCTCAGCATTGATCTATAATTAAAGCCCGGGAGAGAGAACAGACGGCGGTCAGAGCCTGCTCTTGCTACCTGCGGCGTGGTCCTAGTTCCTCCAGGGTTCTGTGGAGCCTCTGGGCTTTGTTTTCTAGAACTTACTAGCCTAGAACACTGGCCTGTCAGAGAAGTGTGGGTGTGTCCCAACAAGAACTGCGGGGTGGACTATTGATTTCTGTAGGACTAGCAACATATAGGAAGATAACATGCCCTGTGCCTTAACACAAAAATTTACCAAGTGCCTGGGTAGATTTTACTGTGATGAAGTATGACACCCCACAAAAAGAGGAGAGAGAAAGGGGGAAAAAGGGGGGGGAGGCTGTTTTAGCCAGGCATGGTGGCCTGTGGCTGAAACCCCAGAACTTGAGAGAGGGAGTCAGGAAGATCAGGAATTTAGGTCATCCTCAGCCACACAGTGGGCATGGGACTAGCCACGACTACATAAAACTCTCATAAAAAACCAAAAAACAAACAAAAAAAACCACATTAAAACATAGCGGCATGAAGCATAGTGTAGCGGTCACGGTACATGCTTGCATCAATTCCCCTCACCAAAATAAATAAATAAATAAAATATGAAAGATGTATCAAGTCTCTACAAAAGTATTCTTACGTGGTAAGCAGTCACTGTTAATATTACAGAAACATTTGCCCCAAATAGTAAACCCAATCACAGAAGACACACCTTCTCAAGTTTGGAATATTCTCCCACTTCAGGCTTCCCTTGGTCCTTAGCCTGTAAGTAAAAAGATACAACGTATTTTGAAATCTCAACAACCCATGCACATCACCTGTTGTACTTCCTCGGTCTCTGTGACAACATTATAACAAACAATAATAATGTTATCTACAAATAAAGGGGAGTTTTCCAAAAAAAAAAAAATCTCATTGTGTCTCCAACCTACACTCATTAAGCCAGCGTGGCCTTGCATCTTGTGAAGATCATCCAGGGCCGTGCCCCCAAAGTCCCCTCTTGGAGGGTGGCTGACTACCTTCATCAATTTGTGCTGACATTCGGTTGCCTTCCGCTTGAATTCCTCAGCGGCAAGCCGAGACTCTCTCAGCTCGGACTCGTACAGATCGCTGCGTCTCCGGGCGGACACGAGGTCCTCTTCCAACTGACTCATCATCAGCCTCATTTCTTCCACCTGAGCCTGGTACTCCTAAAGAGCGGAGAGAGGAAGGAAGGTGAAGCCCGAGCTCCACAGCAGAGGGTGGGCAGCGAGGCGGATGGAGATCAACCACTGAGCAGGATGTATGTTGGAAGAAACATGTCAAAGGACAGATGGGCAGACAGAGAAAGACGTGAGTGGAATGATCTAGAGACAGGGAAAACAGGGGGTGTTGGGGGGCGGGGAAGAGGGAAAGAATATTAAATTGTTTTAATGCAGGACACGTGTCTAGAGTAACCAACCCCACCAGGAACACACATGCTGAATCAGAGATGCTAAGCAAACAACTGCACAGATTTCAGAGAGCCCCAGGGATGAGCAGACACGCGGAGAGAGCTGTTCTCTGAACGAAGATGAACTTCGGTGTGGTTCTCCTCCAAGGTGCTTGTTTCTATAGATTTGTCCTTCGGACACCACGTGGTCCTAACACAATTAGATATGGTACTAGCTTTGAAATTAACCTTTCAGACAGCACCAGAGGGTAATTGGAAACCTCGGAGGAAATCATCTGGGAAGGTGAAACTCATCATTGCCAGTTTCTTACCATTAATTTTTCTGGGCTCAAAACGGAAGGTGGAGCTCAGCATTGCTCCTGCAACACAAGTCACCCTGAAATCTGAAGCGTCAAAAACACTGGACCGAGACAAAATAACCTGCAGGGGTGGGGGAGACTTCTCCCCCCTCCCCCAGCCAGAAAAATTATCTTGTTCCCTGGAGCAAAAGCCTTAAAATGATCCAAACAGTCCAATGTTTTCCAAAACGAATTTTAAAACCAAACCAGAACATTTGAATCAAGGCTTCCCACCACCTACCCACCCACACACATTGAGATTTACCAGAAGAAACAGGCAACAGCCTCGAAAACTTGGGAGCCAAGTATAGAAAGGCTCTTCAATAGCAAAACCAAGCTAAAGTCTGATGCCCTGTCTAATGTGACCGGGGATAGGAGATGGCAGGTAAAACATGAGAACAAGAAATTAAGCCAGCACTGTCTTTGGCATCAACCACGACAGGATGCTGGCTGCTGTGTTTTAATTCAGCAGATTGCAATTTAATCTTTGGCGATTTTGTTTTGTTACTGGAGATGGGATCCTACCTTTGCATGTGCTAAAGTCATCATACTTGAGTGGGAAGCTTTGTCTAACTACTGAGCCATGTGGCCTGGCCCAGTTTAGCCTCTGGTAAAAGCAGGGTGTTAGGTGCCTGTAGCAGATCCTTGCCCAGCAGACACTGGGGAGGTACTGCAAAATCTGCAGAGTTCAGCTAGCAATGTTCACCCTATGGGGGGGCATGAGCCAGAACAGGGGGCACAACACTTCCTCTCACCCAGCAGTGCATTGTGTCTAAAGGCCAACCTTAGGATCATGGGCACATGGGTGTCCTGTGTAGAGAGCTTCAGACATCTGACCTGGGACACAGGTCAGGTGAAATGGCAGAGCCTTTACTCAGGCTTCCTCGAGATCCTCTTTATCCGGGGATAACTTATGACTTTCATGACTCTTGACCCTTCCATCCATCAGAAAAAAAAGCGACACATGACACACGTCTGTAATGCCAGTACTTAGGAGCTCGAGGCAGAGGATCAGGAGTTCAAGGTCATCCTCAGACACAGAGCAAATTAGATGCCAGCCTGGGCTATATGGGACCCTCTCTCAGAAACACCCCCCCAAAAAAGCCCAAACCAAATACCATAAATTTACATACATGTAAATACACATACATACACATAAATATACATTACACATATACACTCAAGCCATATATTTTATATTACTAGACTTTCAGACTACATTCATATATTATTTGAATGTTAATATGATCCATAAGGAATACTTATGACCTAACAGCTCAATTTTTTAAATTTAAATTAAAAAGGAGAAATTGAGCCAGGTATGATGGCACACTGCTGTAATCTGAGCACTTGGGAGACAGAGGCAGGAAGATTCTAAGTTGAGGGCCAGTCTGGGCTACATATAATAGAAGATTAAAATATTTGAATATTATGTGATATTTATTATTCCAAATTATTTTCCCATGTCTGATACGTCATTGTGCCACCTTAAAAGTACAGTGGTCCCCTGTCCCCAAGCCTGAATGTAAATTACTGAGTGTAAAAAGGAGCCTGCCAGCAGATAAGACCCTTCAAGGTGTGAAGACAGCAAAGTTCTAGAAGGTCTTTGGCATATTTTGTACTCAAACTTTGCCTTAAAAAAAAAAAAAGTATGGCGTGTGTGTGTGTGTGTGTGTGTGTGTGTGTGTTTGTGTGCGCGTGCACTATGGTGGAAGTCAGAGGAAGAAGATGGGTCTTTCCTTCCACTGTGAGGTAGCCCGGATCAGACCCAGGTCTCTATACTCAGAGGCAAGCAGCCTTATCCCCCAGGGCCATCTCACCAGCTCTCAAACTCCTTTTTTGTTCTCGAACTTGTGAAGATGTAACTTTTGTGTTTTTCAGTTCCCTGTCCCTACCCTGCCACCTCCATTTCCTGCCCCTGTTTGGCCCTGAAGTCCTGGCCAGCCACCAGGACGCTGCAGGAGGGTGCCGAGCACAGGCCATGGGGTCTGTGTGCAGGGGCAGCAGAGAAAGCCGCTGCAGCTCAGCATGGGATGACTCGCAGGCACTGAGGTGAATGGGTCAGAGCAGACAGAAACAACTGTCCGTCTTCAGCTTCCTTCCACACGGAGCCTTGGGACTGTGTAGGGAGGAAGAGGCCCGCATGGTCCTATTCCCTAAAAGTCTGGGGGGCACAAATGACTTCTGAGAAGAAGAACTGTCACCGTTTTGTGGTACTGTAGTAAAGTACGAGAGGGGCCTGCTAGGCATACTCCAGAAGAAATAACTGGCTAAAAAGAGAAGAGCAAAACAAAAATGAGCAGAGATTCCTCTGAAATCCATGAGAAGCCAGTGTGCCAAAAACTAGTGTTTGTCGTAAGCCTTAAAAGCATCCTTTGTCTACAAACATTCCTTGCCTACCAAAAAAAAAAAAAAAAAAAAAAAAGAAGAAGAAGAAGAAGAAGAAGCCTTTTAAAACATATCCTTTTTTAATGAGAAGTAAAATCCAGAACCGAAAAGTTTTCTCTGCCCCCATCGAAACTTTTGTCAGTCATCTGAAACTCTCCACATGCATGCCGGCTGTGAAGTGAATCACAAAAGATGGCTCTGAACTCAACCAACAGCACAGAGCTTTTCAAAATGTCCTGATTAATTCTCTTTCTATGGAACGCATGGACACCAGCTGCTCCCTCTGGTGGCCAAAGACAGCTTTCATTTCCCCAGGATGTCCCCAAAATTAATTTCCAAACACAATGAACTGATGGGAGATAAAGAGCCCCACCTCCTGCAGTCTTCAGGATGAAGAAAATGATAAAGGGGTGTGAGTCACCTGTCAAAGCAGAAGTCTCAGGGCATGCGTGTGCCCTTCAGAGCCTCCCAGGGGATGCCGTGCAGAGATGTTATGACCCATTTGCAAAGTTCCCAGTGCAAATTCACTTATGATGTCCTTACACAGCAAGAGGGTGTCAACCTCCCACTTAAGAAATACTGAAGCCGGGCTGTGGTGGCACACGCCTTTTATCCCAGCACTCGGGAGGCAGAGGCAGGCGGATCTCTGGGAGTTCGAGGACAGCCTGGTCTGCAGAGAGAGTTCCAGGGCAGTCGGGCCACACAGAGAACCCTCTCAAAAAAACAAACAAACAAAACAAACAAACAAAAAAACAAAACAAAAATAAACCAACTTGAGGTGACAAGGAGAATAGCTAACAAGCGGAGCTATCTGCAGGGATCTCGCTGCGCCACCCAGAGAGGAGAATGCTCACTTCCACCAGTGCTCCCACTAGGTTTCCTGAAGTGAATGAGAGTCGCCTGGCAGCTGATAATTCAGCTCTCCAATTACTCATTTCCATCTCTTCATTAAAGTTTCTATTTACAGTGTCTTCAGAAGACGGAAAAAAAATCCAAGCTAAAAAGAAAACAATGAGGCGATATAAAAATGAGCCTCTGAAGAGAAAGCCCTGTTAGGAGGGGGGCTGCCTAAAGGTCTCCGTTCTGTTCTCTTCTGGAAACTCGGGGGAGTGGGATTGTGTACCCAGATTTGTTATGTTAATTCTGACTGGGGTGTGTCCATGAGCGTGTGAATGTGTAACTGAATGATCGTGGTCTCTTGACAATGGAAAGTACATCTGAAAAGCTATAAAAATACCAAATTCTTTTGGGACCATCCAAAGTGGAGGTTGGTAAACTTTTGGTAAAAAGTCAGAGTAAGAAGTTTTGGCTTTATAGAAACACACTCTTTTGCCTCTGTGGTATCAAAGTCACGATAAATAAAATGAGCATGATTGTGTCCCAATAAATCTTTAGGCAAACTGAAATTTGATGAATTTTTCAAAATTACATGCCACAAAATAATATTCTTTTTCTTTTTTGTCTGATCATTTAAGGACACAAAAGTCACTTTTGGTCTGAGAGCCACAGAAAATATGTAAGAGGCCAGACCTGTCTGCTCACTGTATTCTTTATTAAAAGCAGGAGATATTATGGGTTGAGGCCTTTAAAAAGGGCAGAACAAGCAAGCTGGTGTGATCTATACAATCACGGAGAAGCTAAAGACTTCACATGGTTGCCTGCCTTTCTCTAGGTTTCCACCCTTTATTCCTACAACCTCCGCCTCTCAAACATGTTGACGTCAACCACAGGGCCACTGGGCTCTGAGGGAGCGGCCATACCTGCTCCTTGATCTCTTGGAGCTTCCGGCTTTGCTCTCTGATGTCATGGAGAAGCTGCAGGGCTTTGTCATCCTCCTGGGACACCTCCATCCGTGCTTGCTCCAGACTTCGCTTTAAACTCTGCAGAAAGCAAAGGTTTTAATAGGGATGCCCGTGGGTCCTGCTCTGGCTGAAGAGATTCATCAGGACAGCTGCAAGCTGCTTCGGAGACACCGGCATGGTTTCGAGTGATAGACCAGAGCGGACACCTCCAAGTGGTTGCTGATTCCATTTCTCGCCCTGTAAAAGCCACTTGGTGGAAGAAACATCATCGAAAGCTCACAACCTTACGGGTTGAGCCTGAAACTCTACCAGCTAGTAGCCTGGCGTCAACTACCTATCCTGGCAGATACTTACGTGTATGGTCCGGACTGAAAACCAGTAAGATCCTGTGTCTCCTACAACCACCCCCTCCATGACTATCTAGTGTGTTCCAGACTAGGAAAAGCTCTTCCAGACTCTCAAGTGCATACGTCTGTTTCAAAGAAGCAACCGTTTCATCGTCTATGCGGCTGCTATTTCAGAGTCCAGTCGACTGTCTGCCTCCTGACTAGCCTATCATCCATCCGTTCCCCTCTGTGCTCCAATGGCACTGACAGAGACATCGGAGAGACAGATGGATAACTTCACCCACCACTGAGAGGTAGCCAACTCTGGAACACAAACACCGCAGTTATTCTTAATCAGCCACATTCCATAGATTTCCTCTCCCATGTGTAAAAAATAAAAGACTTTATAAATGTGTGACTCAACCTCTTAAGAGTGTTTAACTGGGCACATCAGAGAAACACCTGAATGAAAAATTCCACGAGACAATGGAGAAGACAGTCTACGCTTGTGAAGGAAAGGAAAAAATGGAACTGTATGAGAAATAATGACAGAGGGCCTGGATCTCAGGGGCAGAATCTCCTCGGCACTACCGTGCTTCTAATTGAATAAAAAATTGATTTCCAACAGATTCGAATTATGTTTTCTGGTACAGATTTGGGAGTTTGTCCTCAAAGCTGATCATGTCGACACAGCGTAGACCAGAGAGGTTGGGACAGGAGAAGCCAGAAGTCTCTGCGGAAGGCTTTAGTGACAGCTGACTCCCATCTCCAGGATCTGAGATGTCCAGCAGTCAGCATGGGCTTTTTGTTGAAAACCAGTTCCTTCCTAGGGACCTCACACTCCCTCCTGCTACTCTGGCAGTCACGGATCTCGCAATCTTTTCTACCCTGTCTGTCTCTACTCTCTGCCATTGGCTGTGATGTGCCTCATGGAGCTGTCATGAAACAGGATGAGACACACACAACAGGAAGTGCCGCCTCCGAGGGAAGGGGGGCTTTGGGGAAGGCTCACACTGCATTCTGTGATGTAGGTGGCAAGGTCCTGCTCCAGGAGGGATCTCTGAGTCTCAGAGGCCTTCAGTTCCACCTCCTTCTGACTAAGCACAGCCTCCACCTCTGATACTCTCCGATGTAACCGGGTCATTTCCTGCTCCATCTGAAATAAACACATGGGTGGGTTAAAAGGGCCCAAGGAGGTTTCGTGGGAGCAAGCACATCTCAAGCAGGCCCCTAGGCCACCTGGTGGTCTGGGGTGGGGGGGAGGGGTTACCGCTAATTCGCCAAGAGCTGGGATGAAAATACCATTGCTTCTTCGCCCGGGAGCACACAGTTCTTCAAAAAGACAGTCACCAAACGCTAGGTCACTCCTGTCATCCAAGTCCCGCTTCGCACGATCACTTCTCTAACCCACTTAGCAAAGGAGCCACCATCATTTTCACCTTTTTTTTTTTTTTTGGTATTGGTTTGGCTTACACAGATGTCACTTTAATTTTATATTTTATCCTAAATCCATCTTGATCCCCCCCATCTCCTTGCAAAGATCTAGAGGAAAGATCCAGAACAAGGCTGCGGGATAATTATTCGTCTGCACTCTTAGGAGTCCCACACAAGCAGTGGTTTTTATTAAGTTTTCAGAGAGTTGCCTCTGGGCAGGAACAGTGAGTATTAACAGACGCTGAGCATAATCAACACAGTGGCCGCAGTGACATAGGCAGTTTAAAAGACTAGGAAGAGAGACTTCGCCTCACTCCGAGCAGATGGGTTGCATCTCAGCCACAGGTGAGGACCCAGGCCACCTGCTGGAAGAAGCAGACATCGGGCTGGGTCATGCTGAGACACAGGCTGTTTTAAATCCAGGGTCTCCTCTGGTTAAGATTTAAAGGATTTATGGCAACGTCTAGGCCCGAATTCATCTCCCTCTGAGCTGCTGGAGGTGCGGCTTCAGCGAGGGAGGCGGCACCTCGCTCTCTACGGATCAGGAGGCTCAGGGCCAGCCGTGGCCCCCGGCGGATCCCTTGGCATATATTGGCGGGAGGATCCTGGAGCAAGGACGGAGGCCGGCTGCGGAGATAAATACCTTGTGACACTTGTCCTGCGAGTCTTGCAGCTCTTTGCTTTTGATGAGAAGTTTCTTTTCCATGGAGCTAGTCTTGGCAGGGGAGTCCAGACCCGACACAACAGACCTAAATGTAAAAACAATAATTAAAAAAAAAAGTCAAATGGTATGCCCGTCAGCCCGGGAGCTGTGTTCAGACACTGCAGCAGAAATGGCAGACCTGCCCGCATTCTGCAGCGAAGCTGGCTCAAACACCTTCCAGCAGCATTAAAACCACGCAGGGGGCAAGGAAGTAGCAGGAAGCCAGGGCGGTGGCAGGTAGACTTGGTGGGGAGTCAAGGGAACCTGGAGCCAAAACTGGCTTCTGGGAGCCCTGGTTTGCATGGCTGTCCAGTGGAATGATGAGAACAGAACTTGTCACACAAGAAAGTGTGAGCATTCATCGCACAGCCTGGGCCTGTGTTACTCCCTTCACTTACACACTCAACAGGTAGAGTGCACATGCCACACGGGGCCCCGCTCCTCCCAAAGCTGATGTTTCAGGGAGAGAAGACAGAACGCATCAGGAAACAAAACGCTTCTGGCTGAGAGAGACTTGAAAGGAGAAACAAGAAACAAGGGTGTGGTCTGATGACACGGTGGAACGAGAGAGGCTGGGGATGAGAGGAAGTGTGATCCAGGAGGGCTTCTTAGAGAAGGTGGCATCTGAGAATGAGAAGGTTCTAGATACAAAAGGATCTAACAGGAAGGAAGCAGCGGGGACAGGGGACAGCAGTCATGCTGGCTCTGAGGCAGGCCAGACGTGACCGAGCGGTGTGCTGCAACAATACACTATGAAGTCTGTCTGTCCCTCCCCCAGCTACCCGCTTCCATTCTGTTGTGTTTGCTGTAAACAGCTTGTGCTTACGGTGATGAGCCAAATGGCGTGCTCACTCCCTTCTCCCAAATGCCGATGTCCAATCCAGAAGCTACGAAGACCACACATGAACACTCAGTAGCTGTGATTAAGTTAATGATCTTGAAATGCAGAGATTATCCTGGATTACCTGAAAAGGTCCAATATCCTCCCCACAGAAGTTCTCAAAAGATAGAAACAGGGGTGTGGGGGACAGAAAGCCAATCACAGAGGCAGGGCGCAGGGCCAGAGATCTGACCATGCTACACAGCTGGCTTACAAGAGGCAGAGGCAGGCTAGGACGGGTGTCTCCGCTGGTGAAGTGCTCCGCTGGGCAAGGGTGAAGAACTGACTCAGAATCCCTAGGGCCCACATAAAGCAGAGCACAGAAGTGTGCATGGGTAACTCAGTGTTCTACAGCAAGGTAGGGGACAGAGCCAAGAAACTCCCTGGAAGTGCCCAGGTCTATGGAAAGCAAAGTAAGCAGCCTATCTCAAACTAGGTAGAAAGCAAGGACCAACACCTAAAGTTGTACCCTGTCCTCCACACAGGTGTCATGGCGCGCACGCACGTGAACGAACACACACGCGCACACACACGCGCACACACACGCGCACACACACACACACCATACACAAACATCAAGATAGGGAGCCACCAAATCACGAACGGGTGGACCCTAGGAGCTGGATAGGATGAGGAGGCTAATTCTCCTCAAAATCCACAGGCAGAGCACAGCCTCATCTAGGCTATCTTGAGCCAGAAGAAACTCACATGGAACTTCTAACTCCCAGAACTGTGAGATAGTGAGTGTGTGTTCTTCCACGCCTCTGGACCTGTGCTGACTTGTTACAGCACCAGTGAGAAACTCATACACTCACAGAGCTCTGGGACGTACCTGGTGCTCTCTGAATGCTAGACATGTTTTAATTCTCTATTCCCCACAACACTCTGAGGAAGACACAACCTATTATCCTCATGTTATACATGAAGAAAGTGAGGCACAAAGAGATTAAAGAACCTGCTGGTTGACAAATGGTTTCTGTTAGTCTACAGGAAGGGAGAGACTGAAGGGTTAAATGCACCTGATGTCACGCTTAGGAAACATTATAAAAATTGCATGACAAGCTATGTAGGGAGTGGACTAGAAGGGCTCTCTCCCACATGTGCATGAGGTTAACTAGGGATGGACATGAGAATGATTTAAACACTGGGTGAAGGAAAAAAGCCAAGGCCATAGCAAGCAAGCGTTCTTATGCATAGAGGGACATGGTGGTGTCCACTGCTGCCCACAGTCCCATCTTTGTTGCCTTGGTAACAGGACTGCAGGAGCTGCTTACTGAGGAGCACTCGGGGTCTTCCCAGCAGGCCAAAGTTCTGTTTTCTGCTGCCCCAGACTACTTCTCAGCCTAAAAGAGATCAGCCCCCTGCAGCAATGTGAAACACCTCCCTGCTACAGCTGCCAACCCAGTGACAGGGTGGTGTGACAGCTCTCTGTACGCAATGGCGGGCAGGTGGATCAACAACAGGAATCAGGCTGTGCTGGGTGCAGTCTGGCCCATCACTTCCAAGCTGTGTGGCCTCCCTAACCTCAGTTGCTGCACCTGTAAAATGGGGTAATTCTCAAATCACCCCAGAGTCCACACAACAATTCAATGAGATAGTGCACGTTGAGCCCCCAGCACAGCCCTGGCACACACAAATGTCAACCATTACTATGACTGGTGCCATTTTTATCACGATCCCTACAACTCTGTAAATAGCTCATGCCTCACAGTTGCTTGAAATGGTAACACTCAGGGGGCTGAACGTGCTGTGTGCTATTGTTCACATCAAGACAAACAAGGATTATTCATAGAAATGGGCAACAAGGATTAAAATCCAGAAATAAATCTTTTTTTAAACTCTCACATTGAGCTAGAAATTTTAACACTTCTCACAAGCCTATATACTAGCCAAAATACACACACACACACACACACACACACGCACGCACGCACGCACACACGCACACACTCTTCCTGCCTTCACAGTGATTGCTTGAGATGGCCTTGAGTTTCCCTCATTACTAACTGTACTTTGGTGGGCAGGCTAGAGACAAGTCCCAGACCACCTGAGCAGGGAGAGATGGCCCCTGATCCTGTAGTAATCGAGGGCCACCCACATGTCACAAAGGGACACCCAGGATGTATATCAGGGACGACAACACAGGTCGCAGTTCTTCGCACCCGGTAGACAAACTACTGCATGGATTTTCTGATACGGAGTGGGATGTGGCTCACAAAACTCAACCACACGTGGAGGGCAGGCTCCAGTGGAGCTTAATGTTGAACATTCGCTGCTGTGGGTATAAAACAGATTGCTTATTCACCAAAAAAGAAAGAAAGAAAGAAAGAAAGAAAGAAAAGGCATTTCTAGGCCACTGGTTAATGGGGCCCAGGATCCAGAAGAGGAGCACTCACGGGAGACAATGCAGCCGTCGCCCCAGGTCCACTCGCTCACTCTGCTATTTTGATGCCTGACAAACGTTCACATTTAAGAGTTCTAAGTACGGCAATTAAGAGCTCTTCAGAATAAATATGCTAAAGAAGTCTCTTTTTTTAAGGATAAATAAAAATCACATCTAAAAAGAAAACTCTGGTAGGAATGCTGCAACTAAACAAGGCCCATGGCAACAGCTGCCGACGGAGGGCAAGGGTCATCGAAGCTTTGGGCAGCTTCCTGTACCCCGACCCATCACTTGGAGATGGCGTGCTTGTAGCCCAGGCTGGGGGCAAGGCCCACCCAGACCAGTCCAATCTGGGCAGGAACTAAAGGCTCGGCCTGGCAGTGTCATCTTTGTTAAATTCCATGATGACTTGGAAGGACAGTCAGGATTGGAAACAGGAGTGCTAAGGAGAAGAGCGTGCGTGGTTTCAAGTTGACGCTTTCCAGTGTGGCCAGCCCGGGCATTTGCTCCCCTGTGGCACTTTGGTTAGGTGAGGACAGCACTTTGTGTTCCTCCTTGAGTGGGAACTCAGCTCTCAATTTCAGGACAAGTACAAGCATTAGACAATGATTAAGAACAGCATTCCAGCTGGGCGGTGGTGGCACAGCCTTTAATCCCAGCACTCGGGAGGCAGGGGCAGGCGGATCTCTGTGAGTTCGAGGCCAGCCTGATCTACAAAGTGAGTTCCAGGACAGGCTCCAAGGCTACAGAGAAACCCAGTCTCGGAAAAATTAAAAAAAAAAAAAAGGATTCCATATCATTTAATATGTCCATTGCTTTAGTTATGTAGCATGTGTACATGTGTGCACCATGATGCACATGTTTAGAGCAGAGGACAACTTGAGGGAATTGGCGCTTCCCTTCCATCACGTGGGTTCCCACAATAGAAGTCATGCTTATCTACTGGCTGAGTTTGCTTCTTTAAGACAGGGTCTCCCTGTGTAGCCTAGGCTGGCCTCAAACTCATGATCCTTCTATTTCAGCCTGCAAAGGGCAGGATTATAAGATGCCCAACTTTGTACGTTAATTTAATTACAGCATCTCCATGGGTTTCTAAGGGGAAAAAAGTAAAGCCAGGTATAGCTCAAAACCCTTACATGCTGTTTATCTTTCATGCAGCTAAGGTAATTCAGTTCACAGTCCCCGTGACAAGCTCCAACAGAAATTGTTTAAAGGGTCTTTTAAATTTATATGTATGAGTGTTTTGCCTGAGAGAGTCTACGTGTACCAAGCACACGCAGAAGCAGAAGGAGGCCAGAAGAGAGCAAGCATCAGATCCCATGGAGCTGGGGTGAGAAGTGGTTGTAAATACCAGGTGGGTGCTGGGGACCAAACCTGGGTCCTCTGCAAAGGCGGCAAGTGCTCTTAATCATGGAGCCCACTCCCCAGCCCCCAAATATGCATTTCTCAATGCAGCAGAGCCACATGCCCCAGCAACCATTCCGAAACATCAGCACAATCCATTGTCTCTAAGACGCCACAGCCGTCTTTCTGGTGCAGCGAGTGCTGTTGGCGTAAACTGACCATAATGTGAAGGAACCTGAGCTTGGGAGGCCACATCCAAGCTCGCCCAGGAGCAATCAAACCATCACCTCACACAGCTCTGTTGTTCAAACAGGTCATGGGTCTAAGGTCTTCCCAAAATTCAAACATGGCAATATCTAAAGGTTATATTGCTGAAGGAAAGTTTAAAACCAAACAAGATCACTCCCCTACAAAGTTCATCAAAATTCTGAGGCCATAGTATATGCCTGTGGCCCAGAACTGCAGGAAGAAGGGAGGAAATCAGACATATATGCAGTAAAACACTCAACATAAAGTAAGTTTCATTTTTAAAGAAAGTTAATCCTCTCAAGCCCAATGGCTTTCCCATGTATATTCCAGGATACATTTGGTGATATTTAGAATGTTCTTTCATCTTAATGGCGGGGGTGGGGTGGGGGTGGAGAGTGCACTGAAGGAGAAGTTGGGATGGGGGGCATGTTGGGGACAGGATGGGGGTCAGGGAGGGCTGGGGGAGGACAAGAGAGGGAGTGAGTGTGTGTGTGTGTGTGTGTGTGTGTGTGTGTGTGTGTGTGTGTGCGCGCGCGCCTTATTAACATTCAGCATGAGGAAGCTAGACACTACTCACCAATCTATGCCTCACAGGAGGGACCTGAAGGAGGTTACCCAGCCAACAGCATCAACAGCGCGGCGCCAAGCTGAGAAACCCTCGTGTGGAAGCTGTAAGGGAAGGAAAGCCTCCATTCCGCACCTCAGGAACCATCCAGGAGGGAACGTCCTGAGTAGTGTGTTCTTGTGCAGGCCCCTTGCAGACCTGACCCTGACCCTCCCTGACCCCCGCAGACCTGTGAGATGGGCATTCTATCCTCATGGCACTGGAGTAATGAAGAGCTGATCTTACAGTTCCTAAAATCCTATGTGTGAGAGGGCCAGACAGTTAAAAGTAGAGGGGTCTACAATCGATGGTTGTGAGTTCAAATATCAACTCAACTTCTTTGGGGCTGGACAGCAATAGATGAACCCAGACAGGACTGAGGATGTTTGGAGGGGCAAAGTCAGAGAGGAAAGAGAGGGGTGGGTCGTTCGGAATAAGGTGACCTCTATCTATTCATGTGATGCTAAGCGTGAGCTCAGAACAGTCTAGGAACCCAAAAGCATCCACGAGCCATGTTGGTCCACAGCCACCCCCAGACACAGTTCAGCCCACACACAAAAGCAACTCTCCTTCCGCTGCTCCATGGCTGGGGGGTAGGGGGACCGTTAAACGGGAAACAGGAGCGATGTCGGAAGTCCGGGCAGTTGGTGCTCTGGATTAGCTGGGACGCAGCACACTGAAGATGCTGATAAAAGGACACGCAGTCTGCCCACACAGCTCTTGCCTACTCTCCCGGCCACGTCTTGGATGCACAGCCAGTTGCCCCCATGGAGAGGAGCGGCTCCTCTGAGCAGCGGGTGCATGCAGTCGCCCGCCCACACACAGCGGTGCTGTCTCTTCCAGCGCAGAGCCAAGTTTGGGTTTTCCTTTTTTTCCCCAGCTTCTATTTTTCTAGAAAATTTTACTCTGAAATCAACATCTCTTCCTGATATATACATCTGTTTTATAATTACAGAGGCCCAAGGAGTATGGAGAGAGAGGACGGTATAAGACAGAGAAAGTGGGAACTGCCAGCACCTCTACAGTCGAGAGAACATTTGTTTAACATATTACATTTGACCCAAAAACTGTTTCACAAGGAACCTCTACATTTAAGAAAAATTATAAAATTCAGTTTTACCAATGACGTGCCTATAAATAACCCATATAACTTAGAAAAATCCATGAAAGCTATAACAGAATATTCCATATCTAATGAGAATACAGTACTTCTACCCCATAAGGCAGAATGTGGACAGGGTCAACCCTAACCTCCAGGCCTAGAAGCTTGTGTGAGAATCAAACCATCCATCTGCTTCATTAGGAAGCCGTCCCCTGCCTGAAAAACCCATCGCTGACCAAGGTCGCACACGCTTCAGAGGCAGGCAAGTGTGCAGATTCAATGCTGAAGCCGGATTCATGGAAACTAGTTCAGCCGAGGGCCTCACCTTCATCGCGGCCAACAGCACTAGAAATCCATGTAACCACAAGCTGCAGCGTGGCGCAAGAGAATTTAAAACCCAGCAGCCTCCTGCTTCCAAAAATACGCTGGCTTTTAAGATTGTACATTCTGAAATTTATGAACTAACTTTATAAGCCCATTTTAAGATAGACAGTGGTGTCCATCGCAAGCCCTTGAAAATGTAAAAAATGCCACTGTCCTGGAGAGCTTCAGACTCTTGCCTGGCTTTGGAGTCATACACACACACACACACACACACACACACACACACACACACACGCACCCAGATAAGCAACCACACACATTCTACCACCACTACCATCGCCAATGGGTTCCAGATGAGTGGAAACATTTGCTCTAGAATGATTAATAGGTAGCTCAAAAATCATTTATCAAAACTCTCACTAGTCATAAAAATATAGCCAGGCATGTGATTTCTTTAATACCATTCCCAGCTCTATGTGAGTGCCTCACTTTGAGAACTTTGTTGACATATTCCCACCACTTCTCCGAATGACGACAAACACCTACTTAGTCCTTCCTGAATTTAACTCTCATCCCCTCTACCATCTTCCCTCCAACAAGAGTCAGAGAGATTAACCACGCTCCTACTCAAAATCCCACCAAGCCTTCCTACTCAATGGAATTCCACACTTTAAGTCCAGGCTCTTGACCTCAACCAAGACCACACTTCCCCAGGAGCCGGGAGCTCCAGCTCTCCAACGCTCTGACAGGTTTTCTGTGGGCTGGGCCCTCAGAGGAGTGTGGTCCTGGCTTCAAAGTCTTCTTCTTCCTCTCTACCAGGAATACCCTTCCACGTGCCACCAAGAACTAACTCTCTGACAGATCCTACTCCTGCGGTCAGGAATCCGTGCCTCCTCGTTCTCACTGCTGAAGCCTCGCTGTCCGGAAAGCACGTGACACACAGTAGGCCAGCAAGACTTTGCTGAGTGAATGAAGGAATGACGGCGTGTTCAGCTGTACCACCAGGACACGAGTCTTGTGAAGAGAGCCCCACTGCCATGCCCAGCCTAGAGCGGAGCTCAGTGCCTCACAGGACCTCGGAGTAGACTCATAGACCAGCTCATGGGAGGTCAGAAGTGTCACCTCAGGTGACTCAACCTTCTCCAGCGGACTCCTAGTGCTCATGTCAGGGAGGCCCCTCCTGAGGTGTTGAAATTGGCCATGCCACTTTGGTCCCCATTTTGGTCTGATTTCTATAGAGCCTTTGCCACCATCTGAATCTGTCTCTTGTGTATGGTGACTTCCTGAGGATAGGGATGCTATCTGTTCTATTCACATTTATGCCTGTAAGCCTAGAACTGTGGCTTTACTAGGTTAGTGAATGAATGAATGAATGAATGAATGATGTGTGGGCATCAGGCAGGTACAATATACAGATCATCATGGATAAAGAAATCCAAAATGAGAACTTCTAGGCAGGGTCAGATGACACCATTGCCGGAGACAGAGCACAAGGCCCAGGCTCACCATAACTGGATCTTGGCAAGAGTGTTTTATGGGAAATTCAGGCTTAACTGATGTACCACAGACTCCGTTAAGAGTAAAAAATTGGATGCAGACATTAGAGCACCCAGCAGGCACCCCACACGCAACTGAATTCTCTTGCTGGACAGAAACCAGTGAAAAGTCTTTATGAAGTGGAAACTTGGGAGAGGGGAGAATCAAGAGCAGCCGGCTCCGTCTGCACACCTCACTATCAACAGGAAGAACACCTGCTCCGCTGCAGGCAGGAACGGTGAGACTCGCCCGTCTCTGCAGGAAACCTAGCAGACACTGCTACAACCCGTGAGAGGGACAAGCAAGCAGAATCTGAAAGAAGTTAAATGCCCCGTTTATAAAACTGCCAAGAGGTGGGTCCTGGATACGAGCCCCTGCCTGTCTGGTTCTCAAGTCTGGACTTTTCACAGGGGTGCTATAGCTAGTCTCCCCAACAAAGAATGTTCTTATGAGCTGTAAAGCTAAGGGTGAGCTATGTAAGCCTCAGAGGGGATCCCAGGCTCGGTAATCCCCAGCTTTACTATCTAAACATGGCGGAGAGTACTGAGCTACGTGACAGTTAAGACTGTGTGGGTTACCCCTCCAGAAAGTTGTTCCTTAACCCTGACTGTTTAGACAAATGCATCATTCTTACATGAACTAGTAAAGCCATGACCATTAGAGGTCCAAGTACAGAAGATCTCAGGTCCCCAGACATGGGACTGGTCTTAGGTCTGTGTCAGACTTCAAAGCAACTTCCTTGAGTCTCAGTGTCTATCACATGTACTATGGCGAGGCTGTCAGACAATGCATGAAAAGTCCTTAGGAGAAAAAGTTCTAGGCCCACAGGGAGTACTCAGCACATGCTGTATACTCTGAGCAGAAGCAGTTAGTACAACCCTGACCACTTTAGTCTAACTCAATTTAACAAGAGCCCGACCTGCCAAGGTGAAGTCCTGTTTGGGGCAAAAGGAAGACAAGGCCCTGTCTGTCCTCAGTGAGCCCTGGGCAATTTGGCCAGACATAGGGACAATAGAAGGTAGGGCTGGGAGCACAAGCTAGGGTCCTGGCACAGTGAGCCTGAATGTCACACCAAGATGTTGCTGAAGGTGCCCATAAGAGAATTACATCATTCCTAGGCTTTGGAGGAATTCCACTCTCTGTGGAGAATGGACTACAGCCAGAAGCACCAGAGGCAGAGGGCTTGTTTGGGATGCGACTGCACCAGTCCAAGCAAATGTCCACTGGGGTGATGGTGAGGACAGAACAGTGGGCACAAATGTGAGTGTCACCCGAGGAAAAGCTTAGAGGCCTTGCCAGTGAGGGGAGCGGCAAGAGGCAGAAGGCTGCTTAGGGTGACATCGTTCTCTTGTCTAGAAGGGTGGGGAAGTGGTAGCTTCTAGATTGAGGAGGAGCAGGGGCAGCGGAAATAGGAGGTGAAGTCAAGAACTGAATGGATGGCTCATGGGACAGTGGGCGGTACGCACGCTCCAAGGGCCTAGACACAGAAAGTTACAAAATGACGAAGGAGTAGTCAGAGGTGGGGGTGATCAAGTGTCCAAGACCCAGCGGACAAGGCGGAAAGCTGTCCAGAGACAGGATGATTAACACTGTCCGGCGGCTTGCTTCGTTGGCTGAGGGCAGTCAATAGCTTCTGAGATGGTCCTTGAACTGTGGGAGTAGAGAAAAAGGGGTGCTGAGCACACGCGATTCCTTCAGGAGGTTCATGGGAGAGAGGCCAGGAGACAAAAGGCAGAGGAAGCAGAGAGAACCAACTCAGAGCTGCCAACCTGAGGCCAGGCTTGTGACCATGAAGCATGCTCAGTCAACGATCACCTTCTTAGGGACCCAAGACCACCACAGGACTAGCCTGTGGGGGCTCCAGAGCACACTTGACAGATCTTCTAGAGCCTGACCTTACGGTTAGGGTGGGACGGTTTGGACCTGAGCTCCTAAAGGCATCTTTAAGATAATTAGAAGGTGGCAGAATGGTCCCGCCAGGGCTGAGAGGCACGCACACACTGAGTCTAAACAGAGCACAGGGTGAGACAAGCTGGAGGTCAGGGTGCACTTGACTAGAGAGAAGAAAACCTGGATGAGCAAGGGAAGAGAAACCCAAGACAAAACCCAGAGTGGGGCGAGCAGCTTAAGACCCACTGAATGGCCAGAGTCGAGCAGCGCCAGGCACCCGAGGGCAGCTGCCGTCAAGTCGCTTGAATATAGTAGATGGGCGCCTTTGGGAATGGTAAGAAGAAGCTGCCGTAGCTGTTGACTATTTAAAAACCCAAGTCACAGATGAGACTACTGCCAAGACGGGTATGGGTAGGGAGCACAATGCCAAGGAGTTTCTGGCTGGAGACAGAAGGAAAACGATTTCCTCTCCCTCTCTCCCTTATCCCTGTGTGTGTCTCTCCGTTTGTCTCTCCCATCTCTCTGTGTCTCTCTGTCTCTCCCATCTCTCTGTGTCTCTCTGTCTCTCCCATCTCTCTGTGTCTCTCTGTCTCTTTGTGTCTGATTGTCTGTGTCTCTCCCTGCCTCTGTGTGTGTGTGTGTGTGTGTGTGTGTGTGTGTGTGTGTGTGTGTGTGTCTGAGTATTGGTTTGTGCACACAGGTCACGGCATGCATGTGGAGGTCAGATGACACCTGTCACCGAGACTCTGGGAGCCTACAGAGACTTTCCATCTCCGCCTCCTGTCTCAGCAGCACTGTGACCACAGCAGCACTGGATGACAGACGATGTTCCAGGCCTACCTGTACATGCATTCCGGGGAAAACAGTTTTTAAAAGAAGATTCCCCTCACTCCTAAGTAGCTCAAAAAAAGTAAGACTGATGGGTGAATCCTCTCTCCCATTTCCTCTCTGGAGTAGGGAGGTGAGATTGGAAACATCTGGAATACAAAAACCAATCTGAAGAAACACAGCATCATCACTGTCTGACTGGGCACAGTGGTGCCCACCTGTAATCCCAGCACTCAGGGAGAATTACAACACAATTACAGAAGGGGGGTGACTTAGGTCACTCTCTGGGATGTTTATTGTGCAGCTTATGAGCAATCAGCCTGAAGATCAGGGCCAGGGCCAGGGCCACTCCCTGTCCTCAATGAAGCTCTCTCTAGCAAGTCAGAATGTGAGTGGTTATGAGTGCCTACGTGCGTGCACACACACATGAACACACACACAGAGATACGTACATGCACGCACACACAGACATACATGCACAATACACATACATACATATACACACGCACGTGTGCGCGCACACACACATACATGGACACGCACACAAATACATGCACACATACACATATACACACAGATGTGTACACTTGCACGCATGCACACACACACACACATGCATGCACACATACACACAGACACATACACATGCGCACACACATACACCCCAGGTCGGTGTCTCTCAATGAGAAGCTATCTGAGACCTATATACTAACCCACATACTCAATAAACGCATAAAGGCCAAAAACAAAAGCAGCATTAAGACCAGCTTGTCAACTCGCTCCATACCTGCCCCAACCTCATGGCTCTTCATTCTCCAGAATGGCATCTACTTCTTGGGCACCCCACAAGCATTTCCTAACTTCTCCCGCCCAGGGCATTTATACGGTACAGCATCATAGCCCGGTGGACAAGTTCACACTCTCCATGCCTTGGCTTCCCTACACGCAGAGCGGGAGAACAGTGAGCAGTCCTTCCTCCTGGGCTGCTGTGTTGTTGGAGTGCTTTGGTCTGTGTGAGGGGCTTAGGCCTGAGCCTGAGCGCTGGTCACCCTGCGAGAACAGGCTCCAGTTAGCCCTCTGCCCATGAAGCTCTTTTCACCTTCCTCTCCACTGACCCAAATACACCGTCTTTTACAGAGCTGACCTTTAACCCTCACCCTCCACCAGCACAGCATATGGGTGAGCTCATTCCAGCATGCATATTCACTGAGGGCCTGCCATGTCTTCCTGTGTCTGGGACAATGAGGATCAATGAGACCCATCCTGCCCTGCAGACCCCAGCCTGTGCAGGGAAATAGACAGGCATTCCAAGAAGGATCATCACCATTCGCTCAGCAGGAAAGCATGAGCTGACTTCACTCCTTCAGTGCTCTCGAGACTCGTCTACCCCGTGGTTCCTCGGCTAAGGCACCTGATGGGAAAGCACCTGTCTGGGACTTCATCCTGTCCTTCTGTCCTCCAGTCTACTCCTCCACAAGGAGCACCTCTTGTCAACTAGACGTTACTCTTGTAGTTGGCTTGAATATCTAAGCACCCCCAGGAGAAAAACTCCCGAGGCTTAGAGAGTCTGGCCAGCCTTGGAACTCCGTAGTTCCACGGCCTCTTGGCATATACAGAAGAGTTCTACATCAATATAGGCTGGTGTGTTAGAAAAAGCAAAAAACAGGGCAGCAGCTATTGAAGGAGGTCTGTTCATATGCCAGATATTAGAGCAAATGCTTTATATGTTTCTTTCTTTTGGTCTCCCAGAAGTCCTTTGGAAAGACGTCCTGGTTACCCTGTCACCACTGAGGAAAATACCATGCAAAGAACTCCCAACCACAAAAAGAGGAGGCACTGAAAACCGGCCATTTGAAATCTGAGAGGACAAACAGTGTCAGACAGCTCCACTCCTCCATCGACTCTTGTATTGCCAGATCCACACGAAGGAAAGAAGTGCCCAGAGACAAAAGGAAGAAAGAGCACCCTTCCTAAGATAGCTCACCCAGAACTCAGAAACACACAAATCTAGCCTCATCAAGATCACATCACCTTGCAGAAATGTCGACTCGGCCAGAAATAACGAGGCAGTGCTTCAGTCCAGGAAGAAGGACGTGAAGAATCTCGCCCCACACTGATAGCAGAGCAAGGGTGCTGGAACCTTCCACTTAACTGATTTTTGTCTCTACCCTACTACTGTAAAGCTCAAACCAACAGGGCTCAAGGCATTCAAGGCATGGGAGATGGGTCTGGGTTCTTGTTGAGAAAAAGAAAAGAGTTGGGTTGGGCATGTAGTTCAGTGGTCACTGTGGTAGAGTGCTTGCCCAGCACAGACCAGGTCCTTGGTTCAATGCCCAGCACCACATGAGGATTGGGGTGGGGTGGGGGGACATGAATAGAGTCACTGGTGCGGACGCTCTTCAAAGCTAACTTCACCAAATACACCTAACCAAATGAATCTGGCTCTCACCAAGCTCCCCTGCTCTCAACTTCGGCAGCAAGGAACTTCCCCTACACCTCATTCATCAACACGCTGAGACCGAACTTCTCACTAAACCTAAAATTAACGATGCACGCAATGGCTGGCTTAAAAATAGCCTGGGGTCCCCTGCAAAAAGAGAAAGATCCTAAAATGTGAGGAGAGACCACAACACAACAATATGAATCGTTCCCATGGCCACAGTCTCTGTGAAAAGTCCTTGCTCACTCAGCCCCACCTCGGAACGTTCCATTCAGTTCACTGGTGACAAATCTGGGGTCAGTTTCCCCGGTGCAGCACAAGCTAGCCTCCGCGGTTCCCTCAATGGTGTAAGGACCGAGTAACCGCGGCGTAAACACAAACCTGTGAGCTGAAAATGACAAGCGGGAGGAGATAACACAGGGAGAAAGTTGAGGTCACCGCAGGGCAAAGATGGTACCCGGAGACAATGCCACCGCCTGCAATGAGTCCTGCGACTGCATGTCTACGAAGCTGCGGGAGAGCTGCTGAGCAGCTTCATCTCTGAGGCTCTTTGACTGGCTTCCCAATTAACTCTGATCCAGCATGCCCGGGGTCACCTACAAATAACATGCCCGGGGTCACCTACAACCAACAGGTGGATAGGAGTTTGAAAATGAGGCTATGGGTTTCACCCACTGAGTCACATCTGGCGAGGTAGCCAGGTCTAACAACAATACCACAGAGTGAGACTCAAGACAGAGAGAAGCTGCTAATTCCAGCCCCAAATTGCCATGGAAAAAGCATCAAGTTCCCCAAAGATAAGACGCCTCCAGTTCTGTCTTCCGGATAACAAATGCACGGCTTTGTTAAAGGGAATTTTATTTTTATGAGAATCTTATTAAACGTTCTGTTGGGGCATAAATGGGAGTTCAGTTGATGCATTAGAGAGAGATTTTTGAACAGCCAAAAGTGAAATCGCAAACCTTCAAATTCAGAAGGCAACACAAACACATTCCGGGGGTAAGGCTCACGAGTGAATTCAGTCAACGTTTATCCGGTGCCTGGGCCCTAATGCTAGGTTGCCCCTTTACTCGGCACTCTGAGAAGCAGAAAGAAGCAATTAGAGCCTTCCTGAACAACAAGCAATTAATCTCACTCTGCTTCAGGTTAACCGCGGTGCCCGGGCTCCCTCCCATCATCCCCCTCCTTTTTGACCCCAAAACCTGACTCCCCCAAGACCTCCCAGGTTTCTTCAGATCACTGAACAGCACCTTCAGACAGGTTTCTCTCGGCACATCCAGCCCATTACTAATCAGACCAGAAACTCCCCACACGTCTCCCGGTCCAGATCTGTGACCTTCAGTGAGCTGATTGTGCCAAGGTTACTCTGCCCACTAACTGTGCATCCTTCACCACTGGGCCTCCACTCCTTCCTGGATCCTTGATACCAATGCCAAATCTCCCAGCCCTGCTTGGGCCGTTGCAAAGCTGTCTTCTGCCACATTCAACAGCTAGTGAGATTTCTGCCTCTCCTACCATCCTCTGGGATGCTCTGGGTGGGAGAACAGATCAGCAGGAAAGGCACATCCAATAATGCTGACATCGCCTTGATTTTAAACCCAGACCTCAGGCGAGGTGATAAAGGAAGCCCACCTTGGCATCTTTCGTTGTAAAAGCCCCTGTCAAAAATCAAGAACAGTCCACACTCTTCTAGCTTATATCAGATGCTCAATTTCCTGTTGTTTTTTTTTTTTAAAAAAAAAAATCTGACAGCTTTTTAAGAACCTCAAAATTGCACCTGTGGGGTGACACCATCCAGGAACCAATACTATATCCATACCTCAAATCCATATCTAAGCTACAAATACAACAAACAGTTTTGAATGAATCTACCAAGGACAGACTTTTTTAAAAAATAAAAATGTGTTCTTCTCCTAAGTGGGCAGCAACTAGTAACCCAGCATAGCCAGCCCTAAGGACCTCAGCATGAGGGTGGGACGCTGGGGACAGCACAGGGGCCTGAGACCTTCCTAGGGGAACTCGCTCCCCTGAGAACAGAATGTCATCAAGCTCCCACATCCCAGGTGACTGCGTTTTAATTCTAAGTCTGGAAACAGGACCCTCCAAACCAGCCCTGGGCTACCTCATCTAAACGTTCCCTGTAAAGACAGGGAACGACTCCCGGGTCAAGAGGGTTCCTGGCTATCTCTAATTCTCGTCACTTCATTTGCTTAGGGTTTTCTTCCCCCACCCGCTTGTGAAGCCCGATTTCTGTGAATCAGTGGCGGCTGCATCACACTCCCTCCTGGGGGCTCCCAGGAATGGGGCTTCCTCTGGCCACGGGTGCTCTCCCTGCTCAGAGTGGCTCAGCCGCCAGATCTCTGATCTTGCAGCATACTTGGACAGGAGCCGAGCATCATCTCTCGGCTGGAGCTCTGGTTCAGCCACTTGCAGCTCAGTTAAACCCATCGGGAAACCTTTAGCTTATGAGATTCGGTGTTTAGGATCCTTTCGGTACAGCCAAGATACCAGCCAGCCTCCCTCTTGAGACGGATGCACAGATGGATGGACGGCTCAGTTTAACTCAGACACGGTTCCCCTCTGACCAAGGAGCTGCACGGCTAGAAATCTCCCACTCTCTCTCTCCTCCCTCGAAGGAAGACCGAAGACGGAAAGAACTAGCCTAAAGTACCCACTTGACGATGAGAACGCCACAGGCAGGAACAGGCACCTAACATGCCGTGCGGAGCTGAGCAACAACAGTCTGGCCCCACAAGCCCCAAACAGGTAGACTGCTTTCCAAACGCAGGCAGCTCAGAGGCTTCTCTCCGCAGCACTCCCCCCACCCTCCCACCGCCACCAGCACCACCACCTTTGGCTCCGTGGGCCAGGCATCCATGCAAGTCCCCCGGGAAGTCACACCGGCACTTACTCAGATCTACCAAGAAGTCCTAGTGCCTTGCTGTAGGAAAAGCCCACAAACGGCAGTTCTTCGCCTGAGAACCCCGAGGGGCTCAGCTGGCACGGAGAGGATGAAACCCACGAATTCTTCTCTGGTTCATCGAAATTGGAGGTGTCATCATCAGACTTGAGGGTGGGAACGAAGGGGGGAGGAGCTGGTTAAAAGAAAAACAAGAAGGGGGGAAGAAAAATTCAGATGAATTCCACACTGTTGCGGAGAGGGGGGAAAAAGCGCCTTGCTCCTTCAGCATTGGAGACAGCACTGCAGCGCCTGCTTTCAGCCCAGCTCCTAGCGCAGGCAGACCCAGCCTCGGCTCCGACAGCAACAAGAGATTAACCCCTTCACTGCCAACATGGCCACCAACCAGCAGACAGCTTGCCTTTCAGGGCAGGGGGTAAAGTGAAAGGTAAAGTCAAACAGGTCACTGGGTTCCTGCGGAAGCACTTGGGCAACTCACCTGAGCAGACAGCTCCTGCCTGATATTTCCAGGCTTCCACTCCATGCCAGCTGGCTAATACCAGGGTTCCAGATGACCTAAACCCATTGAGCCCCTCTTCCAGACAGGTCTGAATGATCACTAGTTAGCGACATCCATCGCTGTCAGATAGGAGGTATGTATGTCTCATGACTTAGCCAGAATGAGAGGCAAGAAGAGGCCGGGGGCTTGAGAGGCTGTGGAACTGCCATTGGGTTACCACTGCAGTCGGCTTCATTCATAGCCAGATGCATCTACTTGGAGATCTTATTAACCACTTTTTTTTTTTAGTTCATTATCTCTCCTCCCCAGCACAATCCTGCCCATTGAATCCACCGCAGTTCAATCCATATAATCAAAAACAGCCAAATAAAGTTGCAGTGATTTGCAGCAGCCAGAGCCAATGGGGGGACACAGAGACCCACAGATACACATCTGCGGCAAGGCTCCTACCTCCTTACGGCATAACTCCCAGCTAGGGGGGGCATCACATCGTCGCTGCTGCCTGTCGACCTACTAGGTTCTCTCACTCAGGGATGTGAGCAGCTGCCCATCGTAGGGGGCTCCCGGGGGCATTTCCAGCCAGAAGTGTTACCATGGCTGCAGGCTAGAGCGTCCGCAGTGGACCAGGCAGGGGGAAGTTGGCAAGCCGGCATCACATCCCCCGCAGTGCAGGCTGCATGCTCCCCACTCCTTAGTGCCGGCTCTGGCTGTAACCCCACCTGGCCGCCTGTGTGGCAGGGGCCAAAGCTGATCTGAGTGACAGAGCAGCATGAGTCACTGCCCACCAGGGCTCGCTAGAGCTCCCCCTAGGACAGCTGTCACAGCCCTTCACGGTCCAGACTTCTTTTTTAACCTCTTATGTTCCGGACCAAGTTCTGTGCTGGGAAAATGAGCAGCGAGCATGCCTTCAGCCTACAGACTCCTAAGAATCCGGTTGTTTCCGAGGCTTCCCCAAGGACAATAGCCAAAGCACCACAGAGAAGCCACGGGAATGACGGGAGGGTGCGGAGGAGAGAGCGATGAACACAGAGGGCTGGCTGCTTCTGGGAAATGCAAAAGAACATTCCCAGAGCTTCAGGTGCACCGAGGTGAGGTGGAAAAGAGATGATCAAAAATGTAAAATGTGCACCAGCAGAAAATGGTTTAACACCTCCAGGCTCTCTCAGGCTCTTCCCTGCTGAAGTCAGAAGCTACACGCTTTAACGCTATAAACGTTGGCTTACGGGAAGAAAACTGAGACTGACAGCATTAGCTCACATCCCCTTTGCACGTCCAACAACCCTGGTGCAAACTCGACCAGACTGCAGTCACCCAATGACTTCCTTAAGAGTAAAATAAAATAAAATTAAAATCACAGAAATTATGATGTGTAAGGATCAAAAAGAAATGTTTTCCATCCCAAAATAAGGAAACCCAGATAAGGACTGGAAACGTACTGACGGAGACACGGAGGTGGCACTAACACACACGTGTCGTGGGCTAAAGGCTCACGGCTCGCAATGTGAGTCCCAGTTTCACCCACTCACAAGTCGTGTGACCCAGGCAAAGTCACTGGACCTCTCTAAACATCACAGGTTGCGAGGTTATTTCTGGTTTCAAAAGAGTCTCCCTAAGAAGTGCGGCTGGCCTCAAAGTTGTGACTCTCTTGTCTCTGCTCACTGGGCACTGGGATGACAGGAGCATCCCCACTCCATCTGTTGAATGGCTTCCTTTTGTTTGTTTGTTTGTTTATTAATCTATATAAGGTGCTTATTATGGCTCTTTACATACAGTAAACACTATGAAGGTGACCTGTGGTCGTTACCGTTACTGCTGGTGCACAGTGCACGTTTATGGCAGATCTTACCATCGCTGAAGTGAGACACACATGCATCTGCATTGACATCTCTGCTGTACGAGGCACAGACACATCACGGTGAATGTTTGTGTTAATTCCATCGCAGCGATTAATTCCTCGCCGAAGTCGAATTCCCCTTCCACTATATACTAATTTATCTGTAGGAGACTAAAATAGAATTCCATTTCTGCGTGAAGGGGATGACTAATAGAGAGGGTTAGGAGCCACCCTCAGTGAAGTAATTATGATTTCTGAATTTCTGTACTATAAAATAAGATTCATCTGTAAAACTCTGCCAAGCTCAAAGCCAGCTTCATGTGGTCAAGATTAAAAAGGGCGAGGGCTGGCAGCACAGGCCTGAGGCAGGAGGACTGAAGGAGGAGGACCTGCCTGGGCGACAGATGAGCTCAGGGCAGGGAGATAAATCAGTTGGTAAAATGTTTGCATTGGAAACATGAGACACTGAGTTCAATCCCCACATGTTAAAAAAAATAAATAAAAGTCAAGCAGGACAGCATTAACATATCAGTTCCAGGTGGCGGACTGGAGGCTCTCTGATGCTCCGTGGTCAGCCAGCCTCACCTACTTGTAAGTTCGAGGCCAGTGAGAGATCATGTCTCCAAAAGAAAAAGGAGAGAGGCTAAAGAGATGGGAGCATTCCCTACTCTTCCAGAACTGGGGTTCAGTTCCCAGCATCCACATGGCAGCTCATAACCATCTGTAACTCCAGCTCCAGAAGAACTGGCGCCCTCTTCTGGTTTCCACCAGCACCAGGCACACACGTGGTACACAGGCATATATTCACACAAAACCATATACATATTTCTTTTCATTTTTTTTAAAAGATGAATGGTACCTAATGAATGGCACAGGTTTGTCCCCTGTGCCTAAGCACACATGTACACACACACACACACATACACACGTAGCCATAGATACACAAACACATACACATATACACAAAGGAGTCTGAGAATATAGTTCAGTGGTAGAATATTGCCTAGCATGGGCAAGACCCTGGGTTCAATCCCACAAAGAAAGAGAAAGAGAGAATATAAAAAGGTCAGACAATTTTCAAGCTGAGAGGTTGGAAAACTTGCAGTACAGATTAGAAGCTAGAGATGTCAGCCTCTAGTCAGGTAGTTCAGAACAACAGAATCTTCTGGGAACAAGTGTTTGGAGGGCATCATCCACGTGGCGTGAGGAATCATAGCCTCAAAGCTAAAGAGAAGTGGCCCAGCAATGAGCCGACTCTCCAGCAAGGATGAGGCTGCCCCTGTCTAGGCCCTTTAGCAGAGCAGAGATGTGGGAGCTAAGAAACTGCAGCGGGGCCAGCCTGTCTGCATCTGTGTTGTCCCACGAGCGGGAACCATGACTTGGAAATGAACATGAACCCTGGCAGACACGAGTTGGGAAAGGCTGCGTGAACACACACGACCAGGACACGCAGAAGGACTACCCTTCTTCCACACAAAGCCCATTGGGACTGGTGAGAGAATTAGCTCTCCAAGGCCTGAAAAAAGAACAGTCTAAGCCAGGTGCACTAGTGTGTGCCCATAGTGCACAGTCCCAGAGATGGGAGTCACTGACCTCTGAGACACAGAGTGAAAAAGCGAAACACCTGGATGCCACACCATAAAATGACCCTACATCTAGTGGCTGAGTCCACTAGGTGAAACAGGGAGTCTGGTGGTCCCTCTAGGTGGGAGCCATGCCCACCATCAGCACAGAAGAATGACTGAGCCTCACTCCCCAACACAATGGACCACAATTCTCAGTGGGAACAGGACCTAATGATGTGGGATTCCCCTCTGTATGCTGTGAATACCACTGACGAGTAAAGAAACTGCCTTGGCCTGTTGATAGGGCAGAACTTAGGTAGGTGGGAAAAACTAAACTGAATGCTGGGAGAAAGAAGGGGAGTTAGGGAGAAGCCATGTAGCTCCCACCGGACAGAACATTAGCTGGTTAGCCATAGCCACATGGCGATACACAGATTAATAGAAATGGGTTAAATTAATATGTAAGAGTTAGCCGATAAGAAGCTACAGCTAATGGGGCAGATAGTGATTTAATACAGTTTCTGTGTGATTATTTCGGGGCTATGCGGCTGGGAACTAACTAGTGGCCCAATTTCAACAGACTAACAGTGAGGGGGAAATCCCAGAGGTTAGCACACGGAAGGTCACACAGGGAAAGGCCAGTTGTCTCCCAAAGTGTCATTCAGCCAAGACAGCATGCTCTCACAAGGGTCACTGGGGACCTCCTGGAGCGAGCCAAAGGAGAAGTGAGACAGACCTTAGTCTCCTCTGCACCTTCCCTCAGTGATCTACTTCACTTCTCCTACCTACAAAACAAACGAAAAAACAAACCCTTGGTCAAGCCTAGACCCCACCATGTATGAGACCACAGTGAAGGAGGCAGGAAGCAGGGAATAATTCTTAGACTTCTTATGTCACGTGGAATTTGTTTCCATACACTGGGAGGGGAGGATGAGGCTGGAGAGAGCTCAGTGGGTAAAATTCGCTAGCCACGGAAGCCTAACAACCTGAGTTCAGACTCCAGGAACACCCGCAGTCTCAGCACTAGGACGGAATGAGAGATGGAGACTGGAGAACTGTCTAGACGCTTACAGGTGAGGTGGTCTGGAGAACACAGCAGGGCAGAAAAGCAAGAGAGAGTGGGAAGCAGCAAGGACTGACTGCTTAAGGTGGCCTCTGACTTCCACGTGTGTGCTGTGGCACATGTCGGACCCACACGTAACACACATAATACGCAACACACGTAAAAAGTAAGATTGTGGTTTTCCTTTGACTTAAAAAGAAAAAGCATTAGTAGGTCATTGAAATCTTGATTTTAAGTAGGTCGTAAGTTTATGCTGACCCAGCAGGCAGCAACACTGCCAGGCACATAGTAGGTATATGGCGAATGTTTAATGAGCAAATACATGGCGGAAAGACTTGAGCATGGACCTTGCAAAGAGAAGGCTAGCATAGTCCTGGACTCGAAAAAGGCACTTGACGTGGGGATCAAATGAGAAAGCTTTAAAGCCAAGATTGTTCTGTCTGAAAAATATGTTAATGAGTACCTATATTAATATTTTCCTATACAGTGTCGTGACACCGCTCTCCTCAGCCACACTCAGCCACATGCCTACCACACTGACAGCAAATGCGCATGAAGTCACACACTAAGCTCTTGGTTCACTGTAAAAGACAAGGAGGAAAACGGGGTGGGGAGTGTTTCCCTGTGTTTTTAAAATTAATCAACATGTGTGAGATGACAGCAGGGCTCATTCTCCTTAGTGGCAGAGGTAACTTTGAGGGGAGCCCCACCCCCAAGTATAAGACAGACAGCAGATTAAGGCTCTCAGAAACAAAGGCTATTTTAAGAACTGTAGTTAACTTCCCTTCATAAATCCCCTCTCCCTCTCTTTCTCCCTCCCTCTCTCCTTCGCTGATCCTGACATTCATTAAAAGCTTTAGGAGGAAAATTTATTGTCTTCAAAACTGTTTATTTTTTAGCAGCAGTGAAGTAAGAAGCATGTGCCCTTGTCCTGGCTCGGCCACTTCCCAGCATGCCCCACTGAGCTCTCCCATGCCCACTTCTGGTTTCTCAACGTAACAGATGAACGCTGTGATTGTCTTGTTTCGGCCTCGTCTTTCGAGCTTGCTGCGCTGGAATCTAAGCTCTGCAGCAGCAGAGCTGCAGTCTCGCTGCGACACCTCTCAGGGCGTCCCATGGCGGCCGCCCCCAGTCGGTGTGGAATAGCGGTTCCGGGGGAGCAACCCGTGACAGTGTCGGCTAGTTCCTCAGCCTCTGTATATTACTCCAGGCAGCACACCACTTCATGCAGCTCAGTTCAAGACACAATCAGAGTACTCAACTGGTCATAAAGAACGGACATATTTAAAGAAAGGATGAAAAGGAAAACGGCCAGGCATGGGGCCACATGCCTGCATCCCACAGAGTTACAAGGCTGACAACAGCTAGGCAGGTAGTAATATGAGAGAGAGAGAGAGAGAGAGAGAGAGAGAGAGAGAGAATGGAAAAAAGAAAGGAAGGGAGGAGAAAAGAGGAGGCTAAGTCTACCCCCTAAACTCTAAGTCATCAATTCAAGCAACTAACAGATTGTTGTAGCAAATTGCATGTTGAAGGGCAGCTAGCAAGCACCATGTCACAAGGACAAATGCGTGTAGGAGAAGAGTGCATGATAACGCCATGAATCAGGACTATGTCTGCACTGTGCTTAGTAATGTTCAAATAACGCACTACAATCAGAGCCACCTTCAGTTCATCCCAACTACATGATGTCCTGCCCCTCAATGGACAAGTAGATCCTACACTCAGAAATGAAGGGAAAATTACAAAATGATAATAATAATAATAATAACAATAAAAGCTATCTTACCTATGTGATGAAGGAAGCTTTGACACTGGGGGAAGGGCTGATGCATCACTTAGGGGTTGGGCATTGGGTTTGAAAAGCAGAGGATTCACAAAGGGAGAGGTAGCGAGTTTGGCTGATGAGTTAGAAGTGGTTTCCTGCAGGTTCTGCAAAGCAAGGAGCACGGAGGGGACGGAATCTCAAGAGCTGGCTAAAAGGTATCTTCATGAGCCAAAGTGGGGGAAATGAGGTATCTTTAAAGAGTTGGTAATTGGAGCAGTAGCCCAAGAAAGCTATGGGTAAGGAGCTGACCTTGAAGAGGGAGTCCTGGATTGAGCTAGATTGAAGATAATATCAGAAGGTCTTAGCGGACCAGACAGATGCAATCTTTCGGTAGTCATGGTAGGAAGAGGTCAGTGCTGCAGTTCTGTCCATAATGGACAGGTCTGTGACGGTCGATGTGACAAATTCCACACTCGGGAAGAGAGTGATAGATAACACAGAGAGGGAAGATGTGACCAGGAAAACTGCTGTAAGGACTGAGAGCGTAGAAATATCCAATGATGAGTTCTTACTATGAGCAGAGGGCTGTGATGGAGAGAGGAGGAAGATGTCTGGGGTCTCACGGGAATAATGGAGGCAAACGAGTTAAGTCATGGGAGGGGCAAACAAAACCGGCCCACAAATAGACACGTGCAATCCAACCTATGAGAAGAGATGACTTCACCCGGGGGCTCGGACCCACCCCCTGACTTCTCCCTTTGGGGTGGAGAGTAGTGAGGATGAGGATGATATGGCCACCCAACAATATGTTATACAAGAAATTCAAGACTCTCACGGCGTAGATCAGTTTATGGCAGTCTGAAGTAAAAAAATGACTTTGTCTCTTTGAATCCTCAAAGAAACAGAAAAAGATTTTTTAAGGTAACACTGACTTGCCAATCAATTTTTTTCATGTTATCTTCAAGTAAATAAGGAACTTAGCATAGGAAAATGTGCTTTAATCAATTAACCAATCTAAGGAATGCCGGCATGGGTCTGCTAATGGCTAGCTAAGTCGATATCCCCCAGCAGGTGACCGCAATGGATCTCTGGATCTCGGGATCTGTGTGTTCTGATCTACCATATTCCAAGGCCATGCTTCTCCTCCAAGTCTGCTTCGTATCAAGTGCTTAGGGGCTAGACAGATGGCACAGTGGTTAAGAATACCTGGTTCTTCCAAAGGCTTACAGCTCAGTTTCAAGCATCTACAGCTGGTGGCTCACAACCACCTGCAACTCTGGCTACAGAGGGTCTGACACCTCCTGCTGGCCTGTACAGGCACATACACTCCCATGTGCACATATACCCACACAAATAAATATACCCATAACCAGAAATAGATAAGTAAAAATAAAATAAATCAGACTGGAGAGATGGTTCATCAGTTAAGAGCACTGGCTGCTCTTCCAGAGGACCCAGGTTCAATTCCCATCACCCATGGCAGCTCACATCTGTAACTCCAGTCCCAGAAGATGCAATGCCCAGGGCACCAGATAAGCATGCAGTGCAGAGACACCCACACAAGAAAAACACCCATATACATAAAGTATTGTAAAAATATATAAATGTTTAGTATTTTGTGATTGACTTACATTTTCCCAAAGGCTTATACACTTAGAGATGTATCCCCCCTCCCCCGGGGTGAAACTGAACCGGATTTCTTCTCTATAGATTGACTTTTCCTCCTCCCCCTTGGCTAGGTATTCAGCAATCTGTGAGCCACCTACATTAGGCTAGAAATACTCAAGAGAGGAACATTTCCAGTTAAAAGAGTCATGACTGCACTTCTCTGCAGGTCTGGGTTTGGAGTGCTTCCAGCAGGTGATGCCCATCGGGACACACTTCGAAGAAGGGAGGGAGGGAGGGCTTTCATGGCTTCCATGCCCTGGGGTCTGCTACCTCAGACCCCAGCAATATCCACTTCCAACACTTTCCCCTGAGTCACCCACATTCACAAGCACAGATGGGCTTCAGGCTTTGCTGTCCTCTTTGCCTTGGTACCGCTTCCCCAACACTTGAGGGTTTGTTGTTGTTGTTGTTGTTTGTTTTGTTTTGTTTTGAACAGGGTTTCACTCTGTAGCCCCGGCTGGCCTGAGCTCACTGTGTAGACCAGGCTGGTCTTGAACTCAATGCCTGCCTCATCGCCCTCCTGAGTGCTAGGATTAAAGGCATGCACCACCATACCTGGCTAAAGCTTCTTACTCTTAAATGTTTATTATAAACCAAAATTTTCACACCCTAGAGTAAGAAGTAAACAAACCCCTCACATGTCCACCCTCCACAACTCCCACTGTCATTCACCCCACACAGCCTCACCTGGACTGTCTGCTGACCCCAGACAGCACGCTCACTGTCACTGTCGCTGGGAAGCTCTAGTTAGGGGTTCCCCACCAGTGATATGCTGACATTAAAGAACGGGAAAGCACCGGTCGATGGGGTTGGCACAGTTACAGTGTTCAGCAATAACATCCTTGGTCTACCCACAACAGCACCCCCGGCTCATCATGAATGAATACTCTCAAATACTGCCATGTCCTCGGCCAATCAAAAACTACTGCTCCTCAGATAAGGATTTTTAAAGAATGTTGTGCTTTACGTGGGCATGTGTGTGAGCGCACAAGAGACAGGTGTGGAGGTCAGAGGACAGCTCTCAGGAGTCAGTCCCCTTCCACCATGTGAACTCCAGAGGGTGTTCTTCCCTGCCGACCCCTTCACCAGTCCTAGATAAGACCTTAGAAGAACCATAACCAGGGCCCGTGCAGTGGCAGCAGGTGAGGCACACGCCATGAGGGCCGACAACCAGAGCCCTCGTGGTGGAGCAAGAGAGCCAACTCTCAAAAGCTGTCCTTTGACCTTTACATGTGCACTGTGGGGGACACACACACATGCGCAGACACAAGCATATACACACACAAATGTAAAAAGAAGTTTAAAGATAAAAAAAGACACATAACCACAGGGCCATCCATACACTCACTGAGAGAACTGCCCCCTTCACGCCCACGGCTATGCTCAATTTTCTCTCATGTCCCAAAAGATGCCTCTTTGCTTAAGTCAGAAACCAGCAAGCGGATGTCTCTTTTTACCTGAACATTCTTCTAGAAAGAAAGAAAGAAAGAAAGAAAGAAAGAAAGAAAGAAAGAAAGAAAGAAAGAAAGAAAGAAAGAAAGAAAGGCCATCTATTTGTTTAAGGAACCTTGCAGAATTTCTCACATCCTGGACTTGGCTGGCAGTCTCCTTGGAGTGCCATGTAACGTGTCTATTCCGTGTTTCTCGTAGGTTGGCAGATAGATCCAGGGCCTTCTGGATGTTCATGTGCTTTTTTTTTCTTTTTCTTTTTCTTTTTCTTTTTTTTTTTTTTTTGTGAGCATCACCCAGGATGGGCTGTCAACTGGCTATCACATGAGACTAGGGAGGACAGAGCACCTGACCTCGCTTCCTGTGATGTAAAAATTGATCCCCCCACCAGAATGTTCCCTTCAATCGTTCACCTCATGGATTCAGCAGCCATGACGATCACTGTCTCTGAGCCGTGACTTCCTAAGCAGCTGCTGGAAGGAGGCTTCCAGACTCCCTCCCTCAGCCCACGGTCATTAGCATGTTAACAGTTCGCATGCCCTGTCACAGGCTCGCTCGGTGGATGCTTGGCTCTCTGTACTTAATGACATCAGGGTAGGGATGCCGCGGCCTCGGCAATCTCGAGGAACGACCAATGAGATTCCTCGGGCATCATCGTGCACTCAAATTTTGATGCGTTTAGTGTGTTTTGAGACGTTACAGTCTTTTTTTTTTTTTTTTTTTTTTGGTTTTTCAAGACAGGGTTTTGCTGTAGTTTTAGAGTCTGTCCTGGAACTAGCTCTGTAGATCAGGCTAGCCCCGAACTCACAGAGATCCGCCTGCCTCTGCCTCCCTAGTGCTGGGATTAAAGGCGTGCGCCAGCACTGCCCGGCTGTTACAGTCTTTTTTATTGTTCTAGCTAGGCCGGCCGAGTTAACGTTCCAGTTTACAGGAACCAGAAGAGTAAGTACCAAACATCACCCCCTACTGAGGTGAGGGAGACAAATCCAGATAGATTGTGGGCATATCTGAAGGACAACGACACAGCTTCTTTGCCAAGCCAATGTCACAAATATAAATAAATATATATATATATATATATATATATATACACACACACACACACACACACACACACACACACACATATGAATACTGAGAAGATCTCATGTGTGTTATGTGTGGGTATATGTAATTGCGGGTACAGGTGTGTGTGTGTGTGTGTGTGTGCATATGTGTGCATGTACACAACCAAAGGTCAATGTCATATGTCTTCCTTGCTCAATCTATACCTTAGGTTTTGAAACAGACCCTCCTGTCTCCACCTCCCCAGCATTGGGATTACTGTAGCATGCCAAGTCTGGCTCTTTACATCCAGTCGGGATCCAAACTCAGGTCCTCCTGCCTGCACTTTACCAGCTGAGCCATCTCCCCAAATCTCACAAACTTTTTAAGTCAGGGGTGTGGAGGAGACTACTTAGGCCTATCTCCACAGCTGACTACCTCCCAGGATACAAACGACTCTGGGTCTGACCATTCTGAATATCAGCGAGTCTCACAGGCACTGTTGCTGCAGATGGAAAAGGTTGGTGTCCTCTTTCAAAGTTAAATGTGCCTACCGTACGACCGCACGGCTGTTCCACACCTACTTTAGTCCAGAGAATGAATGCATGCGTCTGCACACTGGTGCTCATGTGATAAGAGAATCTGATTTCAAGTGGCCAAAAACTGGAGACAACCCAATCGCTCACCGGCAGGTGGTGGGACAACCAACAGACCCTCGGTGACAATAGAAAGCCATGCACTATGACTCACGCTTCATGCAGCGTGGAGGACCTTCGGAAAAGTGGGATGAGTGAGTGCTGACTGCACACATTGCGTGATTCAGTGCACATGAGCTCTAGAAAATACAAACTAACCGGGTGGTGATGGCTCACGCTTTTAATTCCAGCACTTAGGAGGCAGAGGTAGGTGGATCTCGGTGAGTTCCCGGCCAGCCTGGTCTTCAGAGGGAGTTTCAAGACAGTCAGGGCTACAGAGAACTCTGTCTCAAAAAAAGAAATAGAAAGAAAATACAAACTAAACTACCCATGCTTGAAATTGGTTCTGTTGTTTCTAGGGACAAAGGAAGGGATGGGGGAGGTTGGAAGGGAGAGTCACAGGGCACATAAAGTCTCGGAATGATGGGCATGTTTGTTTTCTTAAACCTGGTAGTGACTTCACAGGTCTATACGCATAACAAAATTTAAACTGAACAAGTATGCCTATTACTGCTCAACAAAGCTGTGTCCAGCCACTGGGAGACCTTTTATTCTCTATCCTGCCCCGGCTGGGGAGCTCCGACTCCACCCATTTCTTCCTGCAAGGTGGAAGTATCACCAGTCTCCTCATTCACCCTCCGTGTTTCACTCAGAGGTAGGGCTATGTGCCTTGCAAGATCCCAGCTCAGCACCTGCTCTTCTCCATACCTGCATCCAGACTTGGCAGGCACTCAATCCATTGAGCATTCTTGTCCTTGCTCCCAGACGCCTCTGCAGCAAGGCCAACCCGCCTATGAAGCAAAGTTTACCATTCTTCTGTAGGACGGGTAAATCCATCAGCAACAAAGGCCACTGAACACTAACACCTCCGAGGGTGAGTCTTTTACATCTGTTCCTTTGGGAGTCAGGAAGGGCTGTCTTGGGTCCCAAACTATAGGTGCTGCAGTCGAGGATCCACTACGAGGGTGCACAGAACTGGCCGCATTTATTTTGTCTGAAATAAAACACACTGGAAACCATCCCCAACCCTCGGTCATGGACCACCTGTGCCTTCTATTTTGACCTCAGGCTGCCATCTCACGTGACTCCCGCCAACAGTCCCCTTGAGTTCCATCCAGCCCTCACCCTCAGAAACTGAGCGTAAATGCAATCAACACACTTCATAGAATTGATTGGAAAGTTGGCTGCTGAACAGAGTCCCAGATGTTTAATATAATTTTGAATCGTTAGTCAAATCATTTCCATGCTTGCTTGTTTATGAAAGGCTTTCAGCAAGCGAGAGCTGAATGGTGGGGGCCTCCAACTTCTGGGTTCCTAACAAACCTATTCCCACCTCCCATCTTCTCCATGGAAAAGCATCATCTTCTATCTCCTTTAGAACTGGTCACGTTGAAATCTGGTGCTGTACCACTAGCTCGGGATGAAAGGCACAGTCAAAGGCAGACAGATGAAGGGGCGCTCTTTGGAGGGATGCGGTCCATCTTATCACAGGAGGCTTTATAGGAAATCCAATGGGGAAAATCGCCAAAGGTCAATATTTGGAAAACCAAGTTGTTGAAGAACAAACCACTCCAAGCTTGTACTCCTCGTGAAGTAGGACTCTCCTATTGGTTCACGTAACTCTTCTTGCGTAGGTCACCTGAAAGCTGAGACTCCCAGATCACCCTCAGCAACATCCCGAGAATTCCTTTCTTTTAATCCGAACCAGTGCTTTATTTCCCAAGCCAGACACCCCCTTCACCCAGATCGCTGCACCCACTCCATCTTCATACTGCAGTTGTCTCCATTTATAACATAGGATATATACTTTTAATATCTCTGGATGCGGCCTCCAAACTCACGCTAGAGGAGAAAAGGCCTATAATCTTAATTCATAAGCATTTAGCTCCCTTTAGCCTATTTTTCCTCTTAACCACTTACCCTCTAAAAACAGAACAGCCCCCAAGAGACGCATAAACATTCCCGCATAGTCCCTAAGAGGCTAGTCTGCATCCCTTCATTCCTCCACCTTCTGCCCAGCTGGGTTCCTGTAGCTCTAGCAGCCCCCCCAACCCTCACCCCCCCACCCTCGCTCCCAGCTGCTGATACCCAGGGGGCCTCAGTTCCTCTCCCTTTCGTCCCTCCTTCCACTGGTCCCTACACAAACTGGGAGACTGGGGAGGGTCACATTTCAGCATTAACCACACCTAACAAAGAAGTCCACCACTGTCCTCCTCCCAGTAGCGGCAAAACAAAACATTGCCAGATACCTGGCTCAGGCAATGGGAATTCGGAACCCAGCAGTTTTTAAAGAGGCTGAAACCACGGGAGCGATCACGTCACAACATAGAGATAATGCTCTCCTACAGGCAAAATGCAGAAGCATAGAAACAGAAGATAAGTGTTAAAACTATAAGGGAATTTTATTTGAGAGAAAGACAAGAAATCGGCAGCAGAGAAGTGGTCTTATAAAGCCTTGGCTTCCTTCTTTTCAGTGATATATGAAAACAGCCTGCCATGAAGAACGCCTAAATTTTGTTGATTTGGTTGGTTGGTTCTGGTTCTGGTGATGGTATTTTGTGTCACATCACAGCATACTCCAGAAAGTTACATAAGAAGCTCACAAAGGAGCGACTAGACATGAGATAGGAGACATTATTGACCCTACAACTGTCTGTATCAATTAGTTTTTTGAGATTTTTTTTAAAGATTTTTATTTATTTATTTATTTGTTTGTTTATTATGTATACAGTGTTTTGCCTGCATGTATGCCAGCACATCAGAGGAGGACACCACATCTCATTATAGATGGCTGTGAGCCACCATGTGGGTGCTGGGAATTGAACTGAGGACCTCTGGAAGAGCAGTCAGTGCTTTTAACCTCTGAGCCCAAGATTTATTTATATTTTTTAGATTTATCTTTATCTTACGTGTATGAGTGTTTTGCCTGCATGTATGTGCGTATATCACATGCATGCCTGGTGTCCAAGGAGGTAGAAAGAGGGGTCAGTCCTCCGGGAACTTGAGTTAAGTGAAAGACCATTCTGAGCTACCATATGGGCACTGGGAGCCTGACCCTGGTTCTCAGCAAGAGCAACAAGTTCTCCGAACTGCTTAGTCACATTTCCAGCACCCCCCCCATACCACTCAAAACTTCCACCATTCCAGCATTCTCAAAATAAATAAAAGCTAAAGAGATACGTTTTATTTGGTATATAACTACAACCCCAGCACTTGGAAGACTGAGGTAGGCGGATCATAAATTTGAGGGCAGCATAGACTACATAGTAAGACCCTATCTTAAAAACAACAACAACAACAAACAGCCCTCATGAACAACAGAAAATAGAAGTAAAAAGGCTAGAACTGGAAGGACCTGAATTCAACACCTACCACCGACAGCTACACGATCCGTGACCTTCACTAAGATCTCACGTCTTCAAGCCCCCGAGTCCTCATGTGTACTGTGGAATTAATCCTAGGAATTAAATGACTCTTTGGTGGTTGAAGGAGGAACAAAAGGGGCAGTAAGATACAGGGTATGCATTGTAGAAACCTGGCACATAGTGGGTACTCAGCATTCCAAGAGAATGCTTGCCTAAGAAGCATTAATGAAGGGAACATAGCCCATCCTTTATTAATAGGGAGTGAGACACCAGTAAATGGGGGAAAAGAGCAAATTTCCTTTTGCTATAGATGAAGAAAAGGTACACCATCATCTTCAAGGATGCAAAGTCTATCTGAGAGAAAGCATTCATTCCTCAAAGGTATAGCATAAAATTCAGCGATTCTGGGATGGTGAGATGGTTTAACAGGTAAAGGCACTTGCTGCTTACTGCCAAGCCTGGTGACCTGAGCTTGGTTCCCAGGATCCACAGGGAGAAAGGAAGGCACCGGCTCCCACCCCAACCCCCCACACTCACGTAAATAAACAAATGTAATTTTTTTTTAAATTAAGTCAATGATTCCCTTTAACCAGAAAACAGTCTCGTCTCATCCTGAGACTAGAAGTCAAAACAAGGAAGACTCACAAAGTTGAGTAAGAAATGCTAAGCCTGACGCATCTAATTTTTCTCCTCCTCCATAGCTTCATAAACTCTAATATGCACAGGAATCACCGAGGGATCTTATTAAAAAGCAGCTTCTGACTTAGGACCAAGTCTCCGCATCTCTAACGAGCTCCCAGGCGATGACAATGCTATCGGTCCATGGACCACACCCAAGAAGAAAAGTCCTACAGACCTCTGACAACAGCTCTGGCCTTGTTAGCGGTATCAATCAGTCTTGGGGGATTCACATTAGTGGAATGTTGTTCTTTCTCCTGAAAGATATTCTCAACTGGGGCAACTGTGTCCCTGCAGTTTTCCCCCAAGGGACCATAAGCAATGCCTGAAGATGCTTTTAAAGTATCACAACTGCAGAAGGGGGATGTTAAATGACAGTGTGTCAAAGGATAGGGGCGATGAGAGGCACACTGTGGTTCTGCTGCAAGTTGGGAGAGCCTGCTCTAAAAGACCATAATGCTCCTGTGACTACAAATCCTAAGTTTTTTTTTTTTAATTTTAATTTTTTGGTTTTTCGAGACAGGGTTTCTCTGTAGCTTTGGTGCCTGTTCTGGAACTAGCTCTCATACACCAGGCTGGCCTCGAACTCACCTGGCTCTGCCTCCCAAGTGCTGGGATTAAAGGCGTGCGCCACCAGTGCCCAGCTAAAATCCTAATTTTAAAAGCAATCCATCGACCCAATGCTTTCAGACATTAGCTCTGAGACATGAAGGATCACTGTAAGTGCAGCAGGGTCTCCAGGTCTGTGTTTGATCTAAGGTCAGACATAGGTGGTTCAGTAACCCCGTGAGGGAACCGGCAGAGCAGAAAACCTGAGGGCCAACAGCTATTCAGGACCACAGCTCTATTCAGGCTTATCCAAGATTCCAAGCGCCATGCAGGCAGGAACACATGCAGATTTGCTCATGCAGGGCTGAGGACCTGATACAGCCCCTTGCACACTGCAGATGCTCAGATGCCAAACTGAATCTTGCAACGTCTAAAGTTACTTCAACTCCAAACATTCTCAAATGCACCCAAAGGCTAGGCGGCTCACTCTCGAGCGCAGCATGGTTTACCATTTGCCATCAACACTGACGCAACCATTACTGATGACTGACATTGCTCACCCGAGGGCAAGCGCAGCATTGCAGAAAGGGCACGGGTTTCGAATCACATGGATTTTGACACAAATCCACATTCATCCATTGATCTTGAATAAGTTACAGTATTATCCACATCTCTATGAAGGATCTAAAACCAAAGGGTTTTTAAACAATACCGTGTCGTGTATCAGAATCCCTTATACTGGGATAGAATAAACGCAGCCAACACCGCTAAAGGATTGCAGTTTTTAAAAGACGACGCGGTATGGTACCATTCACTTTATACACAAGACTTGGATACTGCCACTTAGCGATGGGCAAGCACCGAATCCCTGCTCAACCAAACGCACCCACCCATCACACCAGCTTATAGTCATGTGACCAAACGCTTACAGTCTAACTACCAGCTGCCCGGGGCCAGGGAGGGCAGGGCAAGAGACATCCATTTGGAAAGGGGAGATCTCAGTGTGCCACCAGCATGGGCTCGCCACTGCATCACTGCTGGATCAAAACAAAGTGCATTTTCTGCTAACAAACGCTGCAGACCTGGGAAACCAGAACTTGGCAGTTTGCTTCGTGTTGCAGACAGTGAGAGAGGATGACTCGAGAGAAAGGCCTGTGTCGGGAGTGATAACCAACAATGCTGCTTCTCCAGGACGTCAGCCAGAAACCCTTGAGGAGAGAGCTCACGGTCACCTCTCGCATTGACGCCGTCCTTGAGACACAAGGCCTTGGGTGAAAGGTGTCAGTGTGCCAGTTCCGCTGGGGAAAAACATTTTAAAAGATGTGCTCTGGGAAAACGCCAGGCAACGAAACCTTCCCAGTGACAGGAGCAGAGATGTCAGAGAATGCCAGCAGCACGGAAGTGAGAGCTCGACTGGCTCCCGGGACCCTAGAAAAATCAAGTCGGGTTAAGACTGAATCTGAGAAATTGGAACTCCTCTGCCCGGGGCAGCTGTTAGGGTTCAGGAGCCCCTGGAGCGCAGCCCTGAAATAATGACAATAATAAGCAGCGGAAACTACAGCCCCGCAGAAGGCTGGGAAGGAAAGATCAGGGTGCTGGGTGCCTGGACACCCAGCAGTGTGGCAGTTAAAACGCCTCACAGGGGCGTCATTTGCTGGGAGAATAAAAACCCCTGAAGTGGGTCAGATCCCCAGGTCACGTGCTATTGCCCATGACGACTGCAAGGGGCCGGACCTAGGAGGGCGAGGATACTCGGTCTGGCAGAGCAGAAGGGAGTCCTTGCTTCCCTGGTTGCCACTCCCAGTGCTGTCAGTCACCAGCTGCCGGGACCCTTCTTCAGTTGCATTTCTGTATCCTGCCAGGACCACCTCTCGAGATAATGTGTTTTCGACGATTATTACCTGCTGTGTTAAGCAGTACTTTCTTTCATTGGTTACAACAGGAAAAAGAAGAATTAGGGGTGAAGCAGCAGAGAGGCTAATGTCGCCTTCATCAAGGGACAATACCATGTTGTGGGAGCGGAAGTGATCAACAGCCGGGAATCATCAGGCACTGAAGTGGTGACCGTGAACTCGGGAAGCCTGATGAGAGTCATCCCGCGTGTGTTTGTGAGAAACAGAATTGGACAAAAGCATAATTCATGTTAGAAAACAGCTCAAATCACTTGGAGTACAGCAATGTTCTGACTCACAGGGCCCTGAGCTGATTGCAAACATACAGAGAAAAAAGAGAAAACCCTCCAGCAGACACTGGAAGAAGACCGTGCCTCTCTGCTGGTCAGGACCCCCAGGCACTACCACTCCTCGGACAGAAGGAGGATTCGGCACCTGCTGAGCTGCCTGAACTGACAGGTAACATCCAAACACTGTCCTGCGCATGCGCCGTAACATAAGAGGGACCCGCCTCGGAAAAACTGGCGAAATCTGTGAAAAGTCTCAAGCTTAAGTAATAATATCACAAGAAAAATTTAGTCTGGGTTCTGAAAAGTGAGGCGCCGTTCTGGAAGAGCTCTCTGCATCAGGGACAAGGAGGTGAAAGGGCCGGAGACGCCATACCAACTCTGTAACTTTTCTGGAAGTCTGAGAGTACAAAACACAGGTTGCTCGAAATGAAAAGGATTTCTTTATTTAAGCCAACTTATTTTGTGAGGTTTTGGAGCCATTTACTACACTGGGAGCTGGCAGTAAATAAAACCATTAAGGTTTATATTGTTTTGTACTGTGTCTGTGCATACATGTGTGAGCACACGTGTGAGCATGCGCGAGTGACCACGCTCACCGAGAAGATGGGCTCTCCTGGAGCTGACATATATACATAATTAAAAGGAAAGTAAAACCGTGGCTATGCTGAGCACACCTTACCGCTGCTTCTGGTCACTGAAGCCCCGAACAAAACAGCACAGTAACTACTCAGGTGCTAGAGGTCATCCAAACATGACTTAAGACACAAGAGGGTGCTAATCCAGCATATGCAAATGATGTGTCAATTTATATAAAGATGAAATTGGGCAGTCTCAGATTTGGGTATCCAAGAGGGAGGGGGACTGTCCCTGGAGTCACCCCCTACCCCAGCCCACCCCCGCAGTAGAGTGGGCAAACTCTCATAGCAAAAACAACCTCAAGCCCCACCAAAACACAAAATAAAGTTACTCAGATAATTAAGCACCATTCACCGACTTACCTAAGTGGAAATGTGTTGTTAGGCATAATTAGCAAGCGCATGCATAAAACATTAATTGCTTGTTCGAGAAGATGAGATAAAAAGGCAAGACAAGAAAAGATTAAGTGCTTGAACAGCATCTAAAGGATACTCTATCAAATCTTTCTAAAAGTATTCATGGAAAGAATGAAAATATATTACTGATTAAAAAGTCTCACCTTTGGAAATTTGGTGGGAATTGACTGGATACCAGAAAAACAAACAGGTGTGACTACCAGAATGCTATGGTTTGGGCCGTAAATGCCTCTTTTTAAAGGCCATGTGTTGAAAGCTTGGTCATCACACTGTGGGGCTCCGGGGAGGTGGTGGCACCTTTGTAGGTAGGGCCTTGTAGGTGGACATGAGGTCACATGACCCTAAAGGGGCTATACGGATACAGGTCCTTCCTTCCCTCTTCTGCATTCCCACCCACCTTGACCTGACACCTCCTATCACAGGCTCAAAGCAGCAGAGCAAGAAACCCTGGGCTGAAACCTCTGAAGACCATAAACTCTTTCCCACTTTCTCAGCTTTCACAACAACCGAAGGCCAACACCAGAGAGAAAAACTGTCAGAAAGGATTTACAGGGATACAGCGTATCACCAGGTGTGGCGGTGCATGCTGGGATCCAGGAAGGCCATGGCTACACAGAGAAACCCTGTCTTGAAAAACTAAAAAAAAAATTAGAAGCCAGGCAGTGGCGGCGCACATCTTTAATCCCAGCACTCAGGAGGCAGAGACAGGCGGATCTCTGTGAGTTCGAGGCCAGTCTGATCTACAGAGCAAGTTTCAGGCCAGGCTCCAAAGCCACACAGAGAAACCTATCTTGAAAAACCAAAATTAGAAGAAGAAAAAAAGTATTCTAGGCCTGGCAGTGGTGGCACATGCCTTTAGTTTTAGTTCCAGCACTTGTGAGGCAGAGGCTGGTGGATCTTTGTGAGTTCAAGGCCAGCCTGGTCTACAGAGTGAGTTTCAGGACAGCCAGGGTTGCACAGAGGAACCCTGTCTCAAAGAAATACAGTCTCCAAAAATACCTTAGCAGGTGGTTATGGAAAAAATTACCATGGCTTTTGACTCACAAGCTGGATCCCAACAGTGATAGTTAGTGCTGTCAACTTGACAGACTCTAGACTCACCTGAGAAATGGGACCCTCGGCACACCTGTGGGAGATTACCTAGTTAGTGTTAACCGAAGTGTCATGGCCTGCCAACCGTGGGCAGCATTACTCCCTGAGGGGAGCCTGGACGGTATGGGTGGAGAGAGGAACGTGAAAGGACCACGACCCGCTGCTTCAAGATCTTGTCCTCCGACCAAGACCACCATACTGGTCTGCACCCTTGAACCGTGAGCAGAATAAACCCTTTCTCCTTCAAGTTGAGTATTTCATCACAGCAATGGGAAAAAGTTGACATGCCGACCACTCCACCACCTCAGAGTAAGGGCTCACACATCCCTGTTCCTCCAGCTCAGAGTAAGGGCTCACACATCCCTGTTCCTCCACCTCAGAACAAAGGCTCACACATCCCTGTTCCTCCAGCTCAGAGTGAGGGCTCACACATCCCTGTTCCTCCACCTCAGAGTGAGGGCTCACACATCCCTACTCCTCCACCTCAGAGTAAGGGCTCACACGTCCCTGTTCCTCCAGCTCAGAGTAAGGGCTCACACATCCCTGTTCCTCCAGCTCAGAGTGAGGGCTCACACATCCCTACTCCTCCACCTCAGAGTGAGGGCTCACACATCCCTACTCCTCCACCTCAGAGTAAGGGCTCACACGTCCCTGTTCCTCCAGCTCAGAGTAAGGGCTCACACATCCCTGTTCCTCCAGCTCAGAGTGAGGGCTCACACGTCCCTGTTCCTCCAGCTCAGAGTAAGGGCTCACACGTCCCTGTTCCTCCACCTCAGAGTGAGGGCTCACACGTCCCTACTCCTCCACCTCAGAACAAAGGCTCACACATCCCTGTTCCTCCAGCTCAGAGTGAGGGCTCACACGTCCCTGTTCCTCCAGCTCAGAGTGAGGGCTCACACGTCCCTACTCCTCCACCTCAGAACAAAGGCTCACACATCCCTGTTCCTCCACCTCAGAGTAAGGGCTCACACATCCCTGTTCCTCCACCTCAGAGTGAGGGCTCACACATCCCTGTTCCTCCACCTCAGAGTGAGGGCTCACACGTCCCTGTTCCTCCACCTCAGAGTGAGGGCTCACACGTCCCTACTCCTCCAGCTCAGAACAAAGGCTCACACATCCCTGTTCCTCCACCTCAGAGTAAGGGCTCACACATCCCTGTTCCTCCACCTCAGGGTGAGGGCTCACACATCCCTGTTCCTCCACCTCAGAGTGAGGGCTCACATGTCCCTGTTCCTCCACCTCAGAGTAAGGGCTCACACGTTCCTACTCCTCCACCTCAGAACAAAGGCTCACACATCCCTGTTCCTCCAGCTCAGAGTGAGGGCTCACACATCCCTGTTCCTCCACCTCAGAACAAAGGCTCACACATCCCTGTTCCTCCAGCTCAGAGTAAGGGCTCACACATCCCTGTTCCTCCAGCTCAGAGTAAGGGCTCACACATCCCTGTTCCTCCAGCTCAGAGTGAGGGCTCACACGTCCCTGTTCCTCCACCTCAGAGTGAGGGCTCACACGTCCCTACTCCTCCAGCTCAGAACAAAGGCTCACACATCCCTACTCCTCCACCTCAGAGTGAGGGCTCACACGTCCCTGTTCCTCCACCTCAGAACAAAGGCTCACACGTCCCTGTTCCTACACTAGAACAGACTGCTCTGTGCTTAGAATGTTAACATCTAGACCGCACGAGATACCACGAGGTTGGACCCATGTCCAAGAGCAGATCTCATATATGGCCTACACACATAGCCAGAGGTAATTTTACATATTTAATGCAAACCCTCACGAAGGCGCACATGGGATTTCCATTTGGGATATCATATTGGTGCTCAAAAAGTTTTAGATTTTGGAGTACTTTGGTTTTTGGTTTTGTTGGTTTTGGTCTTTTTTCTTTGTTTCTGCTTTTGATTAGGGACGTTCAACCTGTAATCAGCACAGCCCCAATTAGAAGCTCAGACTCGATACCTAAAAACAGCTCCCAGTTCCCCACGTCCCATCAGCACCAAAATAAACACAACCAACGCTGCCACTCTAATCAATGCCATCCCTGGGCCAGGTCATGGGGTCACCTTCAAACAATGGCACACACAGATAAATAAATAAACATGCTTCCTGGTACTGTTGATGATAAATTGGATCCTTGTTCTTAATGAACTGATTTGGTGTATGTTCGGATTATACAGAGGTGTGGCTGAGTCCCTGGATGTATGCAGTACAGGCTTTACACGCTGTGAGCACAGAGGGAAGCCGGCTGTTGATGGTTCCATCCCAGGCTTGGCCCTTTACAGAGTCCCAGCTGCATGAACTCCGCGTCCGTTTCCTATTCTGAGGATGAAATAACTGGACCTCTGTTTTCTCTTGGAAGAAATTGTCAAACCAAGGGACAACCTTTGAATGCCACCATGGGCACCTCTAACTAGAAATTTCCTGGAGGCCGCGGAGAGACAGAGCTTGGTAAAGGACCCACTTCCGTGCAGACAATTATTGCTCAACGACAGTGGCGTCAATAGCTTTCTATGGCTGTAAATAATTCACGCCTTTCCGTCGATTTCAGACTGCCTTGCCGTACTTCTCTACCCCAGACCCAAGCTGACGGGGCAGGCTCGACTTACAGTTACGGATGTCACTCCAATCAGTGCCGGCAAAGAAGGGGTGGCGGCAGAGACCCTCAAACGTCAGCCTCTCCTTCGGGCCACACAGCAAACTCTGAATCAGATCCAGGAACTCACTGCTAACTTTTGGGTCTTCGGGAAACTTCAAAAATCGCTGTTCAGAAAAAAAGAAAAAAATTATTCCCTTAGCAGTGATTCAGTTTATGTCCTGACGCGAAGAGAGAATTTCTCATACATAAGTTCTTTTCATTCTTTTTTTAAAATAAAGTTTTGTGCCCTCATAACTTTAGACCAAAGGCATGCTCCTGAAATAAGTGGCCTACACACATCAATAGGCCTAGTTCTTTTGTTGGGGTTCAATGTCCTTCGTGGCTTGACCTGGAGCTCCCCTCTCCCGTCCAGTCTCACAGACACCCATCTCTCTCTCTGCTGTCCAACAGTGACGAGCTATTTCAGGCTCCCTGTACCATCTCACGCTGTTCTCTCGGCCTAGAGCTCCCTCCACCAGCACCGCCCCCAGCTCTCCCTGGCTACTCTCCTGACATTCCCTTCTGCATGCTCCCTCTAGACTCCACCCTTTCTTGCTCGCTTTTGGTTTTTTGAAACAGGGTTATCATTAAGTCCAGACGGGCATCAAGGATCTACCTGCCTCCACCCACCCAGCATGTGGTCCGCTTTTGTGTGGACATGACATGCTATGGTTTCTGAGGGACGGTGACCTAGTACCCCACAGTACTGAGTATGATTCTGTCAAAGTCTGAATTACTGAGCAAGCAAACTGAAATGAATGATGGAAATGAGCTCCCAGAGTTATCTAGAGGGAAATTTCAACTCAAGAGAAGCCTCAGTAACAGCGTTCAAACATTTAAAAAAATATATGCATCAACCATTCCAGGAAAATGAAAATTGGATGAGAAACAAAATCAAAGGAATGAGGCCTCTTTTCTCCTTGAAGCCGAAACTGAAAAATGGGTTCATCATGTCCTTTAGAAATGGGCTTAATGGAATGTAAGTATATGTATTAGGACGTGGTTTTAATTCTACATTATACATGTGTGTGTGTACACATAAGTGTGTTACTTCAATTCTAACTTATCCGCTCACTTCTTCCCCACTTGAGAACCATGAGCTCCCGAGCCAAACAGCCGTGTTGTGCTCAGCATGTCCTGTTTGGTTTCTTCGTCAGCGTGTGAGGTGGTAATGCCTACCTCCCAGGGTTGTTTGAAAAAGAAGGGAGCTAAAAAGCTCGCTCATTGAGCCACACTCACGCACACTGAACAACGGTGAACTCAAGATGTATTTCACAACCAATTAAAAGATGGAATTAAAACGGCAGCCATCTTCCGTTTTTTAGTGCTACCGAAAATGCTGGGATGCCCTTACGATGACTGACAGCTGCGATTCCGGAAGCTGCCGTGAAGAGTGCGTTACACGTGATTCTAACGAGCCTTCACCTGGAAGTTCATGATGTTGCTGAAGGTGCGGGCAGAGGTTCCCTCTGTGAATGGGGTTCTCCCGTAAACCATCTCATAGGCGACCACTCCCACTGACCACCAGTCACATTCCAGCCCGTAGGCGCCTCGTCGGTCCTCATTCATCACGGTCAGTACTTCGGGAGCCATGTAGTCTGGGGTCCCAATGGGGAGTTTGGCATTCACCTAGAAACCCGGAAATAAAAAGAATATAGCACTTTCAATTACCCGCCAGTAAGTGCCAACACCTGCCTTAGACGCCAGCCGATTTGCCACTGATTGCCATCCACACAGGCACTTAAAACCTTCTGTCGAGTGGCACGCTATCAGGAAATGCCAATGCTTTACAAACTTTTAAAATGGGCCAGGATGGGCATAATACAACCCAACTGAGTGAAGATAAATGTCTTGGTACAATTTACTGATACAACAGTACTTCTTGCCAGTACTAAGGGAATGAACCCAGGACCTTATAAATAAGCCCTTCATTCCCACCCAAGCTCCGTTCCCAACTCAATGGAACTGCTTTTACTCAAAAACAAATACACACACACACACACACACACACACACACACACACACACACACACAAATGTCAAAGCTGGGCTGGGGGACCCTAAGGGCTTGCTGCTAACCAGGCTAGTCAAGTTGGTGAGCCCCAGGTTCAGTGAGAGACCCTGCTTCAAAATATAAAGTGGAGGGAAGTAAAGGGAGACCCTGTGTTGACCTCTGACCCTCATATCCATGCACACACATAGGCAAGCACACTGACATACATCACACAGGCAGAGGGAGAGGAAAAACAGTCTAAACATAGATCTACGATACAAGATCAATCTATTAATGAGAAACTGAAGGCTACACAAGAACAGCATGGAGCCAGACTACATCTCAAGTTTGGAAAAAAAAAATGGAAAATGGCCATAAGATCCATCTCTTCCTTCAGCCCACCTGCAGGGCACAGTGTGATGAGCAAGTCCCAGACAGGCTGTATGTTAATGAGTTCACCTTTCTCATTGCTCCTATGGCCCCCTCACTGTTCAGAAACCAGGTCCCTTCAACCCGCCAGCGCCCAGGCACTGCCCTTGGCAAAGGCAGAGCAGGACACTGCAGGAAGCCTTCCGACACAGCCAAACACATTCCGTTCCAGGGACAGTCCTCGTCACCTAAGGATTTCTGTTTTAGGGTTTAATGCCTTTGTTTCTTAGAATGAAGTTGATCAAAGAATTGGACTTCCTGACCCTTACTAGGGGGCTCAGTAAGTCAGCAACCCCTTTGATCTTCAAAACTGTTTTTCAAGTTTTACTGAGCATGAAAAGTGAATGTGTGAAGACTCATGTCTATGCTCCTGCCCGTCAAAGCAGAGAGGCCTGACTTCAGACAGCAGTGCTGACCGGTGCCCTGGCACCCACAGCATTTACAGCCTTCTCGTGGTCAGCGGTTAGATGGTGCAGGAAAAAAAAAAAAACTCATTGTTAAAGGGTTAAAAAGTGCCCCCAATGAAACCCAAAAACCCAGAAGACATGGACACACCCACTTAAGGCTGGACTTTTTATCAAGGAAGCAGATTTAGGCTGGGCGTAGTAGTATAAGGGGGCTGTTCTCCGCTGAAGAGGAGGAGGAGGACAGGCAGGAGGAGAGGGATGGCAAGTTCGCTCTGATTTGAGAGGAAGGAGGACGCTTAGAGCCGGGCACTACAAGGCCGCCCTCCCCTTTCAGCTATGACTTACAGTTTGTCCATCCTCCTACCAAGAAATGAGATTTTCCCGTAATTCTCCCATTCCCTCGTTTTTATTCTTAAGTAAAGTATGAACATGTGTATATAGAGAACATATAAGATATTCCTGTAATAATCCCATTCCTCTTTTCCCCATATATATATAATGGGAATATCAGAATATTCCTATAGCTTTCATGTTATTTCTCTCATGTATTTACAGACACACACACACACACACACACACACACACGTGTGTACATACAGTATAGGAATACTGCAGTCATCCCCGTAAACCCCCACTTCCTCTCCTCCCACCCTTTCCTCAGGCCCACAACCCGGAACAGTATGGTGCTGGCACTCCTGACACTGAGAACGCTCAGAAGTCAGGGTGCAGGAGGAATACCAGGCAGTCTGTGCCAGAGGCAACAGTGGAGCCCAGAGGCCAGAACTGAGTCCAGTCAGGCACAAGGTGACATATCCTTGAATCCAAAAGTGGCCGACGCTGGACACAGGCCTTGATGGCATCAGTGTGGGTCTTGCCGACTGGACGCCGGCTTCCCTTGTGGGCACAGAAAGCACACAGATGTTAGATGAACATCATTTGCTGCAGCTAGAGCCTATTTTACTGTCACACGGTGTGTTCTAGAATATTCTGCCCTCTGTTTCCCGTCTTTGACGGGACACAATCACTTATTCACATCCAATGAGCTAAACCTGGCTGAGCTTAGTTTATTAGGATAACTAAATCAAAGGGTATAAAACGTCAACACCTTGTTTCTCAGCTAGTGATCAAAGAGAGTCAGATGATAATCCTGCAACTATTCTCATCTAATAGAAACGTATAAACATTTTTACAGATTGTCCTTATCTGTGGCCAGGCTAGAAAGCTACGAAAGCAAAACTGCCTCTAGTGTTTTCTCGATGGACGCGACTTCAACCCCCGTGCTTATTAGCAATTCACAAAGGCTTTTAATGATTACCAGGTTTCGATTAGTCACTGGCCTCCAAGCAGCAGGTCTTACATGTGATCATAAGCTTCCTCACACGCTTGCACTCTGCTCTGACCGAAACTCAGCACTCAATCTGGGTGAGATAATCAAAGTGACCTAGGCATCCCGGGGGCATCCAAAGGGCACCGTCTGGCAGAGCGCAGGCCCTCCTCAGCTTTAGCGCGGCTCTCACTCTGCTGATTGAGAAATTAAAACAGGGGCAGCAAGAGACCAAAGAACAAGAGCGGGAATGTCTGCTGTATTTTAGGAAGAAAACAAAATAAAGAAAAAGGGGGGAAGGGAAAGGGAGAGAAGCAAAGTAACTGAAAAATTCAGCAGATTCTTTTAAAAATAAAATGGCTGGGCAGTGGTGGCGCACGCCTTTAATCCCAGCACTTGGGAGGCAGAAGCAGGTGGATCTCTCAGTTTGAGGCCAGCCTGGTCTATAGAGCGAGTGCCAGGATAGCCAAGGCTACACTCAAAAACAAAAAACAAAGACAGAGAGAGATAAGATAGATAGATAGATAGATAGATAGATAGATAGATAGATAGACAGACAGACAGACTGACTGACAGACAGACAAACAGACAGACAGCTATATAGGGAGCGGGAGAGACGGCTTCATGGTTAAGAACATGTGATGATCCTGCAGAGAATCTGAGTTTGATTTCTAACAACCCATATCAGGAGACTCACAACCACCTGTAACCCAGCTCTGGGGGAATCCAGCGTTCTCTCCCAGACTCTGCAGGAACTGTGCTCACATATGCTCATCACCACACACATATACAATATTTTTAAATAAATATTTAAAGTAAAATATGGAAGTGAAACAATTCTCGTCTTCTCAAACCACTATAAAAGGCTGAAATGTGAAACTATTTAAACAATTTTCCCTCCTAGTATGTACACACAAACACACACACACGCACACATGAACACGCGCACACACGCGCACACATACACTTGCAGAAGTAGGTGTTTATTTTGATTTAAGTTCTGGATTTAGGGAAATCTACATTAGCAGAGTGTGGGCCTGACAGAGGGGGTGGATGGATAAGAGAGGGCAGAGACACAGGATGATTCTGTATGTCTATATTGTGTGTGTGTGTGTGTGTGTGTGTGTGTGTGTCTATAAATACACAAGAGAGAACAGGAATTACAGGAATGGGGCAGTCTTTGCTCTGGGTCTCCAGTCCCTAAGAGGTGACTGGGACACAGACTCCACTCTCCTGACAAACCTTCATAATTAGTTTCCCGAGAACCAGAAGAGACGGGTCAGCTGTTGGCCCTTCTCTGAGATTCTAATTAGGGAGGTGGGTACAAGTCACACTGAGGGTCCTGAGGTCACTAGGCACATGGTCCTGCTGACAACGGTAAAATACACTAAAGTTACCTTTTGAATAAGAAGCTTGAAATAAAAACAACAGGAATGGGAAAAAAAAAACTAATCTCGTGGAAATCTCACAAATATCCAAAATGCAAAGGGAATGAAAGGAGGTCAGAGGACTTAGGGGAATATGCAATGAGTTCCCCAAATATGGACTGGGGGGCACGTGCGCGCATGTGTGAGTAGAGCCACAGGACAACTTGGGTACCCTCCTCAATCACTTTCCACCTTAATTTTTTTTTGTGCATCCCCATACACACAAACACGCCAGCACCGAGGGTGTGGGGGTCACATGACAGACAACGTGCAGTGTTCTCCTTTCCCCAAGAGTGCCCTAGGGATAGAACTCAGATAAGGCGGCAAACACCTGCTGAGACATCTTGTCATCCCTCCGCCTTGATTTTTGAGACGGTATCTCTTGCTGAACCTGGAGCTCACTGCTTCAACCAGGCTGGCTGACCAACTGACCCCAGAGAGCTATCTGTCCCGGCCTACCCAGCTCTGCAATCTCACGTGGGATTGAGCTTGTGGTCTCATGCCGACCAGACAGGCACTTTACCAAATGAGCCATCTCCACAGCCCAGACTGTATTTCTATAGTACAGAAAACACGGAGAACCTATGTCTGTCCAACACAAACACATTCTGCTGTCTGCTCACGATTAATCAAAAAGACGAAATAATATCTAACCCTATACCCACACTACATCTGGGTTGTGAATTGCTGTTCTTCTGCAATAAAAAGACCTTTACATTTCAAACACCGCGAAAGGGGCTGGGGAGACTCTGGTGGGTAAAGCGCTTGCACTGTAAGCGGAAGAGCCTGAATTCTGCATCTAGAATCCACACACAGTCGAGCACCTGCTACCAGGAAGTGCAGGGCAGAGTCCCCAGGAACCCACAGGTCGGCCAGCCTCACAGCCACGAAGAGAACCCAGATCAAACAAGCAAGACATGGAGTGGCCCTGGAGGTTATCCTAACTTCCACATGTGCACGCACATGCAAGCACATATGCACATGCACACGCACGCTTGCACATACACACACTCTTGTGCATGCGGGCGTGAGCACACACACACACACACACACAGACACTCACACATATGCACACAGAAATTAAAAACTAAAAACTTGTTAAATTTGTCCTCATCTGCTTTCCGCGCTCTGGCCTGAAAAGCACAGGGAGGAGAAAACAGGCTCCAGTGTGTCTGAGCGTCCTGGCTCCTTGGCCAAGTGAACCCAAGCGGCTCCCGCCTGGGGCGAAGGCTGCTACAATTAGAACTCAAGAAGGCGATTTGAAGCACTACAAGATGAAGACTTGAAATGAAGAAAGCTCTAACGAGAGTGACTCCAGCTTCCTGGAGGGAGGTGTGTATGTGTGTGTATGTGTATGTATGTGTGTGTGTGTGTATGTGTGTGTGTGTATGTATGTGTGTATGTGTGTGTGTGTGTATGTATGTGTGTGTGTGGATGTGTGTGTGTGTGTATGTATGTGTGTATGTGTGTGTGTGTGTGTGTGTGTGTGTGTGTGTGTGTGTGTTGACAAGCACTCACTCTGTAGCTCTGGCTAGCCCAGAACTCACTATGTAGACCAGGCTGATCTCTAACTCACGGAGATCCTTCTGTGTCTGCGTCCTGGGTACTGGCATTAAAGCATAAGCTGTCGTTCCCAGCCCAGGGCCTTCTCTCCACTGCTCTGTACCTACGGAGCAGATGTGAGAAATCATCATCTACTTTTTCCCGTGGACTTTTCTTACTGCAGACACATATTGCCAACTCTAATTATTTCTCCGGTGCTTTTCAATCTACAGTTGTCATTCTCAACCCAAGGTGGTCTTCTCCCTCCACCCCAGGGCACTCTGGGAGTGCTGGAGACACTTGGGGCTGTCATAACTGAGCAGAGGGTGGTAGTTGGATCTCGTGGGTAGAGATCAAAGATCGAGTTAAACATCCAGCAATGCACAGCACAGCTCCCCAAACCCAAATGGCAATGGCGAGAGGCAACACTGGCAGACTATAAACCTATATTCTAACTCTTTTATTAATGTCACGAACAGTTTGTGAGTTTCTGGACCCCACAAAAGTTTTATGCTATTTCATTTATCCCCTGAGCATTACTCCATTAAATTCAATGCCTGGGCTTTCATATCTGCTTCTGGGTTACACATGACTTGGGGTGGGAAGGAAGAACTCAGTGACTCATCCCATCCAAAGAGAATTCTCTATGGCTGAGCTAGACCCTCAACACACATTCATTTTTATTTTTTATTTATTTTCTTTTGAGGGTGGGTGGTTTACAAGACAGGATTTCTCTGTGTTGCTATATCTGTCCTGAAACTCACTCTGTAGACCAGGCTGGCCTCAAATTCACAGAGATCCACCTTCCTCTGACTCCCAAAGGCACGGAATTAAGGCATGCGACACCACCATCTGGCTAATTTTTTTTTAAGTATTATATACGGATTTTTTTATTATATACAGATTTCTATAAACATAGAAAATAAAATGCTTCCTGAGGTTTTTCCAAAAATCCTTGATGCCCTTTATTTTGGAATTTAAAATATAAAATGATTTAATTCTATAATTCTTTAAAATTTTTCTATAAATTATATAAATATTTTTATATAAAACCTTTAAATATAAAAATTATAATTCTTTAATTTTTAAAAATTTTTTATGATTTTTATTAATTTATTTTGTGTGTGTGTGCACACGCCATCACACACATGTGGATGTCAGAGGACAATCTTGCAAGTGAGCTGAGTGTTCTTCCTTCTTCCATGTGTGCCCAGGATCACTCAGTTTATCAGCTGACAGTGTGTGCCTTAACATACTGAACCATCTCACCAGCCTGATTTCACAATTCTTAATATGATGATTAAATGAGTAAATTATAAGAATATCGCCTGTGGGGCTGGTGGGGCTGGAGAGATGGCTCAATGTTAGCATTTGCTGCTCTTCTGGAGAACCCAAGTTTGATCCTCCCCCATACCTGGCAGCTCACGACACCCAGTAACTTCAGCTTCAGGGAGTCTGTCTGTCGCCCTCTTCTGGCCTCCTCAGTCATGCACACATGTGACACACACTCACAATGACACAGACACACAAACAAATAATAAATCTTTTTCGTAAAGGGGAGAAAGTAATGCTGGAGCTGAGTTGGGACTGCACCGAGATCCTGTTCCTCTAACAACCTAAATGCCAAGTACGTCGCCTCAAGAAGTTCTCAGGGCTGCAGAACACACAGGCCAGATTCCAAAGTGCACAGAACTAACACAGCTCTAAGCCTTTTCCTAATACCAACCTAATAATATCCACCTTTCCCAGAGGAGTCTGGGGATGAAAAAGTAATTTTACATATTGTCCTTCATATAAAGGACTTAAGGCTCAGACCTGGGAGGCATTCGAAGAGCGCTTTCTCCGGGCTCCGACTTTATGCATTTTAAGTAGAATCTGTGTCTTCTACAGAAAGGATGAACAGCCGAGCTCCTCAGGATTTGCCTGAGTCACCGAGTAACTCAGCAGTGAAATCAGGCTAAACGCTTAAGCAGGCGACCGACGTTTCCCTCAGACCGACCTTTTCTACAACCGACCTTGGAATTCACATGTTAGCAAGAGTCAACTGGATTAGAGGATTTTACATTCTCCTTTGTAACTTTATCACCTTCCTTCAGAGTAGGCTCGGTGTTGATCTGCTCCTCTCCTGGCTTCCTAATCAGTGTGTGGAACACAATTTAATTTTTACCAAAAGTCCAAGACTTGAAAATGTCATTTTGAATATCAGTTCTTGACACTACAAGATGTTGAGTTCAGATTCTCTAGTGACTAATTTCAATTTTTCTGCATGTGGAGAGCTTTTAAGAAAAAGAAGGTCATGTATCATCAACATATTTTAAAGTAAACCAAAGTGATGTAACAGAAAACAGTCTCTGTAAGAGGTAAGGGGAAATAAAATGAACATTTTCCTTTTTTTTAGTGAAAATGTAAGATTACTCATATAGACAGTTGACAACGTATGAGCAGGTACCTTGGGCATCGCTGTCTGGGGACCATCTCTGCACCCCGACCCCTGCCCCACTCCCTAAAAGAGTCAAACATTGACTGATGAGGTCCCAAAATGCTGCCCACCACTGTACCCTAACATCTGCCAGGTTCTCGAGGGCCACAGAGTGCTCTTCAGTGCGACCCCCAAGGTAGCTCCTGCGTTTTCTAATCACCTTATTTGAATTCATTTTAGCAGCTGATCCAAAATCCACCAGCTTGATGTGTCCCGTCCGGTCAATGAGGATGTTCTCAGGTTTGATGTCTCTGTAAGAAAGTCAAGGCCTTAATGAGCACTGTCTTTCTGTCAATCAACAAGCAGTTACCAACCTCAGGCTGCAATTCAGCCAAAAACCTCAGTTTATGCATCATCCTTCCCTACTGGTAGGTAGGAATGATTAGCACCCATCTTGAAAAATAAATTTAATTTTCTTAAAAGGGAGGAAGAAGAAGCAAACGTAAAGCTTGAGATGGGTTATTTCTACTAGAGGCTCACATTTTTATATTTCAAAAACAAAGACCAAAAATAACCTAAGGACCTAACCGGAGGTCATATGGTTCACAAATGGGAAAGTCTTTTATCCCCAATTCTGCATCCCCACAATTGTATATGTACGATCTGTATCTGCTATCTCTACTCCATTCTGAGGTGAAGTAAGGATGTGGAGAGACTCCTGAGGACAGAGACTTCTGTGGGACATCTTAGCAACTTACTAACGCTGGCGGTAAAAAGCGTGCAACCTCAGCGTAACACGGCTGAGAGGCAGTGGAACCTGTAGAAGGGGGACCCAGCGGATACCATCGGGTCACGGCTTATCAACAAGAACACAACTCAGCCCCTCCTCCCAGTTACCAGACCCCCCATAAAACACCATCAAAGTATGACTCCCTCAATATATTGATCCGTTAGTGAAAGAAGAGCCCACGAGACCAGATCATTTCAAGACACAAGCGCCGTGAAGGTAGTTTCAAATTAAAACCATCTGAATTAAAGGTATGCACCACTACCGCCTGGCTTTGATAAACAGCTTTTGTTAATTACCATCTCCCCCCAGGATATGTGCCAGTTCCTCTACCAGGCAGAAAAAAACCCAAAGGGGGTCTCTGCTATAAACCCGAAAAAAGGAGTTTTCAATACTGCCGGCTACATCTGATAGCCAGATCTCACTAGCAAAGCAGGCACGTTGCAGGCCTAGCTCTGTTCCGTGGCTGAAAGGACTGCTTAGACGCCAGACATTTTGGAAAGCTTTTAGCCAATAACAGGCCAGGCTGGCTAGATGACACTTTCTTCTGACCCTGAAGTCACTCGGTCACTCATTTTCTATGCAGGGACTGGTGTGTGACTCAGAAAAGTTCTCAGTGTGCTCCTAGGGGTCCCACTTACCGATGCACATATCCCATCTGATGCAGGCTGTGAACAGCCAAAATCAGCTCAGCAAGGTAAAACTGAATCATATTTTCATCTAATTGGTCCTCATATCTATTCAGAAGTGACAATAAATCCCCTCCAGGCTGATATTCCATGACCTGCAGAGAATGGCAAAGTTATTATTCATTTTTCACACACCCCAAATAGGGAACACCTCAACTGAACCCTCAGACACCACCTGGCCACGATGTAACCACGAAGCCTCTAGAAAGCGAGGAGGATGTGTGGCACGGATCCTAAGACGTGGGGTGAGGTCCTCGCCCTACAGAAACTGCATACGTGACCCAGGAGAATGGAGAGGGTGCAAGAACAGCCAGACACCGTGCGTGACGCTTGCAAGGCAAGCCTGAGGAGTTGAATTAATCCACCTCCTCCCACACCCACCCAAGCTGATACCCCAGACATTCCCTAGGATCAGGTACAGCGCATACATGGATATTCCTGGAGGGCAGCAAACGTGCTAACATTCATTTCACATTCCCCTCAGCACACTGCAGAGCACAGGAGGCGTGCAACAAAGGTAATACAATCTTTCTTCCCCTTTACAGTCAGTGTGGAACGCAGCTGACGACCTCTATTAAAAATCTAACAATGAATATATATCCCCCTTGACCTAGCTATTCCACTCTGAACAATTTACTTTATTGGTACTTACAATTCATTGGTAAAAGATAGATAAGTAAATAGATTCTCTACTGGGTGGTTTATAACAAGGGAAATATACTTGAAAACCATACAAATGCCCATCCATAAGAGACCAATTAAATTATGATACCTCTAAATTCTGGGCTATGACTTGGATACTAAAAACACATGATCCCATATATTCGTGTTGGTGGAAAGCTGTCCATAACACAGAAAGTGACATTCTGTACAGGATAGAGAATAGCCTACCTTTACAATCAGAAAAAAATGTATTTTTGGTGTATATAAAAAATAAATCAGAATATATAGCTAAAATGCTAGATTAGGAAAGAGGTCAGCCAGGGTGGCACAAGCCTTTAAACCCAGCACTCAGGAGGCAGAAGCAAATGGATCTCTGTGAGTTCGAGGCCAGCCTGGTCTGCACAGCGAGTTCCAGGACAGCCAGGGCTGCACAGGTACATCCTGTCTCAAAAAAAATTTAAAAATGAAAGAAAAAAAATTCCACACCAGGGAAGTGAAAACCACCAATGCAACTATGCATGCACGTGTGTTCACAATATGCACACAAAGCATTTGTGCATGTGTAATTGCAGGTACACGCCTCATGACACAGGTGGATGTCAGAGGGCGACAACAGGTGTCAGTCCTTGATGCCAATCTTGTCAGGGTCTCTGTGGTTTGACAGAATAAACCAGGTGAACTGGCCTCTGGCTTCCGGATCCTCCCTGCTCTCATCTCCCACGCCCTACCCTGCAGGTGCACTGCTGATGCTCACACCACTGCTGATGTTCACACCACTGCTGATGCTCACACCACCGCTGCTGATGCTCACACCACCGTTGATGATGCTCACACCACTGCTGATGATGCTCACACCACTGATGATGCTCACACCACTGCTGATGCTCACACCACTGCTGATGATGCTCACACCATTGCTGCTGATGCTCACACCACTGATGATGCTCACACCACTGCTGATGATGCTCACACCACTGCTGATGATGCTCACACCATTGCTGCTGATGCTCACACCACTGCTGATGAGGCTCACACCATTGCTGATGATGATCATACCACTGCTGATGATGCTCACACCACTGCTGATGCTCACACCACTGGCACTGGAGCTTTGAACTCAGGCCCACACAGTTGCACATCAAGCACTTTTTACCTACTTTGCTAAGTCCCCAACCCCCCTTCATCTTTTCTTATGATAACCAGATGTAAAAATTCCTGAGTCATGGGCTGGGGAGATGGCTCAGAGGTTAAGAGCTCTGATTGCTCTTCCAGAGGTCCTGAGTTCAGTTCCCAGCAGCCACATGGTGGTGGCTCACAACCATCTCTAATGAGATCTGTGCCCTCTTGGCCTGCAGGCATACATGCAGGCAGAACACTACATACAAAATAAATAAATCTAAAAAAAAAAAAAATCCCTGAGTCAATGCATGACCTGAAGGCCAGTCACCTTGGTCTGACTCACCTGGTGACTTCACTTCTCAACTTTTTCCGGTCTTCCCCTGAACACCCCAGATAAGACTAATCCCCTTGCAACACTGCCTGAGGAAAGCACCTGGCTTGGTGCCGGGAGCCAACTTGTGATCCTTTCTTCTGTCTCCTCCCTCACTGTCTCACTCTTTCTGGCTGGTGAGAAGCTAGGACCACTTGACTGCAACTGTTCTCCTGTTGCTCTGATGCCCATTGTGTTGGCCAGTGTCAGCTTGTGTCCAAATCTTTTCAGAAAGGACGTTTTTCAAATGCATTCTGTCAAAAAAGACTAAATCCTCGGTGATGGTTCATCTTAACTGTCAACTTGATTGCACTTAGGATCACCATGGAAACACACCTGGGGGGCGGGGGAGGGGGTTGTGAGGGAGTTTCCAGAAAGATTTAACTGAAGAGGAAGGAACCATCTTGAATGTGGGCGGCACCACTCCATGGGCTGGGGTCCTAGACTGCAGAAAATGAGAATGCACACTGATCACCAGCGTTCTCTCTGTTCCTGCCTGAAGATAGGAATATGAGGGGTCCCCACCCCCTCCCCTGCCATGTCTTCCCCACCGTGACGGACAGTAAAGCTGAAACAAAGCCTTTCTTCCTCCAGTTACTTTTGGCCAAGTATCTAGTCCCAGCAATGACAAAAGCAACTGGCAGACCTACCGAACACTGGATCCTAGAAGCCAGTTCTGGGATGTAAACTGTTCCCCTCCCCAAATGCTGTTTGCCGTTCCTATAGTCTTAGAAAACAGCTGTAGGCAGGTGTGATGGCTAGTCATGGGAAGAGGGACCCTCAACTGAGGGATTATCCCATCACACCTCCATCATGCCCCACCCATGGCTGGTGGGCATCTCAGTGGGGCATTTTCTTGATTCCCAGCTACTGTGGGTGGGACCATCCCTAAGCAAGCAGGCCTGGGTTGTGAAAGGAAGGTAGCTGGATGTCAGCCTAGAGCCAGCATGAGGCATTGCTGCTTCAGCTCCCTTCAGTGGTGGATTGTGACCTGGAAGCAATGGATGAGATAAACCTTTTCCTCCCTCGGGTGCTTTTGGTTTGTGGTCTTTATCACAGCAACTGAGCACCAACTAGAATAAGTCAGATGGAGAGCCTCTGTACAGGTCCCCGGAGGCCCCAGGCTGGTCCTCCTAAAGACTACAGAAAGTCCACCCAGCATCAGGCCAGCCCGGAGTCCCATAGCTCTGGGGAAGGGACCTGGACATCCTCTCATAGCCCTGAGACCGAGCTGTTCACATGGTTTCTTACGCTTTGCACAGTGGACAACCGCCCTGGGAGAGCGAGATGTCATTCTGGACCACAGTTGCTCAAAGCAAACTGATTCACCAACACATACAACACCTAGATGGGGTAAAACTAGTTCCTCCAAATTCACAGCTGCTGACAATGACGTCAGCTACTCACCTCAGCCTTAGAGGCGCCCATCCCAGCCACCTGGCTTGCTAGCGCTCACCCACTCATCCCAACCTGGTTCTCTACAGGCCTGGGGATGCGGGTGAATGCTAATTGTAAGTCTGCTTTAAATATATATTGCCATTAAAAGGGTCTTAAACAGCAAGAGGAAACTCATAGACAATAGCACACTCATACTTCCAGAACGCAGATGGCTTAAAATAAGAAGAATGCATATGTATGATGACACACCACTGTTACAGACTTCCTCGGGCTCTGTTATGTGAGAGCCAGAATGGCTTCTAAGTTTAAGGCTGAGAAAGTCAAAACTACGGCAACTGTTGGCAACTTTGGTGAGCTCACTTGTCAACTCTACTTAGTATTTAGCATCACCTCCTGAAGACTATACTCGGAAGGGACCAGCAGAGAGTTTCAGAAAATCAGCATTTCTTGCAAAGGGAGCAAGATGCATGTTTCTCACTCCTCTTTGCAAGATGTCCACCCAAACTAGATGCGTCTTTTCTGAGAATCAAATGACCTCCCAAGTCTTCAGAAGCCAGGACTGACTGAGAAAACAAGCCACAAAAATTACAACAGCTGCTAGCCTGTGCGCTCTTCGTCTCAGGGCCAAAATAGACACCCTAAATGACAGCATCTGAATAGGACGGGGCTTTATCAGAGAGTCTAATCAAACCTCGGAACCAGCACACTCCCCGATGAGCATACCAACATCTCCAGCTGCACAACACAGACCTGCTCTGGGCACTCAGTCACCTTGAGGAGCCCGAGACACTCTCCACAGGCCATAACTACACTGCGGAGTACGGGTCTCATGTGGACTACACGGAGCCCACGGGAGAGGCAGTTTGTGGGGGATGCAACCTAAGTTTAATCGGTTCACCATGCTGTTGAACTTAAAGAGATGATAAAAGACCAGAATTTGGGGTCTTTCAGAGACACCTGGGGACTCTGAAAGATGGTGCCAAGCCAAGACGCTGTCAGAGTCCTCATCAAACGTTACCAACCAAGAGTCCTCCAGACTAGCTGTGACCCAGAGACAAGGACAACACTACAAACTAATGAGGAGCACGGTCACCACCTGTGTTGTTCTGGAGTCCCCAGGCTGCCCCTGAGTCTCTGTCCCCGACTTCGCTCCTCAGAGAGAGCTGGTGATGCTCTGATCTGCCCATCACTCCCAAAATGTAGCAGCCAGCCTAGGAAGGCTATACACCCTCTATGGAGGGTTTTCCAAGTCTGCTTGCCCATCGGGGTCACTAGGCGGAGCGCTTTGTAAAACTGTGACACAGGGCCAGACAGATGGCTCAGCAGGTAAAAACACGTGCCATCAAGCTTGACAACCTGAGTTTGATTCCTTAGACCACACAGGAAAGAGAACTGACTCCTACAAGTTGTCCTTTGACCTCCATGTATGTGTCATAGTATGCACACACATACAAAATGTTTTTATGACATACATTCATCCATCATACTTGAAAGCTTACTACGTGCTATGTACCAGGGATGAAAAGAACTGAAAATAAAAAATCCCAGTGTCTTCACAGAGATGACATTCAAGTGAAATGAAAAAGAATCAAATACTTATTATAATGGTAATAAGAAAAAGCAGGGTAAAAAATTATTTTCTCCCTTTCATTCCAACCACTCAGGAAGTTTGCTAAAATATAAATTCCAGAGATGAACTTCAAGACTAACTTCAGGTATGAGTGCTCAAGCCCCATGGATCTGCATTGTTCTGAGACAGGATGCCACTCTTAACCTCAGACCTGCAATCCTCCTGCCTCGGCCTCCTGAGTCCTAGGCTTGTGGGCATGCATTACCACATCGAGCTGAGGAATGTACTTTCCCAAACTATTTGTTATATTACTTATTTTTGTTGTACATGTGTGGGGAAGTACATGTAAAGTCAAGACAGCACTGTAGTCGGTCCGAAGAGGACCCCAAATTTACACCGTTTCCAGGGATCAAAATCAAGTCATCAGGTTTGCAGAGCAATGTCTTCTCTCCAGCTCAGCCATCTCACTGAGGGAATGCATTTTTAAGGAGAGGTTCTGATGCTGTTCACCCAGCACTGCACTGGGGCCATTACTGATGATGCTGCACAACCAGTTCAGTCTCCTAATTCAGTCACACACAAAGTCTCTGCAGCACCGTGCCCTTGGGTGGACCTTGGCTTTAATGCAGCCATCACTGCTGCTTCCATTTTCTACCCTGACTACACGAAGGCCCTCTGAGTATCAGGACAAGATCACAGACAATAAAGGGCTGGAAAATAGCCAGACCATTGGCATTGAAATAACGATCTTCCACCCTTGCATGGACCAGGGACATCTCCTACACAGAGAATAGGCATATCACAAATGGGGAAATCACCAAAACACAGCAATCAAAAGCGGGGGAGATGAGACAGGGAGAAAGAGCCCTCTGGCACAACAGGCCTAAACAGTGTGGCACTGGTGGCAGAGACGACAGCATCTGAAGACGAGCTGGCCTGGAGCTATGAAGGACTTGCTCCTTCAAAGCAAAGACTTTCTGGCCAACAGAGACAGACCCTTCTACAGCAGCAGCTGCAAACGCTAATTAAAGGGCAGATCTTACACATGTTCGGTTGGGAAGGAGCGGATGCTTCACTGTTGGGTTTTGCTTCTATACTCCAAGGGCTGCAGTGGCAATTTCCACTCATTGTGCTGAAGTCAAAAGGAAGGACAAGTGTGTGTGTGTGTGTGTGTGTGTGTGTGTCTGTGTGTCTGTGTGTCTGTGCGTGTCTGTGCGCATGTGTGTGCTTATGGGTAGGAGGTATGACTATTCGTTATTTAGTATTCTTAAAGTCTGAATGTGTCCTCAAAAGTCCACATGTTGGGTTTAGTGAGATAGTGCACTTGGCACCTCGTCTGGGCCCTGAGTTCATTCCCTGGAATTCACATGGTGGAAGGGGAGAACTGACTCCCTGACCTCTACAAGTATGTCAGGGTACACACATAGCACACACACACACACACACACAGAGTCCATATGATGGGGCTGGGGAAATGGCATAAAGCACAGGGAGTGGGAAAAGCACTTGCTGTACACACGAGGACTACTTTAGATACCCCAAAAGCCATGGAAATGCTAGGTGGGAGTGGCAGGGCCTACGTGATTCCAACATTGGGAAGGCAGAGAAAAGGGATCCACAGAGCAAGCTGGCAAACTCTGTGTTCAAGTGAAAGACCTTGCCTCAATGAATAAAGTGTGGTTCAATCAAGGAAGATTTCCCCACATCGCCGTTGGGCATCCACATGTATGCACACATGTGAACATACAAGCACATGCATATATGCCCACACATACACAAACACAAATATGCATAGGGGAAAAATGTTTACACATTGGCCATTTAACTCCAAATTTATATGATGATGCTATTGGAGGTGGGGCCTTTGCAAGGTAACTAGGATTAGATTGTGTGTAAGTATTGATGACAGCATTAGTGGCTTTATAAGGAGAGACACATGTGACACTCTCCACCATGCTATCATGTAAGAAAACTGACCATATGCCAACCTGATGCCGATGATACTTTCTTGGAGTTCCCAGCCTCGAGAGCCATGAGCCAAAACCATCGAGTCCTTGTAGACTTCCCTGTCTCCGGTACTTTGTTACAGCACTAGCAAATGCACTAAGCATCAGAAGAGAAACTGTGCAAACCACCTCTCGGAAATGTCACCTTGAAATGCTTACACACATGAAATGCTTACTCAATGTGCACCATGACAAAATGCAATGATGGTGTGCTCGGCCCGTGTCTGTAAACTTTGCCGTCAGGAGGACGGTGAGGATCCTCTAAGCTCTGCCCGTGTCTGTGAACTTTGTCATCGGGAGAAGGGTGAGAATCCTCTAAGCAAGGTGGCCCCTGACAGAGATCTTTTTTGTTTGTTTGTTTGTTTGTTTTTTTACTTTTCTGGAAGGGCAGGGTAACATCTAGAAGATGAGAGAAGGCCTTTATCTCTGAGAGTCTGATTCTAGCCTGATTCAGTCATCTATTTTAAAAGAAAAAAAAATCACCTAGCATTTGGAAGGCAGAGGCTGGCCAGTCTCTGAATGTGAGGACAACCTGGTCTACAGAGCAAGGTCCAGGACAGCCAGGGCTACACAGAGAAAAACAAAAACAAAAACAAACCCTTTTAGAGCACCGATCACACTGGGCAAGAAACAGTACATCTGACCAAGTAACTGGGGATGCGAGTTAGAGCGGATAACAAGGCAAAAGGTCGGGTCAGTTCAAAGGAAGCACACAAAACTGTGGAGCCCCCGAGGCTCCAAGGCCCACAGTGAAGTGGGGAGGAGCCGACTCCTGGGCCTCCAAGAACAGGGATGTCCCATGAGCCATGCATACATTAAGTTACTGGGTAGGTAGAGAAAGAAGCAGGAAACCAGAAGGGCCTTTACCGGAAGGCGACGGTTCCCAGGGCAACGCTGCTAACCAGCAGCAGCACATGGTCATGTGTGTGAGAAACACAAACTGCAGAGGGCACCCCAGGCGAAGCTCCTGAACCCGGGGCTCCAGCAGTGGAGACAAACCTGGGCCATGCTCAGTTTGTGGCCCCTGAAAAGGACAACACTCTGGGTGCACTCTCCTGAAATATGCCTCAAGACCTGGACATAGGACAACTATTTCAAACCCAAAGAACCACGACAGCTAAAACACAGGCAGGCACTTGAATCTGAGCCAAAGGGAGGAATTACTATCTTATTCAGCTGTGAGAAAACCCAAGCTGAAAAGGAAAGGACTCCGCAGAGACCCAACAAGGAACAGCGTTAAAGTGAGACTGGGTCTTCTAAGCACCATGTGTTCTAATGGGCAGCAGCCTCCTAAACCCTGGCTTCCAGAGCAACAACATGCAAACACACGCCTGAAACTCAGATAATCCCAGCCAAGAGATTAAAACAGCACATGTCTCACTGTCAAAGCTCTTGTAAGCTGCCGCGTCGTACTAGCGTAAACAATGGCGCTGCCTTCCTTAACTCCCTCCTGACTCAAGGTGGAAACAGATGCTGAGGTCTCCAAAGGTCCTGGGGCCAGTGGCTCAAGTAGCTCAGTCCCAAATAGTTCCTACATAGAAAGGAAATGTTGTCCACAAGATTGCACAGGTGTGGATTGAAAACTGAGAGACTATGAAAAGCTAACCTCAAACAGCACAACAAAGCCAGAATTCCGTCAGGAGTTGTGCTGGACACAGGCAGACAGCACTATGAAAGTGGGTGCAGAGTGTGGAGCTAGGAGCCTGAGGGTTGCTGACTGCTCCCCAGACCCACCCTTCCATTCTTCATAGTGCAGTGGTCAGACGTTTCTGCCTAACTAACTGGGCTGAGAAGTGCCTGGGAGAACGTCCAGCAATGTCTGGGTGTATCTGAGGGTATCTCCAGAGAGAGCTAAAGAAGCAGAGGTGAAGAGGAGTGGGTACCCTACAGTGCGGGGGAGGGCCCGATGGAAGGAAGGAGAGAGGCAGGCCAGAGGCACAGGTGTTCCCTCCCTCTCTCGCTGCTCCCTGGCAGCCATAACAAGCTGCCCTTCTCGACCACGCCCTCCCTGCCGTGATGGAATGAGAACCTAAAACTGTGGGCTGAAATAAATTCTTTCTCTTTAAATAGTTTCCCCCATTAATCTGGTTACAGAAATGAAAAATCGTCAGTAAAGGTTTTTAGCAGCTAGGCAGCATGTGTCCATGTTGTCCCTCCTGGGCAGGGAGGATATTCAGTCTAAATTCTGGCTAAGAGAGCACAAGAGAAAATAATTTCACACATAATTCTGTGTGGAGGAAACTTTCCTTCTCTACATTTCTCTCTTCTCTTACCATCCAGTTGGAACAAAGATATCAACAGCAAATCCGTGAAAGACAGCCTTCTAAGAGCCAGAGGAGTCACAATATGGGAGGAACCTGGGCTCTTAACTAATACACACAACCAAGCAAACCCAACCGGAATGAACTGTTGGGCTCCCTTTATTACCATAACTAATATCTCTCAATATGCAACTGGGGGAAAAATCATTTGGGATAAATAGAGAAAAGAAAACGTAAACAAAACAGAAAATAGGTTCGTAGCTTTGAGCTCAGTCTAAGAGCCAGGACAGCCTGAAGAAGCCCCTCAGCATGGAAGGTTCACAAAAAAATTCAGACACCATGCAGCAAATGGTGAATTGTGAAAAACGTTTTTAGAAATCAGCATCTTTGTGGAAGGACACTGGTGAAGGTTTCTGTCACGCAGGATGCAACAGATTATTTTCATGAGCCAGATCAACAAAGCACATCCTGCCAGAACTACATCCTACCCTTGATAAACGGAACCAGAGACTGGGGTGGATTTCTGCTACCTCTGCCATGCACCAGAAAATGGCAAGCCATGCTCAATGGGATGTCATTTTAAATAAAAATGTTTTAAGCATCAAAATTCAAGACATCCCAACTTCAGCTTCCTCTCACGGTACTCCAAATCTGGGGGAGGGGATCTCACTTAGGCTTATCTTGAACTGCATACTTTATTCTGAACTCCAACTGCTAACATAAAATGATTTGGGTAAATCTGTATGTAAATCTGAATTCTGTGGACTCAAACATTCATCCAGTGACTATATCTTAGGCATAACATCTATGGGGAGCATCAACACACAATTGCGTCCATTAGGAAGGAGACTAGTGCAAGAGACTCACCCTGACTCATGGGGATGGGGTACAGGCTGCATAGCAGATGGTCCCCCATTCCAGGGGCAGAAGGCCCAGAAGGAGATTCTGGAAAGAACATCTGATCCCAGCCCAGAGAGAGAAATAGAGGATGGTCAGAACAACAGGAGGAGCAGGGAGGTGAGAAGCAAGGTGAAGAAGAAAGGATAGGGTTAGAGGTTAGAGGGTTAGGGTGAGTCCTGTGATGAAGGTAAAATGAAGGAGACACTTGGGGGGACGGGCTTAAGGCCTGGTAAACAATCATGTGGCTAGCCTGAATTTACCCAGAGGGTATCAGGAGGAGAGGTGGGGTTCTGACAGCAGGATGACGTTGTTGTTGCACAATGTGGAAGACCCGGGGGAAGACACGATGAAAGCCAGGGAGGTTAACAGAAAAGCGCAAGTGAAAACCAAGGTGGGGACAGAGAGAAGAGACGGCCAAGCCAAGGACAAGAGGTAGAACCTTGCTTTGTTTTTTACTAACTAAACTACACCTGCAATTATTCTGCCATAGGATTACAAGTTAGTGTTCAACTTCAGAAGGAGCAAGCCATAAAATGCTGTTCCCCAAACTTTTAGAAGTGTTCAGTTGACACAGTGGGATTATTTTAGTGAGGAAGCCCTTTATGTTGCTGTAGAATGCACTTCTGGATTTAGAAACTTTCTGACTTTGGAAAAATAAAATAACACATACGCTTTATATCACACAACCTCAGTAGTCTGGGACACAGCCTCAGATGTGGGTAAGGGTTAGAACATGGCTCAGTTGGTGCATCATTAAACCTTGGTATTCTGGGATACAACCTTAGATGTTGATAAGGGTTAAGGATACGTCTCAGTTGGTGAAACACTTGCCTTGCAAGTGTAAAGACCTGAGCTTGATCCCCAGAACCCACAAAAGGATCTCGGATGCTGGGCACGGCAGCACATGCCTACAATCCCACAGCTAGGGAGGCAGACAAGAGGATACCTAGGGTTTGATGTTCAGCCAGCCTAATCTAATCAGTGAGCTTCTGGTCAATGAGAGTCTATCCTAAAGGAGGTGGATAGAACCTAAGGTTGTTCACTGACCTCCACAGACTTGTGCACAGCGCACGCACACACACAGACACAACACACACACACACACACACACACACACACACACAGCTCTTTTTTAAGGAGGGGATAGGAAGACGGCTATCAGGAAAGAGCTTGCTGTGCAAACATGAAGACCTGAATTCAGATTCCCAGAACTCACGGGGAAAACCATGTACAGTAGCACACAGCTTAACTCTAGCACCAGGGAGAAGAGAGAATCCTTGCAGCCCGGATCCAGCGAGAGACCCTGTCTTGAAAATTAGAGTAGAACCAGGTGGTGCACAGCACTCAGGAGGCAGGAACACAGTCACGCAGGAAAGCTCAGCAGCCTGGGCATGGTAGTGCATGCCTGCAGCCCACTCTACAGGAAAAGCTAGGGCAACAGGACCCTTGAGTTGTATGCCAACTTGGGTGTATAACAGACCTTATGCCAAACCACCAAAACCAAGAGAGCAGGGCGAAGCCAGGGAGGAACTTCAATCATATGAAACCAAAGCAGATAGACGGATTCTTCCATATCAGAAACAAACGCAGTGACATCACCAAAAGAGAAAAACAAAAAATCCCAGTGGGAAGTCAAGACAAAAAGCAGTTCCCTGCTCCCTTCCGTGAGCCTCCTTATCCCCACCCAAGGGGACATGAGAGTCCCCGCATCAGGGGCTGTACCAGGAACAAAGACTGTTTCTAGAATACACGTTTTACATTTAAGAACTTAATCCTCTAAGAACCTAAACAGGACCCCAAAATGGACACCAGAGAGAACTATGCCACCATCCAAAGGGCTGAACTGGAGGTCAGGGTTGTAGCTCAGTGGAAAAGCGTGTGCCTAGCGTGCTCCAGGCCCCTGTTCAATCCCCGAAACCAAAAAGAATGAAGGATAGCACGATGCAATAGCATTAAAGATGTCTGTATGGCACTGACTCGCCTGGAACTCACAGAGAGCCACCTGCCTCTGCCCCCTGAGTGCTGGCATTACTAGAGAAAAGACAAAACAAAACAAAAACCCTTTTTTTTGTATGTACATCTATGCATTCAATTTTTCCACAGTAAAACATAGTTGAGGCCATAAAAAGCATATATCTCCATTAGCATTTGCTCCCTACAGAGAGAGAGGAAAGCAAAAGACCATGGTTCTACTTAATACTTCTTCAGCGTACACATTTTTAAACTTTTAAAATTACATTTCTTTATCTGTGTGTGCTTATGTGTGTGTACCTGAGTGGACACAAGCACCACGTGTGTGTGTGTGTGTGTGTGTGTGTGTGTGTGTGTGTGTGTGTGTAGCAGAGGACACAGCTTGTGAGAGTTACTTCTCTCTCTCTCCATCTTGTAGGTCCCAGGAACCAAACTCAGGTCTGCAGCCTTGGCAGCAAGCAACCCAAGCTGCTGAGCCATCCCACTGGCCCAGTCTATGCATTTTTAGGATGGGGTTGGGGATTACTGTGTACATTTTAATTTATACTTAACAACTGTGCTTAACCATGGGGTACAGTATATTTCAATAAATACAATGTGCAATGATCAAATCAAAACAATCAACAAATTCAACACCTTCCATCTGCTTTGTCTTGGGACCACTCAACCTCTTTTCTTCTTGTTATTGTGAAGGATGTAATAATCAAGAGAGACAGTTGCCCTCCACCCGAACAGGACGCCAAAGCTTATCCCTTACACCTAGCTACTCATAGTAGTCTAACTGGTCTACCCGTTAGCCAGCCCTCCTCTGTTTCTCCTCACCCCAGTTACCTGGCAACCACTAGCCTATTCTCTGCTTCTGTGAGATAAACTCAGCCGGCTTCCACACATACATGAGAAGGGAACAAGCTGCCTTTTCTTACATTAACCATGCATTATTACCTTAGCTTTTAAAAATTAAAGTGAGAAATGAGCACGGCGGCGCACGCCTTTCATCTCAGCACTGGGTAGGCAGGAGTGACTGATTCCCTGGGAATTCCAGGCCAGCCCGGTCTGTGCAGCAAATTCCAGGCCAGTCAGATCTACATAATGAGATATTGTCTCAAAAACTAAATTAATTGACTTAATTTAATTAAAGCAAGATTCCATTAAAGGCAGTTAGAGACCATTCCCAATTAAATAACTTTTCACTGCTGCCCTTCATAGCCGCGGTATAGCGGGCTGTTTCTAAGTGGGTCAGCTCTTAATCTTTGGAACGAGGAACGGGAGACGTCCAGTCAGAAAATCGACTGAATGAGTGAGCGGTGTCACAGACCGCGTCGGCAAGAAGCACTTTCAATCCACAGCATCTGAGTATCAGGGCCTCGGCTCGTCCCACGGGGACAGATGTGAAGACTCACCAGGTAAAGGTTATTTTTGTCCTGAAAGGCATACTGTAATTGGGGGATCCAAGGGCTCGTGCTCCGAGATAATATGTTCCGCTCTTCCTCGAAAAATGAAACCTGGAGGGAAAAGAAACTCTTTAGATAATTGTATTAGAACTAAATGTGAAGGGGAATGGCCTTTGTCCGGCCTTACAATCTAAATTGATGTCTCCAGGTTTAAAAAAAAAAAAAAAATGACATAGCATGACACTCAGCAAATCTGGTAACCCGGGAGGTTCAGCTTTGCCAGGCCCACGTTTTCCATCCAGCCATGCATGCAGCATCAGTTCACTTCTTCCAAGCTTAAACATCTTTCTCTTTCTCCCCACCTTCACTTCCTGGATGGTTCTACTAGGTGCCGTCAAGCCAAGCCAGGTAGGAGGGTCAGAGAGCCACCAGGCCCAGGCCCAGGCAGAGTGAGGACAGCGGCAAACAGGTGTAACCGCAGGCCAATGTGGAGGGTCACGCAGGAGGAGGGAAGTATCTGTACGTGGGGGAGGATGGCGTAGAGCAGGGAAGGAGACAAGACTACAGCCAAAAAGATGGATGAGACTGTGCCAGGGTAAGAAAATAGTGAGAGGCTGGAGAGATGGCTCGGCGGCTGGGAGAACCTGCTGTTCTTGCAGAGGACCTGGGTTCAACTCCCAGGGAATCCAACACCCTCTTCCAGACTCTGAAGACATACCCATGGTGCACACATACACAAACATGCAACACCCTCTTCCAGACTCTGAAGACATACCCATGGTGCACACATACACAAACATGCAACACCCTCTTCCAGACTCTGAAGACATACCCATGGTGCACACATACACAAACATGCAACACCCTCTTCCAGACTCTGAAGACATACCCATGGTGCACACATACACAAACATGCAAGCAGAACAGAAATAAACACACAAAAAATAAATAAAGCTAAAAAAATATTTAAAAGAAGAAAATGGTAAAGGCAGAAGGTGAGAGAAAAGACTATGGTTTGGATAAGCGCCCCGCCCAGCCCCACAAAGGCCGTGGTTAAAGGCTTGTCCCTCAGTCCATGGCATTATAAGAACATCTTTCAGTCACTGGAGGGGAGGGGGGCTCACCCCTGAAACACCCATGGAGCCCAACGTTCATCTTTCTCTAGTTTGAAGTTTCCCCTGGACTCCCACAGGCCCAAAGCAGTGAGGCTGGATGCAGTGGTGCAACCTTTAACCCCAGCACGCCGAAGGCAAAGGCAGGTAGAGCTAGAGGCTTCAGGCCAGCTGGGATTACACAGTAGGAAACTGTCTTTTTTTTTTTAGACAATGTAGCCACACAGCCTTACACTGAAACTTTCAAAGTATGAGCCAAAATAAATATTGTCTCTTTATATGTGATTATCTCACATACGTGTGATAGGAACAGGAAGCTGACTCACCAGGCCCAAGTACAGGGAAGAGAAAGACTCGGGAGAGATGAAAAGTTGGAGTTAGAGGTAACAGTGTGAACATGACTTTCCATATCAACACACATGGAAGTAAACACGTGTACATCTATGCATGTGTCTGCATGTTTATGTGTTCATGCGTATACATGTGGGAACATACTGTACACGTAAACATGTATTCCTTGCCCAATTCACGAAAGAGATCTAAGAGCAATAACAGCCCAATTAGAAGCCCAAAACCCAGTGTTAACGTCTTGGCCTCTAGCTTGGCGGTGGTGGCTCATGTCTAACCCCAGTACTCAGAAGGCAGAGGCAGGCAGACCTGAGTTCGAGGCCAGCCTGCTCCACAGAGCGAGTGAGTTCCTGGACAGCCAAACGATACAGAGAAACACTGTCTCAATAATAATAATAATAATAATAATAAATATCTTGGCCTCTATATTTTATTTTTATTTATATATGTGTATGTGAGTCTGTGTGTGCGGGTGCCTGCAGGAGGCCTGAAGAGATCAGTGGCTCCCATGGAGCTGGAGCTTACAGGTGTTTGTGAGCTGCCCAGTTGGAGTGCAGGGAACCAAACCCAGGTCTCTGCAAGAGCAATGTGCTTTCTACTGCTGAGCTGTCTCTCAGCTCCAAGACCTAGGCTCTAAGGATCATTCCTGCTGAACAAGGATCCCTGGGGACACACCAATGCAGGGAAAGTAACTGCAGGGCAAACTTGAACATCTCTCACCAGACCACCAGAAATGAACTCAAGAATGGCAGGGACCTGCCAAAAGGAGACAAAAATCTATCTGAAGAGCCGCCTTGGAGATACTTTGGGTATGGTAGATTACACTCATTGGCTAAGACAAGGAAAGGCCAGTTCACAAAGTACAAACCAACCGATACACTGAGGGCTGCATAAGGAATGGAATAGTTCTGTCCTTTGAGAGAGTTCTGTCTCTGTAAAATGCGTAAGGACCAAGAGGGAACTCCACATCGAAGAGCAGCAGGCTGTGTGGGCGCATCCAGAAAGTGGCCAGTTGGAACTGAGCCATCTGCTGCAGGGAACAGGAAAAGAGCCCCTTCTTCACGATAGATACACCCCAAATCTACAACCTGGATGTTAAACACAAGCAAAGCAGCTAAATCTGGATTTTATGGAGTAACTGGCCAGCTGGCATTGGAACCACCAAGGTCATAAAGACTCAGGGAGAAAAATGAAGGAACTGACTCAGATTAAAGAAACAGAAGGGCTAAATGCCCAGGTGCCATCCTAACAATGGCATTGGGATGGCTGATGAAACGTGAACAGAGCCAGAGGAATGCACTAGCTAATTTTCTGTTGCGTGGTGGATCGTGGGGAAAATATCCCTGTCACAGGACATATATACAAATACACAGATGTAATTTTGAGTCATTTGGTGAGCAGGGAGACGGGTGGTATGATTTTCTGATAAATAATTTTACGCAGAAACAAGGAAAGGCCAAAACACCAGTTACTCAAGCACTAACCCAGGTATTGTGGTGTTCCTACAGAGGTGTTGTGTAGCGATAGTTGATTGACATCTGAACTCGGTAGCTTAGGAGACTACCCTCAGGAGTCTCGGTGGGCTTCATCCAATCAGCCGAAAGGCCTCGAGAACAAAACTGAAGGGCTGGGGGTGTAACTCAGTGGTAGAGCCACTTGCCTGTTTAGCATGCTCCAGACCCCACGGTCAGTCCTCAAAACTGCCAAAACAAATAAAATAATTGGGAGTTTAAAAAAAGAACAGGAGGCTGAAGAGATGGCACAGCAGTTAAGAGCACTGGCTGTTCATCCCGAGACCCTGAGTTCAACTCCCAGCACCCGCGTGACAGCTCACTCCTGTCTGTAACTGCAGTCCCGTGGGATCCAGGACCCTCTGCTGCTGTGCACATGTACATGCAGACAAAACACCTTTAACAAAAACATAAACAAATAAACCTTTTTAAAAAATTAAAAATTGTCAGGTTGTGGTGGCGCACACCCTTAATCCCAGCACTCAGGAGGCAGTGGCAGGCGCATCTCTGTAAATTCGAGGCCAGACTGGTCTACAGAGCTGGTGCCAGGACAGGCTCCAAAGCTACACAGGGAAACCCTATCTTGGAAAACCAAACAGAGAGAAAAAAAATAAAAATTAAAAAAAAAGAACAAAATTGCAGTTTCCCTAAATGGGGGGAAGGCAGGTGCTTCAAGACTATTGCAGGCTGGAGAGACAGTTCAGTGGTTAGCATGCTAGCTACCCAAGCATGAGAACCTGAGTTGGTATCTTAGCACACATATCAGATAAACAAGTAGATATTAAAAGGCTGAACACAGCCGGGCAGTGGTGGCCCACACCTTTAATCCCAGCACACGGGAGGCAGAGGCAGGTGGATCTCTGTGAGTTCGAGGCCAGCCTGGTCTACAGAGTGAGTGCCAGGACAGGCTCCAAAGCTACAGAGAAACCCTGTCTCAAAAAACAAAAATAAAAACAAAACAAACAAACAAACCAAAAAAGCTGGGCACAGCCAGGTTCTCCTATAATCCTGACACTGTAGGAGTGAGACGGGAGGCTCACTGGAGCTTACTGGCTGACGGCCTAGCTCCAGGTTCAGTGAGAGACCCTGTCTGGAGGGGGTACAGGGGGAAACGACAGGGAAGGACACCCAAGTCCTCCTCTGCCACCACACCCAGTTTATGCAGTGCTGGGGACTGAACCTGGACTTCACGCATGCTAAGCAAGCATTCTACCCACAAACTACATCCCTCACCCTGAAATGTTTTGAAAGAGCTTGTCCATGTTCCCTACGATCACCCTGGAAACCTCAGTGCTAAATCTAAGCCACTGAAGAAACAGCAGCCCAACCCAGTGCTTTAAAGTGCTGGAGGGCTGATCCTGTTGCTGACACAGAGAGGGGGATAGGGAAAGCTGGGTCTCAGCCCCCAGCCCCACGTGCTCACCGCTGATGCTGCCTAAGCCCTGAAGACTCCATTAAAGTAACTGCTCTCTGAGGAGCATTTCTGGCTGACACACAGCTCGGTGCAAGCTCACCGGCCTCTCCCAGGTGACTGGCTCTGTTTGAGATAAACCACTTCTTCACATCCTCTCTGACGCCTCCTTCGCCTCTTCCCAGGCTGCCCTTCTCTCTTCATACCTTTGAATCCCAAATCCTCATGGTAACTCCATTAGGAACCCTGCTTTTCTTTTATATTGACCCTCTAAGTCAGTGATACATTTACCAATGACAACTTGTTTTATTAGCTTCTGTATACACAGGGCTTTTAAAAACCCAGACCCACACCTCTGTACCACGGTCACTTTGGGTCCTTGGCCCGGATGAAGTGCATCTGCTTGAACCTCGACGGTCTGCATGTGGTGTGTTGCATTTGTTTCATCTTCCGTGCACTATTTCCCATCCAACACACAAGCACCGCGAGGTTGGCAAACATCATGTGCCTCTGCCCAAGGCTCTAGAAACATGCCAAGCACAAAGGCTGCCCAGTGAGTGAGTAGGGATGACAGATAACACCTCCCTGGGTGGGAGAGCTGAGGGAGCACCTCCCACTCCCCTCTTGCTAATCACAGGCAATGTCTTGTCATTCTCCCTCCCTGCAATGTTGCTCACAGTTTATTCTGAAATGCAGAGGCCACATCATGCTTGGACTCCGACAGGCGGCTTCCCACCCTCTGCTGCAGTTTCTGTCTCAAGAGACAAAAAATATCAACAACAAAAGAGGGATCTTTGGGTTCTGTTCTGAGGATTTGGGTCTGAAATGTCCCCCCCAAAAGCTGGTGTGCTGAAAGCTTGGCTCCTAACAACAGTGTGCAGAGACGGGGTCCTTGGGAAATGACTGGTTCATGGGAACTGTGACCTCATCGATGGACTAATCCATTCGTGTATTGATAACTTAATGGGCTACCGGAAAATGGTAGGAAATGCTAGGAGATAGGGTATAGTACGAGTAACAAAAACTCAGATACAGATATTGGGGTTCAGTTGAAGGTCAGAAAAGCAAAGCAGCCAGCCACTGGTTCTTACTTCTACCTCAGTCTGAAATGGCGAGCCTGCCTCCAGGAATCTCAGAATGAGACTGTGTCTGGGAGCTGTCTCCTCCCGTCTTATATTCCTCTCTAGTTCTGGGATTAAAGGCATGCACCACTACCGCCTGGTTTCTATGGCTACTGGGATTAAAGGTATGTGTCACCACTGCCTGGTCTGCAGGGCTGACCAGTGGGGCTGTCTTAGTCTCTGATCTTCAGGCAAGCTTTATTTATTAAAATACAAATGAAATATCACTCAAGTAGCTCTAGCTGGAGGTCACTGGGGCATACCCAGGGAAGGACCATTTTGTTCCCGTCTCTCTCCCTTTCTCTCGCTTCGGTGGCCACATGCCGTCCACCATGATCCTCTGCCACAGCACAGGCCTAAAGCAATGAAGCCAGCTGACTATGGTGAGAAAGCTCTGATGTTCCAGGTGGAAACAGCCTGTTTCCCCCTCTAACTTGGTTTCTCTCACACATTTTGTCACTAGGTAGACGTCTAACACAGGGATGGTGGCAATGTTCTAGGAATGGATGGATGGCAACAGTGGGCTGCAGCGTGGCAGAACTTCTTTGTACCACTGAATTCTACAGTAAAAATGGTTAACGTGGAAAATTGTACCTTCTGTAGAGTTTAACATGATGAAAAGCTAAAGTTATTGAGATTTCCCTCAACTGTAGACCCCTGCCCACCCAGATGTCTTAATTTCTGTTAGTTCTAAACCAAACACCCCTCCACACACACGCACACACACTCACGCACGCACACACGCGTGCACACACTCACATGTACACACACGCACACATGCACGCACACATGCATACATACACACACACGCGTGTGTGCACTCACACGCGCGCGCGCACACACACACACGCACACACACGCACGCGCGCGCACCCCCGAGCAGGACCCCAGGACGTCACCCTCAGCCACATGTCTACCTGGCGCAATCCCATCACTCCTTGGCCCACAGCCTCCATTCCCCCTCCTCCGAAGGACTTTCCTGACTGACTGCCCTTGGCTCAGCCATGACATCGCCCTTCACACCACCACTAATGAACCTGCTAATTCTCTCCCCGGCTGTGGTGCTTTAGCTGGCAAGCGCCTGCTCTGGAGATTTGCATTTTCCCTCCACTTCTGGGGGCTGCTATTCAACCCTGCAAGGAACAGTCATGGGACTTCAGTCCCTTCCACAGGCTTCCCACAGAGCTGGGGACACTATCGGACACACGATGTGCACCAGACTGCCTACGACTAACGAATTACTCTCTCAACTCCAAGGGTGACGGCTGTCTCTCGAAAACACAGCCAATGAATCAAAGGCTGAGAGTGCAGCCTTTCCTCAAAGGGATAAAACACACAACTAAAAAGACAACTTCGTGACCTGTTATCAGACAAGCGGCTCGCAGGCAGGGAACACAGCTGTGCTTTGACTCCTGCAGAGGCCCGCTCTGAAATGGAACACACGTGGGCCCGCAGCAGGAACACCTAGCCATGCACACATGCAGACACCGCCCAAGTACCCCAGCCTGAGGCGTGTCCCTCAGACCGAAGCTCGCAGCCCCGACAGATCATCTTGAGATCCCTAGTTTAAAAGCCCAACGTGGTTCTAAAACAAAAAGCAGCTACAGAGTCCTGACAAAGAAACCAGTGGAAATTTCTGAGGCTGCAAAATTAACCAACACCAGTTTGAGGAGAGCTAAGAACATGAGAGACCTTTTTGTCCGTGTACCCATAATTAACATCTTACTGGATCCTAGACATCAAATTAGCAGGTTATTGTCTCTGTGGTGAACATTTGGTACAGACAGAGGAAGGACCAGAGATTCAAATGCTCCTACCTGCTCCTGGGCCAGCAAAGCCTTCTTCTTCATGATTTTCATAGCATAGACATCCCCAGTCGCCTTCTCTCTAACCACCTGCACCTCAGCAAAGTGACCACAGCCCACAAGACTCCGGACTTCAAAGTCTTTCACAGAAGGCTGGAGCTCCCGTAATTCGGCTATTGTGTCGGAATCTGTGGAAGATGGAAGATTTACACCCGGGAGAAAAATACACTTACTTCAAATGCATGCATCTTTGCGAAAGAGGGGAAAAGGAAAGAAAGAAAGGAAGGAAGGAAGAAAGAAAGAAAGAAAGAAAAATGTATTCTGTCTTCCTTCCCTGTCAAAAGACGTTGAGTCACTTTCTCATCCATCATGAATAATTATAAAATCGGCACAAAAGTCTTTTATCTGTTAAAATTAAGGGCTCCAGAAATTCCAAAGTACGGTTTCCATGGTAGCTATAATTCGAATCTTGTAGACATAGGGAGTAAGAAGGAGCACACATGCCATGCTTTTCTCCTTCCTCTGAGGGCTGCAGGGCAGTGCTGGGGCCAACAGGCTCGCCGGCCTCTGCACTGGCCTCACAATGTGACCTAAGCAGCGTGACCCCTGCTTTCCACCAGCACTGGCACTGGTTCCGGATCACTCTGCTCTAGCTCACTGGGCTCTGCCTGGATTTGTGCTGCTGGCCCTTGCATGGCTGCAGAGGACTGCTTTCCTGGCCTTACTCTATGCAGAACTTGAAAGGGTACACGGTTAGCCCCCAGGTCCAAACAGGCCGACATCTGTTCTCGGGGTTGACAGCCACACACCCGGATGAGCCTGGGACTCTGTTGACTTCCAAGTCCAGTGGCTCAGACCGAGATCCCTGTGGAAAGGACAGGACTGAGGGGGTGGCAGTGCAGGCTCTCGCACACATTTATTCACCCTGTGAGACAGGCATCTCTAGCTAAGCAAGGGCTCTATTGACTCGTAAGTCTGTAAGAACAGTAGTGATGACCTAAAAAATGGAACCCTGTGATGAACAGAGGAGCTGTATCAGAAACAGAGGTTATAACCAAAGGAAAGCAAGAAACACCATCAATCCAAATTATCTTGGGCTAAGGGTGCAGCTCAGTAGCAGAGCATGTCCTGGGTTCAAATCCTAACACCAAAAATCCTTACCCTAGAAAATCCCATAGCTCTGTATCACATTGAAAGCTGAAAAATGAGGCTTGGGGAGACAACTCAATGATTAAGAACATTTGCTCTGCAAGCATGACAATCTGAGTTCAAATCCTCAGCACCCACATAAAAAGCCAGGCATGGTGACACATGCCTGCAACCCCAACACCAAAGGTCAGAGACAGGTAAATCCCAAGGGCTCACTGGCCAGGCAACCTAGCCAAAATTCCAAGCTTGTGGTTCAATGAGAGACCCTGTCTGTAGACAATACGTGAACAATGAGAGAAAATGACACCTGACGCTCTGCTCGGGACTCTGGGGGTTCGCACACCTGCACACTCAAAGGCATGCCACATGGAAAGGCACACGCACACACATACATACACACCAGAAACAGAAAACCAAGAGACTGCTCTGAAATGTCACTCAGACACTGAAGTAGGTGGCCCTCCAGATCCACAGTCAACCAACTAAACACAGATCAAGAGCATTTGGAAGGCCAGCAGGATGGCTCAGTGGGTAAAGCTCTTGCCGTGCAGGCCTGACAATCTGAATTCCATCCGTGGATGACCCAGCAGAGAGAAATCCGCTCCTAAAAGTTGCCTTCTGGCCTTTGCATCCAAATCGTGAAGGACACACCTATTCACATGCACACTATAATAGTTAAAAACCTTAAAGACATTCAGAACAAAGAGCCTTCCAAAAAGTTTCCAAATGCAGAACTTGAGTATGTGGCACGCAGACATCTACACCGAATGCACACCAAGGTGGCACCGCAGAGGCACCGCAGTGGGCGTCCCAAGCAACACAGAATCAGTTCAAGTACAAGAAGGCGTGTCTGCAGGTATAAGCAAACGCCACACTAGTCCACATAAGGGACTTCAACATCTGCAGCTATTAGTTTTGCGGTGTGTGTGTGTGTGTGTGTGTGTGTGTGTGTGTGTGTGTGCAACCAGTTCCCATGGAAACCCCCAAATCTATGGCCACATCATCTCCACATGTTGTTCTCATGATGAAAGGAAGCAAGAGGAAGGCACTCCCCCCGCCTGCCCTTCAGGGACTCAGCCCTGGCAGACTGCCTCCACCACCAGGTGCGGCACATTCCCGTCACTGTGACTTGTGTACCCTTTAAAAGGTCCCTCCTGACATCATGACTCACTCTTGCTCATTCTGTCTTCTGGTCTCTTTCTCTCTCTCTCTCTCTTGTCCCCACTCTGCGACAGCAGCTTTCATTCCCTTCCCCAAATAAACCTCTTATGTGAGATCTGTTGCATGGTACAGTCTCGGCAGCATGGCGTGGTCTAGGCCCACCAAGGTACTCTGCCACTAACCTAACCTTAGTTCTGCCGCTAATCCTAACGCCTTTCACAGCAGTCACGATTGGCATTTGGATGAACTATACAGCACCAAATGTTCATTGTTATCAATGAAACTCCTTTCTCTCTTGCTAAAGTACAGCTGAATTCTCTTGGGTGGAAGGCAAATGTGGTCATACCAAGCTCCCTTGGTCCCGTGGGGAACCACCCTAGAGTAGCAGGCGGATCCACATGCATTCACTGTGAGTGCTGTTGGAAGGTAGATCTAGGATCATGAAGATGGTTCGGGATCTACATAGGGGTAAGAGAACTGACGCCTGCAATTTGTCCTCTGACCTACACACATGCACACGCACATACACGTGCACACATACACACACACGTGTAAAATAAAGTAGAACTGACATGCCTACAAAAAGAATACAGCTTGGACACAAACTTGGGGGTCGCACAGCATTTCCCCTTCGCTCTCAATCACCATGCCAAGACCCGTCTGCCCCCTCTTCCCAGGCTTCCTTCATGTCAAGTATTTGAGTGCTGAATTATAACAACTGAATGTGCTGGCTCACAGCTTTCTGTGTTTGAACCTGACTTGGCTGCCGCTGTACACAAGGCCAATCTCTCTTCATTTTCTGTAGGGCCTTGGGCCCCAAAACTGCTTACGATGTTGCCCGACTCGGAAACACTGGGCCTGTCACTGGGGACGATCCGGCTTCTAAATCACACACGTTAGACAAACTGCTTTGTGGGGAAAATGATGATGCCTTCAGAAGTGCAAGAAAGCATTCCAGAACTCTCTTTCCCCCAAGGGCTTTGCATTATTAGGGTGAATAGGTGAGGTGCTAAAAATCAAGCCCCTGGCTGTTTTAAAAAAGAGAAATGGGGGGAACGCTTCACAACTTCTCCCCACACCAGCCGCTTATGTGACCCCAAAACCATACGGACTCATCATCTCCTTGAACTTTCAGTTGGTGTTATGGGTCCAGTGGTACTGGATATTGAGGCAAACCAAGACAGAGCGCGTTAATGAAAACACAGCCCATGTTGTGGCTTTGTTAGACGGACAACTGGACCCGTGGGGGTGAGGGGAACAAAAAGTCAACCCAGCAGAATCAACAGCTTCCTTCCTGGAAATTCAGACCAGCCTTTCAAGGCCTAGGAATCCATCCTTCACAGAACCCTCAACACCGACTCGAAAAGATGTGCATGAAGAGGCTCATGATGAAAACTTAAACAGAAAACACTCAGAAGCAACCTGACCTAAACCTCCATCAGCACCAACAGTAATCTAAAGATCAACTCAGGACAGCCAGAGCTACATAGGGAGGCACTGTCCAAAAAGAAAAAAAAAAGGCTCATTTATTTCATTTTTGTGTATGAGTGGTTTTGCCTGCATGTATGCATATATATGGTGTGCATGGCCCTTGGAGGCCAGAAGAAGGTGTTAGATCACCTTGATGGTTGTGAGCCTGTGTGTGTGTGTGTGTGTGTGTGTGTGTGTGTGTGTGTGTGTGTTGGGAACTGAACCCAGGTTCTCTAGAAGAGCAGCCAGTGCTCCTAACTGCTGGGCCATCTCTCCAGGCCCACACCTATGTACTTTAATATGTAACATGCGATCATTGTGATACTCCTCCATCACATTGAGCATTTATCATTCCTTGTCCTAACAGCATAGCCTCCTGACTCCATGTATGACGAGGCTGCTGCCTGTGAAGTTAGGCACGCTCTTTCACACTTACCTAAATAAGCAGGTATACACTGAGATAACAGACAGATAATATAGCAAAAACATAACACAGTAGGATAGTCATTTATTACCATTATCAAGTACTACATATAATTGTACATGTTATGTTCTCATGGGGTTCACAGCACAGCAGGTTTGTTTAGAACGGTACCATCATAAATATGTCTGCAATGCACGGTGCTACAAGTTAGAATGGCTGCCGCGTGCCTGGTGGTAGATGTCGTTTAGTTCACTGTAGCCTGTTGGATCTCTATCACACAGCTATTGTTCTTGGAGCACTGAAGTGTGGCGCCCAGCCGCACCCCTGTATCTGGAATCTCTAAAGCATCATCTGGTGTGTATCCTGACAAAAAAATCTGCTCCGTGAGTGCACTGCTAGGTAAACAAAGGGAGTGCAAGGAGGCCGATGTGACTTCCGTGAGCCCACGCACCGGTGCACATAGCGATACTCAGACACACAGATATACACATCAATCAAATTCTTCAAAAATTAAAGAAACAGGGGTTAGAGAGATGGCTCAGAGGTTGATAGCACTGACTGCTCTTCCAGAGGTCCTGAGTTCAATTCCCAGCACCCACATGGTGGCTCACAACCATCTATAATGAGATCTGGTGCCCTCTTCTGGTGTGCAGCCATTCATGCAGGTACAACACTGTCTACACAATAAATAAATGTTTAAAAGAAATTAAAGACATGAAATAAGTGGCAAATACTATGTCACATGCTTTATGTAAAGACAAACAAGTGTGTTTGGTTTGGTTTGAGACATGTGTCACCACACGCAGAAAACAAATAACTCTTTAGAGAAATAAGTAAACAAGCAGGTATTGTAACACCATTCAACATCTCAAATATATAGTTAGGAGTCACTTTAAAAAATACATAAATTATATAAGCTTTTATGTTATATAAGAGGGCACCAGGTCTCCTCGAACTGAAGTTAGACAGTTGTAAGTTGCCATGAGGATGCTGGGAACCAAACCCAGGTTATTTGTAACAGAAGCAAATGCTCCTTACTGGTAAACCATCTCTCTAGTCCCAAGAGAGAATACTTTTTAAAAGAATTCGTAGGCAAGGTGTGGTGGCACATGCCTTTAATCCTAACACTTGGGAAGAAGAGGCAGGTGCATCTCAGCGCATTCACGGCTAGCCTAGTCTATATAGTGAGTTCCAGGACAGTCAGGGATACATAGTAAAATCCTGTCTCAAAGAGAGAGAAATCGCAGCCAATACAGTGACTAGCCTATGCCATCTCGGTTTGTGTAAGCATCCGATGACAGCCACACAATGACAAAAATCATCTAATGATGCAATCAGAACACGTGTGCACAGTTAACCAACGGAGAACTGCAGCTGAAGACAATAATGTCTCCCCTCGTTCCCAGACACTCATTCCCTGCCCTCTAACGGCTCAAGGTCGGGGCATCTGTGGGAAGCACCACTTCTGGCCTCCTCTCCACCCCATTTCCTCGGCAGCTCCAGAGTAAACCTCTACTCCTACAAACGTGGACAGTGGCGGCTGATGGACCCTTCTCCACACGGGAAAGCAAAGCTCACATTCTGAAATAAAAACTCAAAGCGGGTGGGGGCAGGGGGTGGAGCTCATACTAACGTAATCACCGGATTTCAATCATGGGCTCTTCAGGGTCCTCACCAGGAAACCTCTTCAAAAAATATGAAACAGTTTCCCGGAAGAACATCTACTAGAAAAAAATCTCCACTCCACTGGCACCAGCCCCTGATTACACCCCGCTTCTCTATGATTGACTGCTCTTAAGGGTCCCCAGGGTCTCAAACCTAACGAAGGGGCTGGAAGAGTTCCTCCAAGTTCTGCCCCCTCCCGCTGCCAACTTGATAATTTCCATATTCAAAAGAAACCAGAGGAGCATTCAAAGGAACTCAAGTGCCAGTAAATACCTCAAGGACATTTTGAAGATACATAACTAACTGGTGGCTGACCACAGTGGACGCTGTGGTCAGCCGGCAGTGTCTATTGACAAGCCTGGTGTCCTAGTGACTTTGCTGTCACTGTGACGAAATATCCTGACAGAGCAACCAGGGTACAGTCCCAGGGTACTGTCCACCATAGTGGGAAGGGAAGGTCAAGGCCAAGGCAACAGGAGCCCAGGGAGGCTGGTCCCAACGCTGTTAATGTGTTCGGCTCACTTTCTCCTTTATATTGGGCCAGGATACTAGCCCAGGAAATGGTGCAATTACAGAGGGAGTCTCCCTACAGGACGTGAAGATTGCAGAGGTCAGGACTCCCTATAGGAAGTGATGTGTTCATAGTGGGCGTGCCTCCCTACAGAAAGTGGTGCGATTAGTGGGCGGGTCTCCATACCGGAAGTGATGCAATTACAGTGGGCGGGTCTCCATACAGGAAGTGATGCAATTACAGTGGAAGGGTCGCCCTAGGAAAAATGGTGTAATCTTGCCCCTATCTTGCCTAATCAAGATAATCTTCTTGGTGGTGGTGGCTGTCCTGGAACTCACTCTGTAGACCAGCCTGGCCTAAAACTCAAGAGATCCACCTGCCTCTGCCTCCCACACGCTGGGGATTAAAGACCTGCTCAAGATAATCTTCCCACATGAGTCCTTTCCCCAGGTGAGGGAACTGAGAGCAGACAAGGTGCACACAAGCCAGTGAAGCCCTTGTTAATAATTGAATGGTCCCCACAGGCTCCTGTACTTAAACACTGGGTCCCCAGCTGGTGGCACTGTTTTGGTAAGCTGTGGGCCACTCAGGAGGAGACATGGATTTGAGCGGCTGGAGTGTGGGCCTTGAAGCTCACAGACTTCTCCTGCCCAAGCTCGTGGCTTCCTGGTCAGCACTCTGTGACAAGGGGTTGCCACGTGGCCCCTGCCACCGCTCCTCTGCGTGAACTCTATCACACCGTGAGCCAAAACGAGCCTCTTTTCTCTTCGTTTGCGTCTGTTAGACGGCTACTCCGTCACCACGGCAAGGAAAGTGGGCTCGCCGGTTTTCCTTCCTCAGCACCCACACAGAGCTGCCACCATAGGCTGTAGAATTCCACCTCCCGGCAAGAGGCGTCCTTTGAAAAAGGACCAGCAGAACCCTTCCCTCTTTCTCGTTCATTCCTAGCCATGACGTAAGCACCACACACTCTTACCAGGATATGTTGCCTCGTCACAGGCGCCAAAGACTGAAACCCCCAAAGTTCAGGCCCAAAGGATCCTTTCATCTCCCACACTTTGCAGTCATCCCCAGTGTTTGATGACAGTAACAGAAAGCTGCCTGACAACAGCCAAGGATCTTACATCCTCCATAAATTCAAGGCGGGGCGATGGTGGAGGCAGCACCCCAGCGCTCAGGAGGCAGAGGCAGCCGGATCTTTGTGAGTTCAAGGCCAGCCTGGTCTACAAGAGCTAGTTCCAGGACCCCTAAGACTGTTACACAGAGAAAACCCGTCTCAAAAAAAGAAAGGAAAGGAAAGAAAGAAAAAAGAAAACCTTCAAATTCAAAACAGCCTGAGCTTCAGCGCTCTTGGACACTCAGGGCCACTGTGGGGAAACCTGGCCTTCAAAGCTAGAGTCCACATAGGTCAGGGGTTCCCCAGGCCTTTTCTTAAAAGGTCACATGGGGGAAAAGTTGAGGCTCTAGGAAGTCTCATCACCCCTGTTCCAAGCATTCTAATGTGTGACTGAAGCATGCGGGGGTGGCTTTGTTTACACACACAGTTCACAGTTTCCAGGCCCTGGCTTTAGAGGTCACACAGAGAAGCCACAGAGAGCATCAGACCTGATCTCCGTGAAAGAGAGAGGCATGGGTGGACAGGTTGAGCCTGCTTTCATCCCAAAATCTCAACAGAGCTCAGCTTTCCAGCCAGGGCTACAAACACTGGGCAAGTCATCTAGAACATTCCATCTTAAGAGCCCGGATCATGCAATTTTAGCCAATACATCACAGAACAGAGGAATCCCCAGATGAATGCACTCCAACACGGACACAAGATGAAGAGATACAAAACTATCCTTTTCGGCCGCTACAGGCTGGAGTGCCTGGTTAGATGGCCATTTGAGATGAGGCAGTTCCTCAGATCTGTCATGACTGACTACATAATCCTGTGTGCTATGGATGCGTCACAGGACCCTGGCTCGCCCAGTAGCACCTCTGCCCCGGCTGTGGCAACCTGAAGGGTCTCCCAGTGCTTCTCTAAGAGACGCTAAAGGAGCAGGATGCCCACTGACTGAAATCACTAGTGGAAAATATTAGCAAATGCGGCATCGGCATCAACACCCAACTGCCCCAACACACGGGAGGCGAGCAAAATCAGAAATGCAGTCAAAGTCAGCTGAGCCATGACATTCAGAGGCCCTAGGTCACCCTGCCTTCATCAGCTGCTTCTCCAGGTCTTACGACATCAGTGGTATAAACAAAACAATCCAGCTAGCTCGTGGTGTAGCTCACTGGCACAGCATGTGCACACCGTGAATGAGTGGGGAAGGAAGAGGAGGAAAGAGGAGAGAAGGAAGGAGAGAAAGGAGGGGGAGAGCAAAGAGGAGACACCAGATTCAGAATCATCACCGCTTCGTCTATTATCATGATTTTAAACAAATTATCTTACTGAATTTAAACACAATGGCCCCTAGGCACTGCACCTACTCCGCCTGAAGGACAGGTTAGCTCAGAGTATAAGAACAGAGCTAAGTCCCTGGGACCGGTCATGCCTGAAGGAAGCACCCTTGGATTTCTGTCCCATGAGTCAACATAATTCCCTTTTGAACTAAATCTGTCCCTTGTAGTGAGAAGCCAGACTTAAGTCTGGTCTCCAGGTTACAACCATACAATCTGTATACCCCCCGGGTCAGTCTTAGGCAGACTGTGGTTTTCTGTAGCTTCCGCCCACGTCTCCTGCCTCCAGCATCCTGGCTTCCTCCACAGGGGAGATGTGGAGACCGAGTTCCCCGACTTACACTTCTGGACAAAGCTGCTCACGTGCTTCATCTTCATCAGGGCGGGCTGGCTACACTCTTCAAAGAGAACAAAGAGGCCGTCTAAGATCCCTTCCCGGGAAAGAGCAGACTGCTGCTGTTGAATCACGGGGGGCGGTTTCCCCTAAAAATGGCAAACAGCAGATGGAGATTCTGTCAATAATGAAAAGCTCTGATCAATAAAATCCACGCAGAGTAAATCACAAGCGCCCAGTTCAACTACCTGCTCACAACTCGCGGGCAAGGATTCTGCGCCCATTAAGTGATTATTTGCATAGGTCCATTGCTGCAGGGTTTTTCACCTGCATCTGGGGAAGAAAGATTTGACGAAAGCAGCGTCCCTGTAAATGGTCATTCCTGCCTGGAGTCTGAGCTTCATGGGAACAGTTACTGTGGCCCCCGCAAATGTTGAGATGATACCACATCTCCTCAATAGGAAACAATGATTGACACCCCCTCCCCATGTGGTTGGACGCCTGCTAACACAACTTCAGCCTCTTTTAATTCATCTCAAGTAGCAGAAATGGATGCCTACCGTGAAGCCGAATTTATTCATGATCTGTGGGATCAGATACAGATTGGCAGACTGTGTCTAGCCCACAAACATGTTTTGTTTGGCTTGAAGTATTTAAAATAATTTGAATTATCTGCCAATATTTTTAAAATTTTTAAATCAGATTTTATACACACACACACACACACACACACACATCAGAATGTCTGTCTTTTCCTGAAGCGCCAATGGATCTCACAATATCGCCCTGTTCTGCCTGGTAACACAGCAGGAGCTGAGTGATGTCGCCCTCTTGGTGGGTGCTAAAGTTCACTGTAGATTTGACTTGCGGTCTTCTGTCTGGCCAGCTTGAATCATTTATGCCCACTGTCTGGCCTCTCAAGACCTGAGTTGGCAAACCCTGGTTTAGAGCAATGATTCCCGTGTGAGGCCACGAATTACGGGGCAATCTCTCTGTAAAAACAGCTAAAGGAGGGAGGCACAGAAAGGAGATTTTTAAGAGTTCAGGGGCTAGGGTGATGGCTCAGTTGGTAAAGTACCCATCACACAAGAATAAAGACTCCAGAACCCATGTAAAGTATCTGGGCACAGTGGTAAGTGCCTGTCACCCCAACACTGGGGATGGAACATGGATTCCTGAAGCTTACTGGCCAGCTCATCCAGTGGAATTGATGAGCCATGAAAGATCCTATCTCAAAATGTTACAGCGGAGATCAGCCAAGGAAATCTATTCAATGTCTACGGCTGCATATACACGCATGCATGCATGCGTGTACACGCACCCACATGCACACACTCCAAAGAAATGTACCCAATGTCTATGGCTGCCTACACACACATACACACACACACACAAGGGAATACACCCGATGTCTACAGCTGGCCTACCCACACACACACCTAGGAAATACACCCAATGGCTATGGCTGGCCTACACACACACACACACACACACACACACACACACCAAGGAAATCCACTCAATGTCTACAGCTGCCTACACACACACATACACAATTTCAATGCATTGTCATGCCTACAATCCTAGCACGGGAAAGGCTGAGGCAGGAGGATTATGAGTTCAAAAGATGAATAACTCTTTCTCAAAGAAAAAAGGAGGAGGGACAAAAGAGAGCCACTACCGGCTCCTGGCACAAGCCACATGTCCCTCGGAATCCACCATCCATTCGCACAGGTGCCGTCCCCGAGACTCGCGGCACAAAGGGCAGTGCGCTGGCTCAGGGCACAACTTCCAGACACCACACATACTTTGCCTTGGTTCTTGTTTGAGAAGGCAGTTGCCATGCACAGAAGGTTAGGCGACATTTAGGGTTTGGCACCAAACAAGACCCGTGCCTGAATTATAAACACCTCTGTTGGAGGTAGTCAGACCAGGCCCACTCTTTTACACTGAGTCCACAACAAATTTGGTGCCACAATGGCAAAGCTGAAGAGCTGCCTCCAATGACTCACACAATGGAAAACCTTTTATTATTTGGGGGAGAGGGGAAAAAAGAAGTCCAAGATAGCCTAGGTAAATGAATAAGTAAATAAATACATGGAGAGGCCACATGATGGCAGGGTAAGGGCTCAAGCTTGCCGTGAAGCCTAATGAGTTGAGTTTGGTGCCTGGAATACATGTAAAAAGTAAGATATGGGGGGAACATCTACGACCCTAGCAATCCTCCTGGAAAGTGGGAGAGGGAGGCAGGAGAGTCCGCAGAAGTATGTAAGTCAGCAAGCCAGGAATACAGTCGGCAAAACGAGAGAGACCCTGCCTCAAAACACTGGGACACGACTCCTCCAGACTCCTCTAAGTTACACTGTGATACCCATGCACAATGGCACGTGTACATGTGCGCCCAGGAATAAATAATTCCATTTAAAAATAAACAGCCAGCAGGGCAGGGGTTGCACACGCCTTTAATCCTTTAATCCCAGCATTGGGAGGCAGAGGCAGGTGGGATCTATGTGAGTTCGAAGCCAGCCTGGTCTACAGAGCTAGTTCCAGGACAGGCTCCAAAGCTACAGAGAAACCCTGGCTTGGAAAACAAGAAACAAAAAAACAAAAGAAACAAAGAAAACAAACAAACAAACAAACCAGCCAGCCTCAATCAGGTGATGGGACAGAGGTAGCTGACTTCCCAGGGGAGGCCTTATCCTCTCTGGGGAGCCGATGAGGATGGGGTGGGAGGAAGGTGGGAGGACTGGAATTGGTTTATAAAATAAATAAATTTATTTAAAAAAAATAAAATAAAATAAATAAGCAAGGTTGCCTTAGTGAGCAGTCAGTGCCTAGATTCTACTGACCCTGGTGTAATCTCAGTGGATTGTGGACTGAGCAACCACAGCCGATGCCATGGGGTGAAGCAAAGCCACCCACTGAAGCACAGCCAACCTGCTGGGCTTTGTTGTCTGTTTGCTTGCTTGCTTGTTTGTTCGTTTGTTTGGAAACAAGGTCTCATTGTGTAGTTCTGGCCGGCCTTCACCTCACAGAGATCCACCAGCCTCTACCTCCCAAGAGCTGGGATTAAAGGCATGCACCACCATGCCTGCTGGAAAACCTGCAAAATCCTAGGAAAAAGACATCACTATACCTTTAAACGGTAGGGCCTGTTACACAACACTGGGCAGCATAAAGCAGCAGCTGCATCTGAACCACGAGAGAATCACAAAAGGAGAGAATCTTTGGCCCTATTACCAATCTCCCAAATTAAAATTTTCTAGACTACAGTTTAGAACTGATTTTAATAAATCCTCCAGGAGACTGGGTCAAGTTGGGAAGTGCTGGGCCTTCCTGGGTCTTCCTGCCTGACCCTTCACCTGAGAGTTAAACCCAAGTAGATGGGGTTCAAGTAGACTCCAGGAGGCTTAAGCCCCATCGTACCTTCTCCGAAAGCTCAGGGGACACAAACTTGGAAATGGCCCTTTGTTCTGACGCTTTTTCCTCCTCTCTGCATGTTTCTTAAATTCTCTGTCTTCAGGAAATGAAAAGACCAGAAAGTAATGGCTTTTTCCTTTCATTTGTTTTCTACATCCTTGCTTGGCAAAATAAAAAGCTGGCAAAGCCCTGGCCGCCTGGTGATTTGTGAGATTTCTGTGGCTCTGGAAGTCAGCCAAGCACCAAAACAGAAGTGCCCTGTGTAGGAGGGAGCCACACGTCTGAGACCTCGTCTAAAGGACATACCTTAATAGAAAACAAACCAGCCACTGTATCCAACCGCCAGGGTGGCAGCCCAGCATGGGGACAGCACAGCAGCCTCAGGAGGCACATGGGGCTCATGTCTGGGGTACCCACTTTGCCACAACCTTTCCTGGGGCAGGGGGCACTCACTGCTAGCATCTGTATGTGGTTTACCCTCCAGGGGTTCATGGGCTGCAAGTTTGGACCTCAGTGTCAAGTGGTGGGAGCGTCAAAAGGTGGGGTGAGACCCTGTAGGAGGCTCTCTAGTCTTCAAGATGGGGTGAGACACTTATCTGCTCTCCAAGATACAAAATGTTTTTCTTAACCTCAGGAGCTGGGAGCAGGAAGTTAGAAAGGGAGTAGGCCTGGTCTTTTACTTTCTGTCTTGCCCATGTGATTTCTGCACATGCCCCTGCCAGTACAGTGCCATTTGTTACCAGGCCTCAGCAGAGCCAAGCAGAGCCAAGCAGAAGCCAGTGGCATACTCTTGAGTCTACAGAACTGTGAACTATGTAACCTCTTCTGTTTATAAAGTACAAACTCTTGGGTACATTGTTATAAGAAAAAAAGAATCAACTAAAGTCACTCAGCATTAAAAAGAGATGTAATGAAAGTGTCCTGGCTTGCTTTCTACGGCTGTGACAAACACTGTGACCAAGGCAAATGGGCAGGAAAGGGCATCTTTCAGCTTACTGCCCATCACGGAGGCAAGTCAGAGAACTGGAGGGAGAAACTGAATCAGAAGTCATGGAAGAATGCTGCTTACTGGCTAGCTCCTGGGGCCTTGCTCGCTCTGACCCTCCCACAAGCTTGCCTACAGTAGACCAAGCTGATGAAGCATTTTTTCAGTTGAGGTTCCTTCTTCCTAGATGGATGACTCTAGTGTGTCAAACTGACCACAAAAAAAAAAAAATTGGCACCAAAGGTTTTACCCAGAATCCTTCCCATAAGACATTTAAACATAAAACATGGTGGAGCAACTCTGTCTGACACACGCTAGTAATGTGCCTTAGAAATCAGACAGTCCCAATGTCACCTGAGTGTCATACAAGATGCGTGACTTTGGACCCCACGTTCCTCCTGTTCACGCTGTAAATAACAACCGTTTGTTATGAGGCTGAATCGAGAACCATAACTGTGTCAACATCAGCACTAAGCCCCTTTTTCAATTTTTATTTTATGTGTGCAGGTGTTTTTCCTGCACGCTTGGTGCCCTCGGAAGCTAGAAGAGGGAATCAGATCCCCTGGCACTGGAGTTATAGCCAGCTCTGAGCCGCCGTGTGGGAGCTAGGAACTGAACTGGGGTCCTCTGGAAGAGCAACAGTGCTCTCAATGGCTGAGCCGTCTCCACAAATGAGGACTTGTTTTGGTTTTAGTTAGGCGTCTGTTTTAAGTAAAGCCGTCAAGGGTCCTGTATGTGACAGCATTCAGACACTGAGGTCACAGATAGAGCACTCATCTCTGAGAACTGTCTTATGATTTAAAACAAGAACATTTCCACAGCACACCCCAAGTTACCAAGCTGTTCCCACTGTTTCCACGTTCCCCCCCCCCGAGGGGGGCGGGGAATGTCAGCAAGAATATTGCCAGTCATCATACAGACATCCCATGTAAGATCATGTAAGACATGAGATCATCATGACTGTGACCACAGTGTGTGCAATGACCTATGTTGCCAACAGAACACAATTTAGGGCGGCTTTCTGCACACACCCGTGAGGGATTATCTAGATTGCATTCACTGAATGTGAAGACCCATCTCAACTGTGGGCTGGACAAGGTTGTTCCCCAAGCAGGGGACCCCAGACTGTGTAAACTTAGCAATAGCAGCATGACTGCCGATGATGTCACGTGACCGGCCCCCTGCCCTGACGGACTGTCATGGGCCCAAACCAGAGCACCCTGCCACAGAGACACAAAGAGAAACTGAGACATGGTGCTACAATCAGCATTAACGACAGATACTGGGCTAGAGGACACCCCGGCAATTCAGAGCTTGAACAGCCCTTGCGGAGGATGAGTTTGGTTGCCGGCACTCACATCAGGCAGCTGACTCCAGCGCCAGGGGACCCGATGCCCCTCTTCAAGACACCAGGCACCTCCATTCACACATGCACAACACATTCTGGGGTATATAATTAAAACAAAATGGATTTTTTTTTTGAGACAGGATCTAACTATGCAACCCTGAATGACAAGAACCACAGAGATCCGTCTGCCTCTGCCCCAGAGTGCTGGGACTAAAGGCGTGCACCGTCAAGCCCAGCTCAATCTTTTAAATCTTTTTTAAAAAAAGAATTAGCATTCTTACTTTTTTTTTTCTTTTGTTTTAAGACAGGATCTTACTACTTTGCTCAGGTTGGCCTCAAACCCACTAAGTAGCCCAAGATAGCCTCAAGGCTCATTTATAAAGGACTTGCCAAGAGCTAGGCAAGGCACAGAAAACTTCATGTGGACTATGTCATTAATCCATCAATAACCCGACGGGAAAGGCACCTCAGCTCCTGCTGTAAGAGTAGATTTGAGCCTGGTGTGATGGCACATTTACGACCCAGTACTATGGAGGCTGCAGCTGGAGGATCATGGGAATTTTCCAGGGCTGTCTGGACGATATCCCATTTCAGCAGGACATAGAAGGGTACAGAGTCACGACAGCATTCAGAAGGCCAAGGTGAAGGTAAGTGTTAGGCATGGAGGTACATTTTCCAGCACAGGAAAATGAAGGCAGAAGGATCGTGAGTTAGAAGTCAACCTGGGGTTGAAGTTCTAGGCCAGGTCAGCTTGAGCTACATAGCGAGACCCTGTTTTTAAAACAGGGAGGAGGTGACTTGAAAGATAGTTAAAAGCATTTTTTAGACAAGCCTGATAGCCTGAGTTTGGATACAGAGCCCAGCTAAAAGCCAGATGTGGTAGCGTAAGAACCTCTAATCCTAAATGCCCCCATAGGGAATAGAATCTGAGACTAGAGAATCACAAGTTCTAGCCTCGAAAACACAACACTGAACAAGAGAGAACTCAGTCAAAACAAAACAAAGCAAAACAAACAAAACAAACAAACAAACAAAAACCCAGGATGAAGCCAGGCACACACCTTTAATCCCAGCACTCAGAAGCAGAGGTGGGTGGATCTCTGTAAGTTCAAGACCAGTCTGGTCTACAGAGTGAGTTCCAGAACAGCCAGAGCTACCAGAGCTACACAGAGAAACCCTATGTCAAAAAACCAAAAAAAAAAAAAAAAAAAAATGAGGACAAGACAACAATGGTTATCCTTGGTCCTCCTTCACTCGAGTGCCATGCTGCATGAATACAAATGCACAAGAACACGCAGGCATACTCCTACACGTCCTACACGCATACGTCACAAACACACACGGAGTTGAGGTCAACCTGTGCCACATAAGACCCTGCTTTGGAAAAAAAATAAAATTAAATAAATAGAAATAAAAAGCAGATTCAAAATAATTTACCGAAAGCAACACAACTAACAAACGCGTGCCGGACTATAGGACTACAGCTTTAAGACACCCATCTTCACCACTCCCTGCTGTCCTAACTGGTGAGTCCACAAGCCAAGCAAGGACCCACTTCACCAGAGTCCCACATACATCAGAAACAAACAGGTTAGGAGACTGCTCAGAAACAATTTCAGGACATCTGTCCTTATAGGATGAAGGAAATGTTAGGTGCCTCACAAGGATGTGGTTACAGAGGTGTGGTATTTAATCTAAACAGCAGACGGACAGCCACCAAGTGGGGTGGCGCACGCCTTTAATCGCAGCACTCAGGAGGCACAGGCAGGTGGACCTCTGTGAGTTCGAGACCAGTCCGGTGCACATAGAAAACTGCAGGACAGCCAGAGCTATGTAATAAAAAGAATTTATCTTTTAAAAAAGAAAAAGAAAAAACAAGCAGACGTTCCTTGTACGAAAGAAGTTTGTGTCTACACTGGGGCTTGTTGACTACTCTATCAGAGGACCACAGTTGGGTCCCAGCACCCACATCGGCCTCTTACGAACACCCCCGTAACTCACGCTCCATGGAATCTGAAGCCTATCTGGTGCGGGAGAATTATCTGTATTCTGTCAATCATATTTTAATAAAACGCTGATTGGCCAGACAGGCAGTATAGGCGAGAAAGCCAGACAGGAAGTAGAGGTGGAGCAAAGAGACCAGGAGTATTCTAGGAAGCTCCCTCTGTCAGTTCTGCCCAGACCACCGGAAAGGAAAGATGTAAGCTGCCCTGCTGGAAAAGGTACTGAGCCATGTGGCTAACGTAGATAAGGATAATGGGGTAACATAAGTTATAAGAGCTAATAAGTAGCCTGACCTAATGGGCCAATCAGTTTATAACCTTATGGAGTCCTGTGTGTGATTTTCCTTGGGAGTTGCCGGCTGTGGGGTACTGGGCAGGACAGAAACCTCAACAAGCCGGCCCCTCATGTTACACCTATCGCTGGCCTCTCTCTGTCTGGGTACCCAGACAGACACACAGACACACAGACACACACACACACACTTAAGAAGTCCCTTTGTTCTTTTCTTTCTTTCTTTAACTGAAAGGACGAGGTTTAGAAGTGTGAAGTGTGAGAGAGGAGGCGTCTCAAGGGCAGGTCCAGCCGCGGAACCGTCTGCACAGTGGCACCTTTGTCCAGCTCAGTCCAGTCATGTAAAACAACAAACAGATTCCCCCAAGAATATCAGTCTCATACAATCAGAGGCGATAACCATAACAGCCGTGAGTGCGCATCATTGGCAGGCAGCCTCCTACCTGGAAGAAGGCATTTAGCCTGGAGGCCCGACTGGCAATGGGCTCGGAGGCACTGGCATCCAGTGGGTTCCGCACTCCATACTTGAACTTCAGCATCTCTCCGCCGACGCCGAGGGACACTGGGGAAAGTCACGCGTGTACTGACATTAGGGCCGGTAGGTTTTGACAGGATCCTATCTCCCTAAACACATCAGGAGGAGGGCGTTTCCAGCCGCAGAAGCACTGGGCAGGCACATGGTGCATACACACATGCAGGCAAAATACTCATACACATAAAGAATAGAAAGAAATCGTTTTTAAAAGCACTGACAGCCACTGTTGGGCTAGCCAGACCGCAGCCTGTAAGCCGCTCCAATAAGTCCCCTCTTGTGTTTTCATTCTGTCAGCTCTGCTCCTCTAGTGAACCCCGACTGCTACAAATATCTTACACCTCATATGCTAACTTTAAAAATTATAAAAGGTATAAAAACAGTAATATTCACAAATTACAAAATAAAAACTCTGTCTAAAATAGATGCAATGTGTGGAACCAAGGCCTGAAGGGGATGGCCAGCGAGCCCTGCATATTATCTGGGAAAAGAACAGCGTAGTGTCCCTGTTGGTTACAGAGGTCACTCACTGCTACTGAGGAAGGACGGCTGGCCTGACACAGCAGAAAGCCCAGAGGGCCACACTGGGAGGAAGACAAGAAGACAAGAAGGAGGCACCAGTTTAGACATGGAAGAGGATGAAAGAACTGGAACAGAGAGGTTAAGTAAGTGAGTTAAGATCACACAGATAATGGGAAGTGCCGTCAAGAACAACACAGGTAAGGCTTGAAGGAGGCACAGGCTACGGGGGACTCAGTACTCTTTAAGGAGCCCCTGGATCCGGGACAGCACAGCCCGGGCTCCCCTCCACAGGCTTCCCCCAGCACACCCCAGGGCTGCACTCACTGACCCAGGGCGGCATCAACAGACCCAGAGCTGAATCCAAAAACCCCAGAGCTGTACCGACATATCCAGGGCTGCCCCCATAGACCCCCGGGGTTACACCCACAAACCCAAGGCTGAACCCATAGACTCCAGAGCTGCACCCAGAACCCTGGAGCTGCACTCACGGACCTAGGTTGAAACCACAGACACTGGGGCTAACCCAGCACAACTCGGGACTGCAGCCCCAGCAGACCCTCATGGGCCCCTGAGATCCTGAGGCTGCCAGCCGCAGGAGGCAAAGTGGGCATCAGTATAGACCGGGCCATCCGGGAAGACCCGGGAAAGGGGACTCCCCTTCCGACCCTTTCCACACACACCCCCAGACACACACACACACACACCACACGACCCGAACTCACATGCTGCAGACCCCGGCTTACACTCGCCGCGCTCCGCCCTGAGCCTCCCGCCCCAGCGTTTGAGGAAAACGGCATGGGCGGGTCTCAGATATGCCTAAACCAATCAGCGCTCGCCATCACTGATGGACAGCAGGGGGTCTCCGCCACGACCCGCCCTGGTCTTGGAGGGCTGGAGGAAGTGAAATAAGAAAACCAATCAGATCTTCTCTTTCCTTGACTGGTGACCAATAGGAAGAGGGCAAGGGCGTTCGGGCGGGGCAGGGCTGGGAAGTTTGAAATTGGCGGTTTGCAGGATGCTGTGTTTGGAGTGTAGGGCGGCTCCTGGGGAGCCTGGGGTGCTGTCCTTTGCTGTCCGGGCACCTACGGGGAGTCTGGCCTCTCTACCTGGACCGCCTGCTCCTGATAGGGATGTTAGGAACCAAACTCCAGTCTTCTGTAAGAATGCACTCAGCTGAGCCATCTCTCCTGCCTAAAGTGGGCGCTGCGGTTACTTGGGGGAATCTGGGGGCTCTGCGGTACAGCTGAGCTGGGAGTGTGAACTCAGTGCCGCCCGCCTGCCTTGTCGCACCACCGGATTGACCCGCAGCAGAAAGGTGAAGATGTCCCAACAAAGATATTTAACTCTATTTAAGCCATGATCATTAAATCTCCCTTTACCTCCAAATGGCAAAGCACAATGACCGTCCGTGTATGGAAAGTGCCCAGTCTAGTTAGCAATGGGGGGGGGGGGAGGGCGGGGTGAAAGGTGCGCTGAGTCTGTGTACATTCACCCGGGGGTAGAATGTATTGGCTATGAAGGGGAAATCTCTGAAAGGGAGTTTGGTATTTGCTAACCCTGAGGCTCTGTACACTCTGTGACTACTAAGGATGGCTTCTCTACATTAATTATGAAACCGAGAAATGCATACGAGAAAGCAAGTTCAAAACGATGTTGTCTGACAGAACAGCAAAAGCTGGAGAGATGGCTCAGCGACACTACCTAGGGACCTGCCTTTGGTTCCCAGCACCTACTTCAAACCCCGCACAACTTCCTGGAACTGTTTCCAAAGAATCAAATGACCGATTCAGGCTTCTGTGGGCACCTGCACTCACATCCACATATCCACAGACTCGGAGCACACACACTTTAAAGAGACAGACTATATCACAGATGTAAAATACCGGGACAGCAAAGCCAGAAGAGGCACCTAAGGTTGGAATGGAGGCCTTTCAAGGCACCATGAGAAAGCCAATGACCTATTTCTTGACCTGATGAGAATATGAATGTTGTTTTCTTAATTATACATTTAGATTTTTCTCTGGGCATGGCTGAAGCGATGGCTCAGCAGTTATGACCCCAGCTGAGGTCTTTCAGAAGACTCAAGTCTGGTTCCCACCATCCATGTCAGGGGGTTCACAATCGGCTGTAACTCCAGCTCCAGGAGATCCAACACCCTCCTCTGAACTCCATCAGCACCCACACACATCTCTCACGTACCTCCATACACACCCACACGAAACCACATAATTCAAAAAATAAGCATATAGCTGGGCATGGTGGTGGGCACTTTTAATCCCAGCACTTGGGAGGCAGAGGCAGGTGGATCGGATCTTTCAGTTTGAGGCCAGCCTAGTCTACAGAGTGAGTTCCAGGACAGTCAGGGCTATGCAGAGAAACCCCGTCTCAAATAAACAAACAAACAAACAAAAAGTATTTGTTTTTCTCTGTGTTAAGAAAAACTGTAGTATTCCATCAAGACTTAATTTTTTTTTTGAAATGGGGTCTTAAGAAGCCCAGCCTCAACCCCACTATGTAAGAGAAGCTGGCCTTTAGCTCTGAGCCTCCTGTCTCTACTTTAAGTGATGGGTTTACAGGTGTGTGCCTCTTAAACAAACACTAATACAGGTGTTGCATGGATCAAGCAAAGATTTTTTTCTGAAATTTAAATAGCACCGTAACATCCGACATGATGGTGAAGAGAGCTCTCAAAAAGACACTATTTATAGTGCTTCAGCTTTTCCAACAGACTCATCCGAAATGTAAGACATTAAGCCTCAGAGGTTGGAGAGATGGCTCAGCTATCAAGAACATTCAGTGTTCTTTGAAAGAACCAGAGTTTGGTTCCCAGCACCCAGGTCAGGTGACTCACTACAAGTTGTAACTCTAGCTCTAGAGTATCCAATGCCCTTTTCTGGCCTCCGTAGGCACCTGCGCACTTCCGCACATGCCAAAAAATAAATTTTTAGAATGAAATTAAGCCAAAAGCAGGGACAGCATGTGCGTGCCTGCAACCTCAGCACTTGGGAGGCAAGAGGACTGGGAGTTCAAAGTCACCCTGACAATACACTGAAACTGAGAACAGCCTGCTGAAAAGAAAGAAGGCGGGCGGCGGTGGCGCACACCCTTAATCCCAGCACTCGGGAGGCAGAGGCAGGCGGATCTCTGTGAGTTCAAGGCCAGCCTGGTCTACAAGAGCTAGTTCCAGTACAGACTCCAAAGCTACAGAGAAACCCTGTCTCGAAAAAGTAAAAAAATAAAAAAGAAAAGAAAGGAGGGAGGGAGGGAGCGAGGAAGGGAGAAAGAGAAAAAGGAACACACACAAGTAGGTTAGGCTTTGAACTGGGCTCTATCATTCTAAACTCCTTTGTTTGTTTGTTTCTTTGTTTGAAGACAGGCTTTTTCTGTCCTGGAACTTGCTTTGTAGACCAGGCTGGCCTTGAACACAGAGAAGTGCCTGCTCTACCTTGTGAGTGTTGGAACTAAATATGTGCACCACCTCTGTCCTGTTCTAAAGCCCATTTTTCATAACTACCAAATTGTAGTGACTTCTATTTTTGCCTGTCCCAGCACCTAGCACAGGATAGATATTTATAATATGCTCAACACAGCGGTAAAAAAAAAAAAATGACATCTTGAAATTTGCATGCAAATGGATGGATCTAGAAAAAAAAAACACATTGAGTGAGGTAACCCAGACCCAGAAAGACAAATATAATATGTACTCATAAGTGGCTTCTAGACATAAAGCAAAGAAAAAAAAAGCAATCTACAGTCCACAGCCCCAGACAACCTAGACAACAAAGAGGACCCTAACAGATCTACATAGGAAGGAGAAAAAGACAAGATCTGAGTTAATTGGGAGTGTGGGAGTCATGGGAGAGGGTAAAGAGAGGAGGAGAGGGGAGCAGAGAAAAATGTATAGGTCAATAAAAAAACCAAAAAAAAAGTATGTTAAAACTGAAAGACAGACTCCACACTTGTTTGATAACAATTTGGCTTTCTCATATAGATATACCTAAAGCATTGGTATGTACATTGGGATCACCAGAGGAGATTTAAAAACTACTAACCCATGGCTCAATGAGATGGCTGAGCCTTTAAAGGTGTCCACAACCAAGCCTGATGAACTGAGTTCAATCCTTGGGACCCACATGGTGGAATGAGAGAACCAGTTCTCACCAGCTGTCCTCTGATCACTGTGTGCATGCCATGCTATGCTCTCCTATGTGCACTTGCATGCACACACAAATGTAAACAAAATTTAAAATGTAAAATAAAAAGAATACAAATGCATGGCCTCACCCGCTCCCAGCCACATTCACTCTTCTGGACTTGGGGTACTTTAAAAACTCCCTAAGTGATTCCAGTGTGTGATGTGCAGCCATCCCAAAGACCCGCAGTCAAGAGAGTAGGTACACTGCTAACTAAATAGCAGGTTGTTTTGCAATATTTTTGTGTGTGCAGTACTGAAGACTCAACTGAAGTGTCCATGCGTGCTTAGCGTGCTCCACCACAAATGAATGCCCTGCTAACCTGACTTCATCACCAGTCTTTATTATGGAGAGTCCTCTCTGTAGGGAAAACCTGCTCTCCAGCTGGCTCAGTCAGAAAAAAAAAAACCTACATACTTCCACCTTCCTAGCTTCTATCCTGGGATCAGCCACAATGAAATCAGCAGAAGGTGATGGTCAGGAAATTTTACACGAAGAAACCAGGAGTCGGGACAACAGCTCAGTGGTGCAGTCAGTGGTTAGCAAATACATGCCAGGTTCTGAGTTTGACCTCGGGCAGCGCATTAAAAGATGCCAGGAGTGAGTGCAATGGAAGCAGAGGCAGTTGGAGCTCTGAGGGGTCAAGGCCAGCCTGGTCAACAAAACAAGTTTCAGGACAGCCAAGAATAGACAGTGAGACTGTGTCTCAGAAACAAAGGAGGTGTATGTGGTAGGAATGAGCAAAAAGAAGGAGGAGGAGGAGGAGAAGGAGGAGGAGGAGGAAGGGGAGGAGGGACCTGGAAAGTGCTAGGCTGTCCTCAGATTAAAGAATGGACTTTCAGGCTGGAGAGATGGCTCAGTGGTTAAGAGCACTGGCTGCTCTTCCAGAGGTCCTGAGTTCAATTCCCAGCAACCATATGGTGGCTCACAACCATCTATAATGAGATCTGGCGCCCTCTTCTGGCATGTGGGCATACATGCAGGCAGAATGTTGTATACATAATAAATAAATAAATCTTTTTTTTTAAAAAAAGAGTGGACTTTCATATATTTCATATCTTTCATATTTCATATATTCATGATGAGTGCCTCATATACAGATAGATACACAAAACAGGCACAGTGGCATATACACTTAATCCCAGCACTTGGGAAGAGAAAGCAGGAGGATCAGGAGTTCAAGGTCAGCCTCAGCTACATAGCAAGTTTGAGACCAGTCTGAACTAATGAGATCCTGTCTCATAGTGTGTGTTCATGTGTGTGTGTGTGTGCCTATGTGTGCATGCGTGCATGTGTCTGTGCATGTGCGTGTGTGTGTGTGTGCATGAGCACCTGAAATGCAAGCTGAAAGGCCTGAATTCAAGCCTCAAACCCATGCAACATAGCTGGGCAAGGCTATGCATTTGAAAGCAGAGCTGGGAAGCAGAGCTGGGAGGATCCCCGGGGCTTGCCCAAGCCTTTCTAGCTGAATCCATGAGATCCTGGTTCAAAGAGAGACCCTGTCTCAAAAATTCAAAAAAACCTGGCTTCATTTCTGTGAAATTGGCCTTTGAAGTTTTCATTTCCACGTGTAAGCCAACTGAGACACGACCGTGATGGTGCTGATTTCCTTTGGTGACGCTTACCATCTCTCTTAGCCGCTGAGCCTTTCACTATTTGTCTATTTGTAAAGTTTATTTGTCTTAACTCATTTAATAAATATACCGTTTACCTGTTTAAAAAAATGCAAGGTGGAGCAGGGTGAGTGGCACACGCCTTTAATCCAAGAGGGCAGAAGGCAGAGGCAGGTTGATCTCTGTGAGTTCAAGTCTACCCTAGTTTACATAGTGACAGGGATCTACAGTGAGACCCTATATTAAAAAATAAATAAAAATATTCTCTCTCTCTGTCTCTGTGTGTGTGTGCACGCATGTGCACATGTGAATGAAGGTGCACACAGCATCTAGAAGAGGGTGACAGATGCCCTGGAGCTGGACTTAAAGGAGGTTATGACCCAGTTAATGTGGTCACTAGGAACCAAACTTAGGTCCTCTGCAAGAGCAGTAGTGTTTTACCACAGAGCCATCTCTCCAGTCCCTCATGGGTTTTTTGTTTGGTTAATTTATTGAGTTTTTGTAATTGTTACTGTTTGGTGATCTCCTGATAACTTGTTTTTTTGTTTTATTCACGTATTTATTTTGGGTGATTATATTTTAGTAAGCTTTTTAAGATTTTATTTTTATTTTATGTGAATGGGTATTTTGCCTGCATGTGTGTATGTATACCACATATATTCAACACTGGAGGATTCTAGAAGTCGGATCCCCTGGAACTGGAGTTACAGGCGTTTGCAAGCAGCTACGTGGGTGCTGAGAACTGAACTCAGGTCCTCAGCGAGAGCAGAAGATTAATCACATTTCTACGGCTGTGACTAAACACCATGACCAGAGACAACTTAAGAAAGAGGTTATTTGAGCTTACGGTTCCAGAGGGAGAAGGGTCCATCATTCCTCAGAGGCATGGCCACCAGAACAGGAAACTAAGAAATCACATCCTCAATGGCAAGCATGAAACTGAGAGAAGTGTTGGGGGATAGTTTTCCACTGCGTGAAGATGTATTGCTGTAATTGGTGTTATAAAATTTTAAATGGGGGCTGGAGAGATGGCTCAGCGGTTAAGAGCATTGCTTGCTCTTCCAAAGGTCCTGAGTTCAATTCCCAGCAACCACATGGTGGCTCACAACCATCTATAATGGGGTCTGGTGCCCCCTTCTGGCCGTTAGCATTCACACAGACAGAATATTGTATACATAATAAATAAATAAATATTTAAAAAAATTTTAAATGGTCAATAACTAGGCAGGAGATATAGGCAGGGCTTCTGGGCAGAGAGAAGGAGAAGGAGGAGGAATCTAAGTCTGCAAGAGAGACAGCAGTGGACATGGAAGAAGCACAGATTAATCGAAATGGGTTAATTTAAGTTATAAGAACTAGTTAAAAACAAGCCTAAGCTAAGGCCAGCTTTCATAATTAAAAAAGTCTCCATGTCACTATTTGTGAACTGGTATTACAAAGAAAAATTCCATTACAGAGAGAGAGAACCCAAAATGGTGAGAATTTTTTATTTCACAAAGCCCATCTTGAGTGGCATGCCTTCTCCACACTTCCAAATCCTTGCCAGACAGTGCCACCAACTCGGGACCAAATATTCAAATGTCTGAGACCATAAAGGGCATTTTAGTCAAACCAACACACGCTCTTAACTGCTGAGTTGGAGCAACACCCCCGCCCCATTAGGGTTTGTTTTGTTTACAAGGTCCTGGGAGAGAAACTACTTACTGGAACATGGACACCCTACCCGTTGTTACACCACTGAAGAAAATGTCTCCTCCCCCAAGGGAGGAACTTCAGATGCACCTTCCCTTTAGGTTCTCAGAGAAGGACAGGACCTCAGGAGCCCTCCCCTGACCCATTACAAGATACTGGCAGGCCCAATCTTGAGCAGGTCTTGTAACAATAAGCACACAACTTTTGTGAGATCGCGAACACAAAGGCATTGTTAGACCTAACTTTTTTATTAAAATTTTAAATTTATGTTACATACCAACCACAGTTTCCCCTTCCTCCTCTGCTCCCATCCCCTCCCCCACCTCCTTTCTACTCTCCATCCACTCCTCAGAGAGGGTAAGGCCTCCCATGGGAGTCAACAAAGCCTGGCATAACAAGTTGAGGCAGTACCAAATCCTCCCCCAGCATCAAGGCTGAGCAAGGATTTCCACCAGAGGGAATAGGTTCCAAAAAACCAGCTCATGTGCCAGGTACAGATCCTGGTCCCACTGCTAGGGACCCCACATACAGACCAAGCTACATAACTGTCACCCATATTCAGAGGGCCCAGGTCAGTCCCATACAGGCTCCCCAGCTGTCAGTCCAGGGTCTGTGAGCTCCCACGAGCTTGGGACAGCTTAGACATAACTTCTAAAGGAAGATATAGGACCATGGCGGAAGATGCAAAGAGAGTTCTCCCTTGTAGATGCCCCACCCAGCAATGGCATCCTTCTCCATGGCAGCACATTACAAATGATGACGGTAATGCCAGTAGCATCCAAAGTCCACAATTTGCACTTGAGGCTCACACTTTGGCTGTGAAATAGCGCTGTCAGAAACATGTGGGTATGTTTCCATTTCTTTGGGAATGAATAGCTGGGGTGAGATTTATTCTATAGTTATCATATGTTTTACCCTGCCCCACAGATTTGGACAATGTATAATGGTGTGTGGCCACCTAACAACGTCATATAGTATAGTTTCACAGCCTAAAACTCCTCTGTGCTCCCCCTAGTGAAAATGCCCACTAGTAGACCGAACTCACCTTGGGCTAGGACTACCTTACACCTGTATGACATGCAAACTTCCACAGAACACACACACACACACATATATATATATATTGGTTTGTTTTTGTTGTTTTTTTTTGTTAGACAGGGTTTCTCTGTAGCTTTGGAACCTGTCCTGGAACTAGCTCTGTAGACCAGGCTAGCCTTGAACTCAGAGAGATCCACCTGCCTCTGCCTCCCGAGTGCTGGCCACAAATATAATTTATTTAAACTAGTAGAACTTACAAACTAACCAAAATACATTTTCAGAATTTTAACTCTGATGACAATTTTTTTTTTCTGAGACAGGGTATCTCTGTGCAGCCCTGGCTGTCCTAAAACTCACTCTGTAGACCAGGCTGGCCTCGAACTCACAGAGATCTGCCTCCCTCTGCCTCCTAAGTGCTGTGATTAAAAGCATATGCCACCACCACCAGGCTGGCTGTCTTAGTGGATTGTTACAGTCTTCACTCTGAGCCTAACACTTTCCAAATGCTTTCTCAGCCGGGCGGTGGTGGCAAACACCTTTAATCCCAGCACTCAGGAGGCAGAGAAGGCGGATCTCTGTGAGTTCGAGACCTGCCTGTTCTACAAGAGCTAGTTCCAGGACAAGCTCCAAAGCTACAGAAAAACCTTGTCTCAAAAAACTGAAAAAAATAAAAAAAAAACATAGAAAAAGAAAAATGCTTTCTCTAGGTTTGAGTGGATAGTTTTGAAACTGTTTTCCTTCTTAAACCATCAATAAAACTTCTAGCAAGGAAAGATAACATTTCAAATCATAACTAAATGGCAACTTGCTCCTCTACTACTTGATTATAGTTAATTTTCCATGCGCTTAGATTTTTCAGTTAATTGTTTCTCCAGTAATGCATCTGGGCATCGTTCACACTTGTGACCCCAGATCACTGGAAAGGAAAGCAAACACATTGTCATGACTTTAAGGACAGCCTGGGCTTCATAGTGAGTTTTAGACTAGGCTGAGTACAGTGTGAGACCCTGCCTCGCTAACAAGGTGAAGAGATCTGGGGAGAGGGCTCAGCGGGTAAAGTTCTTGCCGTGTAAGCATGAGAGCCTGCAGTCAGTCTCTAGCATTGCTGTGGAGCCAGGAGCAGCAGCCTGGGCCTGGAATCCCGACTCCGGGAAGACAGAGGTGGGAGGTTTGCTGGGGCTTGGTGGCCATTAACTCTGACTGAATCACTGAGAGTGAGAGACCCTGTCTCAAAAAATAATGTGGAGAAGCAAGTGAAAAGGATACCTGAGGTCAACCTCTGACAGACAGATACACACACACAAACACACACACACAAATCTTTTTTTTTTTGTTTTGTTTTTTGGGGCTTTTGTTTGTTTGTTCTGTTTTTGTTTTGTTTTTGCTTTTCAATACAGGATTTCTCCGTGTATCTCTGGCTGTCCTGAAACTCACTCTGTAGACCAGGCTGGCCTCAAACTCACAGAGATCCGCCTGCCTCTGCCTCCCTGAGTGCTGGGATTAAAGGTGTGCACCACCACCACCTGTCTAACACACACATGAATCTTATGAATTATAAAACAATGCTTCTGGATGTGGGGGCGCACGCCTTTCATCCCAGTGCTTGGGAGGCAGAAGCAGGTGGGTATCTGGGAGTTTGAGGCCAGCCTGGTCTATATGACAACTTAGTACTACATAGTGAGACTGTGTCTCAAAAAATCATAAAAAATGAAAAATTCCTTCAGCCTGCTGGCTTCAGGATGGTATCACGATCCCCAATTCATTACAATACAAAACTCTCAAGCATGTAAAACTCACATCAACTTTTCTCTGAGGGCAACTAGGGAAAAAAATGTCATCAAATCCCTGCAGGGGCCTCGCTCTTCTTCTTCTGAGTACTTAGCATAATCATTACTGACAATGGACTAGAAAACTCTACGTGACAGAGTGTCAGTCTCCCAAAACTGATGAAAAGCACACACTGTCTTGCGCCTTGGCCAAGCTCCAAGAGGACAAACACCCAACCCTCAGACTATGATCAAATCTGCTCCGTGCCTTTCAGTGGGGCTCATCTTAAGTCTGCATATAATAATACTTCTTAATAAAACCGAATCCCACCTTTCTTGTCGACCTAGTATTTATTTTTAAACCCTTCCCTACGTCCACCCACACTCTAGTACTACGTCCATATCTTGCTCCAGGCAGCGATCCTCCGTATCTTGCCCAGTGCCTGGCTCCTAGCGGAACAGTGGAAGATGCCAACAACGGTCACTTAAGAAACAGATAGATAGGAACAAGGTACAGTGCTGCACACTACGACCCCAGTACCTGGGAGGCAGGGGTACAAGGATTACAAGTTTACGGCTAGTCTGAGATACACAGCAAGATTTCTGTCTCCAAATAAAACAGAACAAACAAGGAACCAGAAGGCAAATAGAAAATTCAGGGACTAGAATAATTTCGTTGCTTGTTAAGTTGAAAGACTGTGAAGGCCTCATTAGGCGTCAGGGGCCGGTCCACCCACTCACACATATATCAAATGTCTGCTTTGCACTGACACTGTTTCAGGTGTTAGAACAGCAGGACAAAAATGAAACAAAACCCCCTGATCAGCCTGTGTGTGCAACTCAGCAGCAGAACACTTGCCCAGCAGGAGTAAGGTCCTGCCCCTCCAGCAGACGCAACTCCAGGCTGTGACATTCTTTTTCTAGTGAGAGAGAGGGACACTAATCAGGGCCAATAAGCGAAATGAGCCTCCATGAGCAGGATTCACAGAGTTGGGGGTGGGGGTTACAGTCTTCAATAAGACTTCCAAGGACAGCATTATTGACAGAGTGACATTCTAAACAAACAAACAAACAAAAAACCTCCCAATAGTGAAAAGACACAGGTAGCTGGGGAAGAGTCCTCAGGCATCAGGATGGGAAGGGCAGAGCCTTAAAGCACTGTGGTGGTTCGAGAAGAAATGGCCCCCTTAGACTCACGTCTTTGAAAGGTTGATCACCAGGAGTGACACTATTAGGAGGTGTGGCCTTGTAACAGGTGTGGCTGTAGTGGAGGAGTGTGTCACTGAGGGCAGGCTTTGAGGTCTCAGATGCTCAAGTCAGACCAGTGTCTCTCTGTCTCTTCCTGCTGCCTCCAGATCCAGATGTAGAACTCTCAGCTCCTTCCCCAGCACCATGTCTGTCTGCGTGCCGCCATGCTTCCTGCCGCGACGATAACGGACTAAACCTCTGAACTGTAAACCAGCCTCAGTTAAAGCTTTTCCTTTTTAAGAGCTGCTGAGGTCAAGGTGTCTCTTCACAGCAATAAAACCCTAACTAATACAAACGGTGCTTTTTCCCCCCCTTTTAAGTTTCAAGCCTCTAAAGATTGCTTGTCGGCAGGTTCATTCTGGAAGAATCCATTTCCTGCCCCTTTCAGCTTTTAGAAGTCAACCATGTTCTTTGATTTATGGCTCCTTTTAAATTTCATTTTAAATTTATTTATGTGTATATATGTGTGTGTGTGTGTGTGTGTGTGTGTGTGTGTAGGTCAGAGGACACACTTGTGAGAATTAGTTCTCTCCTTCCACCATATGGTTTCCAAGGAACAGATTTTCCTTTCTCTGTCTTCAGAATCATCAGGTTTGGGGCTGGAGGGCTGGCTCAGTGGTTAAGAGCACGGGCTGCTCTTCCAGAGGACCCGGGGTTAGATTTCCAGCACCCACATGTTGGCTCACAATCACCTGTAACTCCAATCCCAGAGGACCTGATGCCTCTTCTGGCCTCTGCAGACACTACACATGAGGGATACAAATATATACATGTAAGATAAAATAACTAAATCTTAAAAATTAAAAATAATCTTAATAAATTAAAAATCATCAGGGGAACAACTAGAGCATTTTCTCCCTCTCCCTCCCTCCTCCCACCACCCTCCTTCTCCCTCCCTCCCTCTCCAACACCTGTCCAATCTCCTTTGCTCTCTGCCCTTCCCATCACAGTGGGCTCACCTGGGCATGGCTCCCATCTCAAGATGCTTAACTTCATCACATCCACAGCTTCTCTCTGATCACATCAGTAACCTCTACATGGGTTCTCAGGCCGTTAACCTCACAGTCACCAAGACTGGGCTGAGGAAGGGGGTGTGGCTTGAATGAAAATGGCCCCCATAGGCTGATAGGGAAGATCACTATCAGGAGGTGTGGCCTTGTTGGAGTATGCGCAGCACTGGGGATGGGCTTGGGGTTTCAGAGGCTCAAGCCAGGACTAGTGGTTCGGTCTCTCGTCCTGCTGCCTGCCTATCCAGATGTAGGACTCTCAGCTCCCTCTCCAGCACCATGTCTGCCTGCATGGCACCATGTTTCCCACCATGACATAAAAGACTAAACCTGTGAACCGTAAGCCACCCCCAATGAAATGTTTTCCTTTATAACAGCTGCTGTGGCCACGGTATCTCTGCAGAGCATTAGAAACCCTGACTAAGGGTTACCATGAAGAAGAATAGAGAGAGGTCATGGACGTGCCTTCTTGGCCAGCTTGTGCACAAAAAAGAACGTTGTTTTAAACACTCTCACATCTGTTACACTCCAAACGTGCCAAATGTTGGGGCCGGACTGACAACCTTCCATATGAAGATGGCACTCTTCAAGAATCCAGAGAGTCCCAACTGGGGGATAAATGGCAGAGTCTTTACCATAGCTATAACTTTTCCAGGTGGGTCAGTGCGTGCTCCAGTGTATAGCCTTTCCAGGGTCAGGCGGTGGGGCACTCACTGTATGCTATCCAATTTCCCTCTCCTTCCTTTGTATAAGGTGGTTTAATTTAGGAGAAATCCCAGATAATAATTTCATCTCACAGTCAGACTGCCCAAGACTTCTTGTAGGGGTCAAGAACTATGGTCCCATCCCTACTTTGTCTAGCGGTCAGTGAATTCTGAGCAATCTACAAGGCACCGTTTGTGTCTTCCACACAGGTGATTGCCTGGCTCTTTGATAGTAAAACAACCTGATGCCATCCTAACCAATGGTCATTCTGCTCCTTCTATTGTAAATTAGGAGGTTGCCTGGGGAAGAGGTGTTTTCAGTAAACAAAACAGGCATAAGACAAGACATGACCCCCCACATCTCCTTTTCCCCTCCCTTCCCCCACCCGCTCCACCGCTGCTACCTAGGAAACAATGCTAATGAGGTTTGTTACCTCCCCCCCTCAGTTTACCTTGATATAAAAACTGTTTGGCAAATAAACGTGGGTGATTTCAGAATTTGAATGATCACTGAAATTTCCTTCAGATATTGTCATGTGAATTGTATCTTCATTTATTCCCACACCTCCACTCCGGTATGAGAAATTATTTATGCCTGGACTGGTCTCTGGCAACTTCCCAAATAAGTTAGCACATGTATGTATAGGTATATGCACCAGATACTAGAGATTCAGACAGAGACCTCTTTGGGAGTCCTATGTATCAGTCGCTTTCCCATCACCATGATAAATACTTCAAAGGTCTAATCTCATGAGAAAGAAAGATGTGATTTCAGAGGTTCCAGTCCATGAGTAGCTGGGCACCTTGCTGTGGGCCTGGAGTGAGGCAGAAGCTGCTAGCCTCACGTGGCCAGGAAGCAGGTACAGTCGCAGGAGGAGGCCAGGGACAAGGTATTTTTAGAGGATGTGCCCCGTGACCTGCTCTCCTTAGTTAGGCCCCACCTTCCACAGGGCCACCACCTCCCAAAAGACTATATATTCACTCCTTGACTCCATCAAGGGGTTAATCCATTGTTTATGACATAAATAATCCCCTTACCACTTTTAATGGCAGCATAGTCTTCCACTGAATGGCTGCAGCAGACTTTAATTAGCCTTTGAATGATGTCACCTTAAGGCTGTCTCTAGGAGTCTGTTCTGTCAAGCAAAGCTGCAAAGAACAACCTTTGGATATACCATTTCACCCTATACAAGTTTATCTCTAGGATAAGTTTCCAGAAGCAACTGTGTCGAGTAGAAGAACCTGCTTAGAGTAGTTTGATAGACTAATTAAGCTGCCACATTGTATCACAGTCATAGGCATGTACAGCGGTGCTATAAGCACCTTTTTAGACACGGTGATTGTAATGGTTGTTCTGTCTCTTTAAGAGACAAGCCACGCCCGCTCCCTCCCCCATCTGCTGAGGCAGGCTGATCTTCAGCTTCTGGCCTGAGCTCACTCTCTTTTCCGACTTCCTTTCAGAGAGGAGAGGCAGCTTCGCTTCTGCCTTTCCCCCCACTCCTCCACTTCCCCTCTTCTCTGTCTCTTTTTCCTCATCTCTCTCTCTCTCTCTCTCTCTCTCTCTCTCTTTCTCTCTCTCTCTCTGCTCCCCCTTCTCTCTTCCCCCTCCATAACCCCCTGAATAAATATTCAACCTCACTCTGCATGTCGTGTCTATCCATGTCTCTGTCTCCTGCCCACCTGCCATGTGTCTCCCTACCTGGGACCAGCCACTGCTCTGGGAGCGGCAGCCTCTGCCTGGGACTGGCTGCTCCCAGGGCCCACTGTCTGCCTCCACATGGCTCGCCACCACCACTCGGGCCACCCTCTGGGACCGGCAGCTCTCTTTCAGCCATTTTAGATTCCTCTGTTGAGAGTTCTCTGTTTAGGTCTGTACTCCATTTTTTAAAATAGGATTATTTGTTCTTTTGATGACCAATTTCTTGAGTTCTTTGTATATTTTGGAGATCAGACCTTTGTCTGATATCGGATTAGTGAAGATCTTTTCCCATTCTTGTAGGCTATCGTTTTGTCTTGTTGACCGTGTCCTTTGCTGTACAGAAGCTTTTCAGTTTCAGGAGGTCCCATTTATTGTTTCTCTCAGTGTCTGTGCTGCTGGGGTTATATTTAGGAAATGGTTCCCTGTGCCAATGCATTCAAGTGTACTTCCCACTTTCTCTTCTATAAGGTTCAGTGTGTCTGGCTTTATATTGAGGTCTTTGATCGATTTGGACTTGAGTTTTGTGCATGGTGATAGATATGGGTCTATTTTCATTTTTCTACATATTGATATCCAGTTATGCCAGCATCACTTGTTAAATATGCTTTCCTTTTTTATATTTGATATTTTTTGCTTCTTTATCAAATATCAGGTGTTTGAAGATGTGTTGATTGATATCCGGGTCTTCTATTTGGTTCCATTGGTCCTCCTGTCTGTTCTTAGGCCAGTACCAGGCTGTTTTCAGTACTGTAGCTCTGTAGTAGAGTATGAAGTCAGGGATTGTGATGTCCACATAGCTTGTTTTTGTATTTTGCCCTTGTTCTACCAGAACTTCATCCATGTTATAAAAAAGAATCCATGGTGCTTATACCACATTAAAATATATTTGCGGCAGTGGGGCTGGGTTCAATCCGCAGCTACTACATGGTGGCTCAGAACCATCTCTAATGAGATATGATGCCCTCTGCTGGCCTGCAGGCATACGTGCAGACAGAACACTGTATACATAATAAATAAAAATTTAAAAAATATGTATTTTTAGTCAAACTGTGGTGGTACATGCCTTTAATCCCAGCACTTGGGAGGCAGGGGCAGGTGGATCTCTGTGCGTTCGAGGGCAGCCTGGTCTACAAGAGCTAGTTCCAGGACAACCAGGGTTATAACACAGAGAAACCCTGTCTCGAAAAATCAAAACATTTTAGTATCATTGTGTGTCTGTGTGGTATGTGTATATGTGTATGAATATGATATATGTTATGAATGTGTGTGTTTGCTTGTGAACTCATATCATGAGATGTCTGTATGCTGTGTGACAGTCATAGAATAGCTTGCAGGAGTCAGTTCTATGCCAGCATGTGGGTGAGCATGCAACTTAGGTCATCAGACTTGGTGGCAAGTGCCTTTTTCTGGTGCGCCATCTTGCTGGCCTAGTACCATGTTTTGCTTTTTTGTTTATTTATTTGTTTGAGACAGGGTCTTGGAACTCACTTTGTAAACCAGACTGACCTCAAACTCACAGAGATCCATCTGCCTCTGTCTCCTGAGGTGCACCATTATACATGACCCAACACTGCATTCTAATCATCTGTGCAATTGGTTATTGACAGTTGTGATGACCCTACCTTTGGAGATTTTCTTTCTAAATCTCTCCCTCTTTCACACACACACACACACACACACACACACACACACACACAGAGAGAGAGAGAGAGAGAGAGAGAGAGAGAGAGAGAGACAGACAGACAGACAGACAGACAGAGGGAGAGAGGTGTGATGGCCACAGAAACCAGAAGAAGGCATGTGTTTCCCTGGAACTGGATTTAGAGGCTCTTATGACCTTCTGACATGGTGCTGGGAACTGAACTCTGGTCCTCCAGGAGAGCAGAAGGCACTCTTGAGCACTGAGCCATCTTCCCAGACCTGTCTCCATCTTCAGAATGAGCACTGGTGTCCAAGTGCCTGTCTGACTCTCAGCTCCCATTCTTCATTTGCGACAGGGTCCCTCTACGTCATGCCGGCTGTTCTGGAGCCCTCTACATAAACCAGTCTGGCCTTGAATGCCCTAAGAGATCCTCCTGCCTCTGCCTCCAGGTGGTGGGATTAAAGGCGTACACCACCACACCTGGTCCGGCTTCCAATTCCTTTGGATTTATAACTAGGAATGGAATTACTGGATCTTACACAGTCCGTCTTGAACATTTTGAAGAACCACAAATGGTTTTCCACCCTGGCCGCACTTTTGCTGGCATCACCAGCAGTGATGGAGCCAGGCTCCAGCTGTCTCCACACCTTCCACTGCTTATCCTCCACATTTTAAAATATCCAGTAGCCATTCTCATGGGTGTGACATGGTATCTCGTTGTGCCCACTTATTTCATTTTCAAATGTCTAAAAGTTTTTCTTTTCTGTATTTGCCACCCCCTTATATATTTTTAACATCTTTGCTTAGTAATAATCTTTCTTTCCCTTGAAATGCAGGGGTTTCCGTGGCACACACTCATCCCACACGGTAATGCATCCCTATACTTCAGTCCCTGGGCTCCAGCCTAGGCAGACCTCCTGAAGCACCCTGGCTTGCCTTGTGTTTTGCCTCACCAAAGCTGAAGCGCTATCTAGTGGTCAGAACAAGTAGCTGCAGGGGCCGCCCGTCTTCCGCTGTGCGCGTCCTGATTGGGTCCTTGATAACTCTTTTATTTACCTCACCATCCATCTGTCCGAGCTATGAAAGGCTAGGTCTATACAAATATACAGGTAGGTTTTTACCCCAAATGCAAGGACTTCTTTGGTGTCTTCATAATGACTCCCTTCCTAAAATAAAGACATGGGTGACGTTTTAAACAGAGCGAGGTTGATGGACACTCTACCCAGGAAATTATTTTATTTTCCTACAGTCACCTCCTTCAACCAATACCTATTGAATTTCCCCTTCTACTCTTAAAAGAAATCCATAAGTAAGGGAATGTGTTTCTTTGGGTTTGAATACCAGTACCCCATCGAATAGGCATGGAATTTCATGCCTGTAGGCCCAGCACCCTGGAGGTAAAGACAGCACGGAAAGAAGTTCAAGGTAAATCTAAGCTGTACAATGAATTTAAGGCCAGCTTGGGCTACCTAAAATTCCATCTTTAAAAGATACCAAACTGGGTGTGGTGGTATCTATTTTCAATCCTAGCACTCCAGGGGCTGAGTCAGGTGGATGCTGTGAGTTTGAGACCAGTCTGGGCTTTATAGAGAATTCCAGGACAGCCAGGGCTACATAGAGATGTGCTATCTTAAAGAACGAAATCAAAAAACACCCAATAGACTGCATATGGGGCTTGCTTGAGAGTTGGGAGGAGGAACTACCTTCCAGTGGTCTGCTCTTTCATGGCGTTGCCCCTCCATTTAAAGTTCCTCTGATGTTTGCGGCAGAGGTTATTTGGGCAGAGGTTGTTTAGAGTATGTCTAGAGTACTCTAAACAAGTATCTGAACTAGGAAATGGGTCCCTGTTGGACTTTCCCTTCAACTCATACCCCAGCTAGACTCCAAGATGCTCTTTCGCTCTTGCCTCCCACACAAGGAGTTCACGTGACCGGATGATCCCCTCTTTGTGTTCTTCTGGCCACACACCCCAGCTATATTCTTTCCATTTTTCTCCTTTTCCTCAGACATTGAAGAAATAATTAAAAAGGAACTAAATCATTATTTACAGCTGATGGAACTACAAGATGAAAAACTCCAAGGGACACACTAGAAAATTCTTAAAACCATCAAGACTCCCAAGTGATAATCAAATATAAGATGAAAGTACAAAAAGTCATAATCAATAGCTTTCTGTCAGAGTTTGAGCTAAAACTAGGGAGAAATGAGGGCTCTCTGGTCACTCCACGGCACCAAGCTCCTACAAATATGATGAACGAGAAAAGAATCCGGGCTCACACAATACAAACTAGGAACAATGACTATAGACATTAAAGCAAGACGCAGCACGGAAGTCAGACTGGGGAGTCCTTTTCACCCTAAATTAACCGAGAAGTGAAACGCAATTGGCGGTCTGCCCTTGAAGTAGGATTCTATTCGGCAGTGAGATATTCACAGTTGATACAAGAAACAACATGCACGGTGCCTGAGATACCGTGCTGAGTGAAAGACGGCGGGAACAAAGGGTGCAGGCTGCACAGATGGGTTTGTATGGCACATTTTAAAGAGGAAAGACACGAAAGCAATGGACCGTGGGAATGAGAATGAGGAACAACCGTAAATTGTTAGGGAAGTGAGGGGACAACTGGGGATTAGTGGGAATGCTCTTATTTTCTAACTTACGACTGTTTTAAATTTAACTTTAAAAACATTATGTGTGTTTTTGTGTATGTCCGAGTGGTTATGTGCCCATGAGTGTAGTGCCCAAAGAGACCAGAAGAGGGCTTCTGGTACCTTGGAGCTAGAGAGTCAGGGTTGTTTTCTTCTCTCTCTCTCTCTCTCTCTCTCTCTCTCTCGCCCTCTCCCTCCCTCCCTCCTTCCCTCCCTCTCTCCCTCCCTCCTTCCCTCCCTCCTTCCCTCTCTCTCTTTCTTTCTTTTTGGTCATCTGACATGCTGGGAATGAAACTCCATTCCTGGTAAAGTGGTGGCCAACAGAGGAGTGGATCCAGGGTCATAACTTTATATCTAAATGACCAGGTGTGGTGATGCCTGTCTTTTTTTCATTGCAGCCCACAGGAGGCTGAGGCAAGAGACTTGAGAGTGGGAGCCAGCCAACACAGCAAGACTCAATCTTCAAAACAATGTATCTAAGTGTATACTTACCTAAATATCTCCGAGCAGTACTGCATTTTATTGCGTGCAATTTATGTCTCCATGAAGTTGAAAGAGAAACAAAGTACAATTTAAAAATTCACTGACTTTAGGGCCCAGGAGTAAGGTGGGGCAGAGTCTGAGACACCGAGAATGAAATTCTTTGGGAAGAAAAAGCATGTTTTTTTTTTTTGATTGATTTTTATTGAACTCTACACTTTTCTCTTTTCCCCTCCCTGCCTCTCCCCTCCTCTTCAACCCTCTCCCAAGGTCCCCATGCTCCCAATTTACTCAGGAGATCTTGTCTTTTTCTACTTCCCAGGTAGATTAGATTTATGTATGTCTCTCTTAGGGTCCTCATTGTTGTCTAGGTTCTCTGGGATTGTGATTTGTGGGCTAGATTTCTTTGCTTTATGTTTAAAAACCACCTATGAGTGAGTGCATGTGAAAATTGTCTTTCTGTGTCTGGGTTACCTCACTCAAAATGATGTTTTCTAGCTCCATCGATTTGCCTGCAAATTTCAAGATGTCATTTTTTTTTTTTTTTTGCTATGTAGTACTCCATTGTGTAAATGTACCACATTTTCCTTATCCATTCTTTGGTCGAGGGGCATTTAGGTTGTTTCCAGGTTCTGGCTATGACAAAAATGCTGCTATGAACATAGTTGAGCACATGTTCCTATGGCATGATTGAGAATCCTTTGGATATATACCCAAAAGTGATATTGTTGGGTCTTGACGTAGGTTGTTTCCTAATTTTCTGAGAAATCACCACACTGACATCTAAAGGGGCTGTACCAGCTTGCATTCCCACCAGCATGCAGAAGTGTTCCCTTTACCCCACAACCTCTCCAGCATAAGTTGTCATCAGTGTTTTTGATCTTGGCCATTCTTACAGGTGTAAGATGGAATCTCAGAGTTGTTTTGATTTGCATTTCTCTAATGACTAAGGATGTTGAACATTTCCTTAAGTGTCTTTCAGCCATTTTAGATTCCTCTGTTGAGAGTTCTCTGTTTAGGTCTGTACTCCATTTTCTAAATAGGATTATTTGTTCTTTTGATGACCAATTTCTTGAGTTCTTTGTATATTTTGGAGATTAGACATCTGTCTGATGTGGAGTTGGTGAAGATCTTTTCCCATTCTATAGGCTGTCATTTTGTCTTGTTGAACATGTCTTTTGCTTTACAGAAGCTTCTCAGTTTCAGAAGGTCCCATTTACTAATTGTTTCTCTCAGTGTCTGTGCTGCTGGGGTTCTATTTAGGAAGTGGTTCCCTGTGCCAATGCATTCAAGTGTACTTCCCACTTTCTATTCTATGAGGTTCAATGTGGCTGACTTTATGTTGAGGTCTTTGATCCATTTGGACTTGAGTTTTGTGCATGGTGATAGATATGGGTCTATTCTCATTCTTCTAATGTTGATATCCAGTTATGCCAGCACCACTTGTTAAATATGCTTTCTACGAAAATCAAGTTGTAAGACCAGCTGAGAGCCTGAACTCAGAGCCCCTCAGTTCTGTGGCACGTGTTGCAGTGATGTCACAAGGCAGTGGGTCCCCGCCAGCAGGAACCTTCAGTTTCTAAGAAAGGTTTCCCGTGCACCCACCACCTGACAGCCAGGAGCACAGTGATGCTGTGGAAAGCAGTGAGTTTTTCTCTTCTTGCTGTGGGTGGAGGACTGGGATTCGCCCGAGGATAGAGCACATGATGTACACAGCCAGCTGAACTGCATCCCCAGCCTGTGGGCATGTGTGTGTCTGTGTGTGTGTTGTGTGCATGTACACACATCAGGGTGCATATGGAGGTCGGACTTGCTCCTTTTTTCCCTTGGTGGGTTCTAGAGATTAACTGCAGCTGACAGGTTCGTGTGGTACATGCTACCCTGCTGCCCCTAACACATAATACATGGGTGCAACCCGGGTCTTGGAATTCGTTAAGCAAGTGCTTTAGAGAATGCATAACTTCTCCTCTGAGCTCTCTTGTTCTTTCTTAATGAATAGGGAATCTCATTATTATTTTTTCTTTCTTTGTAACACAAACCTTTTTGTTTGTTTGTTGTTTTGTTTCTCAAGACAAGGTCTCTCTGCATAGACCTGGTTGTACTGGCTGGCCTCAAACTCAGAGATCCTCCTGCCTCTGCCTCCTGATTGTTGAGATTAAAGGAGTGCACCACCACCACTCAGCTATGAACATTGTTATTATTATTATTATTATTATTAGTAGTAGTAGTAGTATTCTCATCCTTGAATCTTAGTTGCTTCCTCTAGAGCAGTGCAGGACAAAAGAAGGCTCCAAATCCTTTAAGATATTTTTTATTTGACCATGGAGATCACCAGGGATATTTTCTTTCATAGCACATAAGCATAGACCACCTACAAGTCAAGATAAATTCTCAAGAATTAAGCAGGGGAAATGGGTGAACCTCAGATGGAAGACCTTGGACCACTTTATGCAGGAAGTAAGACAGCAGCAGAGAATTGATTTTACAGAACCCCGTGGTTTGCTGCTACTTCAGAAGAAATTCTTAACGGAGAGCAATGATGGGTGTGTCAACAGGCTCTTTGCACAGTACGGACGAAATCACGATGACTCCATAATGTGTCCAATTTCACTGGGCGCAGAGATTTTCCACCACCAGGGAGACACTGCTCCCTGAATTGGTGTGTTTGGCGTATTTTTAGAACTGAAATTTCTTGCTCAGGGGTGGTGTGGTTTGAAGATGATTGCTCTTCCAAGGTAGTTTGCTCTCTCTTCCCCATTAGCAGAGTCTAAATAAGCCATCTTTGGAAATAAAGGGTTTTTTGCCCTCAAGAGCACAATCCTCGGTTCACTTGCCTTGGCAAGGAAAAATCATTCCTAGCACAAACAGAAGTAATATATCTGAGATTCGCTACCAGCATTTTTTTTCTTCTTCACTCTCCCTAACCGGGGTTATTTAAGGAACAAGACATTGTGATTGGAAATATTCACCTCAGGCCTCCAATGACAAACATAGGGGCCCACCTTTCAGGAGTAATGTATGCGTTTAGCCTTTGTTTTTTGAGTTATCCCTGTGTCTCTCTATTCAACAACATGAGAGCAATTGTAACATGGGCTGTGAACGCCGGCTGCAGATTAAATGGAGAGCATCCGTCAGGTCTGTCTTGTTGGTTACTGTGTGCTGTACAACATTGTTACTGACATATAAAGCATCCCATGCTGGGGGCTGGAGGGATGGCTCATCAGTTAAAAGCACTTGCTGCTCTTCCAGAGAACCTGAGTTAGATCTCAGCTCCCACACTGGCTTGCTCACAATCTCCTGTAACTCCAGCCCCAGTGGATCTCACTGGCCTTCACAGCACCTGCACAAACCCACACACATATACATAAAACATTAAAATGAAAAGCCAGTCAGTGGTGGTACACGCCTCTAATTCCACCACTTAGAGGTAGGTGGATCTCTGAGTTTGAGGCCAACCTTGTCTACAGAGCAAATTCCAGGACAGGAAGAGATACACAGAGAAACCATGTCTGATGTGGGAGTCCCCTCTGTGTGCTGTGATTACCATTAGTGAATAAAGAAACTGCCTTAGCCTGTTGATAGAGTAGAACTTAGGTAGGCGGGGAGGGGATGATGGATTGAATCCTGGGAGAAAGAAGGCAGAGTTGGGGGGAGACACCATGGAGCCACCACTGCCAGAGATAGATGTGCTGAAACTTTGCTGGTAGGCCACAACCTCGTGGTGAAATACAGATTAATAGAAATGGATTAAATTAATATATGAGTTAGCCAATAAGAAGCTAGAGCTAATGGGCGAAGCAGTGATTTAATGAATACAGTTTCTGTGTGATTATTTTGGTTCTGGGCAACTGGGACAAACAAGCAGCCTGGACAAATAAGCACCATCCTCCTAAAAATTGACGCCCATGTGGCCAATTAAATCCATGTAAAACCTGAGAGGGCTTGAAAAGAAATTCTAGACAAAAAAAAAAAGTACAGAGTTTAACACAGTTTCTTGCTGTTTGCTGGTGGCTTGCTTCAGCTCCTTTAGGAGTGATTTTCCTGATTCTGCTGTAAAAAAACTGTGGATGTTTTAAAGTGCCGACTTTCTGGGCTGTGCTGTCAGCACAACTTCTGGCTCTTTTGGGAGATGGAGCATTTGAGTGGGGTTTGTGAGCAGAATGCTGCAACTTGCTTAATGGCGGCATGGACCAGCTGTGTGCCTAGAGATGGGGCTCTGTGCTTGTCTCTCAGAGGTGCAAGTGGCTCCACCATGCTAGATTGTGCAGAGTGAGCAGGCAGTACCATATATATCATAGGAATGGTGCAGCCTAAGTTTTAGACTGGGCTGGCAAGCAGAAAGTACCATTTATGCCATACTAATGGTGCAGTTTAAGTTTTAAGAAGCGCTTAGCACTTTAAAGAGTGCTCCTGGACAGTAAAACAAATTACAGCTATACAATAAAGACAAATCCTGATGAGTCACAGTGTTGGATAAATGTACGTAGGTTTGAAAGAGAGAAGAAAAAGAGTATAGAGAGTCATAAAATAAAGTTAATGCTTTTAAAAAGGGTAAAGTCTTTAAAGAGACAGAGTACAGATAGTCATAGATTAAGAGGAGTAAAGAAAAATAAGCCACGTAAAATGGAAAATTCACAGAGTCTAGATGATGTAGATTATTGTGTTTTCTTTGAATTTTTTGACTATGAAGGAGCTAAGTACAGAGAGACATTTCATTGTATGGGCTGCTAAGCTAAACCAGCATGTATATTATAAAGGTGTCATGACTTCCAAATTTGGGTCTAAGGATATGTTGCTTTGGGAAAAGAGGTTCTTCTCTTGTTTCCACAGAAGATGAGAACCTGTGGATTGCTTCAGACCAATCTGGTTTCATGGAACAAGATCCCCTGAAAGACTGATGTAAACGCCCCCACAAAGAAATTACTTTGCTCAATAAACAGCAGGAAGCAGTTTGGAGAGAAATAACTATGTCCATATTCCCAAATATTGCTTATAAATGTTTGTTTACACTTAAAGGGGGATATTCTATAGAGATGAATAATTTGCTTTGGTATGGATATTGGTTTATTGATTGAAATTTAAGGTCAATCTTGTTATATGTATATTTCTGATTAAGGTATTGTGATTGTGTAGTTCATTTAAAAATTAATGTATAATTTAGAAATATAAGCTAATAGATAATCATCTATAATGGTAAACTTTGTAGTCATGTTAGATGAATGTATAAAGATATATTTCAGTTTGATAGACATTCTTCAAATCTTTCAGAGACCTTCAGAATATGGCATTTAAACGTTTTAATAGCATAGGACTTTTCATGACATGAGACACATCTGCTCCTGGCAGCACCAATCTACTTCAAGAAGAAGACAGGCATTGAAGAGGCTCTTTATGGAGTTGGTTAGATGAACTGGACATGCATGATCCACAGAGAAATGACTGCTGAACTTGCCTAAAAGTGAGATGGTCCTTTGGGATTTCTGTTTCATGAAAGAGTCTGCGAGACATTCTTCAAGAGACAGAAGAAAGTGACTGGCAAACTTTCAATATAGGCAGACCTGTCTTTGAAATTTCCTGCTTCATGGAAAAGTCTGATGGATACTATGGGCTTATAGGCCAAAGATGGGTGCCCCAATGGTACAGAAAAACTTTGGGTGATTGTCCAAGTAGCAAGATGTCTTTGTCAGTTCTAGAGTTTTGGAACTCTGTACTTCCTGTTAGTACACTTGAATGCATTGGCACAGGGAACCACTTCCTAAATAGAACCCCAGCAGCACAGACACTGAGGGAAACAATTAATAAATGGGATGTCCTGAAACTGAGAAGCTTCTGTAAAGCAAAAGACATGTTCAACAAGACAAAATGACAGCCTATAGAATGGGAAAAGATCTTCACCAACTCCACATCAGACAGAGGTCTGATCTCCAAAATATACAAAGAACTCAAGAAATTGGTCATCAAAAGAACAAATAATCCTATTTTAAAAATAGAGTACAGACCTAAACAGAGAACTCTCAACAGAGGAATCTAAAATGGCTGAAAGACACTTAAGGAAATGTTCAACATCCTTAGTCATTAGAGAAATGCAAATCAAAACAACTCTGAGATTCCATCTTACACCTGTAAGAATGGCCAAGATCAAAAACACTGATGACAACTTATGCTGGAGAGGTTGTGGGGTAAAGGGAACACTTCTGCATGCTGGTGGGAATGCAAGCTGGTACAGCCCCTTTAGATGTCAGTGTGGTGATTTCTCAGAAAATTAGGAAACAACCTACGTCAAGACCCAACAATATCACTTTTGGGTATATATCCAAAGGATTCTCAATCATGCCATAGGGACATGTGCTCAACTATGTTCATAGCAGCTTTGTTTGTCATAGCCAGAACCTGGAAACAACCTAAATGTCCCTCGATCAAAGAATGGTTAAGAAAAATGTGGTACATTTACACAGCATAAAAAATAACGACATCTTGAATTTTGCATGAAAATGGATGGAACGAGAAAACATTATTTTGAGTGAGATAACCCAGACACAGAAAGACAATTATCACATTACTCACTCACGGGTGATTTTTAAACATAAAGCAAAGAAAGCCAGCCTACAAACCACAATCCCAGAGAACCTAGACAACAATGAGGACACTAAGAGAGACTTACATAGATTTAATCTACATGGAAAGTAGAAAGTAGAAAGTAGAAAAAGACAAGATCTCCTGAGTAAATTGGGAACATGGGGACCTTGAGGGAGGGTTGAAATGGTGAGGGTAGAGGCAGGGAGGGAAACAGAGAAAGACGTAAAGCTCAATAAATATCAATAAAAAAATATTTTAAAAAATAAAAAAATAAAATGTGATTCAGATGAGTACACTACAGCATAGACTGATTAGCATATTGCCCAAGCCCACAGGAAAAAAAAGTGACAGTTTGGACTTTAATTTTAGTTGGTCTGGGTTATATCTGTGTGCTCACGTATTGGTCTGTAGTGTCTTCATAAAGAATATATAAAAATATTTAGACAAGCAGTTTGATAATAGCTGCTTTCTTTTTAAATTTTAAAAACATTTATGTAGCTAGGCATGGTGGAGCAAGCCTTTAATCCCAGCACTTGAGAGGATGAGGCAGGAGGATTTCTGAGTTTGAGACCAGCCTGGTCTACAGAGTGACTTCCAGGACAGCTAGGACTATATTGAACCAAAAAACAGAAACAACAACAACAACAACAAAAACAAAAGAATGTACTTCCTGTTTACTTAGGTAATATTATCTCCTTCTGGAGTCAAAGAATAGATTATAGTTTATGATAAAACATAAAGTAAATAAAAATATTGTAACTGTAATTCTTGCTTGATACCTGTTTTGTTATGTGTAATTTCACTATATTAAAGTTAAAACTTCCCTTTTTGTTTAAACAGAAAAGGGGATGTGACGTGGGAGTCCCCTCTGTGTGCTGCGATTACCATTAATGAATAAAGAAATTGCCTTGGCCTGTTGATATGGCAGAACTTAGGTAGGTGGGAAAAATGGAACTGAATGCTGGGAGCAAGAAGGCAGAGTCACAGGGAGACACCATGGAGCCCCCGCCAGAGATAGATGTGCTGAAACTTTGCTGGTAGGCCATGACCTTGTGGTGATATACAGATTAATAGAAATGGGTTAAATTAATATGTAAGAGTTAGCCAATAAGAAGATAGAGTTAATGGGCCGAGCAGTGATTTAATTAATATAGTTTCTCTGTGGTTATTTTGGTTCTGGGCGGCCGGGACAAACAAGCAACCTGGACAAATAAGTGCCCTCCTCCTACACCTGTCTCAAAAAACAAACAAACATACAAGTAACTAAATAAGATGTTTATTACCTTAAATTTAGCTGGACTCTGCAAAGTTCTAACCAATGTAGAACAAGTGTTTTATCTCTGGAGATGACTGAGAAGGACTTGCTTTACCCGCATGTAAATGCTGCAGCACTTAGTTCCTTGAAAGCTATATCTGTCGTTGGCTCCTGTCTGTCAGCCGAGGCTAAGCCCACTTCCTTACCATATAGCCCCGTCCAGAGAGCAGCTAGCACAAGCAAGGAGGAGCCTTCCTCAGCAAGACAGCTGTGACAGTGGCCTAAGACCTCTACCAACAGCTACATACTCTCCTGGGTAGAAGGAAGCAAGCAATGCCAGCCACACTCAAAGGGAGGAGATCACACAAGAATGTAAACACAGAAGGTGGGGATCATGGGAACAGCTATGGAACAGTCCTCCTCCATGCTGTACAAGCGGCCCACATCACCTTGGTTCTCCATCTGCTTGACTGACAGGTGCAGCTTCTGCACCGAACCCTATCATGGAAGATATCACTGATAACACAGCTGAGGCCTCTCTGGGATGATTCTTTTATGTTTTCATCTGTCCCTTCTTCTTCCTCTTTCTGTCTATCTGCTCCCCAGACATAGTCACATGCCATGACACGATGCATCGATCAACAATGGACCCATCAGATGACAGAACTGCAACAACATGCTCATCATGCAGCAGGCTGGAGCCTCTGACACACTTGCACAGTGTATCCTGTGTGTGTGACACACTCGCACGGCGTATCCTGTGTGTGATGATGATGCCGACACGAAAAGGCCTACTGCACTGTAGGTGTGTAAAAGTGCAGAGCACAATACCTGAAGCTAGTGTGTGTGTGAATTCTCACCCAGCATGCATGAAGCCCGGGGTTTGATCCCTAGCACCACATCAACCGGACATGGTCATGCCAACTTGTGATCCCAGCACTGAAGAGATGGAGACAGGAGGATCAGGAGTTCAAGATCGTCCTTGGCTACACTGCAAGTCTGAGGCCCACCTGACCCTGTCTCAACACATCAAAGCAGAATGCTTGACAAGAGCAGGCAACAGATAACTGTGTTACCTACCGGCTTACACACTGAGTGCACTATGTTGCTAGTCATTTCCGGGTGCACCTTCCTACTTAGAAAAGAGCTGTCTATTACAAAAGGGTGGGTGCCCTACTAAGCCTGCGGCAGTTCCACACAACTCGGTTTGTCATATGACTTGATTCAGTGATTGAGCTATCCACTGAGGCTTCAGTAAGCATGCTCTGTGAGGTTCATACTGTGACAAAATTGCTTAGCAGTGTGTTTCTCAGAACATGTTACTGTGTGCCCTTGGATGTCCCCATTATCACCACTACAGGGGCTTCCCACCTTTTTGGACAAAGCCCTGTCATATATGGATGGAGCCAATAACTAAAGATGCTACTATCCAGGTGAAAATGGACCTGTGGTTGTACCCAAGATGGGTACAGAGCTGAGAACCCAAAAGGCATAGTGGGAAGTTCTCGTCCATTCTGCGTGGATTTGTGCATAATGAGTTTTGTTACTTGCATAACTAACACAAACATAATAAATTATGAAGCTGAAGCCAGGCATGGTGGTGCTTGCCTTTAATCCCAGTACTCAGGGGCCAGAGGCAGGAGGATATCTGTGAGTTGAGGCATCCTAGTATACAGAGCAGCTTCCAGGACATCCAAGTCCACATAGAGACAAGCTGTCTTAATAAAGAAAAAAATGAAGTAGACGAGAGACTGGACTCGGAGTTGGGAGCAGAGAGCCCTTTCCTACCTTCCGAGAACAGAATACTAAATATATCCTTTGTGAGTTCTCTCTCTCCCTAATTCCCCAAATGCAAAGTTTCACGGGATTGAGTTAACCCCGCTTCTCAAGGAAGGCATGCATCTGGCATCCAGGTTTCCCATGCTTAAGTGATTTTCAATTTTCTTGTTTTATTTGTTTGTTTTTATTTCTGGGATGCAACTCAGGACCTCATGCATACAAGGCAAGTCCTGGACCACTAAAACTACAGCTCTGCCATGCTTAAGTGATATTTGATGGATTTCTCTCTCTCTCTCTTTCTCTCTCTCTCTGAAAAGAATGGAAGGTCAATCAGCCACCCACAGAGCATTTGTCTTTGAGTACATAGGCCGGTTAAGCATCAGAACTAAGCTGCTTCCACAGGACTGAGGTAAATTTAGGCTGTAACACAACAAAATGCGGAAGGACAAAAGGTGGTAAGGATGGGGAGGCTGGCATTTAGAAGTCATGTTTAGTGGAACAGAGATGTTTAAAGGCAATCGTTGAAGGTTCCCTGCCATGGGGGTTGCGTTATGGCCCTTTTACCCTGCTTTCTCAGAAAATCCCCAGCAAGCCCAGCAGTGGCGGCACACACCTTTAATCCCAGAACTCCGGAGGCAGAGGCAGGCGGATCTCTGTGAGTTCGAGGTCAGCCTGATCTACAAGAGCTAGTTCCGGGACAGCCAGGGCTACACTGAGAAACTCTGTCTCGAAAAATCATTAAAAATTGTTCTTAATAAAGCTAATGTAGTACCACTACACAAGATGGTTATAAGAAATGAATAAAATATTCTAGAATGTTCGTTCCACTTAGATATTGGTACAGTATAAGTATCCGGTGTATAATAGCAGATATTATGTTCTATGTATAAACATAATGGCCATCCCTTCTTAGTACTAAGTTCACATTTCATCAGAGATGCATCGCTCCATATATTGGTGGGACCAACAGGCAATATGCCTCGATTTTATCATTCATATTGGAACCACTTTTGTTTTTCAAGACAGGGTTTCTCTGCGTAACAGCGCTGATTGTTCTCTATCTCACTCTGTAGACCAGGCTGGCCTCGAACTCACAGAGCTCTGCCTGCCTCTGCCTCCAGAGTGCTGGGATTAAAGGTGTGCGCCACCATCACCCGGCTGGAATTTGTTTCCTTTTTAAAAGATTTATTTTAGTTTTAGTTTTCAATTACGTGTGTGTTTGTGTGTTTGTGTGTGTGTGTGTGTGTGAGAGAGAGAGAGAGAGAGAGAGAGAGAGAGAGAGAGAGAGAGAGAGAGAGGGAGAGAGGGAGAGAGAGAGAGAGAGAGAGAGAGAGAGAGAATATATGAATACAAGTGTCTACAGAATCGAGAGGAGGACACCAGACCACCTAGAGCGGGAATACCAGGTGGCTGTGAGCTTCTTGACGTAGGTCCTGGGAACTGAACTCAGGAGGCGTACACATTCTTAACCACTGAGTCATCTCTCCAGCCTGAATCCAGTATTGATGAGAGCATTCATTAAGCTGTGCAACCATCACTCTAAACCAGTTTGGGAATGTTCTCATAACCAGTAAGATCCCATGTGGCCATTTACAGTGGACACCGATTCCTGCCCTCGACACCAGCCGGCTCCTACTTTACTTCCTGTCTTTGTGATCTGCTTCTTTCTTGAGTATCACATATAAAAGACATCAATCACTATTGATGTCTGGCTTCTTTTCACCGAGCGTCATGAATTTGAAATCTACCCATGCTGTATCAAGGGCTGGCACTGCGTTCCTTTTCATTTCTGGCTTTAGTGCAGACCGGCCGTTCTTGATTTAGCCATTGGCAAGTTACCAGCTTTGAGGTTGATTCAGTGTTTAAACAGTGTTTTTATTTCCATGTTGTGTGTCTTTGTGAGTGAACACCGTGTGCATGTGAGCTTGTGGAGGTCAGAAGAGGCGTTGGTATCTTAGAGTTAGAGTTACAGACAGTTGTGAGTCACCCAATGTGGGTGCTGAGAACCAAATCCTGGGTCCTCTGGAAAAGTAGCAAGCGCCCTTGACGTCTGAGACATCTCTGGTTGTATATTTTAAACCATAAGAACAATAATTCTGCGAAAAGGTACACATGAGAGCTTATGTGCAGGCGTTTTTGTGTCTCCGAGGATGAGAGGGTTGGTGGAGCAGGACCGAGTGCTGACCACACTGATGTTCTGAGCAACAGGACTTCGTTATTCATCACAGTTCTCAAGACCAAGGACTGTTACAAGTCTTATTCTATCAAGCAATTTTATTTCTCCGAAATCAGGGCTTCTTGGTCACAGCATTATTATTATTTTAAGTCAAATAACTTTTCAGGGCTGAGGATGGCTCATGGCATAACCATGAGGACTTGAGTTTGGATCCTTAGAACCCACAAAAAACCGCACTGGGAGACAGGAGACACAGGTGGATCCTGGGAGTTTGCTGGTCAGACAGCCTAGTGAGCCAAAATGGTGAACACCAGGTTCAGCGAGAGACCTTGCCTCAAGGGAATAAGATAGAGAGCGAGAAAGCAGGACCCCCAATGTCCTCCCCTGACAGCTGTTCACATGTACATAGCCATGGGGTCTGTCACACACACACAGGCATGCACACACATGCACCACATATACAAAAATACATTTTAAGAAATGGTCAAATAAAAGAATTCATTTTCCCTCTCCTCCTTTTCTATGCTAGGAATTGAACCTAGGGCCCTATATAAACAAGCAAGCCCTCTACCACCAAACAACACCCCTAGTCCCAAAGCCAGATAATTCATTGTCATGAAGGGATGCTCCCTGGGCACTGTCAACCTGGTAGATGTTGACTACCATCTACTTGTGTCACCTGAAAGTTTCCAGGTATTTCCAGATGGACCCTCGGAACACAGTGTCCCCAATACACTTGACTCAGTCTATGAAAATCATGCTATCCCTGCTCCTGACCCAGCATATTTAGTAGCCGAGCACATGGGCCTGGCCTGTCTTCCACACGCACTGGGGGAGTCAGTATGCTGGGCCCTGCCTTAGCATGCTCTGTATTGGCAACCTACACATTGCTTTATTTACTGCATTCTAAATCAGTCATTCTCTTGTGTTTCAGTGTGTATCTGTGTGTTTTCTCAAACTGGGCCAAGAGAAGAAATGGAAGGCTACAGACACCACAGGCTGCAGTCTCTGCTTGTTTAATTCCGATCAGCCCGCCCTAGTGGTATGTATTCCAAACGTGTTTAACATGCAATAGGTGTTCAGAGTATTTATACAACTCTGTACACAAGAAGCACAAAACCAAATGAGCTAAATGGCTGTTGCTTTGAATTCCAAGGTATAATTTTTTTGTTTGTTTGGTTTGGTTTTTTTGAGACAGGGTTTCTCTGTGTAATGGCCCTAGCTGTTCTGGAACTCACTCTATAGACCAGGCTGGCCTCAAACTCACAGAGGTCCACCTGCCTCTGTCTCCCAAGTGCTGGGATTAAAGCATGCACCGCCACTGCCCAGCTCCAGGTACCTATTTTCCTCTTCCAAACAGTGCCTAGCTTAGGCACTGAAGATCGGCGTCTTGCTATGAGCGATTGCTATCCTGGAAACCCTAGTCCTAGCAGCGCAAAGAGGTTTCAGGCAGATTCCTCCTGGCAGATTCCACCACACCTGGCCGAGGAGGCGGGCATCAATTGCAGCTACTATCTACAGCTATCCAACAAGTTACCTGGGATTTAGAGACTTAACCACAATGGTTTTTAATTTTGTGTGATTCTGTGGGTTGTATGTATGTGCAGATCTGTTGGGCTAACCTGGGCTAATCAGGGTGACTGCACTGAACCAGAATGTTGGCATGGTTGGAAGAACCACTGTGGGGGTCAGGGGATACTGATGGGCATCAGGGGAGTGTCACTTCTCCTCCATGTCACCCCACCCCCAAAATCCAGTAGGCTAGTGCTACGGCATGGTGGTCTTGGGGCTCCAGGAGAAGACTAGGAGAAGCCAATAGCTCGTGTAAGTCCTGGCTCTGAAATTCAGAGGACGGCAAGACTAACACACCCAGCTGGTCAAGGACAGCCACAAAGCCAATCCAATCAGAAGGGCTTGAGGAAATAGACTCCAGTTCTGGGAGAGAGGAACAGAAACAGTGCAAAAGAGGTCAGAGGGTGGCTCAGGCGGCGAGGCAGTTCTTTTGTTCTTGTTTTTGTGTTTTGAGACTGGGTTTCTCTGTGTAACAGTCCTGGCTGCCCTGGAATTTACTCTGTAGACCAGGCTGGCCTCAAACTCACAGGGGTCCCCCTGCCTCTGCCTCCCGAGTCCTGGGATTAAAGGCGTGCGCTGCCACCACCCAGCCATGAAGCCCTTTCTTACTTGCATGGGGTCTTGAGTTTGAGCCTCAGCACCCACATAAAATGTAGACGCGGGTGCTTGTAATCTAGCTCCAGAAGACTTGGGGCTCACTAGACAGCCAGGCTAGCTTAGTCAATGAGCTCCAGGCCACAAGAGACCTTGACTCAGTGGTGAATGGCATTCCTAAGGATGACAGCTGAGTTTGTCTCCTGGCATCAAACTCACAGGCACACATATGCCCCTATGTAAACATACTCATTTTACTTGGGGGCAGAAATTGAGACAGGATCTCTCTATGTAGACCAGGCTATCCTTAAACTCACAGAGATCTTCTTGCCTCTGCTTCCCAAGAAATTCAAGACATATGCCACTATGCCTGGCCTTATTTGTATTTTAAATTTAATTTTTCTTCTGTGTGAGTGTGTGTTTGTGTGCGTATGTGCATGAGCACAGGTACCAACAGAGGTCGGAGGCGTCAGATCGCCTGGAGCTGCAATTATGGGCAATTGTGAACACTACTCCCATTGTGAACAGACATTTTAAGCAGGCAAAAAAAAGAGAGTGGTCAACTGAATAAAATGGGATTCACTGAGAGCCATTACTGTGGTGAGCATATGATGCCCTGGCCACTCCAATTAGACCCTGTGTGAGGATCCCAGATGTGCACACAGATGTACACAGCTGTATGCCTGCCCTGGAATGGCCAAGCTAGAGTCTATCACTTACACTCAAGAATTGTACATGACACACACATCAGGCCTGATGGGTAGAGCACTAAGAACTAAGGAATTAAGGTGGTCACCTCCTCTGTGCAAAGGAAAAGAGAGAACATAGATGATGGAGAGACCGTGTGAGAGAGAGACAGAGTGTGGGAGACAGTGAGAAAGAGAGAGTGTGTGATAGACAGAGTGTGAGAGACAGAGTGTGAGAGAGACAGAGTGTGAGAGAGACAGAGTGTGAGAGAGAGACACAGAGTGAGAGAGACAGAGAGTGAGAGAGAGAGAGAGTGAGAGAGAGAGAGTGAGTAAGCAGTAGCACTGAGATAAAAGAAATGAAACTGAATGGCACCTTGGAAACGCCATCCTAAGAGACAATTGACTTGTGAGGTTCCGAGGGATTCGTGCTGGAACTAAAAAATGGCTGCATTCTGTTTGGCCCAGAACTTGTTACAAGATATCAGAAGGTGTGTGTGTGTGTGTGTTTTTTTTACCCTGGATGGTTCTATAGAGAAATGCAAAACATGCTAAAAAACAAACAAACAAAAAACCCCTGAAGATCCGGAGTCTAGGAGGACCCCGGGTGCACTGCAGAATGATACCCGCACCAGGGAAGTCAGAGTGGGAAGCGGGGACAAGCAGGTGCCTGCTGGCATTTTGATAGCTGCTTGATCAACCCTCACCTGAAGGGAGGGCTACAGGTTGCAGCTGTGTGAACACAGAGGCAGTTGACTCCTAGCACCACGGAAGCTGTCGGTAGCCTGCCAACCGGCATCTTCACCGGCAAGCATCTCCTGCCGGCATTCCCAGATACTTCTCTGGAAGAGGATAGGTAAGGAGAACTCTGGACCATGCGTCATTCAAGAGTACCTAACTCCCAAAGCAGACTTCCTAAGCCTCCTGACCACACAGACCCTATCTGAGCTCCAAAAGTCACATGATAAAACTGGGGCCATTAAAGTGTCTAACAGACACGGTGTTACAAGGAGAGGCGGCTTGTTTGTCCCGGCCCCTGGCTAACTTACACCCAAAACAACCACACAGAAACTGTATTAATTAAAACACTGCTTGGTCATTAACTCTAACTTCTTATTGGCTAACTCTTACATATTAGTTTAACCCAACTCCATTAATCTGTGTATTGCCATGTGCCAGTGGCTTACTGGATATTCTAACCGGAGTCCGTCTCAGGCAGAAGATCCATGGTGTCTCTGACTCTGCCCTTCTTCCCAGCATTCAGTTCTTTCTTCTCTGCCTACCTAAGTTCTGCCCTATCAGGCCCAAAGCAGTTCCTTCATTCATTAACCAAATGAAAGCAATAGATGAACAGAAGAACCTCCTACACCGATACAGTTAAGAAATCAATGTTTTTTGCCTTTTTTTTCCAACTGGAGTTTCTTGTTTTCACATTTGTTTATTTTATGTAAATGAATGTGTGTGTGTGTGTGTGTCTGTCTCTGTGTGTGTGTGTGTGTGTGTGTGTGTGTGTAGGGCATAGGACAACTTTTTATTTTATTTTATTTTACTTTTGGTATTTCAAGACAGAGTTTCTCTATAGCTTTGGAGCCTGTCCTGGAACTAGCTCTTGTAGACCAGGCTGGCCTCAAACTCACAGAGATCTGCCTGCCTCTGCCTCCCAAGTGATGGGATTAAAGATGTGTGCCACCACCGACCAGCTCAGAGGACAACTTGTAAGAGTTCGTTCTCTCCTGGCTCTGTGTTGGTTCTGAGAACTGACTCAGGTTGTCAGGCTTGTGGGAGAGAGTCTTTACCCACTGAGCCATCTTGCTGATTCTGGGTTTTTGCTTTTTGTTTTGTTTTGTTTTGTTTTTTTTTTGGCAGAGTCTTGCTTTGTCACTCAGGATGATCCTAGCTCTTTCCCCCCAAGTTCACCTGGAATTTTTCACCTTGACTGGCCCAATCATTGCATACCTTCCCTATGGTTTGAGTACCTCAACTTGAAGATGTGGGCAGAGTCAAACAGCAGAAGCTTCTTGGGGTACATTATCAGCTCTTAAAGCCCACGTGAAGCTCAGAAGCATGTGTGTGTGTGTGTGTGTATGTGTGTGCATAAAAAGAAGGAACATTGTTATAATGAATATTCATAAGATCTATATATATGCATATGTGTGTGTATTTCCATACATATAGTTTTATTGCTGGCTGTTGGGTTGATAAACATAATTCTGCTATACAAAATGTTGAGTCATGGCTACGAAATGGCTTGGTTGGTAAAGTGCCTCTTGCACAAATATAAGGACCTGAGTTTGAATCTCCAACAGGATGTAATAGAAGCACTTGTAGCCAGGCAGTGGTGGTACACACCTTTAATGCCAGCACTCGGGAGGCAGAGGCAGGTGTATCTCTCTGAGTTCGAGGCCAACCTGAGGCAGGCAGAGCTCTGTGAGTTTGAGGCCAGCCTGGTCTACAAGAGCTAGACCAGGACAGGTACCAAAGCCATACAGAGAAATCTTGTCTCAGAAGGAAGAGGAGGAGAAGGAGGAGGAGGAGGAGAAGGAGGAGGAGGAGGAGGAGGAAGGAGAAGAAGAAGAAGGAGAAGAAGAAGAAGAAGAAGAAGAAGAAGAAGAAGAAGAAGAAGAAGAAGAAGAAGAAGAAGAAGAAGAAGAAGAAGAAGAAGAAGAAGCACTTGTAGTCCCAGAGCTGGGAAGACAGATAGGAGGACCCCTGGCTCTCAGCAGTCAGACTAGCTGATATGGTTAACCCAATTCAGGTTCATCAAGAGGTCCTGTCTCACAAAATACAGTGGAGAGAAACTGAGAAAAACATCTGAAGTCAACCCTCTACATGCATACACGTGTAAAAATATATGTAAATGAATGCATTCATACACACACAGAGATAGATAGATGATAGATAGACAGATGATAGATTGATAGATGACAGATACATAGAATAGATGATAGATAGATGATAGATAGATAGATAGATAGATGGATAGATAGATAGATAGATAGATAGATAGATAGATAGATAGATGATAGGTAGATAGACAGACAGACAGATGGACAGATAGATAAGATCTCTCCACACAAATGTTGACTTGAAGATTCAACCAGAAAAATTCCAGCATGATTTTAAAACACGAGATGTGATCCAGAGAGTGTCTGACATCTGACATTTGTTCAGACGATTCGTTCCCTTCTCTACGGGTTGCAGAGTAGGTGCCACCTCATCGGTGGGACAAGCTGGCACCCAGTTTATCAAGTTGGGGAAGAGCAATGCTGGGGGCATTCACAGTCAGTGCTGCACCGGGTTCTTAAGTTGCTTTTGCAGCTCCCATCCGATCCAACTGCCTACACACATAAAAATAGAACAGGGGGCTCCCGAAGGCCAGAGAGCATAGCCTGAAAAAAAAAAAAAAAAAAAGAAGACCAGCATCGTTTTTAAAGTCAAAATTTAGCTAAAGTGATGAGGGCATGCGTTGCAGTGACACAGTGCAGGGACCTCATTAATGACTGAATTTTAAAGAGGAATTACAATTGTCCAAAAATGAAAACCACTCCTGCCAGTTCTGTAGTTCTGTAAAATCAAATCCTGAAGATGGGGTACCTTTTTTCTTTTTCGGTTTTTCGAGACAGGGTTTCTCTAGCTTTGGAGCCTATCCTGGAACTAGCTCTTGTAGACCAGGCTGGCCTCGAGCTCACAGAGATCCACCTGCCTCTGCCTCCTGAGTGCTGGGATCACAGGTGTGTGCCACCACCACTGGTGTATAAAGTTTATTTTTATCAACTCCACCCTTCACTCCCCCTCCGACGCCTCCCACCCTTCCTCTCGTCTTCCTCCCAACCTTATGTCCTCTCCCAATAAGATCTGCCCCCACAGGCTCGGGTATTTGAACGTGTGGTCCCCACTTGGTGGCACTGTTTGGGAAGGTTATGAACACCTTCGGAGGTGGAACCTGGCGACTTCAGAGTGAACGAACACAAACTGGGCACCCCGATGGGACCATGACTCAAGTCTCCCCAAACGCCATCTCAAAAGCACCAAAGAGAGACGCTGACGTCACCATTACTATTTAATTATTATTGAAGTCATTCGCCCCACAACAGACCCCTTGAGGTCCCTGTCACAGGCTGGGTTCCTGCGAAGCCCACTGTGAGATAAGGACCAGTGTCTGAGGGTCTGTGCTGACTAGACGCTACTCTGGTACTGTTGCTCTTGGGACTGTTCCGGAAGGCAGCAGGCCTGACAGGTCTCAGCTGACACTCCCCTCCCTGTGTCTTTGAGTGTGCAAGTCTCTCCTTTTTGGAAGGTGATGACCTTGGGCACAACAGTTGACTCTAAGTAGTCCCCTAGGGCCTGCCGGCTAAGAGTCACCTTCTGTAGCTGCCAGCAGCTGGGGTGGCAGGGGTCCAGCCTACTTTCAGAGGGATCTACATACAGACACACCATGGACTCCCCACACCTCTTAGCCCCCATTCTCTCCCATTTCTCTTGTCCCCATATAGAACTGTACAACGCTCCCCACCCTCACCCACATCCCCCCCTTCCTCTCTCACACACATACACATATTCCTCATTCCCATTAAGGCTTCCTTCTCCATGTTTGAAGATGGAAATCCATCTACAAAGACAAGATCTGCAGTTCCGCCCTCTCCCTCTCCCTCTCAGAAGACACTGTAATTAACAGGAGCCAAGGTGGTTCTTAATGCTGGTAATGCTGCTGGCACCGTAACGGAATGAGCACCGGCTTTTGAATTGTAAGTCACAGCTCCCGCATCTACCAGCTCTATAGCCCCAGAAGTCATTAGTCTATGGGAGTGAGGAGCAAGAACTACCCACGGCTGTGCTATTACTGTGTAGGTAGCACTATTGTGACCAGTAGAAAGCAGTTTTGATTTTTGAACATTTTTTTAAAAAAAAAATTATGTGCATATGTCTATCTGTGGGAGAGTATGTTCACAAGACCGCAGGTACCCTGGGAGGCCTGGAGAAGGCTTCAGGTCACCCGGAGCTGGAGTTACACACATGTGGTTCTGAGCTGCCCAGAGTGAGTGCTTGGAACCAAACCTGGGTCTTCTGCAAGAGCAGCAAGTGCTCCCAATCCCTGAGCCATCTCTACTGTTCAACACAGGAATTTTTTAAATCAATAGTCCCTGATCTTATGCTTTTATTGCTAATTGATGTAGGAGGGCCCAGCCCACTGTAGGTGGTGCCATCTTGGGCAGGTGGGGCTGGACTGTATAAAAAAGCTAGTTGAAACTGGGTGGTGGCAGAACATGCCTTTCATCCCAGCACTCTGGAGCCAGAGGCAGGAGGAACTCTGTAAGTTCCAGGTCAGCCTGGTCTACAGAGCGAGTTCCGGGACAGACGAGGCTACATAGAGAGATCCTGTCTTAGAGAGAAAGAGAGAGAGAGAGAGAGAGAGAGAGAGAGAGAGAGAGAGAGAGAGAGAAGCTAGTTGAGCAAGCTAGGGTGGGGGCTAGTCAGCAGGGTTCCTCCATGGTCTCTGCTTCAATTCCTGCCTCCAAGTTCCCTCTCGGGTCCCCTCAGTGTTGGCCTGTAACCTACAAGCTGAAACAAACCATTTCTTCCCCCAAGATGCACTGGGCCAGTGTTTTGTCACAGCAACGGAAAAGCAAGCTTGGAGACACACATACCAAATCAATAAGAAATAATTAAATAAATGGCCACCTTCCCAACAGCAAGGACCTTGGATGGCTCCTTCAAGGACTCATGCCTGTAGAACACTGTTGAAAGGGGGACTCAGGGTTCTGCTTCTCTTCTGAGGGCAGAGGCACTTGCTTTGTTTTAATAAACTGAAGACAACAATGAATTCTAATAGCAGTAACATTTTTCTTATTAAGTAAATTGATCCCCAAATTAAATCCACCCGGAGTCACATGCAGAGGAAATGCTGACAGAGCAGAGGTCTTCCAGGGTCGCCATTCCCGCTGGTTCACCTGTAGCTTCACCTCAGATCCCTGGCAGAAACATCACACTCACAACCAAATCCTGTTTGAACATCCCTGCAGCAGCACTGTGCACACCACCTTCAGCTGTGGGTAGATAGATTGTAGGAGAAAAATAACATTCATTGTAGTTTTTTCCCAGAATTTCTAATTTCAGAAGAATTAGAACCTCATTGCAGAAGTGTTGGAAAGAGAAAAGAATACACACACACACACACACACACACACACACACACACACACACACGTCACTTCTGGATAGGGAAGCTTTTCTGTTTTGTTTTTGTTTTTCGAGACAGGGTTTGTACCCTGTAAAGACTTGTCACTTGTATTGCTTTAATAAAATGCTGATTGGCCAGTAGCCAGGCAGGAAGTATAGATGGAGTGACCAGATCAGCAGAATTCTGGGAAGAGGAAAGGCTCAGTCTGCCGTCATCACCCAGACCAAGAGGAAGCAAGATGAGAATGCCTGTTAAAAGGCACCAAGCCACGTGGCTGACACAGACAAAAATTATGGGTTAATGTAGGACATAAGAGTTAATAAGAAGCCTGAGCTAATAGACCAACCAGCTTATGATTAATGTAGACCTCTGTGTGTTTCTTTGGGGTGGAAAGGCTGCGGGACTGGTTGGGACAGAAACCTCTGTCAACAGGTTTCTCTGTGTAACAGCCCTGACTGTCTTGGAACTTGCTTTCTAGACCAGGCTGGCCTTGAACTCACAGAGGTCTGCCTGCCTCTGCTCCCAAGTACTGGGATTAAAGGTGTGTGCCACCACCTGGCTTTATGAAGCATTTTTGATGTATGCAACTTCCATGCCTTCTCTCTCTCTTTCTCTCTCTCTCTCTCTCTCTCTCTCTCTCTCTCTCTCTCTCTCTCTCTCTCTGTGTGTGTGTGTGTGTGTGTGTGTATGGTGTTTGCATGTTTCTGTGAGTTTAGGTGCATACCACTCTGGCTGGATCCCTTTGTCATTAGCTGCTTGTGCTAGAATAGGTGACCCATGAGCTTCCAGGAATTCCCCTGTCCCTACATAGCCTCTCTTTGTGAGGACACTGGAATTATAGACATGCTGCCATATCTGGCTGTGTATCTAGGGCCTAGGGTTTCAAACTCAGACCCACACGACAAGTGCTTTACCCACATAACCATCTTCCCAGCCCTTTCTGTGAATGTCTTAAAAATGACTTTGTATTATCAGAAACATCTTGGAAGATAGATAGATAGATAGATAGAATCATGGGTGATGATATTTTTATTTAGTTACCATTAACATAAATGTGTCTATTCACACACTTTAAACTAGTTAAATATGTTTTTAAAGGCTTATTTGTGTGTCTTCGTAATACATGTATATGACAACATCTAATAAAATTTTAAATGTATCTCTTTTGACTTACTTTATAAATCTATACATACATGGTGGCATATGCCTTTAATCCCAGCACTTGAGAGGCAGAGGCAGGCGAATCTCTGTGAGTTCGAGACCAGCCTGGTCTATGAGAGCTAATTCCAGGACAGGCTCCAAAGCTACAGAGAAACCATGCCTCGAAAAACAAACAAACAAACAAACAAACAAACAAGCAAAACCCCCAAAACTATACGTATTAAAATAAATACAGAGCTAATAAGCCAAAAACTATACAATTCATCGTGAGTTTTAAATTTGTTAAACACCATCGACTTGCAGATTTTGGGCCACCTTCCCATTTTGCCATGGGTCTGGGATGTGCTTGTTTCCTATCCATTTGCTAACACTAATGTCTGAGTCAGGTGTCTTTCTTCTTTCTTTCTCTCTGATAGCACCTCCTGCCCAGGGATAGCTCTGCCCACAGGGGCCTGGGTCCTCCCACCTCAGTTATTAGCTTGCTTACCGGCCAATCTGAAGGAGGTATTTCCTCAACTGTAGTTCCTCTTCCCAGATCACTTCAGCTAGGTCAAGTTGACAGAAATCAACCAGATAATATTGATTTTTAAAGTATTTGTTCACCTGATAGGACAATAGGCAAATTCTGTGGTCATTGTTAAAAATCTAACTGTTAGTGAGCTTGAGTGAGTTTTGCTTCTTTGGGTGTCTTCTTCTTGTTTATTTATTGATTTTTTTTCTTTTTTGTTTTTTTGAGATGGGATTTCTCTGTGTAACCACCCTGGCTGTCCTAAAACTCACTCTGTAGACCAGGCTGGCCTCAAACTCACAGAAATCCACCTGCCTCTGCCTCCTGAGTGCTGGGATTAAAGGTGTGTGCTGCCACCATATATACCTTTTTAAATTTATTAATATAGGATGTCATGTAGCTCAGGTTAGCCTTGAACTCAATATAGTTGAGGCTGACCTTGAACTCCTGACTGCCCGGTGCTGGGTTCCAGGTGTCCATCACCACAGCTAGCTGTGTCTGCCTTTTTCAGAACAGCCGTTCCATGGCTACCAGCCGGTTCCCCACTGTTTGTCTTTTCTTTTATTACTGTCTAGTGTTTTTGCTGGACTCAGAAATCAGATGTTGCTCTGAAAGTGGAAAATTTATGTAGCATGGTTTGTTATTGATCATGTAAGCTATTTTCAATTTTCTGAAAATGAAAATTGGAGATGCTCAGCTCGGTTGCCCCGGAGACTCATCTGAGGGCTGCTGTCCCTAACATACCACCGAGTCTCCCCTAGGAATCTCCATGTCATTAGCTGGAGGTGCGAGCTAGACACAGGGCACTGCAGGGGATCTAACATTCCTGTCTGGCCTCTGAGAAGGCCAGACACACCCATGGAGACATACACATATGCAGGCACTCACCCATACCCATAAAAATAAAAATAAATAAATCCTTAATAATTTAAAAATGATTTTAAAGGAATTTCCTGGACTACTAGGTTAAACTGCAAATTCCAGGTCCCTTACCATAAGCCTACCAAATTAGACTCTCTGGGTGGGTACCAAGACCTTGCATACTTGATAAGGTCCCCCAAGAAATTGCAGTGCATTTAGCACTTCAAGCACCATTGCCTTAGGTTGGTAGTTGTTAGGCAGATTAGAATCACCTGGAGGGTTTAAATAGAAAAAGATGATTGCTAGATTCTAATCCAATCTGTTTAAACCAGACCAGACCAAGCAGACCGTCTTCCTGGACACTTCCCAGGGTGGTTTGGTTTGTAATTGTAATTGAAGGAAGACTGGTTAAAACAGAACAATCTTTGAACAACACCCTCGATGCTGACTGTAGTTAATAGGATAATTTCTCTCCCATCCATCCATTCATCTGTCTGCCTATCTGTCTCTCTGTCCCTGGAATTTGTTGCGTTTCTTTTTATGTTGATAGAAGCAATCCTTATTCTTTTGACCGCTGTCAGTGGGAAGCTGCAGTGAGTCAGCTCGTGCATTCCTCCCCTGCGTCGGGCACGACGATAATTAAGGTCTCGAGATGGTCTGGAGTGTGCGCCAGGGCTGGAGTCTGCGACTTAGTACTCAGCAGTCTCCTGCTAATCAGTGGTGCAGATGACTCTGAGCCCCTCCGGTACAATATCCCTGGGCTCTTCTGCATGGCCCCGTATGATACAATAGACCTCTTGATATCCGTGGGTTCTTCTGCATGGCCCTCATGTGATATAACAGACCTCTTAGTATCCATGGGCTCTTCTGTGATATAATAGACTTGATATTCGTGGGTTCTTCTGCATGGCCCTCGTGTGATATAACAGACCTCTTGGTATCCGTGGGCTCTTCTGCGTGGCCCTCGTGTGATATAACAGACCTCTTGGTATTTGTGGGCTCTTCTGCATGGCCCTCGTGTGATATAACAGACCTCTTGGTATCCGTGGGCTCTTCTGCATGGCCCTCGTGTGATATAATAGACCTCTTGATATCCGTGGGTTCTTCTGCATGGCCCTCGTGTGATATAACAGACCTCTTGGTATCCGTGGGCTCTTCTGCATGGCCCTCGTGTGATATAACAGACCTCTTGGTATCTGTGGGCTCTTCTGCATGGCCCTAGTGTGATATAACAGACCTCTTGGTATTTGTGGGCTCTTCTGCATGGCCCTCGTGTGATATAACAGACCTCTTGGTATCCGTGGGCTCTTCTGCATGGCCCCCTTGTGACGCAATAGGACCTCTTTTACCTGTCAGTTCATGAGAGAAAAATAAAGCACAGACATTTAAGGGAAACTGCTCAAGGTGACTTTGTGGCTAACGTCATAAGCAAGGGTAAAGTCCCTGGAGCCAGGTCACATGACACAAAGGGAAAAGCTGGTCATGCGCCAGGCAACTTAACATTTAACATAAGCATTTGGGGTGACATGAACCCTTGCCTTCACCTATTGTCCTTGTTTCCTTCAAACTGTTCATCCTACAAGCCCAACTCCCAGGCCATGCCCATTGCTCATGGCCCATTTGCTAACATAGGTCCAACTTGGTGGGAATAAGTTCTGACCATCAAATACAAACCTGGACCCAAACTAAACAGTTATTTCAGCTTCATACCAGAGTGTGGTGGGCTCAGGTCCAATGTCACTGTCTACACACTAGAGCGTGGTGGATACAAATGTCACTGTCTGCACACTAGAGCATGGTGGGCTCAGGTCCGATGTCAATGTGTACACACTAGAGTGTGGTGGGCTTAGGTCCGATGTCACTGTGTACACACTAGAGCGTGGTGGATACTAATGTCACTGTCTACACACTAGAGCGTGGTGGGCTCAGGTCCGATGTCAATGTGTACACACTAGAGTGTGGTGGGCTTAGGTCCGATGTCACTGTGTACACACTAGAGCGTGGTGGATGCTAATGTCACTGTCTACACACTAGAGCGTGGTGGGCTCAGGTCCGATGTCAATGTGTACACACTAGAGCGTGGTGGGCTCAGGTCCGATGTCAATGTGTACACACTAGAGTGTGGTGGGCTTAGGTCCGATGTCACTGTGTACACACTAGAGCGTGGTGGATACTAATGTCACTGTCTACACACTAGAGCGTGGTGGGCTCAGGTCCGATGTCACCGTGTACACACTAGAGCGTGGTGGGCTCAGGTCCGATGTCACTGTCTAGAGTAGCTAATTGTGTAGCTCTCTCTCCATGCCCATGACTACTGACCTCACAAGGCCTAACTCAAACTGACCACACTTGGAAGACTGACACCAGAGAGACTGACAAACGACTTTGGATGTGCTTTAATTTTTAGTGCTGAGGACTGAACCCAGATCTTGCATACATTTAGGCAGGAACTCTCCCAGAGCTACACCCCCAGACGCCCTGTTGACAGGTGTTGTTATTTCTGTTACTTAACCCAGGCAGCCAGCATTTACCAGCCCCCCCCCGACTCCAGCACTGAAATACAATATGCCTGAACTTCCATATGTTTGACTTTAGCCTTTTCCCAGAACCAAGCAGCTCACGTGATAAAAAGATTGATGCATCACATACTGTACTGGCTTTATTTCCAATACAGTTTGCAAAATGTCAGCTCTCAGATGTGATGTCATCTCTCCCTTTATCACAATGCTTAAAGGCATGAGAATAATATTCACAAAGAATTGGGGATCAGAGAGACCAGAGCAGGCTCCTTCTTTAAAGGTTTTCCTTTTATTTATTTATTTATTTGTATGTGTGCGAGACACTTGTGTTTTGTCATTTTTGTTTGCTTGTTTATTTTTGTTGTTGTTTTTATCTCCAGGTAATTCTAATAGGCAGCCAAGTCTGAAATATCAGCCTATCACAATACTGCCTGAACCGATAAGCAGATCGGAATTACTTGGGGGACCTTGTTTAGCATGCAAAGCCCTGGTCCCACCCAGATAATCTAATTTGGTAGGCTTATCGTGGGGGACCTGGAATCTGCATTTTAACCTAGCAGTCTAGGGAATTCTCTTTTTAAAAAAGATTTATTTACAGGGCCAGAGAGATGACTCAGTGGTTAAGAACACTGTCTGCTCTTCCAGAGGACTCAGTTTCAATGCCCAGCACCCACATGGCAGTTCACAACTGTTTGTAACTCCAGTTCCAGGGGACCAGATACCCATGACAAAACACCAATGCACACAACATTTTAAAAATTAATTTTAAAGTATTTGTTTACTTTTTACATTTTTCATATTTTATTTATGTGTGTGTGTGATATATGAGTCCTGCAGAGGCCACAAGAGGATGTCTGATGCCCTGGAGCTGGAGTCGCTGGCTGCTGTGAATTCTCTGTTTGCATGGGTGCTAGAAACCGAATCTGGGTCCTCTGGAAGGACAGGAATCACTCTTAGCTGCTGAGCCATCTCTCCAGTCCCAGATCTATTTACCTTTAAAGATGTCTCCATTTTGATTTTTATGTGTATATGTGAGTACCTACATATGTGTGTCATGTGCCTGCCTGGTGCCCTCCAAGGCCAGGAGAAGGCATCAGATCCCCTGGAGCTGGAGTTATAGCAGGTTGTGAGCTGCCCACTTCAAGTGCTGGGATTTGAACTCAGGTCTCAGGAAGAGCAGTACTCCTTCTTAAGCACCCAGCCCCTTTCCAGTCCTCAGGCCAGGACTTCTGAGGTCTAGCCTGCTTCCTTCATTATTTTTCAGGACCATTATTTCCTTGGTCATTTTTGGTAGAAAAGGAAAGGGAAATGAATAGAATATAAAAAAAGAAATGAACTGATTCTGCTGGTTTTGCAGGTGGCCCAAAGCTCCCTGAAGAAACTGAGCAAAGATACTGACTGAAAAGAGGTTTTAGAGAAGTAGATTGCACTTCCCTGTGCTCTCTACCTAGCAGGATACACATACGTGCGTGCACACAGACATGTATGCACACACACATATGCACACATGCATGGGTACACATGCACGCACTGCCACACACATAGCTGCTCTTCAGCTAGTATGTCCCTATTTATTGTCAACACATTTGACTACTCCCCGGTAGCCAATAGCAGCTGCTCCTCTCCAGGTTCCGTCTCCATCCACCCACACTTTTCAACTAAGCTGTTCCCCCTAGAAGGATTCTCCCCAGGCCAGGCCTAAGAGTTCCAAACACCTTAAGGCGGGAAGGATTTATTTGGGCTCATGGTTTCAGAGCTCTCAAACCATCCAGTTGAAGAGGGCGGGCAGCTCTCGGAGACCATGGGGCAGAGAGCATGTGCATCTGTGAGTTCCCGTTTCATTCCTGCTGCTCTGACCAAACACAACTTAGGGGAGAAAAGAGTCCATTTCAGTTTAGAGTTCCAGGTTATACTCTGTCATTGTGGGGAAGTCAAGATCCTTCACAAAACCAATTTGGGCTATAGTAATAGCCTAAATAAAAAGATGTAGCGCCTGATCTAAAAATCAAGCATAATTTCTAAGTACTGACGACTGAATTCTGAGATGTCAGCACCAGTTAGCCACATAGGAACATCTGTGACTTTTGGTGGCAAAGACATGGGCTTTGTCAACACCACTGTGGTCTGTGGGCTACATTCACAAGAGAAGATGCCGCCTTGCGATTCAGCTAGAAATTGGTGGAAACAAAGAAACGAGTTTCTTCCCCTGCACCCAAGTTCATGTTGCCTGAATCCAACCCGCAGCACCCCTTGGCCCATGCCTCCAGGTTAAGAGTGCTTGGTGTCATGAAAATGGAAGATGGAGAATGGGAACAGAGCTGAGAAATACATGGTCAAAGCATGGATGCTTCATAAGGGCAGTCCTGACCTGGGAAGACAGAGAGACTGTGGGGAAGGAGCCCCAGCCTCTCGAGGATGATGGAGCCCTTTGTGATTCAGGTGTGGCGGCCACGGCACCATCATAAGGATTCCGTGGGGTCAATGCAGCACCCATGGGGTGAACAAACGCTGTCCTCTGCGAGCACCCATAAGGAGTCTTCAAAATATGTGTAGATGTTGTGGTAACCAGAAAATTCAGAGTGTCCTTGAATCACGATGTGGTCAGTCTTTATTTCCTCAAACAAACTGATATAAAATCACAGGCCTCCTTGGACCATCGAGCACCCTGTTTCCTCAGCCTGGAGGGCTCTTGTCTGTTCATTTGCATAGCTAAATCTTGCATCTCACCTCAAGGAACACTTTTCCAGGGAGACTTGCCATGACCCTCTCCAAATACTGCCATCTTATAGCACACTTCCATAGTTCCCCCCCATGTCTTAGCTGATTTCGGAAAATAAAGACTGTGGTGGTGCACGCCTTTAATCCAGGCACTTGGGAGGCAGAGGCAGGCAGACTTCTGGGATCTGGTCTATAGAGGCCAGCCTGGTCTACAGAGCAAGTTCTAGGACAGTCAGGGCTACATAACAGAGAGACTTGTCTCCAAAAAGAAATGTATCTTTATTCCCGAGCCAGGCATAAATATTTACTGAGTGGATAATAGGTGAATCCCAAATACGTCCACTTGAGACAGGGGCTTGGATATTAAGTAATTTAAATATTTTCATATTCCCCTGTTGCCTCATAAATATGTACTTCATAAATCCTAAAGGTTCACGTTTCATCGGCAGTCCATGTTAGCTACAGGCTGTAAACACAGGGATTGAATTAATTCCAATTTGCCCTTGAATGTGTATTTAAAAATCATTACCATGGAAGGAATTGGTAGTAAAAAGGAGACATAAGTGGTCATAGGCTCAGGAAATATTGGGAAAGCAGAGAGGGACAGGTGAAGGATGATCAACACGAGAGAAACTGGGCAGGGCCATCAACCATTTTATTCAGCCTCTGGATCCCATAGTGCTTCATAGGGAAGCTTGCTCTTTGCTGCCATCTGGTGGCGATAATTAAAGCCGCTCCCATAGGAGCAGCGTCTGTGGACTCGACCCAATTTTGCAGCACCTACAACGTGGCTGGCAACAAACAAACAATTATATTTTAATATTCTTTTGTCAGTAAGGGAACATCTTCATATATAGTATTTTAACTCATTATTTTATCAACTCACTAAGGTTGGCCCTGACCAGGTAAAATTATTTCCACTTCACAGATGAGGAAACTGAGAAAGAGTTTGAATCTACCGTGAAGGTGGTCAAAGCAAAGTGCCAGTCCTCGAACTACAACACAACAGACATTACTGCTTGGTCGTCCCCGGTGCAGAGACAAGACGAGAACATTACATTCTCCCACCCTGCCACGCAGACCCTGAAAGGCGAGTAAAAGAAAAAGAAAAGAGAGGGAAGGGAGAGGACAAGAGGAGAAAGGGGGGAGGGGAGGGCAGAGGGGAGGGGAGAGAGGAGGGAGAGGGAAGAGGGGAGGGAAGAGAGGAGGGGAAGGGAGAGGACGAGAGGAGAAAGGGGAGGGGAGAAGGGAGGGAAGAAGGGAGAGGAGAGAGAAGCCCATCAAGATGGCTCAGTGTATAGAGGCTTGCCACCAAGCCTGACATCCTGATTTCAATCCTTGGAACCAACATGGTGGGAAGAATAGAACTGACCTCCCCAAGTTGACCTCTGATCTCCACACATGCACAGTGTCATGGATGTGTAAGTGTGCTCAAGCATGCGTGTGTATAAACACACACACACACACACACACACACACACACACACACCATAAATAAAAGAAACAAAGGGGAAACTCGGTTTAACAAAAGAAATAGAGTGCTGAAGGCACAGCTCAGTGGTTAGCGTGCATACTGGTCTTACAGAAGACCCAGGTTCAGTTCCCAGTACCCACACAATAGCTCACAACCACCTGTGGTTACAGTTCCAGGCGTCTGCTGCCCTCTTCTGGCTGTTGAAGGTTCCTGCACTCATGCGGTGTGTATACATACACTCAGACACACACACGTACATAAAAAAATAAATCTTTTGTTTAGTTTTATTTTTAAAGAAATTGACTATTGGGGGGGAAAGAAGAAGAAACTGTATCTCAAAGGGTCTTTTTTCAGCTCAGAGTTGGTTGATTTTAAGCAATGTTCCCAAACATGAGGAGTCATACAAGAATCAACTACATTCATCACTTGGAGTTTGAGATGACAAGAAGCATAAACTCCTGCTTCTTGTAAAGTAAGTAAGGATTTGTGGCTGACCACAAATCACCTGGGGTTGTGTTAAAAAGCAGATTCTGAGACGGAGGAGTCGGCTCGGGAGAGTTTTCTGTGAAAACATGCGGATCTGAGTTTAAATCCAGCAGCCGTGTCAAAAGCCAGATGTGGCTGGGCACATGTTTGTGACTCCAGAACTGAAGGAGTGGAGAGCTGAGGCGGGAGAATTGCTGGATTTGCTGGCCACCAAGTGTCTTAGTCAGGGTTACTATTGCCGTGATGACTGCCATGAACAAAAGCAAGTTGGGGAGGAACTGCCATGGCAGGAAGGACTCTATCCTTCTGGGACCACAAGCAAAAATAGACTCTTCTGGTCATGGTGTTCTATTGTCGCACACTAGGACAGGTGTGTTGGCACATCAAAGAGGAAATAATTAATACAGAGCCCTTCTCTCTGGTTGATGATGAGCATGGAGAGAAAGTTGCCAAGTTAGGAAGCTAAAAAAACCAAATTATAAATCCAGACTGTGCTGCTACAGGCTAGAGTCTTTGAGAAGAGGAACCCCGATTGGGAAAAAAAATCTTCCATAAGTCTTTTTCTTAATTAGTGATTAATCGGAGAGGACCAAACCTATTGTGCATGTAGCCTCCCCTGGGCTGTGGTCATGGGTTCTATAAGAAAATATTCTGAACAAACCAGTAAGCAGCACCCCTCCATGGCCTCTGCATCAGCTCCTGCCTTCAGGTTCCTGCCTTGTTGGAGTTCCTGTCCTGACTTCCTTCAGTGATGAACGGTGATGCGGAAGTGTAAGCCAAATAAACCCTTTCCTTCCCAAGTTGTTATTGGTCATGGTGTTCATTACAGCAACAGTAATTCTAGCTAAGATACAGACCTTGCTAGTAGTGATTTTTTTTTCTATTCTGCCAGGCATTAAATTTTCTCATATCACGTGACACTCCAAGTATCAGTGACTAATCTTGGTTGTCGACTGACCTGCATCTGGAATCAACAGACGCACAGCTGCTGGGCACACCTGGGTGGCGTACTGATCAGGTTATTTGTGGTGGGAAGACCACCCTAAGCGTGCACCTTCTGGTGGCAGCAGCCCTCACGGAAGGTCACGGAAGAGCGAAGGTTTGCTCTTTGCCTGCCTGCCCTCACTCTCGCTGACAGGCTCATCTATCCTGCTGCAGCAGCATTTCTCCATTGGTGTTACACACCATGTCTTCAGGATTCAGCACACACTGAGCACTAGCAGAAGTAGGAAGGCACCAAGACTCCATGGCCGGATTACGGCTGCTGGGACATCCAGCCATGTGGACTGAACAGCTATCGACCTCTCAGCCTTCTATCTGGAGACAGCCACTGTGGGGCTGCCTGGACCACAGCCTGCTAGCAAATCCTGTCTGAATGTATATATTCATTTTGTTCGTTCTGTTCCTTTAGAAACCCCTGACTAATATGAAGTCAGAATAGAAATAAACTAAGCATTGGTAAGTCTCATGTCAGAACCATATCTTCTTTTGCTGAAGTGCAGTGACCACTGTCCTTTTTTAAAATTCTTATTTATTTATTATGTATACAATATTCTGTCTGTGTGTATGCCTGCAGGCCAGAAGAGGGCACCAGACCCCATTACAGATGGTTGTGAGCCGCCATGTGGTTGCTGGGAATTGAACTCAGGACCTTTGGAAGAGCAGGCAATGCTCTTAACCTCTGAGCCATCTCTCCAGCCCTGTGACCACTGTCCTTAACACTAAATGTCAAGCAGGGTTTGGAAGGGAGTTTTTGAAGCCATTCAGTTGGTTACCTCAGAAACCTCCACCTGTCATGTTCAGCAGCATCCTCCAAACTGGGGAAACAGGACCTCAAGTACACTTCAGGATTCAGGACCAACCCAGGATACATGAGTTTGGCAGCATCATGTCAGAGCAAATCTTCTGGCTCAGATCAATTTAGGGTCTGATAATATGAACCCTGTAGGCTGGAGAGATGGCTTGGCCATTAAGAACACTCATTGCTCCTGCAGAAGATCTGAGTGTAGTTCCCAGCACCCACATCGGGTTCCAAGGGAACTAATGCATTCTTCTGGAATCCACAGGTACCTGCTCCTGCACAGGTACACACATTCACATTCACACATGGAATTAAAAATATAAAGTAAATCAAAACCAGGCAGTGGTGGTGCACACCTTTAATCCCAGAGAGGAGAGGCAGGTGGATCTCTGTAAGTTCCGGGACAACCAGAGAAACACAGAGAAACCCTATCTCGAAAAACCAATATTCATATAGGGTTTCATATATATATTCTTTAAAAATGGCATATATCTGTGTAAGCCAGGGTTTCTCAACCTCTGATCTAGGTAATTCTTTGCTGTGGGGACACGTTCTATACATTGAGTGGCTCCTAGCAGCATCCCATCCTGCTGCCACCAGAAAAATCAGTATGTCCTCACCTGTGATGATTAAAGATGCCTCAGTCAGTGCCACAGCACCCTGGGAGAGGAGGGCCAGCAAAACCACCCCTAACTGAGAGCCACCAGTATAGCTCAATGACAGTTTATGATTCAAGAGTGCCCACCGCCATCTGTTTGTGGGAGTATACATTGGCACAAACCTTAGGAGGGTGATTTCAAAAGTAGGCTTTGGAAAGCAATCATTAAAATATTCAAAATATTTGCATTGGAAGGGAGGGAACGGATCTATTATTTATAGCCTCAAAAGTGTAATAGATTCATTAGGAATAAGGGTTTGACAGGGTATAAGGCTGTATTTTCCTCGCGTGATAGACACAGATTCAGGGGCTGCCAGCTCCCTGCAATGTCTGAAACAGTTGTATGCATGCGACAGCTAACAAACAACTGGTCTAACTAGACAGTAGGCATTGGCCTACCTAGCTTAGTCTGCACATCATTCCCCGCTATCCAGCCCACATGCTCCTGCCCAAGGAGCAGTTAGCACCGTGGGGAAGAGACACCCAGAGTCTCTGTGATGTTTGTGTGAATCCAGCTTGACATAGCGACAGCCATCTTGGATACAACCCAAGGTAGGTGACACTAGCATACTACCCCAAACCACAGAGAACAACCAAGGTCAGGAAGATGGTCGGCAAGCGTCTCGTGCTGGCCCCTGAAGACCTGACACTGAATGGGCCAGTGGTTTCTGAGAATGCCCACGGGCATTCTGGTTGACAGTAGTTCACTTGTATCTAAGTAAGCCCGTAAAGCTCCCGTGCTTTAGTGTTGCAGAAAACCTCCCCGTCTTGCTGCTTCCCTAAGCACTTCTCCTAGCAGATGGCTCTGGGTTGGTCTGCTCCCTGTGGGCTCCCTATGTGCCAATCCCTGTGGCAATTGGTTCTCATCCATGAGACTTTTTCAAAACAGTATTCAGGTCTGGAGCTCTGATCTCCTTCTCCCATCCCACTCCTCTTCCTCCTTCTCCTCCTCATTTTGCTCGTGTGGTACGTATGTGTGTACATCTTCATGTAAGTGCACATGCGTGCATGTGAATTTGAAGGGGAGACATCAACAGCAGGTGTTTTCCTCGGTTGCTCTCCAGCTCACTTTTTGGGGACAGCATCTCCCTGAACTGAGAACTCACAGAGGCAGCTGGACTGGCTGACCAGGAAGCTCCAGGGATCTACTGTCCCTCCCCCTCCACACCCCCCACACCCCAGCGCTGGAGGCTAAAGACATGTGTTGTGATGCTGGGGATCCAAACACAGGCCTCTTTGCTTGGACTGCAGAGTAAGTACTTACAATAAGTGTTTCCCTAGTCCCAGAGTTCTGTTCACGCCTACGGCTACCTTCAGTTGGAACGTTCTCCTGGTTTTCTCCTGTGGGCGAGGAGTTTTCCTCTGCCCACTTCAGGTAATTCCTGTTGGACTAACTTGCTTTGTAACAGTGGGGTTCTAATACTCTTTGGCACAGACAGAGTAAATTCACATAATGACCAGGAACACCTGTGAGGTTTTGACTTTTAAACGTCCCAAGGAAAGAATCATTCTGCAAACAAGATGCATTCAAATTCACCCGTGGGCCCGTTTTTTGTAAATCTTTATGTAGCTTCTAAAACCTCCCAGGAAATATGGCTGCTCCTTGGTATAGAATACGTAGTGTGAGGGTCATTTGGTTGTCACCCGACCCAGCCTAGAATCACCCGAGAAGAGGGACTGTCTACATGGGGTTGGCCTGCAGACATGCTGTTGGGGGATTGTCTTCGTTAGCTGATGAAGGAAAACCCAGCCCACTGTGGGCAACACCATCCCCTAGGCAGGGGACCTGAAGATCTAAGGGTGGAGAAGTCGCACTGGAACTGATGTCACTGGCTGTTTGAAATCCTGCCTTGGCTTCCCCTGTAGCGCGAGGGGGCTGGCTTGTTGGGGTTTCCGTCCCGCCTGGTACCCCACAACTGGCAAATTCCAAAGAGAAATCACACACAGGACTCCAGAAGGTTATAAACTGATTGGCCCATTAGGTCAGGCTTCTTGTTAGTCCTTGTAACTTATATTAATCCATTATCATTATCTACGTTAGCCATAATGGCTCAGTACCTTTCTCAGCTGGGCAAGTTACATGCTGCCTCTTCGGTGGTCTGCGCAGGAGTGGCAGAGGAACCCCTACTTCCCAGAATTCTCCTGTTCTCATTGCATCACTTCTACTTCCTGTCTGGTTTTCCCGCCTATACTGCCTGCCTGGCCAATCAGCGTTTTATTAAAATATGATTGACAGAATACAGACAATTCTCCCGCATCATTCCCCCATGATGCAGGAATAACCTGGAATTACAAGCTGAAATTAACTCCTCTCTTCCCTAAATTGCTTTTTCATCAAGATATATATATATATATATATTTTTTTTTTTGTCAAGGCAGGAGAACCGAAATTCGAACAGCCACCTCAGCAGTCCGTTTTTGCGGAAGACCTTGTACTTCTCAAAGGTTTGACACTTCATTACCACCACACTTGCCTCCCACCACAACTCAAGCAGACAGAGGAGACATCGCTGTCCCTATTTCCAGGTGAGAATGAAGACACCATGAGGCTAAATGACTTTTTAATGCAATTCAGGAGTCTGGAAGGAGAGGAGCAATTCTCGGATTCAATCACTCATGAGCTGTGTCCTGAGTGATCTGATGCTAATGGCTAAGTACTGAGGCCTGAGAATGATGTATCTTTTTTGTAAATAATATATTATCCCTATAACAACCTAATCCTTGCCAACATTTAATATGCTTACCAAGAGGGATAGAAAAGAATAGCTTTCTAGCTGGCATACTGGAAACCTCCCAGGAGGGTAATGTATGTTGGAGGTCCAGTGACAGGCAGTGTAGCACAGAAGAAAAGAAAACATGAAAAATCAATAGATTAGTCAGTGCCCAGAATTGCTTTAGCTCCGAGATGTGATGACTCATTCAAAGTAAACACGGAATTGGAGTCATTCAAGATAAACACTGGATAAGGCTTCCTGCCCATTCCCTCTGTCTTAGGAAGGATCATTCACATCCCAAAGTGGTACAGTGCACCATTCAAAGTGGAAAATTTTAAAATAAAAAAGGACAGCCACAGAACAGAACTCTAGAACAATGGATTACAGAGAAATTCTATTGAGCAATCCAGAGTACTTAGGATACCTTAAGCATAAGGAAATATGCACAAAAGCACTTGTTTCTGAAAAGGGAAAGGGCAGGGAGAGAAGGGAAGGGAAGGAAAGAGAAGGGAAGAATGCATGAGCAAATATTCATTTGCCAAGAGATGGCTCAGCAGTTAAGAAAACTGGCTGCTCTTCCAGAGGACCTAATTTAATTCTCAACACCCACATAGCAGCTCACAACTATCTATAACTTCAATTCCAGAGAATCTGACTTCCCCTTTTGACATCTGGGGGCACTTCATGCATGTGCTGAACAGATCTATAACCAGGCACCCCTACAGATAAAATTTTATATATCCGTATGTAATAGATTGACAAGAGAGAAATTCTAAACTTGGCCATAGAATACTTTTAATGATGAACTAAATATGTCTGGGTTTCAATCCCTCCCACAAGACCTGAGACAAAGATTCACATTTGTGTGGCTTGTTCCGGAGGTAAAGGAAACCCATTCAAGAGAGTAAGGTGGTCTAACATGGAGAGGCAGCCAGCAAGAGTATGCAATGGAGCCGGGCAGTGGTGGCGCACGCCTTAAACCTCATTACTATGGAGGCAGAGGCAGGTGGATCTCTGTGAGTTAAAGGCCAGACTGGTCTACAGAGTGAGTTTCAGGACAACCAGGGCTACACAGAGAAACTCTGCCTTGAAAAACAAAAATGCAAAAACAAACAAAGAGTATGCAAGGGATGCTGCCAAGGCAAGAAAGCAGCCGATAGTCTCACTCAGCTGCAAACCATGATCAGCCTGCAAGATGATCCCAAGGGTCCAGTCATGGCACGTAAGTCTTTGGGGTAACCAACACTGCAAACAATGATCAGCCGGCAAGATGATCCCAAGGGTCCAGTCATGGCACATAAGTCTTTGGGGTAACCAACATCCATCTAATTAATCTTAAGGCCCACTCAATAGGAACAATTCACACCTGGTCCCAGCATGTTGGTACACATGTTTTTAATCCCAAAACTCTGGACACAGAGGCCAGGGAGTCTCTATGAGTTTGAGGCCAGCCTGGTCTACACAGTGAGTTCCAAGCTAGTCAATGATACACAGTGAGATCCTACCTCACAACAAAACCCAAACAAATATAGAAACAAACAAACAAAACTGTTGAAGCTCACCTTCAGTAATATGTTTCTTCCAACAAGGCCACACCTCCTAAAGTTTCATCAACTAGGGAACAAATGTTCAAACATGGCCCCTATGACAGACAGTCTCATTCAAACAACCACACCATCAAAGAGACTTTGTATCATATGGAGACTGTGGTGGTTAGAATGGGAATGGCCCCATAGACTCTCATATCTGAATGATACTGTTTGGGGAAGAACTGGAGAAGTGTGGCTTTGTTATTGAAGGTGACACTGGGGACACGCTTTCAGACTTCAAACACCCACGCCATTCCAGTTTCCCCTCGTGTTGTGGCTCAGAGGTAAACCCTCAGCTATTGCTCCAGCACTGTGCCTGCCTGCTGCCAGGCTCCCCACCATCATGGTCAATGGATGCTAACCCTTTGAAACTGAAAGCAAGCCCCTAATAAACTCTTCCTTTATAAGTTGCCTTGGACATGGTGCCTCTTCACAGCAATAGAGAAGTAACTAGACCACTACCGAAATCCTCAACTGGTCAAACGCAGAGAGCAACTGACTGACTGTGGAGCCAGCTGACCGTGGAGCTCCTGTCTGAGCCGCAGCACCTGCAGCACAACCTACTCCTAAGACTCAGGAAACAAAGCGGAAGAAGAAGTCGAAAGATTGTAAGAGCCAGAGGAGCAAGACTTCAGCTACAAGACTGTGTCCTTTGAAAAAGAAATTGAGATTTATTTCATCTACATGAGTGTTTTGCCTGTGTGTCACGTGGGTGCCTATTGCTCAAAGAGGTCAGGAAAGGGTATAGGATCCCTTGGAGTCACAGATGGTTGTGAGCTTCCACAAGTGCTAAGACTCGAACTCGGGTCTTCTGGAAGCAGCCTGCAATCTTAACTCCTGACCCACTCTCCGGACCCTCACTCCTGGTTTTCTACTCTTCCTCATTCGTTCAGTTCAGGCCATAAGATGGTGGTACTCACACTGTCTTTCCCCACCCTCAGTTAATCCTCTTTGGAAACACCAATTTGCCCACAGATGTTCTCACTGATCTCCTGGGTGATTCTAAATCCAGTCAAACTGACAATCAAGACCAACACAGATGAACATGGAGCTTCCCCAACCTTGACCTATGAAATCTGCTGGGCAACAGTTTGCTCTGAGGTTGAAACAATCCATCCTGCAGGAAGCTTCTGAAACAGGAAGGTAAACAACTCAACCTACAACCTGGCTCACCACACGGAACTGTGGCGGCATCTGTACTCTGGCCTGTCATGGGATCCCTTTCTGGGGTGAATAGATAATGTACGTTGCACCTCCCCAGGAAAATCTGGCCACATAACAGAGTCTGAAGAATCTGTAAAAGACTATTATCACTTTTAATCTCTAGTGCCTGTTTTTATGAAATAAAACTACTACGTTTGCCTCTTAAGGAAAAAAATATCACAGCACAAGCCCCCAGATCTCTAAATGCCTGTGACCCACCACTTAAACAACAGTTTCTTTCTGATTCATAGAATGTAAAACAGTTACTCAGTTCCCAGCATCTGAGGTTCCCGGGGAGCCTGGCTTCCTACGTGGTTGGTAATTCTTTTCTCCGCAGGGTTATTATTAGGAACTGTTTGCCAGGACACCTACAAGCAAAGATTAGGCTCATAAACAGCCTACATCTGAATTGCCATTGGGTGTTCTTAGATGCACATGGAGCCCGCTGGGTAAACATTTTCCAACACGATTGCTAGAACTATCTTTAGTCTCTACCTCCCAGCTTGTGTTCATGAGAATAAGCACACCGCAGTCATTTCAAGGACAACCCTGACCTTATGAAACACGTAATTCTAGTCCATTTGTAGATTTCTAACTGAGGGGGCCATGAGAGGCATTACTGTGTGCAGGTTTTATACTTCTCATTAATTCATTTTGTTCATACTTCTGGGACAGCTGTTATATGACTGGCGCTAGCTAAACACTGGGTTCAAGGGCCAGAGATAACTCTGCCTCTGTATCTGTATCGGTCCAAGAGTCAGTGTGCAAACAAATCTGTGTACTGCATGCTGTGTGCCCTGCTGCAGAATGGTAAGGAAATACCAAAATCTTTCCTTTGCTTCACATGATGCTGGACACCAGTGGCTAAGAATGTTCCAAGAACCGGGCACGGTGGCTCACACCTTTAACCTCAGCACTCAGGAGGCAGAGGCCAGGGGATCTCTGTGAGTTCAAGGACTGTCTGACCTACAGAGTGAGTTCCAGGACAGTCAGGGTTATGTAGACTGTCTCAAAAAAGAAAAAAAAAAGGAAAGGAAAAAAAGGAAAAAGAAAAGAAGAAAAAGAAAAAAGAATGTTCCAAGGCCTCAAATTACAAAGAAAATGTTTGAAACCAAAATCAGAACACTATAGTTTATTAGTGTTTATTTATTTATAGTCTTCCTTGTTCCAGAAAAGAATTAAAACAGTTTCTGCGTCCTTATTTAAGGATATTTAACTCAGTGCCAGATAGTAAAAATTATAAATAGGAGAGAAGGAAGAAAAACAAACCAAGAATGAGGCTAGAGATAGGGCCAGAGACAAAACTAACTCAGACACAGATATGATCAGGTCCCCTGCGCACACAACTTAGGGTGTTCGCTGGTGTAGCAGGTGGTATTGGGGCTCTCCCTAGAGCCCCTCAATACTCACTCTATTCACTAAAGAGTGCTCATGGTGACCTGGATGAGGGCTCTTTTTGTGGACGCATATACACCTAGCCAAGTGTCCTCACAGTGCCTGCAAGTTCATGTCCCCAGGAAAAGCCCTCAGCTAGTGATGAATGGGAGAGGATAGACAAATATCTGTGTCAGTCAGCTTCAGGCTACCATGACAAACTGCCTGAATCAGGCAGGAGACGCACAGGTGTACATGGTTCCTGCTGTTGGAGGATCTCGTCCATGGTCACTTGGCCCTGGTACTTTGGGTCTATCATGGCAGGAACGTGAAGTAGAAGAAGTGGCAGGAAGTGACTGGGGTAATATAATGATCCAAATCTCCTCCCATTATACCCCACTTTACCTCCCAATGGCGGCATAGAGTGAGGGCCAAGCCTTTAGCAACGGCCTTTGGAGGACACTGCAGACATGAACTAAGGCACACCCAGCTCCCTCTCCTCTCCACTTAGGCAGGAGCTGATTAACAGCTTTCAGAGACACCATGACCAAGAAAGGCAACCTTTATAAAGGAAAACATTTAATTGGGGTATCACTTACAGATTCAGAGTCACAGTCCGTTGACATGACAGGGAGCATGGAGACACACACGGTACTGGGGAAGTAGCTCAGGCTTTATATCTTGATCCACTGGCAGGCAGAGAGAAACTCTGGGCCAGGTGGGGGCTGTCACAACTGCCAAGCATACCTTCAGTGACACGGTTCCTCCCTCTCACAAGGACACGCCTCCTAATCCTTCTCAAACTGTGTCATGCCATGGTGAGTAAGAGTTGACTGAGGTTTTCTGTCCTGCCCAGTCCTTGTTCTGCCCAGACCCCACAGTCGTTAAGTCCCAAAGAAATCACAGAGGTCTACATCAACTATAAACTGATTGGCCCATTAGCTCAGGCTTCTTATTAACTCTTATAACTTACATTAGCCCATTATTCTTGTCTATACTAGCCACATGGCTCAGTACCTTTTTCAGCAGTGTAGTCATATCTTGCTTCTTCTGTGTCTGGACAGGACTGCAGAGGGAGCTTTCCTCTTCCCAGAATTCTCCTGTTCTCATTGACCCGCCTCTACTTCGTGTCTAGTTGTCCCACCTATACTTCCTGCCTGGCTACAGACCAATCAGCGTTTATTTAAAACATAATTGGCAGAATATAGACAATTGTCCTGCACCAAGTAAGCATGTGAATACATGAGCCTATGGGGTCATTGGTATTCAAATCACAACATCTCCTTTTTTCCACGGCAATCACGGCACACTGTTTCCTGCCGCCTGCACCTATATTGATTGGATTCACTTTAGCTGAGGGATATCTCTATCTTGTGGCACTGAGAATCACCTTTCTCAGCAGCCACTGTTGCTTTATTGGATGCCAGGATACCCATGGCATCAGAGCCACTGTTGTTCAGTGGTATAGTCAGGCAGAAGAACCACCTCCTATCCACTCTGAGCTCCTTCAGGCTGTTAGATTGCTAGAATAATGTTGTTTGAGGGAAAAAAGGTTTAATAACTAGGCAGGTGGCACATGACTTTAATCGCAGTACTCTGAGAGGCAGAGGCAGGTAGATCTCTGAGTTTGAGGCCATCCTGGTCTATAGAGTGAATTCCAGGACAGCCAGGACTACACAGACAACCCCTGTTTTGAAAAACCAAAAAAGAAAAAAAAAGAAAAATATTTTCATTAATAGCATCTTCAGTAAATATTCCTCAAAAAATTCTCTTGACTTCTGTCCGCACCAGCCAGTTGTCCAACTCAGGCACAGCCAGCGCACAGGTACTGGTCCTGAGAATTAATTTCGATGAAGACTACCCTGCCATCCTCAGTCATCGCCCAGCGCAGTCTAGCTGTAACTAAGTACTTGAGCGTGTGCCTGCCAGCCACAGGCCAGGGCAGTGCCACCCCAGCACCAGATGCACCAAAAAGATTACTGTTCCGAACTCTACTCAAATAAACCTGCTTCAAGTTAAATTTTTCTAACCACCCTTGACTTCTCCTTTGATGACTATCTCCTGGGGTGCCCCTGGGTCCTTCTGGCAAACAGGTTCCATGAAAAATGTATGAACTCTCTTGGAATAGGATATCATTCATTAAAAACCCTGTTGAATATTAAAGGCCATTCACCAGGATTCTCATTTCTAATGGATATGGGTTCTGCTCAGTGGTGGAACATGCCTAAGGCCCTGGGAGCTGTTTGCAGATGCAAACAGAGGCAGCCGTTTGCCTCTCTGGCCATGCTTAGGGAAATGTTCTTGAAACGTTAGCTGCCTGTGAAGCCCCTCTGGCCTTGCCTTTATGAAGCAGGCACCTGGTTACTTAGCTGCTCTAACACTTAACACTATCCACGGCTCCCTGTCTCCCTTAAGCTAAAACTAGAACCTTTTGTCTTGTTTTGTTTGAGACAGGGTTTCTCTGTGTAGCCCTGGCTGTCCTGGAACTTACTCTGTAGACCAGGCTGGTCTCAAAGTCAGAGATCCCCCTGCCTCTGCCTCTCAAGTGCTGGGATTATGGGCGTGAGCCATCACCACCTGGCAAAACTAGAATTTGTTGATAGTCTCTGTTGGCCCCCAGCTAGCACAGCTTGCAGCCCCATCTCTTATTCCCATGCCTTTCACCCAGCTCAACTCCTCCCAGCTCTGGGGCTTCCTTTCTATTCCTCGAAAGCGCCACACCCTTCCTCCACCCCAGAGCCTTTGGTTCTGTCATCCCTCCTGTCTGCAACACTCTTCCCTGGGATCCTTTTCAAATGACTGACTCCTGATTCAAATGTCAACTCAAATGTCATTGTCTCTGAGACAGTTCCCCAGCCACTTTACCTGAAGTAAAGGCCCCACCCTCTGACAATCAAATTTGTGACTACCAAGCTAGCCCGATTTTTCATTAAATGGATCAGTTGTTAGCTATTGTTGTGTGTCTCCCACACTCATTCAGTGTGTGTTGTTGTGTGTCTCCCACACTCACTCAGTGTGTGTTGTTGTGTGTCTCCCACACTCACTCAGTGTGTGTTGTTGTGTGTCTCCCGCACTCATTCAGTGTGTGTTGTTGTGTGTCTCCCGCACTCATTCAGTGTACGTTGTTGTGTGTCTCCCGCACTCATTCATTTGCGATAAGCTCCATGAGAGCAGGGGCTTCAGGGCACACTTAAAAACCCAGCATCTAGCAGAGAGCACACACATCGGACCCAACACAGTGTCAGAGAATGAATAGATGGAAGCAGGTCCTGATCTTTTCGTTTTGAGTAGCACACAGGCAGATACTTTTGGGTCATCCAAAATTGATAGCATATTACTAAATTATCGGTTAAAAAAACAGGGCTGGCAGATAAAAATAGTAGGGCTGACTGCACACAGCCTTCATTTTCTCTTAAAACATTTCAGTAGGGTCTAGGGATGTAAATGGGTGGCAGAGGCTACACTCAACAGTCAAGAGGTACTGTCTTCAATCCCCAATAATTATTTCCCCAATAGTGATCTCATGAAATTTTTCTGGAGATTCTGATTCCATATGAGGATCGATGGTCACCATTTTCCGCAGTTCAATGCTGATGAGTTTCTGTACCAAGCCAGAGCAAAGTCTGTCGTTGCTGAAGTGGTGAGGGCTGTAGACAGTGTACCCACTAAAAACTCTTGCAAAGGACCAGGGTTCAGTTTTCAGTACCCACATGATGACTCACAACCATCAGTAACTCTAGTTCCAAGGGACCCAATGCCCTCTTCTGGCCTCTGAAGGTACTACACACATGTGACACATACATCCAGGCAAACACTTCATACACGTTAAACAAACAGATAAATACTTCTAAATGGGAAATGGGACTGATAGCTCAGCAGTTAAGAGCACGTGTTCCTCTTGCAGAGGACCTGAGGTCAGTTCCCAGCATGAGGTCGGTTCCTACCTGTAAAAGGAGTGGTGGGCTGCATTTCCACCTGGCTAGCTTTACCCGAAATAATTACATGGAAACTGTATTCTTTTAAACATTGCTTGGCCCATTATCTGTAGCCTCTTATTAGCTAACTCTTACATATTGATCTAACCCATTTCTAATAATCTGTGTAGCACCATGAGGTGGTGGCTTACCAGGAGGATTTTAACCTGCAGCTGTCTCAGAGAGGAGAGTCATGGCGACTGTCTCATTGCCTTCTTTCTTCCAGCATTCTGTTCTGTCTACTCCACCTATCTAAGCTGCTGTCCTATCAAAAGCCAAGGCAGTTTCTTTATTAACCAATGAAAGTAACATATAGACAGTTAACCCTCCTCCATCATTTCCCCCTTTTTTGTTTAAACAAAAAAGAAAGGCTTTAACTTTAACATAGTAAAATTGCATATAACAAAATAGTTATCAAGCAAGAATTATAGTTATAATATTTATATCTATTTTATTTTTATCATAATTAAGGAAAACTATAATTAACCATTTTTCAACTCCATCATAGACTCCAGAAGGATATAATATTACCTAAGCAAACAAGAAATAAGCAACTTCCAACTCTAGAAATGACAGAGACATCTCGTTGCCTGGACAGTTATCCAAAGTTTTTTTGTACCGTTGGGGCATCCATCTTTAGACTTCAGGCCCATAATTTCCAGCAGACATTTCCATGAAGCAGGAAATTTTAAAGGCAGTTCAGTCATTATCTGCTGTGTCCTGAGAATGTCTCGCAGACTCTTTCATGAATCATGAACCCCGAAAGACCATCTCATCTTTAGACAAGTTTAGTAGTCCTCTCTCTGTGGGTTTTTTGAATCCAGTCTATGCATCAGTCCAGGCAAGAGCAGTTTCTTGTCCAAATGGCTATCAAACTCCATAAGGAGCCTCTTTAATGCCTATCTTTTTCTTGAAGTAGATTTGTGCTGCCAGGAGCAGACATGTCTCATTGTCATGAAAAGCCCTAAGTTATTAAAACATTAAAGGCCATATTTTGAAGTCTTTGAAAGATATGAAGAATGTCTATCTAATTGAAATATATCTCTATATATCTAGAAAATCTAACTAATATGACTATAAGATTGACTATTATTGATAATATCCATTAACAACCTATATTACATTTTTAAATGAATTACATAATCATAATATCTTAATCAAGATCAGAAATACAAATATATAACAAAATTGACCTTAAATTTTATACCAATGTTAATTATTAATATCTATATCATATCCCCCTTTAAATGTAAAAGAACATTTATAAACAATATTTGGGAATATGGGCGCAGTTATTTCTCTCCAAAAGTCTTTCTGCTGAATAGGGGCGCTGTTAATCAGGTCTTTTATGATAACCTGTGTGCTAGGTTTATCTCAGTTGGCAGTTGAATGAAGTAATTTCTTGAGGGTGTTCACAGCAACCTTTCAGGAGGACGTGGTCTATCATACCATATTGGGATAGAAACAATCCATAGGGTCTCATCCTCTATGAAAACAAAAGAAGACCCTCTCCAAAGCATCATATCCTTAGACCCAAATTTGAAAGTCATTATACCCTTATGATATCCATTTTGGTTTAGCTTGGCAGCCCATATAATGAAATGTCTCTCTGTATTTAGCTCCTTTATAGTCAAAAATTTTAAAGAAAACATAATGTACAGAATCCAGACTCTCTGTGAATTTTTTATTTTTACGTGGTTTATTTTTATTTATTTTTTTAATCTATAACTATCTGTATTTTGTCTCTTTAAAGACTTTATCCTTTTTTTTTAAGGTATTAACTTTATTCTCTATATTCTTTCTCTTCTCTCTCCCAAGCCTACGTACAGTCATCCAACATTGTGACCCATTTATAGGTCTTGTATGTCTGAATCTGTCCTATTGTGAATCTGTAATTTTTTTACTATCCAGGAGCACTTTTTAATATGCTAAACAGTTCTTAAAAACTTAAGTTGTACCATGAAGAGGTAATATGGTACTGCCTATTTCCAGTCTAAACCTTAACTGCGCTTTTACTATGATAATTACGATCGTTCCTGCCTGAGGTCAGCACAGTTTAGCCTGGCAGAGTGGAGCCAGAGCTGCTCCAGCCTCAGAGCCGAGCACAGTTCCAGGCACACAGCAGGTCCACACTGGAGCCGCACGCAACAGTTTAATTCTGAGACTGAGCATGCAACACAGAAACTCTTTTCATCCAAGTTACAGCCAAATCCGAGACACAGAGCACTGCACAGCCTGCAAACATCTCTCTGTATGGCGGCAGAAATCCTCCATGCTCTCCCGTCTGCCTAAGCCTGGTCCCACAGTCTGCCCAGGTGGGGAGAGCAGGCATGGTCTCAGAGTATTTTCCTCCTGATCCCGAGCCGGAGTGGGAACACAAACATCTGGGCCCAGAAATGCTCCATAGCTGGAGTTTGTACCGGCAGCAGGGCCCAGGACGCCGCGTTTTAAAATAGTGCAGCTTTTTTTCTGCCGCTAATGTTGAAACAGGAAATTTCTCTACAGCATGCCCTAGCAAACAGCAAAATCTGTATTAAACTCTCTTTCCCTTATTTTTAAGCTCTCTCAGGTTTTTAAGTGGATTTAGTTACCACGTTGGGCGCCACTCTGTAAAAGGAGCGGTGGGCTGCATTTCCGCCCGGCTAGGTTTACCCGAAATAATTACATGGAAACTGTATTCTTTTAAACATTGCTTGGCCCATTATCTGTAGCCTCTTATTAGCTAACTCTTACATATTGATCTAACCCATTTCTAATAGTCTATGTAGCACCACGAGGTGGTGGTTTACCAGGAGGATTTTAACCTGCGGCTGTCTCGGAGAGGAGAGTCAAGGTGACTGCCTCATTGCCTTCTTTCTCCCAGCATTCTGTTCTGTCTACTCCACCTATTTAAGCTGCTGTCCTATCAAAAGCCAAGGCAGTTTCTTTATTAACCAATGAAAGTAACATATAGACAGTTAACCCTCCTCCATCACCTACCCCTCATGGTGGCTCACAACCATTCAAAGTTCTTATTTCTAATGGATTCGATGCCTTCTTTTAACTTCTGTGGCCGTCAAGCATGTGTGTGTTTGTGTGTGTGTGTGTGTGTGTGTGTGTGTGTGTGTGAAGGCAAAATATTCATACACAAAATAAATAAATCCAAGTACAAATGGATCAAAAACCTCAACATAAAAGCAACCACACTGAACCTCACAGAATAGAAAGTGGGAAGTACACTTGAATGCATTGGCACAGGAGACCACTTCCTAAATACAAGCCCAGACACTTGTTATAGGAGAAGGCCACTTTGTTGGTTTCCAGCCACTCAGACTCCTGAAATAACCACACAGAAACTATATTATTTGAACACTGTTTGACCAATAACTTAAGCATATTTCTGGCTTACCCATATCTTAAAATAACCCATCTCCATTCATCTGTGTAATGCCATGAGTCTGTGGCTTACTGGATAAAGTTCTAGCATCTGTTTTTGGTGGGGTTACATGGCTTCTTTCTGACTCTGCCTTCTTTCTCCCAACATTCAGTTTAGTTTTCCCTGCCTAGCTAAGTTATGCCTTGCTACATGCCAAAGCAGTATTTTTATTCATTAAACAATAAAAGCAACTCATAGACAGAAGGCCCTCCTACACCAGACACTGAGGGAAACAATAAATGGGACCTTCTTAAACTGAGAAGCAAAAAAAAAACAAAACTGAAGAGCAAAGGACACAATCAACAAGGCAAAATGGCAGCCTACAAAATGGGAAAAGATCCCCACATTGGACAGAGGACTGATCTTCAAAATATACAAAGAACTCAAGAAATTGGTCATCAAAAGAACAAACAATCCAATAAAAAAATGGAGTACAGACCTAAACAGAGAACTCTCGACAGAAGAATCTAAAGTGGCTGAAAAACACTTAAGGAAATGTTCAACATCCTTAGCCATCAGAGAAATGCAAATCAAAACAACTCTGAGATTCCATCTCACACTTGTAAGGATGACCAAGATCAAAGACACTGATGACAACTTATGCTGGAGAGGATGTGGGGTAAAGGGAACACTCCTCCATTGCTGGTGGGAGTGCAAACTGGTACAGCCACTTTGGATATCAGTATGATAATTTCTCAGAAAATTAGGAAACAACCCACCTCAAGACCCAGCAATACCACTTTTGGGTATATATCCAAAGGATGCTCAATCGTACCAGAAGGACATGTGCTCAGCTGTGTTCACAGACACATTATTTGTCATAGCCAGAACCTGAAAACAACCTAAATGCCCCTTAACTGAAGAATGGATAAGGAAAGTGAGGTACATTTACACACTGAAGTACTATTGCAAAAAAAAATAATAATGATGACATCTTGACATTTGCAGGCAAATGGATAGATCTAGAAAACATCATATTGAGTGATAACCCAGAGCCAGAAAGACAAATATCAAATGTACTCACTCATAAGTGGCTTTTATAGACATGAAATAAAGAAAACCAGCCTGCAAATCACAATTCCAGAAAGCCTGGACAACAAAGAGGACCCCATACAAGGTTCTAATCTACATGGGAAGTAGAAAAAGACTAGATCTCCTGAGTAAATTGGGATCATAGAGACCATGGGAAAGGGTTGGAGGAGAGGGGAGAGGAAGGGAGGAGAGCAGAGAAAAATATATAGCTCAATAAAAATGATTAAAAACACAAACAAATCTAATTTTAAAATATTTATTTAAAAAGGAGCAAATGTGTTTTTTTTTTAATTTTTCAAGACAGGGTTTCTCTGTGTAGCCCTGACTTTCCTAGAACTCACTCTGTAGACCAGGCTCACCTAAAAGTCAAAGAGATCCCCTGCCTCTGCCTTCCCAAGTACTAGGATTAAAGGTGTTACTATCACTGCCTGGCAAAAAGTAGCAGCGAATGTATTCTTAACTAATTTTTCTGCAAGATTGGAAAGGAAAACTACATGGTAGATACTCAAAAAATGTTTTGTTTTGTTTTAGACAAGGTCTCACCTGTCTGACTTGGGACACTTTCTGCAGACTAGGTTGATCTTGAACTCACAGAAATCCACCTGCCTCTGTCTCCTAAGTGCTGGAATTAAAGGCATGCACCACTATACCTGACCTAATTTAAAAGATAGTGTACAATTTGAGTTAGGTCTTTTGATTAGACCACCACTGTCCAGCAAAAATATAATGTGAGCTCAAGTTATATTGTAAATGTTTGTAGTATTCTAAATGAAAACAAAACAAATAAACAAAAAAGGTAAAATTTAGTTTATGAAGCCCAATATAGACAAAACACTCTCATTTCAACATACAGTCAATATACAAAAATACTGAAGAGATATTTTGCACTGCTTTTAGGCATAGTCTTTGAAATAAAAGTGTGAAATTATACTTACAGCAGGGTTGAGGGTGGAGTACTTACCTCATGTGTGAGAGGCCCTGGTTCAATGCCAAGCCCCACACAAAGTAAGATAAAATTCCACTTATAGCATAACTCAGCTGGGTTGTCAAATTTGAATTGAAAATATTTCCTGTATATTTAAATTTCATGAAACTTATGGATAAAAGACAGATTCATATCTGCATGTATTCCAAATATTATAGTGTTTTCCAATAACCCAAGAATCAGTTTTTAAATTTAAAATGGAAATTAAATGCATTATGTAAAGTAAGAGAAACCATATAAAGAATGTCACATATTATGATTCTAGTTTTTCTTAATATTTATTTACTTCTATTTTATGTGTTGAAGTGTTTTGTCTGCATATATGTCTGTGTACCACCTGTGTGCAGTGTCCTTGGTGGCCAAAAGAGGGTGCTGGATTCCCTGGGGCTGGAGTTACAAGTGGTTTTGAGCTGCCGTGTTGGTGCTGGGAATTAGACTATGGTCCTCTGGAAATGTAGCCAGCACTCTTAACCACTGAACCATCTTTCCATTCCCTTAATTCTTGGTTTTTTAGGAAGGGAGGCTAGTTTTTATTAAACTTTTTATCTCAGAGAGAGAGAGAGAGAGAGAGAGAGAGAGAGAGAGAGAGAGAAATTAAAGAACAGCTTACAGAAGTCAGTTCTCTCCTACCATGTGAGTCCAGGGAATCAAATTAGGTCATTAAGCATAGCAACAAACATCTTTACCCACTGAACCATCTCACCATTTCTGATTCTGTTTTTTTTTTAATATCCAGAAAAGGTAAATGCCTAGAGGTTGAACATAGATTGATAGTAGCCAGAGGTAGAAGTGTTGGGGAGAAACTATATAAAGGGTTCCCTTTGGGGAAAACACGTTTTATGGAACTAAATAAATGTGGTATATTTTATTAAGCCAAATATAGCCGAAATAATTTTATGCCAACATGTGATCAATATACAAAAATAGTATATTGTGAATGAATCAATAAACTGAATTGATTCTTTTGAAATGGTTAGTGGATATGTGAGTTTCAGCTTGTTAAAAAATAATAAAATTAACAAATTTACTTAAAATTACAATTTCCATTCCTTAGTTGCTCCAACCACTGTGTGGGCTGTCCTTGGCTGTGGTGTCCGTAGGATATCAAACAGGCATGTTTTACAGGCAGAGGTGCCCACTGTTTGCAACATGTATTTGCTTTAAATGCCCAACACGCTCCAAAAGCTCTCAAGGTGACATGTCCCCATTTATTTAAGCACCACCTGGCAGCCACTGGAGTGTCACACTTCTATTTCCCAAGAGCTAGCCATGAATCCAATTGCTAGTGTTCTGCCGTATCAGCACGCCGGGCAAGTGCTGTGAGATTGGCCGCACTTCAGTGCGGGTTACGGTTCTCCCAGCACCTTCCTGAAGGACACGAGGCACCAGAAGCCTGCCTGCTGTGTGCTAATATTCCCAACATCCTCACCTCCAGGGAGTTGCAAGGTAACAGAAGAGGAAGGAACTCACAGAGATAACCACATTGTCTAAACACGTATGAGAAGAGACTTGAAATGTTCAAGCGTGTGAAGCCTTGAGAAACCCCCGATAACAACTCCAAAGACTGCAGTCAGTTCACCTTGCCCGATTCAGATGAACACTAGAGGGATTTGCCCCTTTCCTCCAACTCCCCACATCTAAAGATCCACAGCCATTTTCTCACTGCCCTGGAGCGGACCTCCCCAGCACCTAGCAGAATGTCTAAGTCTTATCAAAATTTCTCCTTGTTTGCTTATTGGTTTATTTTTTTCCGAGGTAAGGTTTTCCTGTGTGACCCTGGCTGACCTGAAACTCACTTTGTAGAGCAAGCTGGTCTTGAACTCAGAAATCCCAGGAAATATGTGTGTGCTGCCACCACCCAGCCCCCCTTCTTTATTTTCAAACCTTTCTACCAAAGCTGCTTTTACCCAATGACAGCCACCTGCTGAGGGGCAGGACTCTTTACCAGGAAACATTTCTTTTGCATTTTCACCATAGCGTGTGTGTGTGTGTGTGTGTGTGTGTGTGTGTGTGTGTGTGTGTGTGTGTGTGTAGGTGTGAGTACACATGCAGAGAGCTGTGTTGGTGCATGTGCGTGTGTATGTGGGAGGCCAGCGTCAATCTTGGTTGTCATTCCTTAGGAGCCATCCATCTTGTTTGTGGCGGACCTGGGATTTATTGGTTAAGGCTAGGCGGACAGGTCAATGAGCCCCAGGGATCCCCCCGTTCCCGCCCCTCCAGCTGAGAGATTGGAAGTGTATGGGGCACTGAGGATTAAAGCCTCAGGCTTTTTTGCTCAGCAAGTCTTTTCCTGATGGAGTCATCTCTTCTTTCGGGAAAAGAATAAGATAAAATTTCCATCTGCGATTTTTTTTTTCATAGACCAGCCCAGTAGCAGACTCTCCCTTTGTAACACTGCGGCAATAGGTAGCGGTTTAGATCTATACCTGTCTTATTTATAGCTTGGGCCGTAGGCCTTAGCCACCAACGCCACAAAATACAAACGACAGCAGCCCGTTCAATGGCTGCTGCAGCTGCTTCAGAAGCCCTGATAAACACTCCCCGAAGAGTCCCTGTCATCCACGTCTCTTTCAAGGTTCAACTTGGCTTATGCCATGCTTTGTTTGCAAATTTTTCCTGGCAAATTTCTCCTCTATAAGCCGAGGGGAGTGGCTGCAGGCACGAGGGAGGCCCGAGAAGCTGGAAAAGAGGTGCGAGGTAGTTTGTGATGTAAGAGAAGAGGACGTCTAAACCAGGCGGTGGTGGAGCGGGCTCTTAATCCCTGCACTCAAGAGGCAGAGGTAGGTGAATCTCTGAGTTCAAGGCCAGACTGGAACAGGCTCCAAACTCTGTCTAAAAAGAAAAAAACAGAGGACATTTAAAGGTTATAACGAGGGGGATGGGAGAGCTGAATAGCTCAGCACTCTCGCAGAGGAAGAGGACCCAAATTCTAGTCCCAGCAACCACACGGTGGCTCACAGTGCTCCTTGACGCCAGTTCCAGGAGATCTGGCGCCCTCTTCTGGCCTCCATAGGGAACCAGGCACACACACAGTACACGCACATACATGCAGTCCAGACATCCTCCCACATAAACTAAACATAAATCAATTTTTTTTTAATTGTAACAAGAAGAAACAAGGATAAATTACGAGAACTCAGTAGCGGCTCACAAGTCTCACTGCCATTGACATGACATTGTTCCAGGGATCCCAGTTAACGTTGAACCTCAGAAAAACAAAGAATCATTTCTCAGATATACAAAGATCCAAGTAAGGTCATAGTTAGACTAAAGAAATGTTCCTTGTTCATTTGAAATTCAAAGCTAACTGGATGTCCACATTTTTGTTTGCTAAGTCTGACAGCACACCCAGGACCTAGACTCCCCTTCTGCCTGTCAGTAATAGCTCCAGGCCTAGGAGTGTGAGCCTCGCTGGAAACTACACTGAAAGAGAAAGATCCCACCCCCCCACCTCATCCCCCACGCATTTCGCCGACCCCTGCTCCATAAGTGGCTGTGTAGCGAGATTCCCAGCAATACAAACCGCGTGAATGAGAAGCAAGAGGAGCCACAAGAGGATGTGCGGTAGTGTGACAACAGTCCCCACTCACAACTGGAAAGAGACTCAGCAGTGAAGAAAAGCAGTTCAAGACCTTTGTGAAGTCAGGCATCGACAGAGAGAGGAGGTAATAAGAGCTGGTGCATCGACTTGGTGGACAACGTGACTTTTATATTCTTAATCACATTTCCCTGAATTCCTCAAGGGCTGAGTTCTTGGGGGACGTACACTCTTCCCAGAGTATAATATATGTTATTCCTTTGGGTCTGGTCCCTTTAAGAGCTAACCACGCCCACGCCCAGCCACTTCTGACCTCCCTCGCTGCCATCTTAACTCTCTCTCTTCTGTCCCCCGTCTCTTGGCATGTGCACACCTGTCTCTGTTTCTCTCTATGTCTGTCTTCATGTCTCCCTGTCTCCCTCTACTTTAAGTAATAAATATCCAGCTTTATGTTTAGCCTTACGTCTATTTATTATGTCCTGTATGCCTTTTATTTGCCAACTCCACCCACCAGCTCTGACACTTGTTGCGTGGAACCTGCACCCGTTCTGGCGGCAGCCTCTGCCTGGACTAGCCTGCTTCGGTCACCCGCCAACATATTATCCTTTTAAAGAACAAAAATATAGACCCCACCCTAAGTTTCCCATCATTCTGGGGCTTGAGATCCCCCCCACTCTCTCCTGATATGTGGACTCAATAATATAGCCGACTATCACTTTTCAATCCTAAAATAAACTGGGCAGCACCTAGGCAAGGAGATGCCAACTGCTAGCTAGGGAAGGCCAGATAGTGCTTCCTGCTTGCTTCCTGATGATCCATTACTGAACTCTAAACACACCTCATGCTGAAGCAAGTCCTAATGATTTGTTTCTTATAGTAACCTGCCCACACAATTCATTTCTTTCCTGCATTCTCGCAGCCTCAAATGTTCCGTCAGTGCTGGTGAGCTGACTTATCCCTAGGTAGACAAAGACAGCACCTGCCTAGGCAGTGTCAGAGCAACAACACAGAAGGAACCTGGGCCCATCATTCAACCAACCTTTACCTGTGGACTAAAACACTACGTGGGGAGACATTTCTAACTTGCTGAAGTCCCTTTTTTGAGGTAGTGTCCATTTGTTGCAGTAACCTATCTATGAAATAATACACTGGGCATTTCTGGACTCAATCTGAGGAGCCTCATAGTTCCTGCCTACAAATGTAGTCATTGGAAACCCAGCAGGATAGATTCTGGCTTATCCAGGCAGGCTAGGTTGTGCATTATTACCCATAGGCCTGGGGCCTTTTGAATCCATGTCTTCCTTGTTTCCATTAATAGCCTAGATTATTTGCTTCTTAGCACCAAAAAAACTCCTCTGACACATTCTCCTCTTACACCCTGTACTTTATTCAGACATGTCCTTTCTCTCTTCTCTGCTAGGCAGTGAGCTCCATGTAGACCATTATCTGTCTCCATTGCTAGGTTCTGAGAACCTAGCATGGTGTCTGACACACAGGAAGTCCTCCATAAATAAGGATAGAAGGTGGCGAAAGACAGGAAGTATCTTGTTCAGCAGGAACCTTGCCGACTTTCCGTACACTGGGATCTCACTAAAGCACCCGGCTTCATGGGATGAGCAGTTGTCCGTCTTCTGCCTTTCCAGCTCATGGACCACTACTGCTGGACTGCACAGTGGATATCCTGTAAATGATTCTAAGAAATGCCTTTTGTAAGACAAGCACACAAGATCAATTCCCGTCCATCCAGAAAACTCTTTTAACACAGCACCCTCCCTCGGTCATGCTTTGCATTCTTGCTACCCCAGCTCTGTGTCACCAGCACACACATTCAGTCAGCTTCCCCTCTTCAAGTTGCACTCAAGAAGTGTTGCCTCACAAGAGGCCCTAAGTCAGTGCACTGAGCTTGCAGGCCCTTCCTTTTGAGTGCTCTCTGTAAATAATGCAACCTTCTCCTTAAGCATCTAGACGTCTCCGGCTCCTCTTTTTCCGAGACTGTTTGTTAGAAAACGGAGTTATGACAAAGTTCGAAAGTGTTTTCTGCTTGGGCGGTGGTGGCGCACACCTTTAATCCCAGCACTCAGGAAGCAGAGGCAGGTGGATCTCTGTGAGTTCAAGGCCAGCCTGGTCTACAAGAGCTAGTTCCAGGACAGGCACTAAAGCTACAGAGAAACCTGGTCTCGAAGAAAGCAAAAACAAACAAACAAACAAAAGTGTTTTTTATTCAGGAGGTAGAAGACCAGTGGAGGGGAGGATGGGAGAAATGCAAGAAAGGAGTTGAGGCAAAGTGCAAAGCAACATGAGGAAAGTTCACACTGTGCATGGATCCCAACCATCCAGACTGCCTGCTGGACACACATTCTTTTCCAGGAAAGACTGTTGTGTGAGACTCTTCCTGAGAAGGCAACACACACGTGCACACGCACATTCCACTACCCACAACAGCCCTAAGTAACAGTTATACCAAAGTCCACCTTGATGAACCAGTAAGTTTCTTTGGGGTCACTTACTGGAGTAAGGGAGACACAAAAGTCACTGCTTGGCAGAAAAGCCCAACCCAAATGGATGACCACACACCAGAGCAACAACCCTTGCGCGTAAACTCTCTAGGTCTAAACCGCGCTGCTCTCCCACAGCCTTGCTGCTCAGAGTCTCCTCCCCCAGCAGTTGATTGGTCCTTCTAGATAAAACTGGGGATGGGGTGGGGCTTGGGTAGTCTTACCAGTTTCCGCTCTCCTGGAGGGAATGTTTCAATTCAGAGGAAACTGCAAGCATTTGAACACACAAGAAAACGTCACGTCTGAGACAGTCCTTGATGGGGAGAGAAGTGGGACCCATTCTCCGCGGCTGTCGCTCAGGCCCAGACCCACCCCTGTAGTTTCCCTGTACTTCTCAGCCGTGTAACTCTCCACCTGGGCCTGGGCCTGGGCCGTACAAAGTCCTTCGAGCAGGATGTGGGGTCAAGTCCGGACCTGAAGGGGAAACTCAGTAAGGGTAGGCTGCTGACTAGGGGAGGAATCAGAAGAATGGAGCTAAAGGAATCTGGGGTGGTCAACACGGTTCCCTTGGAACCACTCATTATATTCATGCCCTTCCATATAGTGTCCATGCCCTTCCATATAGTGCCACCGTTGTGTCTATAAAAACAAAACCTAGGCTAGCAAGATGGCTCAGTGGGTAGAGGCGAATGTTGCCAAGACCAGCACCCGGAGTTCGACTCCCAGAATCCACATGCTGGGGAAAAGAAAGCTCAGTATTGCAGGTTGTCCTCGATCTCCAGTGCACATCTCAACAAGTCTACGGATATACATACCCAGAAGGAAGGAGAGAGAGAGAGAGAGAGAGAGAGAGAGAGAGAGAGAGAGAGAGAGAGAGAGAGAGAGAGAAGAAAGAGAGAGAAGAGGAGAGGGAGAGGAGAGAGGGGGAAGAGAGAGAGAGAGAGAGAGAGAGAGAGAGAGAGAAGAAAGAGAGAGGAGAGGGAGAGGAGAGAGGGGGGAAGAGAGAGAGAGAGAAGAAAGAGAGAGGAGAGGATAGGGAGAGGAGAGGGGGAAGAGAGAGAGAGAGGAGAGGGAGAGGAGAGGGGGAAGAGAGAGGAGAGGGAGAGGAGAGGGAGAGGAGAGAGGGGGAAAAGAGAGAGAGAGAGAGGAGGAGGAGGAAGAGAGAGGAGAGGGAGAGGAGAGAAGGGGAAGAGAGAGAGAGAGAGAGAGAGAGAGAGAGAGAGAGAGAAGAGAAGAAATGAAAAGAAAAAAGAAAAGCAAGCACCCCTCTGAAAGACCTAATCGCCACCTCCTGGGCTCCATCTCTGAAATGTCCCAGGACTCTCAGCCAAGCCCCGACACCTGAACCTTTGAGGGACAAAGTAATATCCAAACCGCTTAATTCCTCTAGCTATACACTCAGATCTACAATATGGGTTTTGTTTACTGTGTCTGGTTGACTTAATTCCTTCTAGATCCACTTTGTCCACGAGGGTGGGTTACCTACAGTTTCGGGGTGGAAATAAGTCTGTTCTGAGAGGACACTGCCATTGGCTTGTGATTCATCTTGAAACAAGACATGGTGGGAATGTGAGTTATGGATGGCATGCCACCCAGTGATTCCAACAAGGGGAGAAAAATCACCATCTATGACGGGAATTTCTTCTGTGTGTGTGGTTTGAACCTACCCCACTTGTTATGCCCCCAGGGCTAGTTAATCACAAACAGGACATTGAGAAAGCAGTAGGAAAGCAAATTAGGCTGGGGGGCAGGTGGGGAGCCAGGGTGTCTAAATTTCCTGAAGCTGATGAAAATTTTGTGGAAAGAAGGGGAGAAGGCAAGGGGGGGAGCGACAAGGAGGGGGTACAAGGGGGGACGCCAAAGGGGGCGACAAGGGCGGGGAAGACAAGGGGGTACGACAAGGGGTTACGACGGGGGGTACAACAAGGAGGGACGACAAGAGGGGATGATGGGGAGACAACAAGGGGGGGTGACAAGTGGGGGATGACGGGGGACAACAAGGGGGAACAACAAGGGGGAACAATAAGGGGGGGTGACAAGGGGGGCGACAAGGGGGGATAACAAGGGGCCAGCAAGGAAGCTGGAGATGGGCCAGCTATGTGGAGAATTTGGGCAGTTGAAGGGAATTTTGACAAAAATCTTACTAGTGCACCATTTTGCTGGCTGACTCATAGACTCAGACTGAGCAATACCAATACCTGTGATTTCAAACAGCAAAAATGAAAAGCACATCCCTCATGAATTTTTAAAATCAGCTCGGTCTCCTTGTCTAAGTCCTATAAATTAGAAAGAGCACTGGACGCTCCGGGGTTTGTTTCTTCTGTTTTTCTGCTAACCCTTATCAGCATGACTCAACCCGAAAGTTAAAATTGACATCCGTTCTCCTGAGTTCTCCTCACCACAGGTAGCAGCAATAGAGATGTGATCAAAGTCAATGTAAAACTTAGAATTCATTTTCTTAAGGGAATTCCAGCCCTGGAACTCACCCACACATAGCTGTGTGCAAATGGATAATTGATACAGAATATATTAGTGGCAAAATCATATTCGTGCTTCCTAAAAGAAGCAAAACTCTACCATGAATGGTTGGGAAGGAGGTTTAAAAAAATAACAGGACTTTGTATCCAGTGGACTCTTTGCAGGGGTGGGGGCACGGGTCTGGGGATGAACTCAGGTCCTTCCTTATATACCTCACCATTGTGCTATATCCAGAACCCATAGTTTTTAAAGCATATAGCAATTGTGCAAAACAATGGGCTTCATTGTAACATTTCCAGATGTCCATATAATGTACCTGGACCACACTCACCCTCTGTGGTGGTTGGAATGAGATGTCCCCTAGGCTCTGGCATTTGAACTCTTGGTTCCCAGTTGCTGGCACTGTTCCGGGAGGTTTAGAAACCATGTCCCCACTGGAGGAAGTACATCACTGGAGGCAGGTTTTGAAGTTTCAGAGCCTCACACTGTTCCCAGTTCAGTCTCTCTGCTCTGTGCTTGCATGCAAGATATGAGCCCTCAGGTTCTGTTCCTGCTACCACATCTTAGTGCTGCCATCATGGACTCTAACCCTCTGGAACTGAGAGAGCGGGGGTGTGGTGGGGAGGCAGACCAGGCTCTCCTAGTAGCCTGACAGAAATGTAAGCCTTAGTTTCAGTCCACTAAAATGGGACAGAGCTAAACAGGCAGTCCTCAGAAAAATCACAGCCTTCTGTTGGCTCAGCAGGCACCCCATGGCCCCTTCTGCTGGCTCAGCAGGCCCCCAAAACCCTTTTACTGGCTCAGCAGGTGCCCCTCAGTCTCCTGTAACTAAAGATAGCTCTCCCCACCCTGCTGCTGGAAGGTCCCTAACCACTAGGACCTTCCATCAATCAGCCCCCAGAGTAATCTCTCCTTTACCAATCAACCCCAGATTAATTCCTCCTCCCTAGAATTTCCCTAACTTGGCTTAAAAGGAGTTTGTGACCTTCTCTGGGGGTCACCAAGTGCCACCCCAATGTTGGAATTAATAAAGCGCTCTTGTTACTGCATACGTGGCTGTTGGTCTTCTTTGAGGGCTTCTCTCAGATTCTAACAGAGCCATAAGGTCAGATAAGCCTTTTCTTTTGTCAGACGATTTGGCTACACTGCTTTATCACAGCAGCAGGAATGGAGCTAATTCAGCTCCCTTGCTCTCACTTGCTCCTCCTCCTCCCCTTCCGAGTTTCTTTTCTAATAGCTGGCCATCTACTTCGTACCTAGTGCTGGAATCCAACAAAGGGACTTGTGTGTGCTTATATGAAGGCTCTCTCTCCCTCTCCTTCTCTTCCCTCCTCTCCTCCATCTGGATAAGAGAGAATGTTGGATTTGTCTGAGTCTGACTTATTTTGTTCAATATGAACACCTTCAGTTCTATTCACTTCCTTATCAACAACACTTGTATTTCTTTTATGTAAATAATGTGCATGTGATTATATTTTTTGTTGTTTTGTTTTTGCTTTGTTTTTCAAAACAGGGTTTCTCCGTGTTCTGGCTGTCCTGGAACTCACTTTGTAGACCAGGCTGGTCTTGAACTCAAGGAGATTCACTTGCCTCTGCCTCCCAAATGCTGGGATTAAAGGTGTGCACCACCACCAGCCAACTTTTTTTTTTAACTCATCTGTTGATGGACACTTGGGCAGATTGTATAACTTGGCTATTGTGAATAGGGCTGTAGGTAAGTGTGACCACCTCTATGGTATACTGACTCTTGACATCTTTTTTGTTTCTTTGTTATCTTGAGACAGGGTTTCTCTGTAGCTTTGGAGCCTGTCCTGGAACTAGCTCTTGTAGACCAGGCTGGTCTTGAACTCACAGAGATCTGCCTGCCCTTGCCTCCCGAGTGCTGGGATTAAAGGTGTGAGTCACCACTGCCTGGCAACTCTTGACATCTTTAGGGATCTGCCCAGGAGTGTTATGGCTGAACATTACTGTTCTGTGTTCACTTTTGTGAGGAATCTCTGTGGTAATCCCTAGTGGCTAGACTCCCTTACCTTCCTACCAGCAGTGTGTAAGAGATTCCTTTCCTCCTGCATCCTCACCAATGTCCGTCAGTTATTTATTTATTTTCATGGTGCTGGGAATGGAGCCTAGGGCCTCACACACTGCAGTCAAGTGGTCTACCACAGAGCCACAGCCCCAGGCCCAGTCTTACTTCTCTCTCTTAAAAATAAAAACAGTGTTTTCCTAAATTGCTCCCGTGGAACTTAACTCATTCTTTTTTTTCTTCTTGTCATTTAATTTCAGGTGGGAAAAGAGCAAGAGATCTGCCTACTGTGACTGACGGCTGACATGAGGATCCACCCACAGTGATTGACAGCTGATATCAACCCTGAGGATCCGCCCACAGTGATTGACAGCTGATATCAACCCTGAGGATCCGTCCACAGGGATTGACAGCTGACATGATGATCTGCCCACAGTGATTGACAGCTGACATGAGGATCTCCCACCGTGATTGACAGCTGACACTGAGGATCTGTCCACAGTGATTGACAGCTGACATGATGATCTGTCCACAGTGATTGACAGCTGACATGAGGATCCGCCCAAGCTACTGACAGCTGACACTGAGGATCCACCCAAGCAACTGACAGCTGACACTGGGGATCCGCCCAAGCGACTGACAGCTGACACTGGGGATTCGCCCACAGCGACTGACAGCTGACACTGAGGATCCGCCCACAGCGACTGACAGCTGACACTGAGGATCCGCCCACAGTGATTGACAGCTGACACTGAGGATCTGTCCACAGTGATTGACAGCTGACATGAGGATCTCCCACAGTGATTGACAGCTGACACTGAGGATCTGTCCACAGTGATTGACAGCTGACATGAGGATCTCCCACAGTGATTGACAGCTGACACTGAGGATCTGCCCACAGTGACAGACAGCTGATATCAACCCTGAAGATCTGTTCACAGTGACAGACAGCTGACATGAGGATCTGTTCACAGTGATTGACAGCTGATATCAACCCTGAAGATCTGTTCACAGTGATTGACAGCTGATATCAACCCTGAGGATCTGTTCACAGTGATTGACAGCTGATATCAACCCTGAGGATCTGTTCACTGCGACTGACAGCTGATATCAACCCTGAAGATCTGTTCACAGTGATTGACAACTGACATGATGATCTGTCCACAGTGATTGACAGCTGACATGATGATCTGTCCACAGTGATTGACAGTTGACATCAACCCTGAGGATCTGTTCGCAGTGACTGACAGCTGATATCAACCATGAGGATCTGTTCACAGTGACAACTGACATCGTCCCAGAAGATTAGACAGTTGAAAACCACAATGAAAATCATAAGTTTCAGTCCCCCATCTTGAAGTAAGTCTGCTTTACTGGGGTGGGAGATTCAGGAGCTGTAATACTTAAGGAAACCCTCACATATAGGTTTTGATTTTGAGACAGGGTTTCTCTGTGTAACTGCCACCCAGACCCAAAATAATCACACAGATACTGTATTATTCCAAAACTGTTTGGCTATTAGCTCATGCTTCCTATTGGTTAGCTCTTATATATTAAATCAACCCATTTCTATTAATCTGTGCATTGCCAAGTGGTTGTGGCCTACTAGTAAGGTTCTGTCCAGTGTCTGGCATCTGTCTCCTGCAGCGGCTGCATGGCTTCTCACTGACTCCGCCTACTCTTGTCCTGGCTGTCCTGGAACTTGCTCTTTAGACCAGGTTGGCCTTGAACTCACAGAGTTTGCCTGCCTCTGCCTTCCGGGTGCTGCGTGGTTGTTTCCTTGACGAGAGCTCTTGTGGCTGGAATGGGGTGTAGCTCAGAGTAGTTATGATTTGCATTTTTCTGATGACGATGGAAGCCAAACATATTTTCAAGCATGTATTTGTCAGGTCCCAAAGAAACTGAGGCATATGGCTAACTGTGGTGCCTATTAGCATACCAAAGTGCTTTCTGGCCATTCGTGGGCTTCCCTTCCCTCAGCTTCTCATTCCTATATAACTTCAGCCATGCATTCTCTCTGCCCTCTTGGTTTGCCTGTCCTCCCTCTTTTGCCCTCTCCTCTTTCGAAGTCTGCTTTGCTCCCTCTCTCTTCTCTTCCTCTCGCTCCTCTCGTGGCCTGGTTCAGTCTTCTGGTTGTGTTTAGTTCACTATTCCAGATGCCTCTGGCTGTACTCTCCCTCATATCTACAATAGAAAGCCTTCCCCTCAACCTTGGAGTGAACACATCCTTGTTTCAGTCAGTATTAGTCGTGTGTGTGTGTGTGTGTGTGTGTGTGTAGTACCACTGCCCGGCAAAATTACTGGGTTTTGTAAGTTGATTTTGTAAACTGCTACTTTGTAGAAATTATTTATGAGATCTCTACATGTTTTCTGGTGGAGTCTTTGAAGTATAGAACCATATTATTTGCATAAGGAATATTTTGACTTCTTTCCCCCCTACTCTTATCTCTTTTAAATTTATTTTTTTATTTTGTGTGCTTTGGTGTTTTGCTATGTGTTATAATATTTCATTTGTATTTTAATAAATAAAGCTTGCCTGAAGATCAGAGAGTAAAACAGCTACACTGATCAGCCTTACAGACCAGGCATTGGGAGCACACACCTTTAATCCCAGTAGCCACACTAGTTTGCCATAGAAACAGGGCAGTAGTGGTGCATGCTCTTAGTCCCAGAACTAGAGAGGAATATAAAACGGGAGGAAACAGCTCTCAGACATAGTCTCATTCTGAGGATTCCTGGAGGCAGGATTGCCATTGTGTATTGAAGTAGAGGTAAGAGCCAGTGGCCGGCTATTTTGCTTTTCTGACCTTCAAGTTAAATCCCAATATCTGTTTCTGGGTTTTTGCTAATCGTGCTACAGTCATGGATGTAGGGTCTCCTGGAACTGGAGTTACAGACTCTTGTGAACTGCAATGTGGGTGCTGGGAATTGAGCCAGGTTCCTCTGGAAGAGCAGTCAGTGTTCTTAACTACTGAGCCATCTCTCCAGTCCCTACTTTTATCTCTTTTATTTAATTTTCTTGTCTTATTGTTTTGGTTTGAGAATTAAGTCACTATATTGAAATGTTTTAACCCCCCACCTTAGTTCAGTATGATGAAGAAGCTGATTTACCTAAAGATTATGTCATTATAGTTCAGTTTTTTTGTTTTGTATTGAGACAGGGTGTTACCATGTAACCCCTGGCTGGTCAGCAACTCTCTATGTGGACAAGGCTGGCCTCAAACGCACAGCAATCCTCCTGTTTCTGCCTCCCAAGTACTTGGCCTAAAGGTGTGGACAGCCGTACCTGGCTACATTTCAATTCTTAGGCTACCAAAAATTGCTAACATTATCCATTCTTGTGACAGAGGCTATGTGTGACATTTCCTACTGCAACTTGACATTTTGTAATGATTTGACAATGTTCATTTGAACGGATAAAGAAATCCCCCAGCAAGCAAAGGCCAGCACATCTCTCCTCACAAACATTGTGATGAAATTCAATCTCCCTGTTGCCTCTAGCAAAGATGAGATCACCTGTAATTTTCAAAAGGAATTTTCACCAGTAAACAAAGAAAATAATAAAAGTAAGAAAAGGGGAGGAACATTGAGTTCACTGGTTTTGAACTTTAGACTCTATAAGAACTTGCCAGCTTATACACATCCTGTCTAGCCCCCAACCACCACCACACTCAAGTTACTTCCCTGGTAATTGTTTTCCAGTCCTTTTCCCTTGGCTCTTACATTTATAACTTCCTATAACAGGGTCCTGGCTACCCAGGACATCAAGAGAGAAATGAGTGTAAGCTTCACAGCTGAGGTCTGTGTGAGCAGACTGTTTTTATTCTTTTCCAGTTGGTGTCAACATAGCAAAGTTTCTCTGTCTTTAGGAGATGACCAGGGGTTTGTTTCTTACAGACAAAATTGTTTCCGCTGTCTTTTAAAAATAAATAAATAAATATATATATATATATTTAGTTTTATATATATATGGTTTATTTCTGTGTATGTGTGCACATGTGTGTGTACGCATATGAATGCAGTTTTCCACAGAGGCCAGAAGAGGGCAGCAGATGCCCTAGATCTAAAGAGTTACAAGAGGTTGTGAACCACCCCGGGTGGATGTTGGGAATTAAACTCTGGTCTTCTGAAAGCCCAGGAAGCACTCTTCCATGTTGAGCCCTGGGGCTGTTTTCTCTTGTTTTAATTTTATGACTCTGTATGCATGCATGCTGCGTATTGTGTATGCATGCATAGTCTGTGTGTACACAATCGGTGCCTGTGTGGAGGTCGGAGGGCGACTCTGGGGTCAGTTCCCTCTTTCCACCTTCACATGAGTTCCAGGGGCTGCTCTTAGGTGGTTAGGCTTGTGTAGCAAGTGGCGTGGTCTTACCTGCAGGGCCATCTCATCAGTCAGAAACTGTTTTCCATAACAAACTGTATCCTTCAAATTTTCCCATGACAAAACAAGCCTTCTGGACCAGGTCCTGGATGTCCCCAAGAAACGCTGCCACCTCAGTAACCTGAGAGAAGAAGAGGAATTCCCTTCTATGGGCCCAGACCTTTTAGATGGGATAGTTGAGAACATGTATTACCTAGATGTGTTCTCCCTACTGGTCCCTCCCTGTCAATCAGCAATTTTTTTATTTACTATGTATACAATATTCTGTCTGTGTGTATGCCTGCAGGCCAGAAAAGGGCACCAGACCCCATTACAGATAGTTGTGAGCCACCATGTGGTTGCTGGGAATTGGACTCAGGACCTTTGGAAGAACAGGCAATGCTCTTAACCTCTGAGCCATCTCTCTAGCCCCCAATCAGCAATTTAAGGGTATTCTTTTGGATGTAGATAATAAACCTCCAGAAGGGAAATACTCCCACAGGCATCTTGGTCATGGTGGCGTTGGGACCAGAAAGTCTCTCAAATGGACAGAAGTAAAACTGCTGGGTGTGAGACGCTCAGAACCAGTGAGACGCTCACTTTGTCTTGCCTTGGTAGGAAACACTAGAGTGCTTAGGATCAGCAGGAAGGGACACCGAAAGAACACAGCCAATGGCTGGAGAAATGGTTCAGCACTTGAAAGAAGAACTGGAGGCAGGTATTGGAATGGGCGTTTGAACCCTCTTGTTCATAGCTGTACTCTCTGAAAGAACCAAAAAACAGTCCAGTGTTTAACAAAGGATGAAAAGACAACTCGTGGTACATGGATACAATGAAATATTATTATTCAGTCTTTAAACAGAGGTGGAGAAACCACAACAATAAAAAGGAGCAGGGCGAGGTGGTGCTTGCTTTTAACGCCAGGACTCATAGGCAGAGTTAGGCAGATCTCTTGGAGCTCCAGGCCAGCCAAGATTTGTTGAGACCTTGTCTCAACAAACAAACTAACTAACGTTATCCAATACCAAATGGCCAGCCCTGAAAACATATATACAAACTGAGCAGGATATATGTGTGTGTGTGTGTGTGTGTGTGTGTGTGTATGATAAATATATATATATAAATAAATACACACATATATGCATGTAACAACAATTAATGAAAAAAGAGGCCATGAATTTGAAACAGAGCAAGGAGGAGTATATGGAAAGGGCTTGGAGGGAAGAAAGTAAAGGGGGAAATGATGATGTAATTATAATCTCAAAAACTAAAAGAAATAATTTTTAAAATACTAAAAAAGGAAAATGAACAAACCAAAATCCACAAGGAAAAGGGAATTCTGACCTCAGCATGAGCGGAATGAAGCTTGAGGTTTCTGAACCAAGTGAAACAAGTCAGCCATGAGAGGACAGATGTGCCATTCTGCTTAGGTGAGGGCTCAAGAACAGTCAACTTCCTCGTCAGTTTCCTACAGAAAGTAGGACTGTTGCGTGGGCGAGAGGGCTCAGCAGGCAGAAGCTCTTGTCTCTCTTCAGAGAGCCCAGGTTTGGTCCCCAGCACCAGGTGGCAGCCGGCAACAGTCTGTGACTCCAGCCTCAGAGCATTTGGAGCCTTCTTCTAATCTTACAGGCTCAGCATGAATGTGGTGATGCATGCTGGAAACATTCACATGCAGAATAATAAACTTTAAAAAATGAAAAATAGGGCTGGAGAGATGGCTCAGAGGTTAAGAGCTTTGACTGCTCTTCCAGAGGTCCTGAGTTCAATTGTCAGCAACCACATGGTGACTCACAACCATCTGTAATGAGATCTGGTGCCCTCTTCTGGCTTACAGGGAAGCATACGGATAGAACAGTGTATACATAATAAATAAATATGTTTTAAAGTAATTAAAAAATAAAAAATATTTTTAAAAGACAGCTCAACCTGCCAACTTGAATTTAATCCCCGAGAGCCACACAGTAGATGGAGAACTGACTTTGAAAAGTTGCCATCTGACTTTTGCACACAGTGTGTATACACTACACACAACACACACACACTCCACTGCTGTGATATGTTTCTGCCCTTTTGACTTTTTTTGAGGGGTCCGCCACCCAGCTCCCAAATAAATTACTCACAGAGGCTTCTTCTTAGTTATGAATGCCTGGCCTTAGCTTCGCTTGTTTCTAGTCAGTTTTTCTTAAATTATCTCAGCCACCTTTTGCCTCGACTTTTATCTCTTCTTACTTCTGTATACCTTTCTTTACTTCTTTCACCGTTGCTTGCTGTGTAGCTACATAGCAGACATAGCTGGCTTCCTCTCCTTCTTCTCCATTGCTCCTTGTTTTCCTCTTATTTATACTCTCTGTCTGCCAGCCTTACCTATCCTTGGTCCTGCCTCGCTAGTGGCCGTTCATCTCTTTATGAGGACCACCAAGTGTTTTAGACAGGCACAGTGACGCAGCTTCAGAGTCACACAAATGCGGCGTAAACAAAGGTCACACACCTGAAAATCATATTCCCCAACACCCATACACATAACAACACACACGCACATTACAAATACGATATATAACACACACACAGCTCAACACACACACGCATTACAACTATCATACATCACACACACACACACACACACACACACACACACACTGAATAAATAATTTTTTTAAAAAATGAGACCCAGCCTTAAGGCAAAAACATGTAGAGCAAGAGAGAAAGACACCGGAATCTGGTTTGGGAAGTTGTTGTTTAGTGGTTATAGAGTTCGGTCTATGAGATAACCAGTTGTCTGGGTAGGTGATGATGGCGGTGTGGGTGGTTACACAGCAACGTGAATATAGGAAATGCCACTGAACGGCACACAGAATGGCCAGGGCTGGCAATTTTATGTTATGTGCATTTTCCCACAACTGGAGAGTAAGGTGCCTTTCCCAGGCTGACTCCAGCTTGTGTGTTTCTAAGCTCGGTCTGTTTCCACAAAGCCAACCTTTCAGTGTGAAGTCAGCCCTCACATTGCGGTGCCACTGATTTGTCCCGTTGGACGTCACTCTGTATGCAAGTCCCCATGATAACAGTGTCATATAGCGGGGTAGTCCGAAACAGAATGCAACATTTCAAAACCAATCCACAAACAATAGTGTCACATTTTACTGTTTAAAAAGAAGACCTGAGGGTGTTATACCAAGTTAGTCAGCCATGAGAGGACAACCAGGCGAGAAATATTATATTCATGGTTGATAAGCCAAGCAGTGTGATGCTGGAAGGACACCAAACTTCGACAATTTTAACAGACTTGTAATTTTAGATCTGCAAGAACTAAATCTACCAGCTGAGTGCAGCTGAATAAAGCCGTTACAGGATTAGCAGTCTTCTGACCCACTTCCTGAAAAAGCTGAATCACTCCATTGAGACCCCAGGGAAATGCAGATTTATATCTTTGATGTATTTTTCGGTTTTCTTTCAATTAAATAAAATTATATAACTAGGTTGGTGGTTTTTTTTTCTTTGCCATCTCCCCTTTTAATTGGTGGTTTCGCATGTCTTCTCGAATATGCCTTTGCAAATTCTTGATTTTTGTAAATACAAATGTATACTGAAACATGCACACAGCCTTCTTCTGTGCAATTGCTTTTTAAGCCCATTGGGAAGGCTTCTAGCTTCTCTCCCAAATCCCTTTCTTTACTGGATTGGGAATGGACAGGCAGCCCGTGCTCTCAACCAGAGGAGCTCTGTGCTGCGGGAGAGGTGGAGGTGACGGAGGGGTGATCAGCTCACCTACATCCACTCTGGCGCGGTAGAGTTTTTCCACCTCCAGTTCTGTCCTAAGAAGCCATGGCGACACTAATGAACACCCACACTCTCTTACACAAACACTGCCAAAGGCAATCAGTGCATATTAAGGTGGAGGGGCAGGTGGAGAGACAAGTATTTTGCTCAGTTGACATTGTTTAGAAAAAGCCACCACATAGTCTTTTAACTGTCTGCAATTATACTAATTTTTAAGGATTTATTTTCTTAGCCAGGCAGTGGTGGCACACTCCTCTAATCCCAGAACTCAGGAGGCAGAGACAGACAGATCTCTGTGAGCTTGAGGCCATCCTGGTCTACGAAATGAGTCCCAGGACAGACTCCAAGGCTACAGAAAAACCCTGTCTCAAGAAAAAAGAAAAAGATTTCTTTTCTTTTAGCTGCATGTGGCATGCCTGAATACATATATGTGCACCACATGTGTACAGTGCCCAGGGAGGCTAGCGGAGCATGTCAGATCTCCCTGAAACTGGAGTTACAGGTAGCTGAGCCTGAGTCAGCCTGAGAAAGGCACCTTACTTTCCAGCTGTGGGAAAATGCACATACCGTGAGGGTGCTAGGACTGAACGCAGGTCCTCTGCAAGAGCAGCAAGTGCTCCTACTGTCTGCCAACTCTGCGATCCTACTGTGCCTGTTTTTATGCTACTATCATCTAGCAGTATCTCCTGCCTCTGGATTCAAAAATATGCATTGCATAATTTATAAGGTGTTTAATATACGGTTTAATATAATTCTAGCACTGCCTATAATTATAGTTATTTCTGTTTATGTTGTCTAACACTTAGTTAATTATCAAGTCTTTGAGGGCAAGGTTCATAGCATACATATCCTTATTCTTGCCGCAAAATATCCAGCACAGCACAGTGGTTTCTTTGTGACAGATTCCTGCCTAATGAAGAGGTTAGAACAAACAGTATAGGTCATTTTAACAAGAAAAATATCCAGCATTCTGAGGCCAATGAACTGTTTTGCCTGCTTGTTTTAGCATCGTATTTAATGAGCACTGACTCATTAATGTATTAATAATTATGTATTCATCATTAAAATATACCAAGTTCCTATTATAGAATAGGCACCATGTAAGACCACAAGAATCCATTAGTGAATAAAAATATTTACCTACACATGCCTATTATCAGAGAGGTTTATAAACAGGCCCACAATTATTCAGTAACTGACTGAGTAACCTCAGCTTGAAACCAGTGCTGACTCTTAAACAATTTGTTACATTCGCCATGGTGAGTGTCATGGACAAGATACGCTAGGACAGAGGCTGGGGAGAGGACTCAGCAGATGAGAACACATGCTGCTCTATCACGGACCCTGAGTTTGGTTCCCAGAACCCTCATTGGGTGGTTCACAGTCACCTGTAACTCCTGCTCCTGGGAATCTGATGCCCTCTTCTGGCCCCTGTGGAACTCTGGACACACGTACATAAACACATGAAAGCACACACACATGTACACGAATAAAAATAAATCTTAAAGATAGAGTGATATTATACTCTTTTTTACAAACACTAAGGGAACCCTCAGTGAGATTAAGGTGTTTGATAAAATTTTCTAAGCCCTAATAATGTTCACATGAAAAGCAAACCCACACTAACCTCTCAGGATTCCTCAACAAATTCTTATTGCCCAACTGTCCTGATATACTCTACTGAATTCTCTATGTAACTTGGGAGCTTTAAAAGATTAATTGGCTCATAAAATATTTTAAATAGTAAAAGTCATTTATCATTGATTGATGTGGTGCATGCTCTTGGGAGGCAGAGGCAGGCAGATCTCTGTAAATTCAAGGCCAGCTGGTCTACAGAACGAGTTCCAGGACAGCCAGGGTGGTCACACAGAGAAACTCTGGGTTTATTTGCTGGTGTGTTCTACCAGCTATTATCCCAGAGTAGGCAATAGAGGAAGCCTTGAGGGAGTGAAGTCCTGAGTGAATTTGTGTTGTTCCCATGGGCATGACTATACCAAGGATCATAAGACCTTAGACCCATGGGAAATAGTCAAAGCCATTTCCTAAATGGTGCCAGGCTCAGAGGGAGGCAAAGTTTTCCTCAGGGGGTTCCTTGTGGGAGCAAGTGATGAGTGTTATCAAAACTGTTGAGTCTTCCTTCTCCAGTTTATAGCCTGATACTGCTCACGTACAGAGTCCTCCTACTGAGCCAAGCCCACTCTCTCCCTGCCCTTCACATAATAAAGACACTAAGGATCCATGCAGTGGTTGTAAATATAGCTCCAACAGAGCACACAGTCACTTGACCCCAGCTTTTTACATGTGTCTGTCTGTCTGTCTGTCTCTGTCCTTTCTTTTTTTTTAATATTTATTTATTTGTTTATTATGTATACAGTATTCTGTCTGCAGGTCAGAAGAGGACACCAGGCTTCATTACAGATGGTTGTGAGCCACCATGTGGTTGCTGGGAATTGAACTCAGGACCTTTGGAAGAGCAGGCAATGCTCTTAACCGCTGAGCCATCTCTCCAGCCCCTCTGTCCTTTCTTTATTTCATCACCAACCCTAGTCAGGTTTCCAGAACCCAAACTACACACATTACAGCATCCCAGAATACACACACACCAACAAGGCATCTTTCAGTGCATTCTATTTATTATTTTATTTTTTTAAGTACTGGAGAATGAACACAAGGCCTCACACATGCTAGGCGAGAATTCTACCTCTGAGTTACTGTTATGCCCAGATTTCCGGGATCCCCAAAAGACCACCATGGAGACCAAATCCTGAATCCTGTTACACAAATAATAAAAACCCAGAGGCAGACATTAGGGTCCAAACTGCAGATCAGAAAACCAAAGCAGCCAACCACTAGAGAGACCTTTTACTACTACCGAATCTTCAGACCGAAAGGCAAGATCCTGTCTCCATGGATCCTCAGACTCCACACTCCCCTGAGTTCCTGTCTCTTCCCCTTTGTATTCCTCTCTCCATCCAGCCCTATCACTCCTGTCTCCATCTCCCTAGTGCTGGCATTAAAAATGTGTGACACCCCCCCCCCCGGTGTAGGAGGTTCTTCTGTCTATGTGTTGCCTTCATTGGTTGAATAAAGAAACTACCTTGGCCTTTTGATAGGGCAGCACTTAGATAGGTGGAGTAGACAGAACTGAATGCTGGGAAGAAGGGCAGAGAGAGAGCTGCCATGGAGCTGCCAGGTCAGACTTGCTGAATCTTTCCCAGGAAGCCACAACCTCGTGGTATTATACAAATTAATAGCAATGGGTTAAATCAAGATGTGAGAGTTATCCAATAAGAGGCTAGAGATAATGGGCCAGGCAGTAATTTAATTAATACAGTTTCTGTGTGGTTATCTCGGGTGTAAGCTAGCAGGGTGGCCGGGACAAACAAGGGGCCCTGTGCTCCCTACAACAACCCCCAAACACTGGAATTAAAGGTATGAACCACCACCATGTGGATCTCTTTCTGGACTGATTTTGTGTATCCCAGAGTAGCCTTGAAGAGCCATCTGTGTCTGTTTCCCAAGTCCTGGGATTAAAGGTGGGCCACCACTCTGTGGCCTGTATGGCTGACTAGTATGACTGCTTTGCCCTCTGATCTTCAGGCAAGCTTTATTTATTAAAACACAAATAATATGCCACTATAGAATACTGTATGTAAAAGTAAAGAGCCTTTATTCAAATTCAAACTTGGACTCTCCATGTGTCCAACGCATTGGCATGGTCAGAGTCCTTTAAGCTCAGCTGGTGTAGGATTTTTATAATAGCAGATGTTGGGATGAGGGATTTCTAAGGTTCAGGACCCCTGATTGGCTGACATTTGTTTAGAAGTGTCCTGGTGATAGGGGATGGGTGTGTGCTGGGCTAAGGGACATCAGGTGATCCTATTTACAATGTTGAAACAGTAGGTATTTCCTTTGGATGCTGATTGGTCCATTGCTGGGTAGTGTCTGGGTGGTCCCAGCTTGTGGTCTTTTCTGGAGTCAGGTGTTGCCTTAGGGTAACTGAGACTCAGGCCTACTTTCTGGTTGGTCTTTAGTGAATTTGTCTTGACAGGTGTGTACCAAGTTGCTCTGGGCCCTACACTACAACCCAAGTCCTATAAAAAATATATTATTTGGAGCACAATAAATAAAAACTCAGAGAGAGAAATTGAGGTTCAACCTTAAGGTCTGAAAATCAAATCAGTCAGTCACTGGCTCTTACCTCTACCTCTGTCTGAAATGGCGATCCTACCTTCAAGAATCTCAGAATGATACTGAGGTGTCATCTCTTGTTTTATAATCCTCTCAAGCTCTGGTATTAAAGGCATGCACCACTGTGATTAAAGGCATGCATTGCCCAGTTTCTATGACAAACTAGTATAGCTACTGGGATTTTTTGTTGTTGTTGTTGTTGTTTTGAGACAGGGTTTCTCTGTAGTTTTGGAGCCTGTCCTAGAACTAGGTCTTGTAGACCAGGCTGGCCTCAAACTCAAAAAGATCCGAAAGATCCTCCCGAGTGCTGGGATTAAAGGCATGTTCCACCACCGCCTGGCAAGAATTGTAATTTTTAAAAATAATGCTGCAGCAGGGCAGTGGTGGCCTTTAATCCCAGCACTCAGGACACAGAGGCAGGTGAATCTCTGTGAGTTTGAGGCCAGCCAGGTCTATAAGAGTTAGTTCCAGGACAGGCTCCAAAGCTACAGTGAAACCCTGTCTTGAAAAATCAAATACTACTACTAATAATAATAACAATGCTGAAAGTCTTTTAGTTATTTAGAAACCAAGATGGTAGACTATTTCAGTAAAACCCGACTTTACCCTAAAATTGACAAAGAAAAATAAAGAGGGGGAAAAATGGGAGGAATTTCACTGGAAAAAGCTGTGCTAGCATGAGCGATATCAAGAGATATAAAACACTTCTCTGCCAAAAGCTTAAACTGGAACGTAATGCGGAAAGATACAGCAAATGTTTGGCAAATTCTTAAAACTGAAATAAAACTAGGAAGCGTGTTTAAACAGCTTTGGCTGAGTGATGTATGTAGCAAAACATATCAGCAATGTGCTTAGGGCCAAGATTGCGGAAAAGAAGCAAGAGAATGTGAACATACAGAAAATTAAACCACAAATCTTTCTAGATGTGGCCATTGGAAGAAACGAAAACAGCCAACTTGGGTATAGAGCCGTCATTTTCTGATGGGTTTGGGCAATGGGGACTGCGGAGCATTATAGCAGAGGAGGGAGAGAGCATTTTAATCAATATTGGGAGCAACTCAATCCCAAGCACAGTTATTTGGGCTCTCTCTCTCTACTATGCACCCAGCCTAAACTCACTCACGCGCCTGAACTCAAGGAAGTCTCCAGAATAGGTGGGACTAAGGGAGTGTACCAAGCCAAAACTTCTGTCTGCCTAAGTGGGATGGCTAGTGTAAGACTTTAAGACAATTCTGAAGCCATTTCTGACAATTCCAAACTCTCTCAGCCTCTGTGCCTCAGTGCTTCCCCTCCTCCCCTGGGAACCAAGGACCTAACAGCTACACATGCACGTACTCAGTTCCTGAACAATTACCCATACACATATGTTTTGACTCAGTCTCCTGGGAAATGAGGTCAAAATGACCTCTTACCTCATCTGATCTGACAATAGCTCTCCAGCCAATAATTGGTATTAGCCCTTTTCGAATAAGCCAATCATAATGGTCAAAGAACAACCCCCCTTCTCCTTTAAAAGCTATTCGAGGTCTCTCGGCTTCCCGAATGCTGAGGGACCCTGTCATGACAGAATTAATAAAATCCTTATGCTTTTGCATCGGCTGTGGTATATGAGGTGGTCTCTGGGGGTGACTCCTTCTCGGTTTGGACACTAGAGTCCAACACTAGTTTTAACACAAACTCCTAAAATAGAGAAAAATGCTCCCCGGCTCATGTTGTAGCCTCTGTGGAATAGAGCCCTGTATTAATCAGCTTCCTATCACTGTAACAAAATGCCAAGATAGGTAACTTAGAAAGAAAAAAAGAGATTATTTTGGTTCATTTTAAAGTCCTTTGCTTTGGGTAGTGAGGTGGCCTTCATGGTAAGTGCACAGTTGCAACAAAACTATTCAGCTCATGGCCTAGAAGAAAACAGAAGATGGGGGGTCATAGTCTACTTCGCAGTCTCCTTCAACCACCCAAGGGTCTCTCACTAGACTCCACTTCTTAAAGGTCCCACTGCCTACCAACAGCCCTTCTTTGGAGAACACATACTTAGAACATGGACCCCCTGGGAGATGTAGCATAAATTCTAATTGGTCTTAATTAATCAAAACCCAAAGTCAGATATAGGGGTTAAAGTTGAAGATCAGAGAATCAGAGCAGTAAGCCACTAGAGAGAACTTTTACCTCTCCCAGTGCTCAGATGGAAGGGGTGATCCCCAGACTGCCTAGACTGCCTAGACTGCCTAGACTGCAGTGTGTCTCCACCAGACCTCAGACTCCACTGAGTTCCTGTCTCTTCTCCTTTTTATTCCTTTTTTAACCCAGCCATATTGCTCCTGTCTCCACCTTCCTAATGCTGAGATTAAAGGTGTGTGACTCCCAAACACTGGGATTAAAGGTGTGAGCCACCACAGTATGGATTTATTTCTGGATCAATCTTGTGTAGCCCAGGGTAGCCTTGAACTCACAGAGATCCATCTGCCTCTGTCTCCCAAATTCTGGGATTAAAGGTGTGTGTCACCACTATCTGGGCTCTCCTGGCTTAGTTTTGCACTCTACTCTTCAGGCAAGCTTTATTTTATTAAAGTACAAATAAACTATCACTACAGGGAGACATTAAATATTCAAACTAGGGACCAGAGAGATGGCTCAGCAGATCAAAACGCATGCCACCTAAGCCTGACAACCTGAGCTTGGTCACCAGAGCCTGTGACAAAAAGAATGCTGTCTCTGATTTCCACATATGCACTATGAAACATGAGTGCCCACATTCACACATACACAGCACACATGTGTACACACAGACAATAATAACAAAATTTTTAAAAAGCGCAACTTGAGCTGGAAATCTAGCTCAGTTGCTTATCTAGCATACGTGAAGCCCTGGATTCTATCCCTATCACCTAAAACTGGGTTTAGTGGCACTGGTCCATGGTGTGGGACAGTTCTATAGTCTGTCAATTATATTTTATATAATTCCTGATTGGCCAGTAGCCAGACAGGAAGTAGAGATGGGGCAATGAGAACAGGAGTATTCTGGGAAGGACACTCTTTCCGCAGTCCTGCCCAGATCACGGAAGAAGCAGGATGTGACCTGCCCTGCTGAAAAAGGTACTGAGCCATGTGGCTAACATAGATAAGAATAATGGGTTAATATAAGCTACAAGAGCTAATAAGAAGCCTGAGCTAATGGGCCAATCAGTTTATAATTAATGCAGACTCTCTGTGTGATTTTCTTTGGGGTTTTCTGGCTATGGGAACTAGGCAGGATGAAAACCCCAACGAACAGGCCCTAATGCTACAGAATGGCACCAACCTATGAATATTTTCCTTTGTTTTTTTTAAAAAAAAAAAGAGGGGGAAGTGGTTGGGAGAACTGTCTGTATTCTGTCAATCATGTTTTAAATAAGCGCTGATTGGCCAGGCAGGAAGTATAGGTGGGTCAACCAGACAGGAGCGGAGGCAGGGTGATGAGAACAGGAGTATTCTGGGAAGAAGAAAGCTCTTTTCTTCAGTCCTGTCTCAACCACCTAAGAAGCAAGATGTGACCTACCCCGATGAAAAAGGTACCAAGCCATGTGGCTAACATATTATAGAATAATGGGCTGGTATACGTTATAAGAGCTAATACAAAACCTGAGCTAATGGGCCAATCCATTTATGATTAATGTAGAATTATATGTGGTTTCTTTGGGGGCTTACCGGCTGTGGGAAGTAGGCAGGACAGAAACCCCTAACCAGCAAGCCCTCATGCTACTGGCCCATTATCCCAGAACTTAGAGGTACAGGCAAGAAGATAAGAAGGTCAGGGTCATTCTTGGGCATGATGCAAGCTTGAAGCTGGCCTGGGCTACGGGAGAACCTGACTCAAAACAAAACAAACAAAAATAAATAAACAAAACCAAGTAAACAAACAAACAAAAAATCCCTCTCATTTTACTAGGCAAGTCTGTTTAGTAACTGACGCCTTGAGACCCAACGCTGACCAGCTCATAGGAATCAGAGCTGAGATTCTGGTCCAAGTCTGCTTCCAAAAACAACAGTGGCCAGGAAATAGTGGACAGATAAAGCAAGACTGCTGGGCTGGGATAGTGGGCAAATTCCTGGGGGAAGGGAGTCTGTGATGCAGCTCTCTGTTCTGTGATTCACATGAGAGAATCAACCAAAAAGGGAAAGATTTTTGTTTATTTGCAGACAAGGTCTCATTATGTACCCCAGAGGGCTTAACACTTGCTGTGTAGACCAGACTGGCCCCAAGCTCATAGAGATCTGCCTGCTTCTGCTTCTGGGTGTTGGGGATTAAATAAAAGGTTTATTTTCGTTGGAACTTAGTTATATCATGACAGAGGTGTAATGAACATGGAAACAGATCCCTCTGAATAAGAAAAAAAGGGGAATCTGTAGTGTAGGCAAAGTAGGAAATCTATAAGGATAAGTATAATATAGAAAGTAGGAAATTAAGTAAGAAAACTGTGTGAAGTAGAAAATTATTAAGGAGAAATATTAAGAGAACATTTTGCCCACTTGGAGGCTGCCACACCCATCTGGCCCTGCCAGAGGGGAAGGTTGCACCCAGTAACCTTGGTAACAAAAGTAATCTTGTCACACGAGAAGGACCCCACCCTTCTGTGTCCAGTTGAAACTGATAGACTAGGACATCTGGCTATCAGAAGGATCAAATAGGAGACAGTTTCGAACCGTGATAAAAAGAGAGGCAGAACACAAGGCCATGTGCTCAACTATGTTCATAGCAGCTTTGTTTGTCATAGCCAGAACCTGGAAACAACCTAACCTCGATCAAAGAATGGATAAGAAAAAATGTGGTACATTTACACAATGGAGTATTACACAGCAGAAAAAATAATGATATCTTGAATTTTGCAGGAAAATGGATAGAACTAGAATACATTATTCTGAGTGAGGTAACCCAGACACAGAAAGACAATTATCATATGTACTCACTCATAGGTGGTTTTTAAACATAAAGCAAAGAAAGCCAGTCTACAAACCACAATTCCAGAAAATTTAGACAACAATGCAGACACTAAGAGAGACTCACTTAGGTCTAATCTACATGGGAAGTAGAAAGTATAAAAAGACAAGATCTCCTGAGTAAATTGGGAGCATGGAGACCTTGGGGGAGGGTTGAAGTGGGGAGAGGAGAGGCAGGGAGGGGAGCAGAGAAAAATGTATAGCTCAATAAATATCAATAAAAATATTAATTAAAACAAAAAGAGAGAGAGAGGTAGAAACAAGGCAGTTATCTCACCATCACGATGGCCCTAACATGCTGTTGAGCCTCGCAGTGATATCCTCCAAATGCCTTGCCTCCTGAGAGCAGACTGACCCCTTATCTCCCGAGAGCAGAACATCGCCAGACCACACAGACTATGTGGTCAAGAGTTGAGCTTTGCAATCAAGCACCCAGTGCGGTCGGGCATCCAGCCTGAAGAAACCCAAAAGTCCTTTTTAGGACTGAAGAACCCTTACAGAGGTTATCAGGTCATACGATACTATTTAATATGTATAAAATGTTCAGAGAAGAGCATAGATGTATTAACGTGTGTGTTTAGTGTGTGAAATGTTAAGAGATATTTTATGGATAATTGGTAAAGATTAGGAAATGTTAATTGATAAGCTGTATTAAGGTTAAGAAGTGTTTTATGGATAGTTGATAAGCCAAATGGAGGTTAGGAATTGGTTTTATGTATTAGGATTAGTAGGATTAATAATTGTGATATTGAATTGTTTGTGTATTGTCTATCACGGTCCTCAGATGCGTACTAAGAGTGTGAACCCCCTTAATGGATTAGATATAGAAGCTACTAGTAAAGAATCGTTATAAAGACAATTCTCTTGCTTGGTCTGGTTACTCATCGCTCTCTGGGGAGAAGGGCACTGAGGCCTCACGGCACTGCTCGCCAAAGAACCTTGAGCTGAGAAAGGTCAGAGTGATTGAAGTGGCTAAGCCCAGCAGCTCGCGACACAGAGGCTTGCAGTGAACAAGCTGATTATAGTGGCCAAGCAACGAACAACAGAAAATAAGGGGAATTGTACAGATGGGTTTTATGTCAACTTGATCCAAGCTAGAGTCATCTGAGAGGAGGGAACCTCAATTGAGAAAATTCCTCTATAAAATCAGGCTATAGGTAAGCCTATAGGGTATTTTCTTAATTAATTATTGATGGGGAGGGGTCCAATCCTCAATGAGGGTATTTTCTTCCCTGGGCTGATGGTCCTGGGTTCTATAAGCAAGCAGGCTGAGCAAAACATGAGGAGCAAGCTAGTAAGTAGCACCCATCTGAGTCAGCTCCTGCCTCTAAGTTCCTGCCCTGTTTATGTTCCTGTCCTCACTGCTTTTGATGATGAACTGTTATACTGAACTATGAGTGAAGAAAACCTTCCTTCCTAAAGTTGTTTTTGGTCATGGTGTTTCATTACAGCAATAGGAACCCTAAGTCAGGGCTAGAGTCTCAATGCGCCCCCCTCAATAACATATCCTCACCACCCTTCTTCCCCAAAGTCCTCCCTTCCTAAAGAATTTTACCGCCTCCAAACTGTGACATGGGCTAAGGACTAAGCCTGTAATACACGGCCGTTTGAGAGATGCTCACCCCAAACCCAGCAGAGCTCTTATCTGGGAAGAAAACATGGACAGGAACGGTGGTGGAATGGAGTGGACGCTGGAGGAAGAGACAGGGACGCAGTGTGTACCAGGGTAAAGACAAGGTGAAGCTTTGACTGGTGGTGGCAGAATTCATATTTTTATTTTTTTGTTTTTTTTTGGTATTTTGAGACAGGGTTTCTCTGTAGCTTTGGAGCCTGTCCTGGAACTAACGCTTGTAGACCAGGCTGGCCTCGAACTCACAGAGATCCACTTGTATCTGCCTCCCGAGTGCTGGGATTAAAGGCGTGTGCCACCACTGCCCGGCTGAATTCATATTTTTATACCAGGCAGGGGAGAGTATCTGATGAAGAATGATGCTGGCAAGCACCAGCCACCAAAAGCAAGAGTCCCTCTTTTAAAGCCCTGAAAATCAACTTGAGAAGCAGTGCGAGTGTATATGCTACATTCTGCAAAGTGTTGAAGCAGCTCAACTCAAAAGACATTTAAGGGCTTTGGGTAACATTTGGGGATTCTTGGGAGATTATGATGCTTCCGTAACTGGTTCTCAAACATAATAAGCCACTGGAAGCGCACAGACACGTGTGCACACACCACTCTGCATGACAATGCCAAGTGCAGACTGGCTGTAGCACCCACTTCACCAACTCTTCATATTTCTTCAACACTTGGCTTTTCAGAAACATTTTCCCCCTGGGAGATGTTTTGTTTTTTTTTTACACTTCCTTGTTTTTACAGATCAAGATGTTAATAGAAATAAACAACTTGAAAAAATTGGATGTGTGTTGTCATATTTAGAAATATGAGGATTTCTTTTTTTTCTCTCTCTTTCTTTCTTTTTGGTTTGTCAAGACAGGGATTCCCAGTAGTTATGAAGCCAGTCCTGGAACTCGCTCTGTAGACCAGGCTGGCCTTGAACTCACAGAGATCCATCGTCCTCTGCCTCCTGAGTGTTTGGATTAAAGGCATGCACCACCACAGCCCAACTGAAATATGAGGATTTCTAAGAAGGAAAATTTCACGTTTTGCCCTTTGTGATATAATGGTGTTTCTGTGGAAGTCTGTGCATGGTAGTACGCTAACAGGGTCTAGAACATAACCAGCTGTCGGTAAAAATGTATTTTAATGGATTAAGTGTGAAATGAGGGCTGGATACATGGCTCAGTGGTGAAGAACATGCACCACTCTTGCAAGAGGACTCAGGTTCAGTTGCTAGCACCCACATCAATCAGTCCTCAACCACCTGTATCTCCAGTACCATCAGAGGGCGTCTGATGCCCTCTTCTGGCTTCCATGGGTATCTACACACATGTGATGTATATGAACTCACAAAGGCACACATACACATACTTCAATAAAAATAATAAACCTTTTCAAAAACATGAAAGGAGACATTGTAACTAAAAACATGCATCTTAGAGTTAGGCACATGATGCTGCCATCATAGTACCATGTTCTGGAATACGGGGGTTACACACTAACTTTCTATGGTTACTGTGAGGCTTAAATGAGAGCATGTGACATAAAGCTCTTGGAATATGATGCTCAGTGTCTTTTGGCTGCCTTGTTCTAGCACAAAGCAGAATGACTCTAATAATAAGTTCCTTACAGACCCAAGAGCTGTCCTGTCTTTGTATTGCTGAGTCTCAAACCCTAGCGCTAATTTCTGTGCAAGCAGGTAGCAGCTCACTCTGTGGAGACTGACGTAATGGTCCTGAATGGTTCTAAACCAGCTTTCAAAAGGTGGGACCACCAACTGCAGAAGATCTTAAAGAGCCTTTCCAGAGGTACTTAGAACTAGTTCCATGATCATTGTAATGACAGTAATTCTTATTTTACACGTATAATAATTTATTTATAATGATTTATTATAAAAATAAGTTATTTATAATAATTATAAAGTTAACTTTATAATGTTAACTCTCTAATACTGGGCTGTGTTTTAATTTTTGGTGCTTGTACTGATGATGTAAAAACAATAGTTGGCAATACTACTGATACTGTAGTATGAATGTTAAGGCTCTGGAAGTTGCCAGGTTGTGATGGTGAAAGCTTTTAATCCTGGCACTCAAGAAGCAGACACAGGCAGGTCTCTGTGAGTTCCAGGCTAGCCTGGTCTATAGATCTAGTTCCAGGACAGCCAGAGCTACCCTGTCTGGGATTAAAGGTGTGGTGTGGATTAAAGGTGTGCCACTACCACCTGGCTCCACCTCTTTTTTTTTTTCTAAAGATTTTTTTATTATGTATATAACATTCAGGCCAGAAGAGGGCACCAGATCTCATTATAGTTGACTGAAAGCCACCAACTAGTTGCTGGGAATTGAACTCAGGACCTCTGGAAGAGCAGCCAGTGCTCTTAACCTCTGAGCCATCTCTCCAGGCCCTAGGTTCCACCTCTTAAAGGGCCCACCACCAACCAACAGTAGAATGCTGGGGACCAAGTCTTTAGCATATGGACTTTTGGGGGACACTGAGATGTAAATGATAGCAGGAATCGGGGTAGGCATTCTTTTTATTCTTCCCTTTCATGTTTTCATGTAAAGAAAAAAGCCCTAATTTCACCCAAGAATGGTGCTGGCGAAGTAATACTTTTATTAAACGTAGAGTTCCTAAGTACTTATATCCTTTGGAACTAGAAAAAAACACATCCTGAGTGAGGTAACCCAGACTCAGAAAGACAAACACAGTATGTATGCACTTATAAGTGGATGTTAGACATGGAGCAAGGATAACCAGCCTACAGCCCACAACCCCAGAGAAGTCAGGAAACAAGGAAGACCCAAGAGAGACATACATGGATCCCCCTGGGAAGGGGAAATATGCAAGATCTCCTGAGTAAAGTGGGAGCTTGAGAGGGGGGTAGAAGGTAAAAGGAGAATGGGGAGGGGAGAAAAGGAAGGGGAGAACATCATCCATCATTAAAAATAGTTTATGTACATGAGGGATTGGGAAGGTCCAGTTGGGGGAAGGACAAAGAGGGACGGCAAACAAAGAGATATCTTGATAGAGGGAGCCATTATGGGGTTAGTGAGAAACCAGGTACTAGGGAACCTCCCAGGAATCCACAAGGATGACCCCAGCTAAGAATCTACTGTAAGCAGATTGATGACTACCTTAATTGTCATCATAGAACCTTCATCCAGCAACTGATAGAGGCAGATGCAGAGATCCACAGGTAAGTACTGGGCCGAGTTCCTGGAGGAACTCCAGGAAGGGAGGAGCCATAATATGAGTGGGGCCAAGACCATGCTGGGGACACCCACAGAAACAGCTGATCCGAGCTAGAGGGAGCTCACTGACTCTGGACTGACTTCATAGGACTGAACTAGGCCCTCTGAATGTGAGTGACAGTTGTGTGACTTGGGCAGTCTGTGGGGCCACCTGTCGTGAAACTAGCCAGTATTTATCCCTAGTGCGTGAACTGGCTTTTTGGAGCCCATTCCCTATGGAGGGATACCTTGCTCAGCCTAGACACAGGGAGGAAGGCCTTGGTCCTGCCTCAAGTGATGTGACAGACTTTGTTGACTCCCCACGGGAGGCCTCACCCTCTCTGAGGAGTAGATGGGGAGTGGGGTGGGGATAGTGGGAGGAGGGGAGGGAGAGGGAACTGAGATTGGTATGTAAAATTAAAAAATTGTTTAATAAAAGTGCTTATCCTTTAGATATTTTGAGTAATGAAATAAGAACTGTACACAAAACATTTCTACTGCATACTAGGGCATGACGGTTGTCTTAAGATCAGACATTTACATCAGTAGAGTCATGAGTTAAGATAGCCATGCTTGTTTTTCAGGAAATACCATTTTTACTTGAACTGAGTGAATGATACATGACAGTATTTAGATTTTGTCAAGAATTAATAAAGTAAGACATCACGTCAAGTAAAACCAGTTGACAATCTCTATTATCAATTATAAAATTTGTAATTTTTCTAGCAGACTTTTGGAAAGTTCATATCCATCTCAGTGAGCTAGAAGTGTCCCAATACTTAAAGACTTTAATAGTGAGTATTGACAGGACCTCACACTGTAGCCCAGGGTGGTGCTGAACTGACTATGTAGCTCAGGCTGGCCTCAAAATTGCAGCATCTTCGTGCTTTAGCCTTCTGAATTGCTGGAGCCACTGTGTGAAATATTATTCTTTTGATTCTGCATCAAATGGCATGTGACAATATTTGAAAGATTTGCATAACTCAATGAACTAACTTTCCACATGACCAAAGTATATGATTACAGAATAAGTCATACATTGCCTAAAGATCCATTCAACAGGATCAATATCAGAACAGAAGAACCAAAAAAATATTCAAAAAGGTTATTAAAATATTCCTCTTTTTTCCCAGGATATACCTTAATGAGAACAGATTTATGGGGGTGTCCTTTTCTTTCTTTCTTTCTTTTTTTTTAAGACAGGGTTTCTCTGTAGCTTTGGAGCCTGTCCTGAAACTAGCTCTTGTAGACCAGGCTGTCCTTGAACTCACAGAAATCCACCTGCCTCTGCCTCTTGAATGCTGAGACTAAAGGCATGCACCACCACCACCCTGCTGAGAACAGATTTTAATTCATACATTTTAATCAAAATAAAACATCACCAGTTGGAGAGATGGCTCAAGGTTTAGGAGCTGGTATTGCTTCCCCAAAGGAGCTTAGTTCAGTTCTCAGCACTCACACTGGGTGGCTTTCAGCTGCCTGTAACTTCAGCTTTCAGGGGTTCCCACACCTTTTTCTGGCCTCCTTGGGCAACTGCACTCACGTGCACATGCCTACAGAGACACAACTTTTCAAAAATCTTAAACTATCACAGTAAGTATCACAAAATGTAGGTACACAGGTCGTTTCCCATTTTTCCCGAGGCGCTATGTAGGGCCGTTCTGTTTTCTGGTTCCACTGCACCAGCTTGAGGGTGTGCATAGAGAGAACTCGCCCTCTCCTGTTATGATAATTTCACCTACAGCCCAAGGGTGTAGCTTAGAGAAAACTCTCCCTCTACTGTTATGGTAATTCCACCTGCAAGCAAGGTTCTCGCCGCAGACAAGGTTCCCGGGTCAGAGAAAGAAAGGTCCCTCTTTTCTCTGTTCAGCTGCTCTCCGACCTTGGGTGCGGCCCCCTGATTTCTCTCTTTCCTTGTTCCTGATGGGGGGCTGGTGTCTTTCTGCCCCACAGTATATATACCCGACTTATGCTTAATAAAACTGCCATTTGCCACTTGCTCCTTGGTAAATGAGCCCGGTCTCTTGTGTGTGTCTGTCTGTTTTAACCCTTTAGGATATTAATCCGTTCTCATGGGCTTGAGTCAGGAAAGCGTGCGCCTGTTTCGAGGTTCGGGTGTTCACAGAAAAGTGCGGAGGCAACAGATGGCGTCCCTGGGTGGGCTTTAAAGAAGGACTGAAGAACCACGTTCTGCCATCTGTGAACCCACCACGAGAACCCCAAAGAGGTGAGGGTCCCCCCATGATCAGGGAACTGGCCAGTTTTGTAGTGTACAATTGTGCACATGTGATAAGGGGGTGAATAGCTTGATGTGTGAAGTATGGGTGCCGAAAGGTCTGATCCAAAGCTAAAGGCCAGTGGGCAAATCAGCCGCTAAATTTCACAAAGAGACTAGGCACCAGGATTAAATGACACTGCACTAGAGACCGCTTATATTTTAAAACTCAGTCCCTGGCTCTCACATGCAGGGAACTTTAATTTTTACCAAAGAGCACAGGCTGGGCGCAGTTAGCTCCCGGCGGGAATCCGTTCCCAAGGCAACAGGGCCAATGTAACTGATGACTAGCTAGTAAATAGCTGAGGGCCCATATAGGTGTGGGCCTCGGGCTGAGAGAGGATTAAAGATATATTTGTAAGTTCTATTAAGAGTTTTTGAGTAACAAAAGAACAGCTTCACAGAGCTTGTCTTTCAGGGAGACTAAAAAGCTCCCATGCATGTTTGAATGCGGGTCACAGGACCATACTGGGCCATTCACTGTGGCTGAGGCTCTGCAAGGTGCACTTAGAAACAGAGAAACAGGCTGCTGGATGGTACAGAGAGGAGTGCAGGCGGCCGCTGGGCCCTGCCTGTGAGTGACGGGGCCATTACAGACAGGCCAAGGAGGGTAAAACGCAGCGGTGTGCCAGTACACTCAGCCGCGGATACAAACTCGTCCGGGAGGCATGGCCACACTGACCAGACGCAAAAAGGCAGTCGCAAAAGGCGACACAAAAGACAGTCGCACGGCTCCCTAGCCCAAGGCGGCCGATGAGCGGCGGGCCACAAAAACCTGGGGCAGGACACAATGCTGGTTATGGCGGTGCCCGAGCAGACAGATAAAGAAAGAGAGTGCTAGGCGGCCGGAAAAAGTGGCGATGCCTGACTGGGGGTGACCATGGCAGCGACTGACTGCAACACAGACGTGGCGGGCGCGCTAGGCGCCTGGCGGACTCCGGTGCCTCCCGGGCGGGGGCTACAGGAGGAAGGCGCAGGGCAACACAGGGCGCGGTGCCCGCCTTTCCGCGGGGTCCGCAGCTTATTGGCGGGCTGTTCCGGCACCTGAGCTGGCTTGGAGGACTTGCCTGGACAACAGAGGCAGCCCACAAAAGGCGGCAATAGCCAGGCCTTGGTGGTACAAAGGATAGTTAAAAATTCACCTGCCAAAACTCAGGTGACAGTTTGCAGCCAGAGCGGAGTGGGTCTGTGTCCCGTCCCCCGCTGTGCAGCGCAGCCTCAGCAGTTTTAAGTTAAAAACTGTAATAGATTCAAAGGTTTTACAGACCCAAAAGAGGTTAGCTAAATCTTGGGATGGTTTGTTGCCTAATTTTCTAAAAATCCAAACTATGCCAGTTTGCATTTCCACCAGTGGTGGAGGAGTTTCTCTTAAGTATAAGTTATGAGCAGTATTTGATCTTAATCATGTTTAAGGGATAAGATAGAGTCAAGAGTTATTTTGATTCACACTTCTCCTATGATTAAAGATGTTATAATTGAGGATTTTTTAAATGTCTTTCAGTCATTTTTAAGTTTGTCTATTGAGAGTTTTCAATTTAGGTTTATTGCATATATTTTAATTTGATTAATTGCTCTTTGGAGGACTATTTATAGAGTCCTTATGTTTTTTTTATGGATTGATGACTGACAAAAGATTTCCAAATCTGTAGCCAGATATGTCGATCCTATTAATTATTTCTCTAATGTTGGCGGGAGGCAATGTGCCCCCATAAAGGTAGCAATTTTTATAATTCTATCCAGTTATGTAAATGCTCATGTACTGGATCAGATAATTATTTCCTGCCCCTGAAAAAGTTCCAGGGGGAACTAATTCTAAAAGATGTTTTGGGGCTGACCATTCAGCCCAGTTCAAGACCTGCTATGATGGTGCAGGCCAATAAAAAATGATGTTTTGAGGCTGGCTAATTCAGCCCAATATTTAGGCCGGTTGCAGTGGCACAGGCCAATAGAATTTGTTCCTTGGAGACAGAGACCTACAGATCTCTATATGTCCAAGGCTTGCTTGGTTGTAGTTTAGATCCTAAACAGCTAAGCACATCGCTCCCAGAGACCGACGAGGGGAGCCAGTTTCAATGGCACACGCAGGCAGGATTTGCCTCAGCTAGCGTCTGACATGGTCCAGGTCATGTACTAATGTACATGGTCCGGGCCGGGTTTTGATTTGGGGAAGAGAAGCGGTTTGTGTGTTTCCACAGGATGCAAAGCACCCCGTCCCTGAGCGATTGGTGCGGACCGTGGATTCCTCTACTCAGAGACCTGAGGACGAGGCGAGATCAAGAGATCCCATGAACACGGCGGCGGAGGCGGCGGCGGAGTTGACAGATTCCTAAAAGATGATTCAGCGCCTGCCTTTGCCCCTTTCCCAGCTTCCTATCTTTGCTCTGCCTTGATCTGCCTGTTTTGCCAAGGCTGCTCTACCCCTGAGGGAACCTGCCGGTCAGACAAAAATACCATGGACATTCAAATTAATTTAAATTCTTGATTGGATGCTGTTGTTGATCTTTACAAACTGGGTGTGGGTTTTGACCTCTGCTGGTCGCTGGATAAGATTTTGCTGCTTTTCTTGGACCCCGAAATACAAATTTGCTAATTGGCTTTAATTTAGTTTGATTAGTCATTCCAGGGGTCCCATTTGCGGTGCTGTAGTCTTACTCAAGGGGCTCTATTCAGAGCAAAACGTTTCAGGCACTGTGCAAGCACAGTCTCTTCCAGGATTGCTCATATGTATGCTAAAACATCTTCACTTGGCCTATGGCTTCAGGTCCGCCACGGCCTGGCCCTAGTAGGCATTCGCCTCGGAATATCTTTCAACATAAATATGGATGGATTCAATGTATGACTAGTAAAGCAATGACGGGTTTATTGCACGGGGCGGGGGGCGGTCTCACCTAAGACAAGGGGTGCATTTGGACCTAAGCACATTCCCGTAGACGGGTTTAAGAGATCTGACCCAACGACCGACATGCCTAAGACAGCTACTAGTCATCATATTTTATATATATTTAAAGGGAGACTTGTAGGTACACAGGTCGTTCCCCATTTTTCCCGAGGCGCTATGCAGGGTCGTTCTGCTTCTTGGTTCCACTGCACCAGCTTGAGGGTGTGCATAGAGAGAACTAGCCCTCTCCTGTTATGATAATTTCACCTACAGCCCAAGGGTGTAGCTTAGAGAAAACTCTCCCTCTACTGTTATGGTAATTCCACCTGCAAGCAAGGTTCCAGGGTCAGAGAAAGAAAGGTTCCTCTTTTCTCTGTTCAGCTGCTTTCTGACCTTGGGTGCGGCCCCCTGATTTTTCTCTTTCCTTGTTCCTGATGGGGGGCTGGTGTCTTTCTGCCCCACAGTATATATACCTGACTTATGCTTAATAAAGCTGCCATTTGCCACTTGCTCCTTGGTAGATGAGCTCGGTCTCTTGTGTGTGTGTGTGTCTGTTTTAACCCTTTAGGATATTAATCCGTTCTCGTGGGCTTGAGTCAGGAAAGCGCGCGCCTGTTTCAAGGTTCGGGTGTTCACAGAAAAGTGCGGAGGCAACAACAAAAGTTATTTTTTGTTAAAGTAGACCTTATAGATATTTGCAAAATGAAAAATGCCGCTTTTCTCATTAGCTTTTGTTTGTTTGTTTGTTTGAAACAGAGTTGCTCTGTGTAACTGCTCTGGCTGTCCTGGAACTCACTTTGTAGATCAGGCTAGCCTTGAATGCAGAGATCCACCTGCCTCTGCCCCCAAGGCCTAGTACCACCATGCCCAGCTTCATTAATTTTTTTAAATTTGGGGATATATTATAATTGTTCATAATATATATTTCTAATGTGTTTATTAGAAGTATTTTAAAGAAATATATTAAAAACTATTCTATATTTCAGTGTCTGATATGGCAAATATAAATATCTAAACCTATGTTAAATAATGTTAACTTTTTATTGCTTTTATTGAGCTATACATTTTTTCCCACTTCCTCCTTCCACCTTCCTCCCTGCCCCCCACACTCCCAAATTACTCAAATTTTGTCTTTTTCTCCTTCCTAGGCGGATCCATGTATGTCTCTCTTAGGGTTCTCTTTGTTGTCTAGGTTCTCTGGAGTTATGTTTTCTCTGTAGGATGGTTTTCCTCTGCTTATGAGTAAGTACATATTATATTTGTCTTTCTGGGTCTGGGTACTTCACTCAGTATGGTTTTTTCCAGTTCTAAATATTTGTTTTTAATTTCTTCAATAGCTTTTAAGAGTGTATAGTGATTCTGAGACCAAACAGTTTAAGAAGCATATTCTGGCTGAGGGGTGATGGCTCACACCTTTAATCCCAGCACTTGGGAGGCAGAGGCAGGCAGATCTCTGCGAGTTCAAGGCCAGCCTGGTCTACAAAGAGTTCCAGGATAGCCAGAATTTGAGGCCAGCCTGGTCTACAAAGCGAGTTCCAGGATAGCCAGAGCAGTTACATAGAGCAACCCTGTCTCAAAAAACAAACACCCAAACAAACAAACAAACAAAAGCATTATTCTGAATAGTTCTCTATACTTAGCCTGACCTTTTTTGGACATTTATAGAAACATACTACTTATGACCAAACTTTTAGTAAGAAATTATTACTTCCATCTTGATGCACACTTGCAAACCTAGCACTCCTGAGATGGAAGCAGAAAGATTCCAACTGCAAAGTCATCCTCAGCTACTTGGTAAGTTTATAGCCAGCAGGGGCTACATGAGACCTTGTTTCAATAAATTAAAAAAGCAGAAGCTAGAAACTAAAATCAATCGTGCAGTAATTCATTTCCATAGCAACAACTAAATGGTGGCCAGCAAGCCACTCTTTTCCAGGTGTGTCTATCTGCATTAAAGAAAAGTGAAAAGGTCAAGATCTCTTCGCTTAGGAAATCCTGTTGTTCTCCATTTGTGCCTCCACACAGATTAGGGAAGAGATTTATCCTTTTGTGCTTCAAATGTGGCAAAGGGGAGTTTCATCAGCGAGAACCTACAAATTTTGCACAAGGTGTGTGTGACAGTACATAATAAAGTCTACTGGAACAGTCCACTGCTCCATGGAACTGCGGCTAAGTGACTATTTTATCTCGAAAAATTTCTGTGTCTCGCCGTGGTGGTGCATGCCTTTAATCCCAGCACTTGGGAGGCAGAGGCAGGTGAATTTCTGTGCGTATGAGGTCAGCCTGGACCGCAGAGTTGAGTTCCAGGATAGGCTCCAAAGCTACACAGAGAAACCCTGTCTCGAAAAACAAACAAAAAACAACAACCAACAAATTTGTTATGTCTTTTCCCCAAAGTCAGACCCTAGGCTCCAAACCTTTTGGATTGATTCTTGCCTTTGGTCTGAAAGTGGATTGGCATACATGGTAATTGGTTAGGCTCTGTATTAAATAAGGTACAAAACCCACGAGAAACGTCTCAACTTCTGGGTGTCCTAAAATTTCCATTTCACCAGAATGTAAAGTGCCAAAGTATGACCTCACTAAAAACTAGGTTGTCATTGAAAAGGAAAAGGAAACAATAAAGACCAGTTCTGGCTTCCGACGGAATTAAAAATAAGAGGCACACTGCCTAACCGGTATGGTCAAAGACCTGACTGGCAGTCACCCTGTGGAGTCATCCTGCATCTATCTCTCCAGGAAGCATGTACTGAATCAACCCACTTTGGCTTTTCTTTTTTTTTTTTTTTTTAGACTAAATCTCCACTTATCTTCCTTAAGACAGGTCATATGTTAAGAAAGAATAATGATTTACTGGGAATCCTGGAGTCTCCCTGGCAGGACCCAAATCTCAGGGCTGAATTTTTCCCATGCAAACTGGAAGGACGACAGCACTTTGTAAAATCCTTGTGAGATTAAAATAATTTACATAGAACAATCAAAACGCTGGACACGGCACAGGGTCGTTATTTACTGAGGAAAGTCTTTGTTTCGTATTCTCCATCTGTGAGCAGTTTTTTTCCGTTATTTCTCCACAAAACCTTTTCTCTCTCGGCTGCTGGTGGAAGCATTTGCTCATATCCCTGAGTCATCAGCGTCAAGATGCTGGGTTTCCCCAAGTCATTCCTCGGCCTCCTGTTTCTCTAGGGCTCCCTCTCCCGACTGCTTAGCTCTAGTAGGGCTCCAGGTCGAAATTCCCGGACTGCATATGGCTCGCTGCTTGGCTACCTGACAGACCTGTCCGCAGCCTCATTGGAGACACAAGACCCAGTCATTTCAGGGACCGGGACTGAGACTCACGCCAGCCCCCGGTGGAAGCAGAGGCGCCGGAAGGATGTGCGCGCCGCAGAGCTCCCTCCGAGGTGAGAGCGTGGGAGTCAGGAGGAGGCCACACCCAGAGGTGAGCGCGCGGGGGGCGTGGCCACACCCGGGCGAGAACGAGGCTGGGGGCGTGGCCGAGTGCCCACCGCGAGGGTGGGAGTCGCGGGGGCGGAGAGCCACACCCGTAGGTGAGCGCGCAGGGACGTGGCCACGGAGCGGGCCCGAGGCCGGGGGTGTGGCTGTGCCGGAGGAACGGCTGCGGCTCTCTCGGGATGCGCCGGGCGTCCCCACGGGCGGCGCGCGCAGCCGCTAGGCGACGCGTGAGGCTACGTCGGGGTTAAGCCGGCGCCACCTGGGCGCGGCTGAGGAGAACCGAGCGGCGGCGAATCCCGCGCGGGCGCGGCGAACAGGTGCCCGCGCGTCAGGCGCCGGCCCAGGGGCGGGGAGAGGGGCGCGGCCGGAAGCGCGGGGCGGGTGCCTCGGCCCGGTGAGCCGAGGGGCCGGGAAGGCAGGAAGGAACGCTCCGGGGCTGCGCGGCGCAAGATGTCGAGCCGCCGCCTCGGCCCCTGCAGCGGCAGCAGCAGCCGCCGCCGCCGCCGCTGCTGCCGCCAAGCCTGGGGACATGGAGCGCGGCTGCAGGGAGCGGCCGACGGCAGCAGCAGCAGCAACCACGAGCGTCGCAGCGACAGCAGAGCGCAGCCCGCCCCGTGAGGCGCTGGCCGGCCGGCGGCGGCGGCGGCGGCAGCAGCAACAGCAACAGCAGCAACAGGGCGGCTGAAAACCGGGCCTCGCGGCGACCCTCTCCGCGACCTCCCCTCCCGCTTCGCGGCCCCGCACTCTCCCCTTCCTCTGCAGCTCTCGCCGACCCCCTCGCCCCCCGTCCTCGTCCCGGGTGCGCGCCGCAGCTGAGCCCCGGGGGCGGGGGCGCGTGCCGCCGGCGCGGGGGAGGGGCGGGTCGCCCGCGCGCGCCGCGCCCAGGGCTCGCGGGGACCCGGGGGGCGCGTGCCGCGGCGCGAGGCGAGGCGAAGCGCGGGGCGGCGCGGCGGGGCCCCTCCCCCCTGCAGCCTGGCGCGCGCCGGCCGGGCCGCACCGCTGCGGGCTCGGCGCGCGCGGGCCATGTCCGCCTTCTGCCTGGGCTTGGCTGGCCGAGCTTCAGCACCCGCCGAGCCGGACAGCGCCTGCTGCATGGAGCTGCCCGCTGGGGCCGGGGACGCAGTCGGGAGTCCCGCAGCCGCGGCCGCCGCCGCCCTCGTCTCTTTCCCCGGGGGGGCCGGGGAACTGGAACTGGCCTTAGAGGAGGAGCTGGTGTTGCTGGCGGCCGGGGAGCGGCCGTCCGATCCCGGGGAGCATCTTCAGGCGGAGCCGGGATCTCCGGCTGAGGGGCACGGGCCGCCGCCGCCGTCTACCCAGGATCCCGAGCTGCTGTCGGTGATCCGACAGAAGGAGAAGGATCTGGTGCTGGCGGCCCGGCTAGGCAAGGCACTGCTTGAGAGGAACCAGGACATGAGCCGACAGTACGAGCAGATGCACAAGGAGCTCACCGACAAGCTGGAGGTGAGGACCTTCCGGCGGCATGGGTGGGAAGCCGGGTACCTTCCTATTCCTGGGCAGTTTGTGAAATCACATGCCCTCCCTCCTTCCATGCTTATCCTAGCTCAAAGAAAATCATCGAGAACAGGAGGCAGGATAGATAGTTTTAATTACCATCAGAGCATTCATGGAACCCACCTGACTTTCGCACCCAGCTCGGATGTAGGTCCATGCACGTTTCCCACTGCTGTGGGCCGTTCTATATATGTACTGTACACAGCGTCTAAAATAGAGCTTACAGTATGACTAATTTATACAGCACTGAGGCGATATCCGCACACAGAAATGAGAACATCGAGAAGCATTTAAAATATGCTTCAGGTGCTCAGAGAGGCAGTTAATCTCTAATCAGAGTCTTAGCCTAAAGCTTTCCAGTTTGGGCATTAAGGCCTCTGCATGCCCTTGTCTTAACTTCCTGGCAGAGAGTTGTGGGAAGCAAGTGCCCCTAAAGGAGCTTTATATAGCTTTCAAATACTTGGGGATTAGGGAATATGGTTCCATTGCAGAAATCAGAGAGGCAGGGCTCGGCATGTGATCACTGGCAGTGAGTGGATTTAGCTTGGGCTTCAGTAGTTATCTGTATTTTATTAGTTTTCTGTGTCCTGACTCTCAGCACCTATGAGCCATGTTACTTTTAACTACTTTTAAATAGACACCTTTTTTCGGGGGGCGGTGAGGGGGGTGTATGGTAAGGGCATTTGCTTCGGTTGCATCCCCAGAACTCACATGGGGAAAAGAACTGACACTAGCAGAAGAACTGACACTAGCAGTTTCTCCTCTGACCAACACACACCCCGACCAATTTTTAGAGTAGTTTTAAAGTGTCAGCAATATTTTTGTTAATGCCATACAACAAAACCTTCTAGAACTATGCTTGCTGAGTTTTTTTTTTTTAGTTTTTATTTTTTGCTCTTAAGCAAAATAGGGTCTTGAATGCAGTTCTGAAGAATGATTTCAGTTCTAAAACAGTAGATTTTCAAAATAAAACAGTGGGGAATCATGTTTGGCAGTGGAAACAAACACCTTTTCTGCCCCTGCATTTACTATGGCTACCCATTTTGTCTTCAGGTAGTTCTTTTCATTCTGTCTGAACATAGCACAGATGTGACTAGGCCACAAATGAACGCTTGTCAGGTTCCATCTCACTGCTCCTGTTTGAGCAGTCAGAATGGGAACTGGGAAACACTCCTGTAATAGGACTGTGTGTGTCTGCGGTCCTGTGACCTATCAGAAGTTAAATCAAAAGAGAAAAGGAAACCAGTGAGTGTCCAGTGTTTCAGCCGGCCTGTGAACTAGGCCTGCCAGTTGATGGGCTCTTGAGATAGGTCTGGGAGGTTGTCTGTGAAAGCTGGGCCTAGACTGCCAGAATGCAACAGAATGCTAACTTAGCGGGCTGAACTGTTTCATGTCTGCTTGAAGGAGAGGTCTGGAAATAAAAGGGTGTCCTTTCTTCCTAGAGCGATTTGGTTATGTGACACTGCAAAGGAGTGCTACCCCAGAGATTTGTACCTGTGATCTGAGTGCCTTCAGTCAGGGCCTTAATTGAAGAAACAGGGAGCTTGAAAAGAGCCTCCTATCAGTTTGATTAGTGATAGATTTCATGGTGTGGAGTTGCACAAACCCTGCTTTCCACGTGGAGCTTTGAGTAAAGGAAAAGGATTTCTAAATTCCACAGCAACAAAAGATTCTGCTGTAAAGGGATAAATAAGTGACCTTCGATATTTTGTAATTGACTCCATGGGCAAGAATAAAATAAAATAGCTTAAATAGCCTAAACTATCATTTAAGGTCTTGTCTCTTCTGCAGTTCTGCTGGTAAATACTAGTGTTAAACTTTTGAAATTCTGGGAGTTGGTTGCACAGTATTTTCATTATACGCCACACTGCTGACTTGTCCATGGTGGAAGTGGGTGAGATAGTAAGTTATATGTCATGTGTACTCTACCACAACTTAAACATAGATAGAAAATTTAAATTTATTTATACTTCTATATATATTTGAAAATTATCTTTTTTTTCTTTAGATAGGGTTACTCATGTTAGTTTTGAAGTCTTGAATTTAAGAGATTCTCCTGCCTCAGTTCCCAACTAATTGGACTGTAGGCGTACACTGTATCTGACTCTTAAGATTTTTTTTTTTTGTGTGTGTGTGTGTGTGTGTGCTCTTGAAAATATATTCAGTAGGGCTGGAGAGATGACTCAGACGTTAAGACTGCTGACTGCTCTTCCAGAGGTCCTGAGTTCAATTCCCAGCAACCACATGGTGGCTCACACTGTTTATAAAGAGACCTGGCATTCTCTTCTGGCATGCATGCAGGCAGAACACTGTATACACAATAAGTATGTATGTATGTATATACATATATATATATATATATATACTCACTAGTTGCTCGTTAACTAATGAATGTGTTTATTTGATGATACTGATGATTGCACCACCTCTGAGCTTATACTTTCTGCCCTTGTTAATTCTTCTAGTGTTACAATTGAGAGTGACTAATTTCATTTATTTGGATCTGTTTCATTTGATACCCGAAAGTGAATTTTCTCTATAGTGTATTCTTTTTAGATTTATTTCTTTTATTTTTATGTGTATGAGTGTTTGCTGGCATGTTTGTATGTGCACCACTTGCAGACCTGGTGCCTGCAAAGGTCGGTTCTCCTGGCATAGGAGTTACACATGGTAGTTGGGAACCAAACCCAGGTCCTTTGCAAGAACAGTAAGTGCTCTTAACCTCAGAGCCATCTCTCCAGCACCCCTCCTCCATTAGTCTATTTTTTGAACAGTTTAGAGTTAATGATGTCTGTTTAGACAAAATACTTCATAAAGTTTATCATAGCAGCTATATTTTTAATTAAACACTTGGGAGTAATAATAATAATCCTTTAAGAAGGGTTTAATATTTTCCAAGAACTGTCAGATATTGACATCAAACACATGCTAACAAATCGGTTTGGAGTTTCGGCACGTGAGGGGAGGATATGGTGGCATGTGTTCTGATTCCAGGTACTATGAAGGATATTGACGTCTGAGTTCACCATGGGCAACGCAGTGGGATCCTTTATCCAAAAATGAAATTATAGTAGTAAGTAGCAGTGTGGTGTCCTCAGAATTGTCACTTTTCTGATTTCTGAGCAGGCAAACCATAGTCAAGATCTTCCCTGCCTACCATTCAGGAGTATATTTCTAGTTTTATATGACGCGTGTAGGATCTTATCTGGTTATTACAAACAGAAAAGCATTTGGTTATGTACAACTGTCTTTTTTTAAGGTGTATTAATGTTCTTTAATGGTTTAAAGATGAATGTAGACATTTTATAGCTTGACTAGAATATATTTTTCACATGCTTAAAAATCTAATTGAAAGGCCTTTTTATTATTTCTTCTGTACCTGTAATTAGCTCTTTTAATTTAAAAACACACATCTAACCAGGTCCTTATTTTTTCTCTTAATATGAATTAAAGTACTAACTTGCGTTTATATACTTTGCTCGCTGAAGACCATTGTACAGATTCTTTTTTTCCCCCATATGGCAGAGAGTAGATTATCCATTTCTACAGAAGTAGTCTCTTCTCTCTGGTATTTTCTCTCCCTATCCAAGCCTGATTCTCTTAGTTTGATATTCTTTTTTAATGAGGGATGGAGGGAAATAGAAGTGAGTTTCTGAGAGTCACTACTAGACTTGGAGAAGGGCTGGGAAATTCTGATGTACGTTCAGTGCTTGCTGCTCAAGAGAACAGAGCTTTTCCCTGGTATTTTTCATAAGCAATGGCAGGGCTTAGGAGGATGGTGTCACTTTATTAAGTATCTATTTTATTTAGACTAGTAACACTAGTTTTTGCATTATAGAAGTTGATTGATTTGTTCTTTTTTCTCTTAACAATTGGTTTTATATTTAGAGAAAAATTGGGACAGTAATACAGTATCCATATACCCCACATCCAGGCTCATCTTGTTACCAACATCTTACACTGATATATGCCATAGTTAATAAAGTACCCTAAGTCTGTATCAGTGTCTTTTTTCTGTTGCAGGATTCCTTATTACATTAGTTTTTCTGTCTCGTAGGCTCCTCTTAGACTTTTCTTGTTTTGGTGGCCTTGATAATTTTGTTAATTTTCAAAGTACCATATAACCCTGGAAAACAAAAAGAAGCACAGGCAGACACAGACCTCTATATTTATTATTATTCTCCGTAGACTTCACTGGTTAATTTTTTATTTTTGTTTTATGTGCTTTGTTGGTTTTTTGTTGACATGTATTTCTGTGAGGGTGTCAGATCCCCTAGAGTTGGAGTTATGGACAGTTGTAAGCTGCCACTGTCGGTGCTGGGAATTGAACTGAAGTCCTCTGGAAGAATAGTCAATGCGCTTAACCTCTGAACCATCTCTCCAGCCCATTTACTGGTTAACTTAATGCTTAAATGAAAATACAATTCTAGGAGAAATTTCCTAAAGTAAACCAAAGACTAAATTCTGTACAAAATTCATCAAGAGTTGGAACACCTGAAATGGGGAGTTTGTTTCCCGTTAAAGAAATATAAGGACAGATTAGATCGATCAACACCACCTGTCTCAGCTCCACCCGACGAGTTAATTGGATTGTTTCGGTTGCTTGGTTGGGCTGTTCACTAGCAGCTGTTGGCTGAATATTTTTAAGTCTCTCTGTTCTTTTAAAACACAAGCCTAATTTATCTGGCCTCTCAGTAACACTGTGGTTACTGAGTTCTTGGTATTGCCTTCTACTCAGCCATTTTCATGTTAGACAAAACTAACAATTATGGTTCTAGGAATGAAGTTAGCTTTTATTTCTGCATTCTATCTTTGTGGAATTTCCAGAGTGACTGAAAAAAAATGCTCAGTTTGGAAAGTTTCATGTTATCAGGATAGAAAAGAGCAAATAGTTTACATGCTGGTCAGAGGTAGAAATTTCTCCCTTGTTACTCCTTTTCCACATTCTCCAAACTGAAAGTATGTATTTTGTAAATATAAAGCTATGTGACTTTTTAGTCTGTATACTTGAGTGACTGTAACCAATTGAATGGTCCCCTTAATGTGGTCAATTTGAAAGTTTTCGTGAACACTGCCTTCGCTAGTGTACTCAATTTTAATTTTGGATTGCTGTTTTTATCTTTGTCAAGTTCTCTTTACTGTTCTCAAACATGATAAATTTTCATTGGGGGGGGAGTAAATTTGGCTTGTAGAAACATTTATAAGTCACTTAGTAAAGAATAAGGTGACAAGATGAAATGGGATAATCTTGTAATTTAGGCCCACTTCAAATTTGACATAATGGGACTGGTTTTCTAACATGGCAGTAAGCTGGCACTTGACGTTTCCAAAAGCAGCATTCCAAAAAAAAAAAAAAATGTTGAAAGGTAAGAACTTCAATTAAGAGTGTCTTTTCCAAGGAAGAATGACCTAGCATTCTGAAGGGAGAGAGTCAAAAATTCATTTTAGGGTGTTGAAAACCTCATTCCAGTCCTGATTGAATCACAAGCTTAGGAAATGGATCAGAGTCATTATTTTTTGTTTCTGAGATAGGATCTCACACTGTAGCTTGGGCTGGGATTACAGGCACGACCTACTACGCACAGTTTAAGTCAGTGTACTTTGAATAGTTATACCAGAACTTTGCTAAGCTCACCAAAGGTTAAGTACTGGTACTTTAGTTAGACTGAAGTAAAGGTTTGGCTAATGGACTTACTACTTTTTAAATAGGAAAACATATTTGCCTCCATATCGCTGTTTATCTCATACAGTGAAAAGGTACACTTTTTTTCTTTCAAGCCAATGGACTCCTTTTTGATCAAATTGTTACTTCACACCATCTTTACTTTTCCTGTATACCATTTGTTACACACAATTTATTTTTATTACTGTCCTCCACTAGCATGAAAACCCATAAAGACAAAGACTGTCTGTTTTGTCTATCACCAATGTCTCTAGGTAAGTTTCTGTGCCTCAACAACCACTCAAGAATGAATGGATGAGCCAAAAATAAACATTAATAATAATGTTACTAATAATGCATGATTTAAAATAGGTCTGGCAGGGCTGCAGAGATGGTTCAGTGGTTAAGAGTCCTGTCTTCTCTTCCTGAGGACCTGGACTTAGTTCCCAGCACCCATATGACAGCTTATAACCGTTTGTAGGTCCAGTTCCAGGGAGCTCGTCACCCTCCTTTCACCTCCAGCACCAGACACACACACATAAAGTAAAACCTGAAACTGAACTTGCCTTAGTACTTTTGAAATATAGTAGTATATTATATATACAGTAGCAAATATCTACTAACTTTGACTTGAAACACTAAGTACATCAAATAACTTAAACACAAATCAGCTCTCCCATTTTCTGTTACTGACCCTGAACTAATCACTTGGCTGCTTTTGACCTAATGTTAAGCATAAAAGATGACTCTAAACTGGACAGCGGTAATTCACACTTTTAATCCCAGCACTCAGGAGACAGAGACAGGCAGATCTCTGAGTTTGAGGCCAGCTTAGTCTACAGAGCCAGTTCCAGGACAGGCCCCAAAGCTACAGAGAAACCCTGTCTCAAGAAAAAGGGAAAAAAAATGGCTCCAAGAGAGACCTCCTTTAAAAAATAACAAGTGTTTTGGTTGTTGGGCTCATTTTTAGTTGTTGAAGTTTAATCAAAAGATGACTTGTTAAATTCCAGATATGAATTTCCCAGTCTAGAGACTCATGCTCAGGGAGAATAAACAAAACATTAAGTGTTCCAGTAGGAATGTCTTCTTTGTGAGACCAACAACCTTGTTCTAGAAGAGAATACTTCTGTAGCTGTGACTTGGACAACATGCCCTGTGTGCTTATTGTCTGGAGAAAAGTATGTAAAGGGAAAAGAAAAAGACTGGAATTTTCACACACCCCCTTTTTTTGGCCCAGCACTTAGAACAAGAGAAACATGAACTGAGAAGACGGTTTGAGAATCGGGAAGGGGAGTGGGAAGGACGAGTGTCAGAGCTGGAGACCGATGTGAAGCAGCTGCAGGACGAGCTGGAACGGCAGCAGGTCCATCTTCGGGAAGCAGACCGAGAAAAAACACGAGCCGTCCAGGAACTGTCAGAACAGAACCAAAGGTTATTGGATCAACTCAGCAGGGTGAGTCACAAGAATTTAATTGTAAAATATTCAAAGTGGGAACCAATTTCCTGTACTGGTAGGATATATATGAAGAAACCATTCTGACCTCCCCTCCACCACCCATGGAACTTGTTGGAGTTGATTTTTTTCTTTCTGCAAGATAGATTTGGGAACTGAACTCTGGCTTTTGAGTATGGAGCCCAGGTGTTGTCAAGTATAACAAAGGAGTCAGGAACCAAGAGCAAGGTCCATGATTAAACCATCTATGAGACTTAGTATCCTGGGCATCTTCTCACCTCTAAAATAAAGGTGCTGCATATGTCTGGTGTTTTTTTTAGCGCTCTAAAGAGCTGTGATCCTTTACCCAGGGAAAGTCCATCACCATTTGTAAAATTGTTAATTCATTAGTTCAATACCTAGAGGTGCTGTCTTTAACTGAATAGCTTGGGAAAATGAACGTCCATTATGAAAGGAGTGTCTAAATTTAAGTTTTGTTTTATCTTTACGTCAAGTAGAAGTTCTTACACATTTATAGATAGGATAGTGTCAATTAAGATCAAGACTAATTGCAAAGAAGATGATTGAGACTTAAATGAGTGGAAATCTAATTTAAACACAGTACATTCCTTTTAAATTTACAGAGTGGTCTATAAGACCTGGGTTTACTATTAACATTCAATTCTTCTTATATGTTAAAAGCAAAACCAGCAGTTTTTTAGAAAAAATGTGGCCTCTTGTCCCATCCCTAATCACTGTTGCTCTTGAGGTCCCTGTGCCTTCTGTGTGGTCGTGGAGAAAGGCTAGAGGCAGCTGTGGTGAGTTCCCAAGGTTTGCACTGAGGTGATAGTTGACAGTATGGATGGTGTTTGGTGATTACATCACAGTTGCTGGCTTTTCTCTGGGATGGTGAAACTTCCCACCTTCTAAAGAAGTGTGAACTAAATGCTATTAGTGGGGGAAGAGGAAAAAGAAAAAGAGATAATAAATGGTGACTTGGAAAGCAGCAGCCCACAGAGAGATTTCAGCACATCTGTGGAAAATGAGGACATGGTTGTGGGCAGAGCCCAGCAGCTTCCCTGATTTCATGGAGAGAATCTCTAACCATTGGATTGGCTGGGAAGCCAGAGTGGCATAGTCCAGAAGTCGCTTCACAGGGCTGCTCCACACCAGCATTCCCGAATCAGTTCTGAAACCCTTTTTAGTAACTGGAAAGGGATCTCTATCCTTGTAAAAATTTTATAGGTTTTTGGGTCTTTCATTCATTATTCATGAAAGATTAACCAGAGAAGTCTGGCCAGATTGCTTTATTCAAAAACATTTAATATTATTCTGAGCAAGTGTTTCGAGTGAAACTTACAGAATGAATGCCACAAAACAAAGCAGTCAAAGGGAAGTTAAATTTCTTGGGCCAAGTTCATGTGCAAGGGCAAATGCAGAACATGATCTGGTGAAAGACAGGCGAGCATGAGGGGGAAGTTAGAAAACAGATGCTGACAAGGGATTGATTTGCTTATTAACTGGGTGGGCGTGTTCATGCCTCAGTTTCCTTAACTTTAAAATGAAGTTAAAAATTGGTGCTGCAGACAAGTACTGTTGAAAGGAAAATGGAAAAATGTGGGTTGTGGCTATAGCTCAGTGGTAGAGTGCTTGCCAAGCTCGCCGGAGAGGCTGTATGTTTGCTTTACTTTATAGCACCGCGATTTTCAGCCCGCAGTTTAGTTCGCAACCTCTTTGGGGCCGAATGGCCCTTTACAGGCGTCACCTGACATCATCAGAAAACTCAGATATTTGCAGTACAGTTCATAACAGTAGCAAAATTACAGTTATAAAATAGCAACAAAAATAATGTTATGTCAGGGGTCTCTACAACATGAGGAACTGTGTATTATAGGGTCTAAGCGTTAGGAAGGCTGAGAACCTCTGCTATAAGGGGAAGGGGAGAAATGCAATGTGTTTGTGTTGACCAGCGTATGGAGGTGCAGATTGTTTCTAAAGTGGCGTCTTTAGAGCTGGCCTGTTGTCTGACTCCACTGTAGAAAACCCTGATGAAGTGCTTCCAGATATTTCTGGGTAGCTCTAGATTCTTGTTATCTTCTCTGGCCTTGAACATAGGCCCTGGTGGTTTTGTGGCTTCCTTGCCCTCTTTCTCCTTGTAAGCAGGACAAGTCCCTGAGGTTTCCATCAGCAGCAAGTTTAGATTGCATTTTATTATTGTTTTATTAACTGGGTACTCGGGAGCCAGAGGAACTAAGTACTTTGAAGGGGATCAGAATTCTCATAGGAAAAACTAGCAGCCAGCAGCAGTAGTAGAAGGCCATGCTTTTTTTTTTTTTTTTGCAATGTATGTAATGAGGTTCATTTGTTTGTTTTCATGAGGCAGGGTTTCTTTGTGTAGCCCTAGCTGTCCTGGAATTCTCTCTATAGATCAGGTTTGCCTGGAACTCAAAGGTCTATCTGCCTGCCTCTGCCTCCCAGTGCTGGGACTAAAGACATGCACCACCATGTCTCTTTATAACAATGTAATATATACTGTCAAAAATAGTCCAATACTTCTATAATACATTTTTTCAAAGTATTTTTACATGTATTCACTTTGACTGGCATGGTCTCCAAAGTTGTTCCTAACAATAAACCAAACAGCTATATTGAGATGTACTTCATGCCCCATAAATGGCATCCTTTAAAGGTGCAATTAGGTAGTTGTTACTGCATTTACTGAGTTATGCAACCATCACTGCTGTCTATTTGGAGAATATTTTACCTTCCCAAAAGAAGTGTTACAGCCATTAGCAGTAACTTTCACTATAAGTTAAAACCCCCATGTCTCAACCCCTGGCAACTTTTGATCTACCTTGATCCCCGTGCTTTTCCTTGTTTTAGACTTTTCGTGGCAGTGAAATCCTACCATACAAAAGTAGCCTTTTGTGTGTGGCTTTTTTTACTCAGTGTTTACAGGTTCATCCATGACTTCACCCCATGTTGTGACTGGGAAATATCCCATTGTTATATGCAGCAGTTTATCTGTTCACTAGCTGATGGGCTTTCCTGTTTCTATTCTTTGGTTGATGTGCATAACCAAACATGAACATTCATAGACACGTTTTGTGTTCCACAGATCTTTTTAGCTGAAATGGAATGCTGTGAGTATATATATCCCATGAGCTTCTGGATCTCATTATGATGAGGAAAGGAAATGGGATTGCTCTCATTTTACACCTCGGAAAGCTTCAGGGAAGAAAGATACGTGACTGGATTAAGTTTCTTTCAATTTAGGACTAACTGGGTTTTCTGTTCCCTCCATTCCAGACTTCTAAGGCAGCAATAAAGATCATAGATTTTGAAGCCAGACAACCATGGGGCCAAACACCAACTCTGGTATTTACTACCTGGTTGAATGTAGGAAAGTGGTTTTTGTTGTTGTTGTTGTTGTTGTATTTTGATTTTTCGAGGCAGAGTTTCTCTGTAGCTCTGGAGCTTCCCTGGAAATAGCTCTTGTAGACCAGACTGGCCTCAAACTCACAGAGATCCGCCTGCTTCTGCCTCCTAAGTGCTGGGATTAAAGGTGTGTGCCACCACCGCCTGGCTGTAGGAAAGTTGTTTTACCTTTAGTGACTTCCTTTATATACTAGAAACAACTATATTATTAACCAGGTCATGTTATAATGAATAAGTAATAAATTCATGTAAGGTTCAAACCGCAGCAAGTATCTGGTGTATAAGCTTGATAAGTGGCAACCATCATGATTGTCATGTTCTCATTATGTAGATTAAATTTCTGCATCTGGTCAGATTTTATGTCTTAATAGTGGAAGAATTAAAAACAGTAAAAAAAAAGATAGACAAGTGAAAAAAATAGTGGAAGAAAATGAAGTCTAAAAGTTAAAGTCATATATTATAAGTTTATAATAATTTTTCATTTTAGTCCATAACTGATCTGGTGAGGGTTGTTTTTCTTGAAACGCAAGGATTTCCGTCTATAACTCAGGCTAGTTTTGATCTTGAGATCTTCCCTCTTCAACCTCTCAAGAGCTGGGATTCTAAGCATGCTCCATCATGATCTGTTTTTTGTTTTTGTTTTTTAAATTAAAAGTGGGGTTGGAACTGGTTGTATTTTATTCAGTGATACCCTGTTTGTACTGGGTATCATTTCATATGCTGAATTTATCTTCTCCAATTTCTAGTCATTTGGATAAAGTGTTCCTCTAAGTTCTCTCCTAGCTCCCAAGAGTCTATCCTTATCTTTAAAAAAAAAATTCAGGATGACATATTTGAGAAAAGTGTGGATTCACCACAACATGAAGAACTGTATTAAACGTTGAGAACTACTGTTTAATAGAACCTGGTAGGTACTCTCATCCTAACTGTCAGCAGCAGAAGGAAGACAGTGGGGATTGTTGGGAATCCTGACACATAATGTCCAGTTTCTAGAGCTTCTTTTCCAGATAGCAACAGCAAAGGCATGGCTTCTGCCCTTTTGATGAGTCCTAACTTACCTTATCTGGACACTGCTGAAGCACCATGGTATGTGCACAAAGCCCACTTACCAGCTGAAAGCCAAAGCAAACAGCCTTATTCCTAATGACAGTGATAACAGTCATAGCAGGCTCCCGTTAAGCCATTTCAGTCTTCAAAAGCAGTTGGAGTAAGATACTGTTTTCAAAACAAATCTCAGTTGTGTTAGTTAGAAACTTCAGTCAGAGGTAAAATAAGGCATTTTTCACATTTTATATCAATAAAACACGGCTCACTCTTTGAAACTCGAGGAACAGACTTGAGCACCTATTGACCAAACAATGGAGAAACCAATTGATTCCTTCTGGAGATGAGATTTAAATTTGCTTAAGGGATTCCGAGCTTTTCCTTCCTCAAAATGCACAGCTCTAGAGTTTGGAGAAACTGATTAGGTCATCATTTGTACATTTGCCTATAATTTTATACATGACACATTAATTACATCATTCCCTTTCTTTTTTCATGTTTACTATTAATCTTATGCTTGGTTCAAGACCCATTTTACTTATGGGCTTACCCAGTACTTCATTCTCTATAGGACTGAATTATATGATGTTCGTGACTCTTTGGATGGAATTATGATGTAGATTTTTCTTTGTCTATTTAAAAACTTAACAAAATATTACAAGGATACAGAAAACTGGAGAGAAAAATATAAATCCAGCATTTATTTTTTTTGTTTTTTTTGTTTTTTTTAATATTTATTCATTTATTATGCATTCAATATCTGCCTACATGTGTGCCTGCAGGCCAGAGAGGGAACCAGATCTCATTACAGATGGTTGTGAGCCACCATATAGTTGCTGGGAATTGAACTCAAGACCTTTGGAAGAGCAGGCAATGCTCTTAACCACTGAGCCATCTCTCCAGCCCTAAATCCAGCATTTAAAAAATTATAACATTTTGAAGTCAATGTGGCACGTTCCTATGATACTTGGAAGAATAAAAGCTTGGAAGGCTGAGGCCAGTCTTGGGTTATATAGCAAAACCTTCTTTCTCACCATCAACCTGCCCAAATCTTAATACTCTGTTCTATTTAGTTGAGATTTACTTATGGATATGTGTTTATATGTTTATTTTGCAGTGCTGGGGATAGAACTCAGGGCCCCTTACATACTGTGCTTATTTTAAATACAAAGAAAACATTTTTATTTGTGTATAAAATTAGTTTTTTTTAAAGTTAAGATTATTTTTACATTTGTAGCTCTCACTACAAATGTAATTTGCTGTCTACATTTTTAGAATTGGCTTTCTCATTCATACTTTTTGTACTTTAACGTACATAGATGTTTATAAATTCATGTTATGTGTACATGTCATTTCATGTCTATATATGCATCCATTAACTGTATAATTTTCTATATTTTAGATATTTGACAAATGGAAATATAATGTAAAACGATTTGCAACTCCTTGTCTGGGTTCAATACTATGTTTTTGGATTTTACACAGGTTAATAAATATAGCCTTAGTTTATCTATATTAACTGTTACTTAGCATTCCCCTATGCAGTGACAGTAAAATATTATGTATTTTATTCGTGAACATTAAACTTCTAGTTTTTCCACTTTTACAAATTTTCTGTGATGAATATTTCTGTGCCTTTTCTTCTTATGCACATATATATTTTAATTTCTTTGTGGAATTAAATTCCTGTAACAAGAATTACTGCATCTGAGTGTATACCCTTCTTCTGCTTTATGTAATATTGCCAAATTCTTGAAAGCTTTGTAACAGATTTGCAATCTTAATCAGCAGTGTGTAAGAGTCAGTGTATATGGGTCTCATCTTTCTTTACCTGACTCTTCATTATTATTAGATTTTAAATATTCTTACTAATCCTTTGTATGTAAAAGGAAATTTTATTGTTTTAATTTCCATTTCATGAATTACTTGTGAGACTGAACATCTTTTATCTGTATGTTTATTTTGAATTATTTGTTTGCTTTCCTCACATACTTTATTGGGAATATAAGAGAGTTTTTATTTGTTTGTTTTAACTCTTTTTGTTTTGTTTTGTTTTTCAGGACAGGGTTTCTCTGTAGTTTGGAGCCTGTCCTGGAACTAGCTCTTGTAAACCAGGCTGGCCTCGAGCTCACAGAGATCCACCTGCCTCTGCTTCCCAAGTGCTGGGATTAAAGGTGTGCGCCACCACTGCCTGGCTGTTTTAACCCTTGATGCTCTTATAGTTTCATTTTATTTACTCAAGGGGTCTTGTGTACCAAAAAAGTTTGTAGGCTTTTTAAAAAGCTTCCTTTATTGTAATTTTGTGTGTGTGGGTGTGTGCATGGGAGTACCGTGCCTGTGGAGAGAGAGGTGATGAATCCCTCTGAAGCTGAAGTGACAGGTTGTGTTAGCTGCCAAGAGTGTGTAGTGGGAATTGAACTCTTGTCCTCTGGAACAGGAGGATATGCCTTTAATTGCTGCCATCTATTCATCCCTAAGTATTTAAAGAAGTCAAATATGTTTGTCATTTCCTAAATAGTTTTTTGTGTTTTGGTTAAGCCTCTAGATTCCCTCACTGTATTCTAATTAGAAAAACATAAATGCTTTTTAATGTTTGAATATTTAATCTACCTGGATTTTTTGTATGGTATGAGATAGAAACTACACATATATTTGTTTGCTTGTTTGTTTTTGAGACAGGCTTTCTCTGTATAACAGTCCCAGCTGTCCTGGAACTTGCTTTGTAGACCAGGCTGGCTTCGAACTCACAGAGATCCACCTGCCTCTGCCTCCCAAGTGCTGGAATTAAAGGCATACGCCACCACCACCCAGTTCCTCATATACTTTTTATATGGGTTATATCATCACTAGTTCCTCCCTGAGTTGTAGTCATATGTAGATTTTCTGATTAAAAAAAAACAAACTATATTGGGCTGGAGAGGTGGCTCAGAGGTTAAGAGCACTGACTGCTCTTCTGGAGGTCCTGAGTTCAATTCCCAGCAATCATATGAAGGCTCACAACCATCTTGAATGAGATCTGATACCCTCTACTGGCCTATAGGATATATGTAGGCAGAATACTGTATACATAATAAATAAATAAATCTTAAAAAAACTATTATTTACTTTTAATCGAAGGGTCAAAATAACTTAAATTTTTCATTTTTTTGCCAATTTAAAACTAAAAACATAAAATGGGGGAGGGTTTTTGAAATTGAGGCAGGATCTTTCTATGTAGATTAGGCTTGTCTTGAACTCACAGACATCCACCTGTTTGTGCCTCCAAATGAGTGTTGATATTAAAGGTGTGTGCCACCACACCCAACTTTTTAAAATTTTAGAAGTTTATAGAAAACTTATTTGTTTGGTAAGGCTGCCATAACGATGTATCATAGACTGACTCACTGGTTCCCAGTTCTGGAGGCTGGAAGTCCACAGTCAAAGTCAGTTCCTTCTCATCAGAGCATCTGTTTCAGTCCTGTCTCCTTGACTGAGAATCCTGAGAATCTGCCTGCCTGCGCCTCCGTGCATTTTGTCTTCTCACTGTTTCTGTTTTCTTTTGTTGCTGTTTTGTTTTTGAGACAGGGTCTCACGGTGTAATTCTAGCTGTCCTGGAACTCACAGAGATCCTCTTCATGCACTAGGTTAAAGGCATTTATCACTATGCCCAGTTTGTCTCTATTTTGAGATCTACTCTCCTTATAAAGACTACCTGTTATATTGGCTTAGGATCCTCCCTAAGGATCTCATTTTAATTTGTTTACATTTATAAAGGGAGCTGGAGAGGTGGCTCAGGGTTAAGAGTTAAGAGCACTTGCTGCTCTTGCACAGGACCCAGGTTTGATTCTTTTTTTTTTTTTTTTTTTTGATTTTCGAGACAGGGTTTCTCTGTAGTTTTCGGTGCCTGTCCTGGAACTAGCTCTTGTAGACCAGGCTGGCCTCGAACTCACAGGGATCCGCCTGCCTCTGCCTCCCGAGTGCTGGGATTAAAGGCGTGCACCACCACTGCCCGGCTTCCAGGTTTGATTCTTAACACCCAGATGGCACCTCACAACTATCTGCAACTCCATTCAAACAAGATATCCATACACATAAAGTAAAATTTAATTTGTTTATATTTGTAAAGACTTACTCTCTAAATAAGTTCACATTCTGAGGAAATGGCATTTGGACTTTAAAAGAGAGCTCAATCCAGCCCATAATAAAAAACATTTTGGTGTACTTTTATTTTGCACAAAACAGCACACTACTGGAATCCTTGCTGGTGTTGTCTGAGGGAGATATTCATGGTAATGCCACTTTGCTGGAAGGTTCCATACTCTTCATAACACATTTGTACACTAAATATTCATACCTCTAAAACTAGACAACTAAGGAACACTGTGGCCAATGGAGAGATACCTGGAATGCTTAATTTTATTCCTTGGGAAAGTTCCAAGTCCACCAGTCTCATTTTTTTCCTCTAAGGATTTACCTACATTCTATTTTTCTGAGTAAAAAGTGGAAGGGTTTTATGTATGTGTATGAGTGGGTCTTCTTTAATTCAGTGTCCAACAGATATTTCTTTGTATTGTTTTCTTTTTTGTTTCTTAGAGGCAATGTTTCTCTGTAATCCTGGTTGTACTGGAACTCGCTGTATAGACCAGGCTGGCCTCGAACTCACAGGGATCCGCCTGCCTCTGCCTCCCAAATGCTGGGATTTAAGGCATGTGCCACTACCGCCTGGTCCAACAGGTATTTCTTGAGCAAGGCTCTAGGAATACAGTGGAAAAACAAACCCTGTGTTCAGTGAAGCCAACAGGAAGAGATACAGATAACTAAAGCAATCAACGGGAAGGGTGAATGGGGGACTGACCAGGGAGGTGCAGCCGCTTTACAGTGAGTGGGCAGTGAAAACTGTTGGCGATCACATGTGAGCCGGCAGCTGTGGAAGAGCTATGGGAATAGTGTTCTGGGTGGTACTGTTAGGTTGTAACTCCTTTGAAAGCTGGGACAGCTCTGTTTTCTTTGCTGTTGTAAGCAAGTATCTGTCAGGATGGGAAGTCAATAAAAGGTTGTTGGTTACTTTTTAATATTTTGAAATAGACGGGGTGGTGGCACCTTCCTTTTAATCCCAGCACTTGGAAGGCAGAGGTAGGTGGATCTCTGAGTTTGAGATCAACCTGATCTCTACAGACTGAGTTACAGGACAGCCAGGACTCACAGATAAACCCTGTCTTGAAAAAAAATTATATAAATAACATGTTTAGAACATATACCTTTCTGAAGACTAACCCCAGTGCATAGACTGTAATATGAACCATTTCATACTCGCACTTAGTATATATGGTTTGAAAACTAGTTACCGAAGGAACCATGGAGCCAATGCTTGGGGACAGGTAAGCTGTAAAAGGTTATGGTGACATGGTTGCTTAAAAAGATAGTTTAGTCTTCATAGGTACTTTAGAAATTGTGGAAAAATTGAACCTGCCATGATGACATGAGTGAGCCTCTGCTGATTTGCAGCCTGTAGGTGCTCTGTTGAACAGCACTGTGCCTCCCTGGTCTGCAGGTCAGTTGTTCAGTTGTTCACCGGGTGAGTGGCTTGCAGCCTTCTCATCTTGCCTGGGGATATGGGAAATGAGAATTCTAGCTTTTCACCAAAGTTGTTCTTGTCCTGTGGGAGACTTGGCCTTTGTTTTGATTTGGATATTGTACTGTATCTTCCTCCTCTCTGGATCATACCCTCTGGACAGAAGAACACCCAGCTGTGTGCTGTCTTCACTGTACAGACCACAGTGGTCTGTGGTTTGGAGAAGGAGGCAGCAGAAATGTCCAGGGGAAGGCTGGCTCGTGACAGCATCTGAGCACAATCTTACTGAGGTTGTGTAGATCCTTCCTGTGCAGCCCTGATGGCTTCTTCCTAAAGTAAAACTCTTGAGAACTCAACTTAAAATAACATTTTATCTTCTCATTTGTTCTGCATTTGTGTTATAATCTTTTTGCTCATTTTTACAGGGCACACCTGTTGTTTTCTTCTCACTGTGTCTTATGGTTTCTATTGCTGTGAGACCATGGCAACTCTTATAAAGGAAAACGTTTAATTGGGGTGACTTACAGTTTCAGAGGGTTAGTCCGTCATCGTCATAGTGGAACTTGTCAGCATGCAGGTAGGCTTGCTCCTGGAGAAGGAGCTGAGAGTTCTATGTCTTGATCCACAGGCAACAGAAAGTGAACTGAGTCCCACACTGGATGTTGCTTGAGCTAGGAGACCTAAATCCCACTCCCACAGTGACACACTCACTTCCTGCAACAAAGCTACAACTTGTAATAGTTCCTTTCTTCTGGGGGCCATTTTCTTTCAAACCACCACACACTGTAACTGTTCAAGTACCTCCAGTTTCTCACACCCAGGACTGGTCATGCACCTGGTTACTCTGGCTGTGAGTGTATCTAACTGTGACAAAGCTTAAAGCTGTATTTGGGGCAGTATACAAAAGGTGCTATCCAAAGGCTACCTGAAGCCAGAAAGAGCTATCACCATTGAATCACTGAGATAGGTGGTTCAAAGCCTTCAGCGGGAAGTTAGGCTTTGCTCCAAAACTAGGAGAAATCAAAGCCTTCATTTTAGACTAGAGGGACTCTGATAGAAAAGATGTGCCAGAGGGATTGTTTAAAGATGGCGATGGAGAGATTAAAATGAAGATCCATTGTAGGCTGTTCAGGTGAAGCCAGTCTGAAATCTGTGTCTGTGAAGTCTCAGCTCCTCGAAGAGTGCTCTTTCAGTAAACTTTGGTGTGTTTAGCTAGGGTGGGGCGGCTTCTTAAGTGAGTATCCTTTTATAGATTGTTGGAAGTTCTAGTTTTACCTCTATCCCTAGTTTCTCAAGTTTTACAATTTTTATTTTAATGTATTTGTTGGGATTAAATCCAAGGTAAATTTTTAGGTTAAAAAAAAAAGGTCCGTGGAAGCAGCTCAGTGGTAAAGCCCTTGTCCTTGCACAAGGGTCTGTGCTCAGTTCACAGCACCACCACCACCACCCTCCCAAAGAAGAAAAATAATTAGATATATCTTAATTGGTTTTTTGAGTGACAGAAATATCTGGTATTTGCTGTTAAAAAAAAAAAGAATAGTAGAGAACATTTGGTGTCTGAAACAGTGAAAAGCTTCCATGATACTAAGAAAAATAAATGACAATGTGATACTAGCTTTTTCCATGTATAGCACTTGCATAATTCTGTTTTTTCCATTACTAGCTTTTTGACTTCTTTCATGTTTTTAATGGTTGTATATAGTAGTCCTTATACTATACATGGAAAGTTAATGTAACCATTTGCTACTGAGTGACATGTATTACAAACACTGCTAAAGTGAATATCTTTGCACTTTCTGAAGCTTGTTTAAGGGTCTCACTGAATAGCTCAGGTAGTCCACAAACTTACGATCCTCCTGTCTCAGTCTACTGACTACCAGGATTATATGCATGTTCTACCATGCCTTGCTTATTATTTTGCTCTTTCTTGATATCTTCTTTTGATGTATGTGTGCATACACACACACATATATGTATGTGTAATTCATGCACACTTGTGTACAGATGTGAGAGCCACTTGTGTGGAGATGTGGATGTTGTCAGGTGCCTTCCCATGTTACTTTCTACCATGTTTTTTGAGACAGAGTCTTTGAACTGGACTTCCTGATTTCAGCTAGACTGTCTAGCCAGTGATTCCCAAGAATACTCCTGGTTTTTCCTCCCCAGTGCTGGGATTTTAGGTGCATGGCACTCCTCCCAGCTTTTTTGTGGATATAGTTTACGTCCTCATGCTTACATGCCAGGTGCTTCTCTGACTGAGCATCTCCTTAGCACTGGGTTTTGCCTAGATGTGGGATGTCTTGGTCAAAGGGCATGGACAGTGAAATTTTTAATAGCTATTACACAGCCCTCCAAGAATGTACGGCTAAACTCCCAAGACCCAAGACCTACCATTCTGCCTGTATAAATTATATAACTAACTGTTTAACACAAAAGAGTAGTTGTCATCACAGAAGTCTGCAAAATAGCTACCTGGAGAGAATGTGTGTGTTTAGGTAAAAGTGATTGTTCAAAAATTCCAGTTTTGCTTTTTGGAGATAAAGTTCTGGAAAGCTAGGAGTATTCTACTTCTTGACCTTGGTAGTACTTACCTGAGTGTTCATATTATAGTTGTTAGACAATAAATGCATGCTTTATAAAATTGTGTTATATTTCACAGTGTAAAGAAATCAGTCATTGAACAAATATAATATATACATTCTGTTTATGAAGCATTAGGAGACATAGGTACTGCAGAGAACAAAGTAAATTATTCATTCTAAAGTAATACAGAATGATGCATACTGTGATATAAGCATTTGGGACACAGAGACCAGCCTGGGCTTTATAGCAAGGCCTATGTCAGACAACAACAAAAGAGTATAGAAAAATATGTAAACAACACAGTCAGGCAGTGATAGCTGTTGTGAATAAAAGCCAAGTAAAAAGAGAAAGTGGTAGCTGTGGGTTGCCAAGAAGAAAATTTGGGAATATGGTTTAGGGCAGGAACAAAGGTAGTAAGAAGAGTCCCATGCAGAGAACAGTGTAAAACCCCAAGAGTGAGTGGGAAGGCAGCAGGTGTGGCTGAACTGAAGACGGCAGGAGATTAAAAGAGGGTTTGTTAGTGCCTGGAATGTGTAGAGCACTGCCAGCATACTCTAGAGTTAGGATTTTATTTTGGGTGCCAGGAAGGCAGTCATGTGACTTAGTGAGGGGAACATGGGATCTAATCTAAGGATTGCTGTAGCTATTGTGGGAGGATCCTAGGACCAGAGGTAAAAGCATGGAGGTCCTTGGAGAAGCAAGCAGCTTTGCAAGTGGAAGGAAGCTTATCAGAGGAGGTGAGAGGGATTATCATAGAGGAGGTGAGAAGGATTAAATGGCATATTTTGCCGATGACATAATAACAGTTATGGAAATTGGGGGGGGGGTGGTTAAAGAATAATCAAAACTGTCACTTCTGTTTTTCCTCAAAGTAGGGAGGAGTGATAGCATCATTAACTTGAGGGGTAGATTTTTGGATTTTATGTTCTGCTGTACTGCCCTTTAACAACATCCTTGTTAGTTTCATGTAAACCAAATGATACATTTACTTGATATAAAATATTAAGTCAATTTCCATAGCTTCTGAACTCTCAGAAACTGGGACTCCTTCCCATTAGTGTGGTGGGTAGTTTTTGTTACCTTGACACAAGCTAGAGTTATCTCCAAATAAGCCTCAATTAAGAAACTGCCTCCATAAGACTAGCCTGTAGGCTGTGGGTGGTGCTGTCCCCAGGCAGGTGCTCCTGAATTGTATAAAACAAATTGAACAAGTCACGGGGAACAAGCCAGGAAGCAGTGTTCCTCCATGGTCTCAGCTTCAGTGCCTGGCTTGAGTTACTGCCCTGACTGCTTCATGATGGATTACAACAGTAAGCTGGAATAAAAACTTCCCTCCCCGAGTTGCTTTTGGTAGTAATGTTTTATCACAGCAGTGGAAAGCAAACTAAGACAGGTAGTGTACACCTACAGTTTCCTCAGAGTACTTAAGCTGTACTCAGAGGGGTCACTGCTTTGCCTACTCTTCCTTTATTGTCCTAACCCCACCCACCCCACCTCTCCCTATTCCTATGAAGCCTAATTACTCGTGTGGGTTGCTGTCTGTGAGATGGGAGGTGTCTAGGAGGAAGTTGATGCAAGCAGGTGCTTTGTCTGTTTCCTGGCAATGGGAGCAGCACTCTTTGGTCGGCCTCTGCTGTCTCACTCCCACAGAGTAAATGCAGTTGGCGCACTAGTCAAAGCGAATCTTTCCTGAAAAGACTTAATTTTTCTCTGAAAAGTAAGTTGATTTGAGGTTAGCAGCTTTGTGTCTGGTACATTCCTGAAACAACTTTTTACCAGGTCCTGTTTCAGGGTTGCAGTCTTTAACATAGTAGCTTTGTAAGAGTCATTCTGTGTTGGGCGATGCATAACTGGCCTTGTTCTTGGAACATTTTACAGTTAACAACAGCTGCTCATCAAAAGTATTGTTGATGGCTGAATGACTTCAGTTCTTCTTGAGGTGGGGCTGAATTATTATTATTTGCTTCTTCTTAGAAGTCTGCTTGAGCCAGGTATGGTGACACACACCTTTAATACCAGCACTTAGAAGACAGATGGGATCTCTGAGTTCAAGGCTAGCCTGTTCTACATAGGGAGTTCCAAGCCAGCAGTCAGGGCTACATAATGAGACCCTGGTGATTGAGTCTTTGTGTGTGTGTGTGTGTGTGTAGGAAAAAGATGTAACAGTATTCAACAAGCTTTCGGTCATCCTCTCTTGTAAGAAGTTAGGAAGACAAATTAGTAGGGCTGGGGTGTAGCAAAGAGATAGAGTGCTTGGCATGCTTGGAGCCCTAGGTTCTAATCTTATGCAACACATACGTTAAATAAATAAATTAACCCACTCAGATAACAGTAACTTAAATTTCTAACGGGACATTCCCATGCAGGGTTGTCTCTGCTCTCGTTACCACCTGTGATGGGAGGCATACACATCATTTCCCATGAGAGCCTGAGGACCACAAGGTTTGACCCTTACTCAAGGCTCCACATTGCTTCCTGGTTAAGAACAGGCTCCCAGTCAAGACAACACTTACTAACAGAAACACCCATATGCTGAAAGAATATGTAATTACCACCCCATGTTTAACTTACTAATTAGAAATAGCACCTGTTTGAAAATTGGCTTTTGTGAATCTTCAAGGATGGGTAGTCAATAAGAAAGGAAACACCTCTTCATGTGTAAATCTACCTCATTGATTTTATTGACATTTTAGGTGATACTTGTTGGTGGATACTGTTTCATATTGCCTTAGCTTCAGAGACACTGGGTTCAGTAAACCCAACAGTCTCAGGTTTGGTTTTAATAATTTCTTTTAAATCAAAGATGTTCTAGAAAAATTAAAAACTGTTGAGAAGGTCACTTCAGCTAAGTAAGAACAGGTTTGTATAGAGCAGCACTTATCTCTGAAGTCAGCGCCAGCATTTCTAGACAGGTGCTATTGCTAATTAGTAAGTTAAACATGGGGTGGTAATTACATATTCTTTCAGCATATGGGTGTTTCTGTTAGTAAGCGTTGTCTTGACTGGGAGCCTGTTCTTAATTATTTACATTGGGAAAGTCATGCCTGATCTGAGTATCCAAGTTGACTTTATTGGATATAGCTGTATATAGCTAACTTTGTTTTTTTTTAAAAAGAGAGTCTAGGTTCTAGCATATGAAACTTAATATTTGGCGGTTGTTTGGCTCAAAAGTCGGATGATTTTTGCAGGAATAGAGTACAGGGTTGCTAGATTTTACCCAATAAACTAGCATTTTATGTCTTTGAAATTGAAATTTGGTTTCCCTCGGTTCCTGTAGAAAATGTAGTGTAGTACATTGGAAAGATGGAAATGGTTAAATGGCCGCCTGGGCTTGGTGTGAGGTGGAGCCTACAACTTTTGGACCTGGCAGTTGGGTTGTAGATGGCAGAAAGGTTTACAGGCAAAGAAAATGGGTGATGTTATCAGCAAACTCTACTATTTTGTTATCTGTGCCACCAGGCCTCTGGTTCCAGTCATAATATATTTGCCACATTGAAAAATAAAATATTTTGGTGAATAAATATAGTCATTAGAAAACCAGGTTTTTCTTTTTTCTTTTTCTTTTTTTGCATTCTGATCCCATCTTTGCCATTTCTCTTCATTAGCATTTGGGGCAACATCATCAATCCAGAGCTCTATTACACAGTTTAGAGCTAAGAGATCATCTAATCTATCTGGACCAGTGGCTTTTCACATAAAGATTTCTAAATCTTTGCAATACGTAACAAAGATATTATGTCCCCTGAAACGAATACCGCACACCCATTTACCATGTGAGACCATGAAGAGCTCAGCTGTGCTGCAGCTGACTGCTCTGCAGAGACACTGACCTGCAGTCTGTCTCACCATCTTTGCTGTGGAGAGTATTTTGCAGGTGGGCTGTGGGAAAACCTGTTGCATCTATAATACTTCATTTTTTAAATTGCATTAAGTATTCAAAATTAAGATTAAATCCACAAGTATTACTACAAAGACTGCCACTATTCTTACTGTTTGATTTCAAACTATTGTGAAAAGCTCTTACTGTTTTATTGCAGTTATAAATTTAAATGTGTTCCAGCTTTCAATTATTTTCTATTAATGCAATATTGCTTTACCTGTTCTGTTTGTTGAAGCATCTTATCAGATTTCCTATATTTTCCCACACAGTGTAGAAAACCATTGCTTAAAATTAGTGGTTCTTGGGATCCACTGATCTCCAGGAATGCTCAGGAAGGGTTGTGAGGAACACCTGAAGGTGCTCTGACTCTGTTCTCCCCATTTCAGTTTCACCCTGAGCATTTTTGTGTTTTATATACTAAGTTCTGTGTAATAGCTTATTTGGGAGAAAAAGATAGTATTTCAGCTGATTATTATAGAAAAAAACATGGTTTGTGGATCGGTAACCGATCACTAGTCAAGGAAACTGAGCCTCAGGGAAGTTAATGACTTGCAGAAGTTGGTGGTTCCAGCCGTTTGCTCTTCCAGTAGGACTCCTATTGACTCTACAATTAAAACAAGCCACCTCTGGGTATAAATAAGACTGATTAAGAAAAAAGACAAGGACTGTATTCATTCTTTGTAGAAGAGTAACTCTAGCTATGCCCTTTCCAATTAATGCCACTGTTGCTGCAACATAAAAATCCTGAGTTTTAGGAGCTTAATTAATCAGGCATTCCTGGTGGGCACTTAATAGGCCATTCAGGTAACAATTCAGTGGTCTAGCCATCTCCTTCCATATCTTGTGAACATGTTTTCCATAGGTGGTTCTCAAATACGTAGCAGAGGGGGAAAGTGTCGAATATTCCTCTGGACCCTACATGGAAATTAGGCACCTTGCTTCTATTGCTTCATTGTTCAGAGCTCAGGAACAGGGGCACGTGCAGTTCCTGTGGAAGCTGAGATGCACAGGCCAGCTTTGTGCCTGGGAGAAGAGGTGGAGAGGCAGACAGCCATCGGTGTCAGCAGAGAGGGTCCTGGACTTTGCTTTTTCTGGGTTTGAGTGACTGACTACTGTATTTCTTAAATCAGTGGTTGTAACAGGATTTTGGAATTTGTTGTTGCTTTGTTGCATTTCTTTTTTTAATACACCATTTTATTCCAAAGAGGGAAACTGTTTTTTACTCCAGTTATATCTCTAATAATGAGAATTAGGTAAGTTCTTTTGAAATTGGTCCATATCCCCCAAAGAATATTTTCCAGATTGCTTTATAAGGTAAGTACATTCATGGTTGGTATCTTAAGTACGGTGACTGTTAGATAAAAACACTGACTTCAGTGGCTTTTCATAATGGAAATTTATTTCTCATTTTGATAAAGTGTTCTGCTTAAGGGGAAAATAACATTGTATTTTAAAGATTTTAGCTTGGGAAAAAAACTGAGTTTCTAGCCTGTATGCCTTGTTCTGATTCTGAGTGAATCCTTACCCTGTGTCTCAGAAAGAGTTATTAATAAAACAAAGTTGAGCTGAATGGCTCCTTTACTTGTGAATCTCTTGTCTATGTGTGTGATCTCTGAGAAAGAAACTTCTTGGAGAGAACTCTCACAGGATGTGGTACATTGTGAATCTGGGGGCTTTGTAATGTTTCCTTCTTTGCATGTAGAAAATATTCCTTCTCTGGAACATGACTTTTTTACTCACCCAAATTTATTGCCTCTGTGTGTTGAGAAATAGAGCTTGAAATGATTGTTAGGTAGCCTGAACAAAATTTATTTTCCATTCTGATCACAACACATAGGTACTTTCCATGCATACCGTTAATAGTGCCAGGAGTGAGATGTTTACGTGCTTTTCCTATTTAAAATTAGACATCATAGAACAAGGGTTATATGAGGTTGAAATTCTCTGGCTTTCTACAAATAAGTCAGATTTTCCACATTGCCCTTGTATGATTAGTTACATTCTTGGCTGCATTTTCAGAACTGGAAAAAGAATTCCCCCTACACACCTCTAGTCATCAGTTGCTAGGTTACAGCTTTTCACATTGTCCCAGTCTGCTGATGTTGCTATGGATACCAGTTATTCCTCTTTCTATGACACTGTTCTGATAAGGCTTACAGTGCAACATGTGTAATTGTGATGTCAGAGATGTTGTAGCATAAGTCCTTCCTTTTATATTAACATTGGGTTCTGTGTTGTAATATTATATGAATTTAAGATATGAGATATTGGCTGAACATTTGACATGATCCATCATTTAAGACCTAAATTACATTGTACAGAAACAAAACTAGCATCATAATATGAATGAGACCTCCAACTCCTGATCCACACAAACCAGCTTCCCACTTCCTGTTCTAGGGCTGAACACAAGTGATAACCATTATTCATGGCATTACCTGAGAGACGAGGGCATTTGGAGTACTTTCTGTAGACTTATTTGGTATGTTTTTTACATGTATATGTGTTTGCCTGTGTGAGTTTGTGTACCATGTATGTGCATATGTGCATAACCCAGAGACCAAAAGAGTATGTCAGAATACCTAGAACTGGAGTTGTAGGCAGTTGTGAACTGTCTTAGTGGTGTCAGGAACTGAACCCGGGCCCTCTACAAGAGTAGCAATCGCTCTTAACCTCTGAGCCGTCTTTCTAGCCCCTTCATTCAGATTCTTTGTTTTTGAGGGGTTGTTGTTTTGTTTTGTTTTGTTGTTTGTTTTTTTTTTTTTGAGACAGGGTTTCTTTGTAGCTTTGGAACCTGTCCTGGAACATGCTCTGTATACTAGGCTGACCTTGAACTCACAGAGATGCACCTGCCTCTGCCTCCCAAGTGCTGGGATTAAAGACGTGTGCCACTAACACCCAGCTTCATTCAGATTTTTTTATTGAAACAGTCAAGCCTGTCTTCAGAATCTTACTTTTCATTCAGTAACATGTGGTTATGTTTGTTTTCAAGCAAGGTTTTGGGCACTTCAAGGTAGAGACTATGTCTTTAACTGAAGGGTTGTTAGGTGATTTGGGGATTTTTGTTTGAGCTTATGGTTAAGAGAAGGGATCTAATTGTGTAGCCCTGGCTGGCCTGAAACTCATTGTGTAGACTAGGCTGGGCTCAAACTCAGAGATCCACCTGCCTGTGCCTCCAAGAGCTAGTTTTATAGGTGTTGAGCTATCAATTCTTTGAGCAATTTTTATTCCTAGTGGTGTTTACTGCCACACATAAACCTAGCAGGCATAAATTAAGCAAAAAGCATACAATTTACTCTGAAGACTGAAAGAATTGCTATTTTGACTTTAAGATTTCAAGGTGGTGGGACTGACAAGATGGCTCAGCAGGTAAAGGTGCATGCCACCAAACCTTTTGACCCAAGTTCTGATCTCAGGAATCTCGTGGTAAAACAGAGAGAACTTTTGCTGATTATCTTCTAACTTCACACTTGTGTTATAGCATAGCACCCCTCCCCCGGTGTTTTTTAAAAGTTGAGAGGAAAGCTTTATATCAAGATAGAATCCTTAGGAGTTAGAGTCAATAAAGGACAAGGTTAATACATGCTATCTAGTGTGACCCTTTTTGATCTCACAGTTAAAGAAACAACTAAGGTGTCAAAGAATATGACTCATCTAAGGTCAGAGCCTGTGCAGCTGTGGCTATTGCAAGTATTATTTAAAGAAAAAAAACCAACTTGTGGAAAGCCATGACTAACCATCATTGCAGTGAAGATGATTCTGGTTGATAAGCCAGTGGTGGTTTATTTTGCAGTCTGTTTACATAAAGACTGACAGGCAGGCTTATGTCATTGAAGAGAAACTGCACTGTTGAACAGGAGGAGTCCTTTGGAAAACATTAAGACTTGTCACCTCAGCATTTACCATCTATTTATGTATTTGACTTATTCCTCAAGACCAAACTGAAATTGAGCATAGCATAAAATGGGAGCCAGCTAACATCCTGTCCCCAAAGTAGTAAGATTTTAGTTGAGAATATATTCTTTTCATGGGATGTTACTTTCTTAAAGAGTGAGGAATTTATTTACCAAATAGAATCTTTTTTGTTTGAAACACACAGACACACACACATACACACACACTTTCAACTGTAAATGGGAGAGAAAAAAAATCCCTCAAAGTCAGGGAAAAGGAGGAAGCAGAAGCCCTGGAGAAGAAAGACAAGAATGCTGATTCCAGGTGAACCTCCCATCTGTCAGAACCAGAGAATTTAAGGGTCTGCCCTTTTCCCTTCTCTCCATCCTAAAGCTTTGCCCCTTTGCCTTGACCTACTATGGAAAGCCTTTTCTTTGGCCCTCTCAGCAGATCATAGTGCCTGGAGGATGGTCTCCTTTGCATAACCAGGAAAGTCCTGTGCCATCCGGACTTTGCATTCATTTCTAACTCTTTTACAATGTGTTTGTGCCTGTATTTTAACCAAATTAGCCTATTTCCTGTGAAAGCCCCGTGCTTTCCCATTTGGCAATGTCACCTCCCATTGCCACTTGTAATTTCCCCAGGTTCTTAAGACCAACCACAGTTGCCACTATCATGAAGCCTTTGGGTTTTTGTTTGTTTTATTTTTGAGACAGGGTTTTTGATAATCTTGCCTGACTTAGAACTCACTATGTAGACCAGGTTGGCCTTGAACTCAAGAGTCTTCCTGCTTCAGCCCTCCATGTCCTAGGATTACATGGATGCTGTATTTCTTACTCCACTTAATTTTTACTTCTAGTGGCCACTAAGGGTACTCTAGTACCTTTCTTTTGTTTATACATTCTATCTAGTATGGTTAATTCACTCCTTGATGTGATGTGGTCAGGATGTGGTCTCAGGGCACTTCCTATAGAGGGATGAACATCTTTTCTGAAAGTTTAGTGTGTATAAAACTACAGTTGAAGCTAAGCATGTATTCTGTAGTTCAGTGTTTCAAGTATGTTGCACATGTGATTATTTACTAGAAGGTTTACATACCATAGAATTAAGATTTTGCTTCCTTTTATATATATTAATTACTGCTAAATTCCTTTCCCAGTGACTAGATCATTGGTTCATAGTACACTGTGAGTACTCATAGTGATGTGGGATTCCCCTCTGTATGCTGTGAATACCACTGGTTAATAAAGAAACTGGCTTGGCCTGATAGGGTAGAACTTAGGTAGGCAGGGAAAACTAAGCTGAATGCTGGGAGAAAGGCCGCAGAGTAGGAGAAGCCATGTAGCCCCGCCAGACGGAACTTTATCTGGTAAGCCACAGCCACGTGGCGATACACAGATTAACAGAAATGGGTTAAATTAATATGTAAGAGTTAGCCAATAAGAAGCTAGAGCTAATGGGCCAAGCAGTGATTTAAATAATATAGTTTCTGTATAATTATTTAGGGAGTCTGGGCAGCCGGGAAACAAGCAAGTGGACCTCTGTACAACTCATAGCAATTTGGTATCCCAAAGGATACATGGTTTATAAATTGAACACAACTGGAAATACATACCAGTTATCTGGAGTTAGTGGAATGTGACTGTGATTCCAGACTTGAGGGGCAGAAGGGTCACTACAAGTTCCTGGCCAGCCAGGACTGAATAATGACCGTCTGTTTCAACATAAAACCAGAGACCCAAAGTAGTAAGGCCGTGAGCTTGGAAATGGAGCCCAGGCCTTGTGTATGCAAGCATTGTGTCGCTGAGTAAATCTTCACCCCATTTTGTCTGCTTATGTGCTGTTTATAAGACAGAGACCCACTTCATAAAATCTTGTGAAGATTAAATGAGACTATGTCAAATGTAGGTCATGTGATAGCTACTCAGCAGCAGCTGCTGTAAGTAGCAGTGTAATAAGAAGCACATGGGCTGAGTAGCCAGAGGCATGTGTTCCAACTCACCTGAGTCTATGAAGACTATAGATCGTTGCAGTCATCTGTGTCAATGCTTAATTCTTACAGACCAGATTGTTGTTTGTATCTCCTATTGCTTTATTTTTGGAGGTAAGGGCAAGATAGGAAGCTTGTCCTTCCAGCCCCTGTCTTATCAAAGACATTTGGTTACTGTGACCTGTGTGCTGAAGTTGATTCTCTCATCCCTGGTTGCTCAGCAGCATCTCCTGAGTAGCTGTTTGAGACAAATGGTGATGCCTGGGTCTCACCGGGAGAGGCAAGAGGTCTTAGAGAAGACCCAAGCACCAGGATTTTTTAAATCAGTTGATTAATAAGTGTATCCATGGATGAGTGTTACTATTCTAATGTGAACCCAGAATTGAAAACAGCTGTTCTTGCCTAATTTAGTATCAGCAGCTGATACTAAAGTATCTTTGCTCCTTCATCAGTTTCTGGTTAACTGCTACCACATCTCTAGACCCTCTCAGACAAACCTCTGTAGCTCAGTCATTGTCTGGGAAGGAGGGCATGTGGAAAGAAAGGAAAACCCTTGAACCTTGTTGAAGTTAGGGCACATTCCATCCATCACTCTTTAGGAAGCATTCCATTCTGGCATCGGGAAATGGTGCAGCGCACTAGACGAATCCTGGTTTATCTTGGCCCTTTTGATTACTATCTTAGGTTTGGAGAGTTTGAATTGCCTGCTTTCCTCATCTGAGGAAACTGGAATCATAAAACAAAAGCCAGGTACTTGTACGCCTGTCAGAGGTTTAGAACTGCACACTGTAACTGCAGACCTTGTAACTGCAGACGGTGAATGTAGCTCTGCTTCTCTAACATGCTGTGGGAGAGCTTCAGGACTGGAGTTAAGCACTGTATTGTAGACTCCTTTGTGCCTGCAGTGCCAGTAATAGTGCCATGGACTCAGGTTGTAAAATGTAATGATTTATGGAAAAGCAAAAAACCCAGGATAGCCAAAATAATCCTGTACAATAAAAGAACTTCTGGAGGCATCACAATCCCTAACTTCAAACTCTACTATGGAGCCACAGTACTGAAAACAGCCTGGTACTGGCATTAAGAACAGACAGGAGGACCAATGGAACCGAATAGAAGACCTGGATATCAATCCACACATTTTTAACACCTGATTTTTGACAAAGAAGCAAAAAATATCAAATGGGGAAAAAAGCATATTTAACAAGTGCTGGCATAACTGGATATCAACATGTAGAAAAATGAAAATAGACCCATATTTATCACCATGCGCAAAACTCAAGTCCAGATGGATCAAAGACCTCAACATAAAGCCAACCACACTGAACCTTATAGAAGAGAAAGTGGGAAATATACTTGAACGCATTGGCGCAGGAGACTACTTCCTAAATATAACCCTAGTAGCACAGACACTGAAATAATAAATGGGACCTCCAGAAACTGAAAAGCTTCTGTAAAGCAAAGGAAATGGTCAACAAGATAAACCGACAGCCTACAGAATGGGAAAAGATCTTCACTAACCCCACATCAGACAGATCTTCAAAATATACAAAGAACTCAAGAAATTGGTCACCAAAAGAACACATAATCCAATAAAAAAAATTTTTTAGTACAGTAAAAAAAAAATATAGTACAGACCTAAACAGAGAACTCTCAACAGAGGAATCTAAAATGGCTGAAAGACACTTTTAAGGAAATGTTCAACATCCTTAGTCATCAGAGAAATGCAAATCAAAACAACTCTGAGATTCCATCTCACACTTGTAAGGATGACCAAGATCAAATACACTGATGACAACTTATGCTGGAGAGGATGTGAGGTAAAGGGAACACTCCTCCATTGCTGGTGGGAGTGCAAACTGGTACAGCCACTTTGGATATCAGTATGGCGATTTCTCAGAAAATTAGGAAACAACCTACCTCAAGACCCAGCAATACCACTTTTGGGTAAATGCCCAACGGATGCTCAATTGTGCCACAAGGACATGTGCTCAACTATGTTCATAGCAGCATTATTTGTCATAGCCAGAACCTGGAAACAACCTAAATGCCCCTTGATCGAAGAATGGATAAGGAAAACGTGGTAATTTACACAATGGAGTACTACACAGCAGAAAAAAATTACAACAGCTTGAATTTTGCAGAAAAATGGATGGAGCTAGAAAACATTATTTTGAGTGAGATGTAACCCAGACACAGAAAGACAATTATCACATATATTCACTCATAGGTGGTTTTTAAACATAAAGCAAAGAAAACCAGCCTACAAACCACAATCCCAGAGAACTTAGACAACAATGAGGACATGTCTATACTAATCAGCAACTAGGATACTACCAGCAGCTGTCCAGGTTGCAGCAAGCTGCAGCCTGAGGAAATTCTGTTCCCTCAGGCACTGACTCTTTCAAAACTACAAAGGGAACGTATCTAAATCTCTGTCCCTCTAAAGAACTCAAGATAAAAAGGCTGAGGTAGAATCCTGCTCCCCAGAGAGGCTGCTCACATCTTCATGTCTCCCAAGAAGTTCTTGTGCAGCTCTTTGCTCCTCCGTAAAAGCCCTTTCCACCCAGCTCCTCCATAGCTTCAAGTTGCTGTCAGCTAGTTGCTGACACAGCCTCCTGACTGCAGGTGAATTTTATTTAATCAAACACATCTTTGCATCATTAAACAAATGTTCCAGAGCATAAATAAAAGTAATACATCTTAAAATATTCTGCAACAGGTATGTCCCTTGTATCCACAGTCTCTCCAGGACTTTTATCATGAAGAGGTGTTGGATTTTGTCAAAGGCCCTTTCTGCATCTAATGAGATATTATGTATGTTTTCTTTTCTTTCAGTGTGTTCATATGGTGGATTACATTGATTTTTTTTCAAGACAGGGTTTCTCTGTAGCTTTGGATCCTGTCCTGGAATTAACTCTCATGGCCTCGAACTCACAGAGATCCACCTGCCTCTGCCTCCCGAGTGCTGGGATTAAAGGTGTGCGCCGGCACTGCCCAGCATCAGATCACTTTTAAATAACGTTGAATTTAACCATGTTTACCTTGAGGCAGTAGCATTTTGCCTTGACAATACTTAGTAAGAATTATAACTGAGTTATTTTATATTAATATTTTATACCTTATAACCAGAACTTTTTTTATATTATATTTCTTTGGAGACATTTTATCGAAGACCAAGGCTAACATTTCTTACCACCACCGTCCCTAATCAGTAGGCCTGTTTACTTTGCAATTACAATGTCAGACAGAAGATCCAGATACAGAAAGAACTAGATATGTTCTCAATGGGTATTTTTTAGATAAAAGTTTTTAGTGAGGTGTAGTAGTAGCTATTAATCTCATTCTCCTTACCATGCTGTAATGTCTCAGGATTCATCAGAAAGTGGTCTGTTTTGGAGGCTAGCTGAATAGTGGCTTAACTTTTCTCATAAAACCTAATCCTTGGGGCTGGAGAGATGGCTCAGTGGTAAAGAGCACTGACTGCTCTTCCAGAGGTCCTGAGTTCAATTCCCAGCAACCACATGGTGACTCACAACCATCTGTAATGAGATCTGGCGCCCTCCTCTGGAGTGCGGGCATACATGGAGGCAGAATGTTGTATACATAATAAATAAATAAATCTTTAAAAAAAAACAACCTAATCCTTGAGGTCATGACTGCTAGTTTTAGTCAAGGATTCAAATTGGACTGTGACATATTTTTTTGGGACTACAGACTTCATTAGAAATACCACAATGGGGCTAAAGAGATGGCTCAGCAGTTAAGAACACTGACTATTTTTCCAGAGGACCTGGGTTTGATTCCCAGTATACATATGCCAGCTCACAGCTTTCTGTTACTTTAGTTCCAGAGAACTTTAGCTCCTTCTTCTGGCCTTCTTGGGTACCAGATACACAGACATACACACAGGCAAGACATCCATATACATGTAAAGTAAAAAAGAAATGAAAAAAGGAAAGAAAAGGAGTACCATCTTGATCCAATCACTCCAGATTTCATTTTCACTAATAAGAAAATATCTTCAGTACTATATTTTATTCACTCCTTTTATTTCTCTGTTTTGTTGGTATTTGCAAATGGTCTAGGTATAGTGGCTGGTGTTGGCCTATAATCTCAGAATTTGGGAGGCGAAGAAAGACAGAAGGTTGAAAGCTTGAGACCAAGCTAGACTACAAAGCAAGGGCCTGCTTCAGAAAACCAAACCCTACTCTACCTCAACAAATAAAGCCACCCAAAGGCTAAACCACTTATCCAAGAATTGGTCTGCTAGTCTTCCAAACAAAACAAGAGGAATACTGAATATTAACAAGAAAACATTATTTTCTGAAATAGGCAGCAGTGGCTCAGGACTGACAATAGCTACTTAAGAAGTTTGTAGTTCTGTAATTACAGATATGCAGGGACCTGAGTTGAAGGGTAGATTGGGGGAAAAGGATGACTGAGCCTGTTGAGATTAAGTTCATGAAGAAGTCTGTCTTATGGTTTCTGTTGCTGTGAAGAGACACTGTGACCACAAAAAACTCGTATAAAGGAAAACATTTAATTAGGTGGTTTACAGTTTCAGAGACTCAGTTCATTATAATCATGGTGTGACATGGTGGTGTACAGTCAGACATGGTGCTGGGGAAGGAGCTGAGGCCTACATCTTGATCCTCAGGCAATAAGAAGTAACTGACACTGGGTGTAGCTTGAGCACAAGAGACCTCAAATCCCACCCACACAGTGACACACATTCTTCAACAAGGCCGCAGGTGCAAGGCTTCCTTTAAGGGCCATTTCCTTTCAAACCACCGCAAAGCTCTACTAAGGAGGAAGGCATGGTGAGCAGAGGTAGGTTCTGAGCTGAGCATGTGGGACCGTGGCTTAAGAACCAAAGCTCTGCCTGGTGGTGGTGGTACACACCTTTAATCCTAGCACTAGGGAGGCAGAAGCAGGCAGATCTCTGAGTTTGAAGCCAGCCTCATTTACAGAGTTCAGGACAGCCAAGGCTACACCAAAAAAAAAAAAAAAAAAAAAAAAAAAACTGTTTTGAAAAACCAAAAAAATCCAGGCACTGGTGGCACATGCTTTTAATCCCAGCACTTGAAAGGTAGAGGCAGGCAGATCTCTGTGAGTTCAAAGCCAGCCTGATCTACAAAGCAAGTTCCAGGACAGCCAGTGCTGTTCCACAGAGAAAGTCTGTCTTGGAGGGAGGAAAAAAAAAAAAAGAACTGAAGTGCTCTGTTTTGTTTTGAGATAGGATTTCTCTATGTAGTTCTTGCTCTCCTGAGACTTGCTTTGTAGACCAGGGTGAGCTTGAACTCACAGAGTTCTACTTTCCTCTATCTCCAAAGCACTGGTATCAAAGGCATGCACCATCATATCTGGCAGAACCAAAATTCTTAATGCTGTGGTTTTGGGACTTGCATCCTTCTCTGAAGTGTACAAGGACACTTGTGTTGAGATCCCCACCACAAGTTGTTTGTGCCTATAATCCCTGAGCTTAGGTGTTGGAGCCAGGAAAATGGGTTCAAGGGTGTGGTGTTTTGAATGAGAATGACCCCCATAGGCTCAGTATTTGAGCACTTGGTCTACAGTTGGTAGAACTGCTTGGGAAGGGTTGGAAAGTGTGGCCTTGGTAAAGGAGGTGTGTCACTGAGGTAGGCTGTGACTTTTCAAAAGACTTACTCCTTTCAGTATGCTTCTCTCTGTCTCATGGTTGTGGATCAAGAGGTGAGCCTTCAGTTGTCTCTTCCCTCCACCATCATGAGCTCTGACCTTCTGAAACCAAAAGCCAAATTAAATGCTTTCTTTAATAAGTTGCCTTGATTGTGGTATTCTATCACAGCAATAAAAAAGTTACTAAGACAGACGTCATCCATGGCTAAGTAACAAGTTGGAGAATAGCTTAGGCCACATGAGACCCTGTCTCAAAACAAAACAAAAATGTAAAAAGATCACCATGGGTACACACAGAATTTTCCCCAGGACATTTTTCTCTTGTGTGGTTTGAATTACATAGCTGTAAGTTTGCCTAAGGGTTAATCCATATTTTAACTTCAGTAAGTTAGACAAAGCTCCTTTGGTTTTATTCTGTAGAACACAGACTGTGATTCTGATGATTAAAACTAAGTGTTCTTTTTCATTTTTAACTTGGTTTCCATCAGTGGGTTATACATTAAAAGATCTTTGTAGAATGTCTGAGTGTTTATTGCATCACTTTTTCAAAGAGTTCTCTTTATTAACATCAGTCCAAAGAAAATGTCTTAAAATAAAAGAGGTTCTGTGGTTGAATGAATGGAGGAAACGTTTAATGTTCTGCCTCTTTCTTGGAGATTTTCAGTACATATTATTAGTTTACAAAGAGCTTTTATAAGCCAGTGTTTTCTTTATTATCCAAGAGTTTTTTTCTGTTGCCAATACCCACTAATCTGAACTAGTATTTTTTTCTAAGCTGTATGGAAAAAATAATTGAAAACCGAAAATTAAGTTAGTATGTATACATTATAAAATGATTACCACCTCAAATTAAATAACTTATTTATCACCACATTAAGCTACCATTTGTGTTGTGAGTATGAGGGAAGAACATTTAAAATCTACCCTTAGAAAATTTCAAATAAACAATACTGTATTATTAGCTGTATTTCTTAAACAGCAGCAACAGAACACACTCCTGGAATACTAGCTAAATCCCAAGTGGGCTGAACTAAAGGCAAGTAGGGGGAGTATAGGCTGATTAATGTTAGTACATGAGAGGAAAGTTAAAACCCTTCATAAAGGAATGAGATAAACCCTAGAAAGGGGCTGATGATGGTCTGCTGTTTGCTGAAGGGACAGGTGGATTTTGGAATGTGGAACAGGCTTCCATCACTCATTGCCAACAGGAGGAGAATTGCTCACAGGAGTCTTGTGCTCAAAGATTTACAAAGCCTTTGTTTCTATGAACAGGACTCAGGTAGAAAAGTAAATATTGCTCTCTTTTTCCAAAAGAGGAACCTCTTGCCCCAAATCTCATGGCATGACTCATATGTTGTAAAGCCAGTGTATCTGGGACTTGGGCTTCAGCCTCCAAGGCCAGGATTCATGCCCACATTACATTTATATTGAGGGCTTATTTTTTTAGAAGTAGATACTTCTCTTACTTTCTTCTTAAGAAGTGCATTTCACTTCTCCTAATTTTTTTTATCTTTACTGTGTCCCAGAGTAAGTAAACATTTAGCATTGTCTAAGTGTAACATTGTCTAGACTCCTTTTGGTCTGAGAATTTCACAGTCTTTGGACTTGAGTATATTTGAAATCTGCCCCCCCCCATTTTTAAAGACTGGGTTTCTCTGTAGCTTTGGAGCCTAGCTCTTGTAAACTGGGCTGACCTTGAACTCTCAGAGATCAACCTACCTCTTCAAATTTCTCTTTTAAAACACATTTCCAGGCCTGAATTTAGAACCTCTGTGCTTAACCTTTTTTGGCTTTGGTTTTCACAGATTCAACAAATATTTGTTAAGGACAGGCTTCCAACTACAGGTAAGATGACAGAAAGAACCAACCAGACAAATCCAGAAACTGAAACTGTCTGCAGGAAAACTGACCCAGGTGTTGTCAACATGTCATTGGCACAAAAAGGGACTGAACTCAATCAATACCTAAAAAAAAAAATGGACATACCACAGGATGAGGGGTAGGAAGCTGATACATAAACCCAGCTAGAAAGGATTTATCATATTTTGTCCTAACATTTTATTTTCTAAATGTTTAAATAAATCTGCTGTGGTGTTAAATAATCCCAGTACTTAGAAGGCTAAGGCCAGAGAATCAGTAGTTTGAGATCTGGGCTAGAGACTGTCTCAACAAGAAAAAAAGAAAATAAATAAATAAATAAAAAATAACAGAATTCTTCAGTGAACACCATATAGACACTTCTTGTATTTTAAAGCTAGCCTGTCATTTATACTATACATATAGCCATTCAAATAGTCATCCTCAATGCCATCATATTTTTTATACACTTATGTAAATTGATGACTTCACTAGTAAATACTTAAAGGTAGGCTTTTTATTAGGATCAAGTGTATTTCATTGGAGTTCAGCATTTGTTTATAGTTTCCTTTTGTTTGTATATGTCACTTGGTGTTCCAGCCACATAATAGATGCTCATTAAATGCCCACTGGATATGAGGGAAGAGACAAGGACATATGCATTTATGAAAGTGGTAAAAGTCAGTGTTGTTTGAAATTATTTGATACTTGCTGTCTTGGCAGTCTCAAAATAAAATTCCTGTCATAGCTTCCCTTCCGGTAGAATATTGCATTATCAGAGGGGAAGCATTCCATTCTGAGAAGCCAGGAAGACAGTCTTAGGAAAAGAGGCCAGCGTCAGCCTGTCTGACTGTTGTTCCCAGTGGTGATGGATTGAATTATTCTGTGACGACAGAAAAAGGAGCATCTGGCTGAGACTAAAAGGGAGATGTGTTTTTGTGTCGTCCAGGCTGGCCTTGATCTTCCTGCTTCAGCCTCCTGAGTATGTGATTACAGATGTGATATAGCAGGCTCAGGTAAATGAGGAGAAATTTACCTGAGGCTCAGGGCTTGAGGAGGAATTAAAGTAAATTTTGGGGGTTTTGGCTCAGGTATGTCATGCTGTTGTCATCACAGCCCTGTCACTTTCAGACTGATGGATGAGATGATGAATCAGCAGTTCTGCCTGACCGGACCTGCTCATTTCCCAAGGTCACCTCAGTTCTGCTCCTACAGGAAGGCTTCCCTGGCCGGTCTAGCACACAATGTGATTGTTTCGTGTTCTGAGCTCATTATCTACTTAGCTCCAATGATACAATGTCTTGAGACATTTTGCTTTCTTCCTTTTTTAGCTAACCTTTTATTATTTTATTATAAAAAGCTATAAAAGAAATGCAACTCAGGTAATTTAAAAGTAAGTAATATCATGTTTCTGACTTCTAGATGAAGACAATCACCAAAAAAGAAGTAGTGCCATATAAATATATCTTTACTTTTTTTTTTTAAGCCCAAAACCATATACAATATTAGAGTCTTTGAAGAAGAAACTTGCCGTGTATTCCGGGCTAGCCTGGAACTCAGACTCAAGATTTCCCTATTTCAGACTTTTGCGTGCTGGGGTTGTATCACCAAGCCTGGCCTTAAAATTACATAAACTGTAATAATGTATTTTAAAAGCAGGTATTTACACCTTTCCAGTTTAGTAATTTTTTATATAGAAATTCAAAACTCATTCATCTTTTTTCCACATGACCTCAAAAGATGCCTTTTCTAATTTGCTTACAAATCAGCTTCCTGTCCTTAACTCTGCATTGTGTCTGGTCCCTCCGGTTTTAATCAAGTTCATTCTTTCTCTGTTCTAAAATTAAGTTGAAAAAACTGGGCCAGTTTTCCTGTAGACAGCTCCAACTTTTGCATTTGCCTGGCTGTTTCCTCATAGTGAGCTCAAGCTCATTCTTCTATTTCCTGGTTCTTCCTGTTAACTAGAGATTGTATATAAAATTTTAATGGATTTGGGCTAAATATTTCTGGCTAAAAGATGTGTACTTCTAATGCACAAAGTATCAGATGACAAGTAGCTGGCTTTCCACCTCAGACTTAGATTAGCCCCTGCACTATGATGCCATGACACCGTCCATTATGTTTGTTTTTCCTGTTGGACAAAATTGGTAATTGATAAAGTGTTCAGGCATCAGTTTTTGGAAGGTTCTCCTAAAAATAGAATATCACCAACCACATTTTTACATGTTAACTGTTTCACGTGGTTTCAGTCTATAGATCGTGTGCTGCAGTGTTAGAAAATGAAGCCCATAATTGTTGTAGGCTAGTGGGAATTATGCTTTATCTGTAAGGATGAAACTGGGAAAATCACAACATCGTAGGTGAGATCTGCCGTCAGGAGAAAGGACAAACTAAAAATTATCTTTTAATGAAGAACAGATCTATGAGCCTGCATGTACAATCAAGGTTATTTGAGAGTAACTCAGGAAGGCAAGACTGGACATATTTTTAACTCAAATTATGATACTAAAATTAACTGAACACAAAGGGGTTTTTGAGTCTGTCTGGTACTGGCTCTCCTTTCACAAGTGGAACACTGGCTTGAACAGAGACACCTGGCTAGCTGATTTCTGACAAGGGCAAGACACGCTACTTCCTGACCCTGTTTGGGAGGTAAGATTTTCCAGACACTCCCTTATTAGAATTTGGCTTCACTCACCAATTCCTCTCAAAGGGATGTAGGCTCAGCAAACTTTTTATTATTTATTATTTTTTAGCTCCCCTTTACAAAAGGTCAGGGATTAGCCTGTGCTTTTAACTAAACCCTCTGCTTGAGGTTTCACAACAGAAAAGTCAAGGCTCTCATCTAGAGCTCGAGGCCTTCAGAGCTCTTAGCCAGTTCTTTCCCTACCTCTGCAGAGCTCACACCCTTGCCTCCAGAGGCTGCTCCTGAGGCACAGGCAGTTCACAACACAGCTGTTGGTTTCCTCGGCCAGCAAGAGCAGGGTTCTGTGCCATTTCCAGCACCTCAATTTCATCTAGCAGTGTTTGTTTAGATTACTGTCTTGTCTTCCCAACTGTGTCGGCACTGTGTGAGTCCCAGAGTTCTTACCATAACTGTGCTATGCACAGGATATGTGCTCTCAGCTGGGTTGTCTCTGTTGTTACTGCTGCCTGATTATAGAGTAACAGCAGAAAAAGTGTTGCATGCCTCCCATGTACCCTGTACTATTCTTTATGCTACCTCTTTTGATCCCCATGTCAGCCCTGTGTGATAGGAAGTCACCTCCTATTTCTTTATAGTGAAATGTATGAGTCTCACAGATTCTAAATGTATTGGGGTGGGGTTAACCTGAAGGTCAGAAAAGCAAAGCAGCCAGCCACTCACTGGTTCTTACATCTCCCTCAGTCAGAAATGGTAATTCAGTCTGAGATGCCTCTAGGTATCTCAGACTGAGACTGTTTATTATGTTCATCTTTCTGGATCTGGATTTTACCTCATTCAGGATGGTTTTTTCTAGTTCCATCTATTTGTGTGCAAATTTCAAGATATCATTGTTTTTTTACCATTGAGTAATATTCCATTGTGTAAATATACTACATTTTCTTTATCCATTCTTCGATTGAGGGACATCTAGGTTTTTTCCAGGTTCTGGCTATTACAAATAAAGCTGTCATGAACATAGCTGAACAAATGTCCTTGTGGTATGATTGAGCATCCTTTGGGTATATTCCCAAAAAGTGGTATTGCTGGGTCTTGAGGTAGGTTAATTCTCAATTTTCTGAGAAACTGCCATACTGATTTCTATAGTGGCTGTACAAGTTTGCACTCCCACCAGCAATGGGGAATGTTCCCCTTACCCCATATCCTCTCCAGCATAAGCTGTTATCGGTGTTTTTGGTCTGGGCCATTCTGACAGGTGTAAAACGGAAACTCAAGAGTTGTTTTGATTTCATTTCCCTGATAGCTAAGGATGTTGAACATTTCCTTAAGTTTCTTTCAACCATATAAGATGCTTTCATTGAAAATTCTATGTTTAGATCTGTACCCCACTTTTAAATTGGATTATTTGGTATTTTGATGTCCAGTTTCTTGAATTCTGTATATATTTTGGAGATCAGTCCTCTGTCTGATATGGGGTTGGTGAAGATCTTTTCCTATTCAGCAGGTTGCCCTTTTGTCTTATTGACTATGTCCTTTGCTTTACAGGGGCTTCTCAGTTTTAAAACACTTATTTATTGTTGTTTTTAGTGTCTGTGTTAATAGTGTTATATTTAGGAAGTAGTCAACTGTTCCCATGCATTCAAGGCTTCTTGCCACTTTCTCTTCTATGAAATTCAGTGTGGCTAGATTTGTGTTGAGTGAGGTCTTTGATCCATTTGGACTTGAGTTTTGTGCATGGGAATAGATATGTTTCCATTTATATTCTTCTACATGCAGATATCCAGTTATTGCCAGCATCATTTGTTGAAGATGCTTTCTTTTTTCCATTGTGTAATTTTAACTTCTTTGTCAAATATCAGGTGTTCATAGGTGTGTGGATTAATATCTGAGTCTTCGATTCAATTCCATTGGTCAGTGTCTCTGTTTTTATTCCAATACAAAGCTGTTTTCATTACTGTAGCTTTATAATAGAGCCTGATTCAGGGATGGTGATGCCTCTGGAAGTTCCTTTATTATACAGAATTGTTTTGGCTATCCTGGGGTTTTTGTTTTTCCATATGAATTTGAGTTCTTTCGTGGTCTGTGAAGATTGAGATTTTGATGGGGATTGCATTGAATCTAGATTGCTTTTGGTAAGATTGCCATTTTTACTATGTTGATTCTACCTATCCAAGAGCATGGGAGATCTATTTTCTCGTATCTTCCTCAATTTCTTTCTTCAAAGACTTAAAGTTCTTGTCATAAGGGTCTTTCACTTCTGCTAAATGTATATTATTCAAGGTCACCATACAGTCTCTGAGCTGAACTTTCACATCAAAGATGGCTAACCCTGAAACCCTCCCCTTCATCTTGACTAGATAACTTACTGTAAACAAAACTCTGAGGAATATCTTTGCACTAAAATCTTTTTAATGAAACCTTGTTAAAACTGTGTAATCTGAGCTGTCTGGAGAGACAGCTCAGTGGTTAAGAGCACTAAGTGCTCTTCCAGAGGATCCAAGTTCAATTCCCAATGCCTACATGGCATTTCACAACTGTCTGTAACTCCAGTTCTTGGGGATCCGACATCCTCATTCAGACAGACATGCAGGAAAAAAAACAACAATGTACATGAAATAAAAAGAAAAGTTAAAAAAACTGTAATATAGAGATAGACATAAAACATGGACAAACATTGTAACAAAATCACACAGTACAAATTATTTTGTGGTTTCTTTCTCTTAACTTCTTGTTTTTAATAATTTACCTTAATTTACTTCACATTAATACATAAAATGTATTTGCTTTGGTTTTATTACATTCCAGTGTGTGCACTTTGACATTTTCTTGAATATACTGGTTGCAGTGGTATGATCTGGCTATTAGATAACATGCTATAGTGTAAACAAGTCTTCCCGTGCATTGCACACATTTCTGTAGGGTGGACCTTAGGGGTTTGCTAAGTATATAAGTCATTGGCTAGGTATATAAACTATTCTCTGATTATTTCCTGAGGATCAATTCCTAGCAGTAAAATTAATGGATCAGATAAATGTAACTATGTAAGGTAACTTTGAACTTCTTTAACAAGAGAGTCTTTACTCAACTTTAAAACAAGGTCTCTGTAACCCAGTCTAGCTTGGAACTCACCTTGTAGCCAAAGCTGATTTTAAATTTTGTTCTTCCTGCTTAACCTCCTGAGTGCTGGGGTCATAGGTATGTTCCATCACACTTGGTTTCTATTAAATTAGAAACAGTGTAAAGCAGTTGGCAGAAGCAAGCTGTAGATTAGTATGTTGTTTCTTTGCATTGGGAAACCTTGGCTTTATATTTTTCTGTAAATGTATTTCGTGTTGCTTAAAACCTATTCTTTTAGGTATATATAATAATGATGGCTAACTGCCTAGGCAGAATGTTTGGAGAATCTCATTACCTCTATCATATAAAATGCACTGTTATATTCATTGCTTGAGGAGTTGATTTCCTCAATTTGAACAATGTTTCCATTGAATGCTCTAACTTATGTGTCACTGTTTTCTGTATCAGGTATGATCCGCAGTGTCTGAATTATGTGTTTCTCATTGTGCTCTGAATGAGGGCTGCATCTTACTCAGGCCCTGGCACACCATTGTCTTGCTGTTCAGTACTCTATGTTGGGTACTGTTGGTGCTGCATTTGTTCTTGAATGGTTGCCTTTGCTTGTGTGTTTACACTCTACTCTAGTATGTTAGACTTATTGCTTAATGCTTGCTTTGATTTGTAGGATGTGTTTTAACATAGGAGATGGCAGTTTATTTGGAAGTGATTCTTGAGGGTGTATAGTATTTACTCTGGCATTTAAATGAACCCTGATCTGGAGCCTCCAAATTTTAATTTCTGTCTTTTTAAGATTTCTTGAGAATATTCGGGCTTATAAACTATGGTTCATTAATATTCTCTGTCATGGCATCTGAGGAAGACAGAGAAATTGACTGGCAGAAAGAAAGCAGAGATAAGATTTAATAGAAGTGTTTTTAGCAGCGAGACAGCACTTAATACCTGAAAGCATTTGAAGACATTAACTGACTGACTTGCCTGCCAACATCTTCGTATTAAATGGGTTTTCATTTTGTATTTTAATAACTGAGAAAATGGGGGCTGGAGAGGTGACTCAGAGGTTAAGAGCATTGACTGCTCTTCCAGAGGTCCTGAGTTCAATTCCCAGCAACCACATGGTGGCTCACCTGGTGTGGAGGCAGAACACTGTATGTGTAATAAATAAATTAATCTTTAAAAAGCTGAAAAAATGAAATGTGCATTTACTCTCTTAATTATTCCTGAGAAGTTGAAGTTCATGTGGAAACAACTTAATTTAAAATCATGAAGAATTCTTTGTAGCCTATTTTACACAATATATTTCTACTTTGAAAAAAAAGTTTCTGCATCTTAACTGTGTGGTTTATTTGTTTGTTTTTTCATTCTTTTTTATTTATTTATTTATTTATTTTTTTAGAGTTTCTCTGTGTAACTGCTCTTACTGCCCTGGAACTTTTTCTGTAGACCAGGCTGGTCTCAAACTCACAGAGATGTGCCTGCCTTGGCCTCCCAAGTGCCTAGACAAAGGTGTGAGCCACCACACCTGGAAACTGTGCTTTAATAGACTCATCCTTAGGCCTTTCACTTTCCTCAGAAAACAGTTGAATGAACATCAAAGCTATTGGTTTTATTTCCACAAAACAAATCCATGAGGACGTGTCCAGAAGGGTGGTCTGCAGTGGGCAGTTCATTTGGCCCTAGTTTTGAAGACTTGAGATAACAGTGGCTGATTGCTTTGTGTTGTTGTGCTTCGTGTGTGTTGCTCTTGTTTGCCCACAGAACCAGCAACAGAGTTAGGAGTAGATTCTGGTGACAGGAGATCCCTGTCTGTGCTTATATCCCGTCAACACATGCTCACTGTGTTCTGGTGCTGAGAGACCACGTGAGCCATGACTACTCCTTTCTCCCCAGCTAGAGAAAGCAGTAGTGGCCATTTTGATGTTACCTTCACCACTATTTTTATAGATAAGTGTTATTTTATTACCTTATCAATAATAATAAATGACTTGGAAAATATCTCAGAGTTGACCATGACTAGCATTTTTTATTTCAACAATCTGCTTTTTCTGCCTGCTTAACAATGTTTGTTTTTTATTATTGGCTTTCTTTAAATCATTTTTTGGCAACTGACTCGTGAGCCTTCTGAATACTGGAGGTTCATAGAATAATTGGAGATCCTTTTTTTCTTTTGCAAAGTTTATAAATTAATGCTGTTTGAAGGGGGATGCCCCTTTACCATTACCATGGGAAAATTACTTAAACCCCTTTCAAGATCATCTAAATAGAAAGACAATTAATTTAACAAGTATTTCAGAAACATTATGGTACCCGGTGTACTTAATAAGTAATAATTCAACTTGGATCTAGAGAGCCATGTAAAAAGCTATCAGTAGGTACTTAATTATATTCAGACCTGGGGGTGGAACAGTGCTCATACACATCTGTGCAGGTGGGAGCTAGATTCAGTTACCAGCACCCTGTTTTGTGGTTTTTGAGACAGGACTTCCCACTGACCTGGAATTTGCCGAGTTGCCGAGCTGTCAAGCCTCCAGGTGTACACCCATCTCCCCCTCTCCAGTACTGGAGTTACAGAGATGTGTTAAGCACATATTTTAGGTTTATTTTATATGTGTGAGTGTTTAGTGTGTGTGACTGTACATCATGTGTGTACAGTGCCCTTTAAAGGTTGACGAAGGTGTGTGAGTCCCCTGAAACCGGAGTTGAAAACAGCCACGAGCCATTGTATGGGTGCTGGGAATCAAACCTGATTCCTTTGGAAGAGCAAAAAGTGCTCTTAACCACTGAGCATCTCTACACATACGCACACCTTTTTAATGTGGGTTCTGAGATTCTAACTCAAGTCTACCTACTTGCAAGGCAAGCTCTTTACTGATTGTGCTATCTCCCCAGCCCTGAAGAACATTTTTTAAAATGTGAATTGAGCGGTGGAACCAAGAATTTCTCCTAAGGCTTTCTGAAAGATATTTTGGTGGGTGTGGTGGTACACCTGCCTTATCTTTTAGCTCTCAGGAGGCAGAGGCTTGTGGATCTCTGTATTGAAGGGCAGCCAACATGGTAAGTTTCAGGACAGCAAGGCCTACATACAGAGACTTCTCATGAAAGAAGAAGCAGCAGCAGCTTGCATTTAAGTTGCCAAACAGTAGGTAGCACACAGGTGGCTAGAATCTGATTGAGAGTGAGGAGTCTTTCTGCTCTACACCCTCCACTGGGTGTTGAGACAAGCTCAGCAGATTTTTTATTTCTGCATACTGTCTGTGTTGTCTCCCAGTGACTTCCCAGTAAATAGTTCTGTAGCCAGTGTTAAAAGCCTACCGGCTAATCCTTGCTACATTACTACTGTTGCCATGACAACTGTCAGATAATCCATAGTCTGTGTAAGGCAAGATGTGAGAAGTAGTTTCATTGATGAATACCCGGTATTACTGGTAGAATGCTACACTGGGGATTTTAGCAGGTTGCTTGGCTGCTGTATCCAAAATTTAAACTTTTTCCACATTGCATGTTTGAAAATTTTAGGAGAAAAGACTTCTTAAAATAAAAAAAAGTCTCTCCATGGGTTTTCCCATGTAAGAAAATAACACTGTTTGAATTCTGATTATTTTATATAAAATGGATATAACAAATATGACAAAAGCTTCAGATCTAATTTGTAAAGAGTTTTGTGATGGTTTATAACTAGGAGCGTAAGTTAAAGGGGGGATTTTACTTAAGTAATGGGAAGGATTTGATGATAAAATATTTAATATTTAAAAACATTTATGCAGCATGGAGATTTTATTCTTTGTTTTTCCCTGTTGTAGACAATTTTAAGTTGAAAGTAAGTTCATACACAGTTGTTTTCTCTGTGTACAATAAATGTGCTTTCTCTGGGCCTGTCACAGTTCTGAGGCCTGGGATTGTGGCATGCAAAGCAAAGGCCCTGACTTTTGGGACTTGGTCAAGGGCAGACAGAGACATCAATTCAATTAAAAATTGTATGTAAGGTGTGGTAAGTAATAGCATGAATTTAGTACATTCTGTTACAAAATATCTTAGGCCAATTAATAAGGGACAGAAGTTTACTTGGATCATAGTCCTGGAACTGGGAAGTCCAAGAACACAGTGTCAGCATCTGCTCAGCATCTACAAGGGTCTTGGCAATCTTGTAACATGGAGGTTATCACAGGGCAGTTGTGTGAGCTCTGGTCTCTCTCTTTCTCTCATAATGACTGGACAAGACACCAATCTATGAGTACAACAGAATATCGTTAGGAATCATTTCTGTGTGTGTGTGTGTGTGTGTGTGTGTGTGTGTGTGTATTCTCTCTTTTAGTTGGTCATGTTTGATTCTAACCCTAGGTCTCTAAACTATCCAGTCTCTGGTCCTGGCTTCCAAGCAGTGTCAGACATTTAACTCTCTTGGGCCTCGAGTTAAAGCAGACATTGGTTGGCCATTCCAAGTTCTGCACCACCATTGACTCATTACATCTTGCAGGCAAGGCAGGTTGTAGGTCAAAGGTTTTGAGGCTGGATTGATGTCCAGGTTCCTCTTTCAGTAGCGTACAGAGTACCTTCCTACAAGAAATGACCAGTTCTGACTCCATAGCCTTCATTACTAGGAGTCCTCACTAGGGTCATCTTTATCCATTCCAGGAAGTTTCTGCATCACCCCCAAATGGCCCCCAATTCCAGTTATCTCTCCCTGTACTCTTTCCCTCCATCCCTGTCCTCCTGATTGCTCTTGCTCCCATCCCAGCCCGCCCTCAGTCCACCTGCAAATTCTAGTTCCCCTTCCCAAGGAGATCCATGTGTCCCCACTAGAGCCCTCCTCTTGACCTAACTTCTCAGAATCTATAAATTGTATCTTGATGATCATTTACTTAACAGCTAATACCTCCTTAGAAATGCATACATACCATGTTTGTCTTTCTGGGCCTGGGTTACCTCACTCAGGATACTATTTTTCTAGTTGCATCCATTTGCCTACAACTTTAATGATGTCATTGTTTTTAACAACCGAGTAATACTTCATTGTATAAATGCACCAAATTTTCTTTATCCTTTTTTTGTTTGAGGGACGTCTAGGTTGTTGCCAGTTTCTGGCTATTATAAGTAAAGCCACGATGAATATAGTTGAGCAAGTATCATAAGATGGAGCATCCTTTGGGTATGTGTCCAAGAGTGGTATAGCTGGGTCTTGAGGTAGATCAATTCCCAATTTTCTGAGAAACTGCCATATTTATTTCCATAGTGACTGTACCAGTTTGCACTCCCACCAGCAGTGGAGGAGTGTTCCCCTTGCTCCACATCCTTTCCAGTGCAAGATGTCACTTGTGTTTAGTCGTTTTGATTCCCTGATGGCTAAGAATGTTGAACATCTCTCTAAGTGTTTCTCAGCCATTTGAAATTCCTCTGTTGAGAATTCTGTTTTAGGTCTGTAACACATTTTTAATTGGATTATTTGGTGTTTTGATACCTAGTTTCTTGAGTTCTTTATCTATTTTGGATATTAGCCTTCTGTCAGATGTGGAGTTGGTGAAAATCTTTTCCCTTTCTGTAGGCTTCTGTTTTGTCCTATTGACCGTGTCCTCTACCTTACAGAAGCTTTTTAGTTTTATGAGGTCCCATTTATTAATTTCGTTCTTAGTGCCCGCACTATTGGTGTTCTGTTCAGAAAGTCATCTCCTGTGCCAGTGTGTTCTTGGTTGCTGCTCACTTTCTCTTCTCTCAGTTCAGTGTGGTTGGTTTTATGTTGAGGTCTTTGAACCACTTGGACTTGAGCTTTGCTCAGGGTGATAAATATGGATCTGTTTGCATTCTGCATGCTGACATCAAGTTAGACCATCACCTTTTGTTCAAAGAAGAGATAAGGCCAGTACTCCTCAAATTATTCTACAAAATAGAAACAGAAGGAACTTTGCCCAATTCATTTTATGAGGCCACAGTTAACTCTGACAGCCAAACCACATAAAGACTCAACAAAGGAAGAATTATAGACCAGCTGGATGGTGGTGGCACATGTCTTTAATCGCAATGCTTGGAAGGCAGAGGCAGGCAGATTCCTGTGAGTTCGAGGCCAGCGTGCTCTACAGAGTGAGTTCCAGGGAGCTAGAGCTGCTACCCAGAGAAACCCTGTCTCAAAAAATAAACAAAAAATTACAGGTCAGTCTCTCTCATGAACATGATGTAAAAATGCTCAATAAAATACTTGTTAGCCAAATTCAAGAACATATCAGAAATATCACCCACCATGATCAAGTAGGCTTCATTTCAGAAATGCAGAGATGGTTCAACATACAAAAATCAATGTACACATATTGAACACACTGAAAGAAAAGAAAACACACATGATTATCTCATTAGATGCAGAAGGGGCCTTTGACAAAATCCAACATCTCCTCATGATAAAAGTCCTGGAGAGACTGTGGATACAAGGGACATACCTAAACATAATAAAGGCAGTTTATAGCTTATATGTAGCCAACATCAATTTAAATGGAGAGAAATGCAAAGACGTTATTAAAATCAATAACAAAACAAAGTTGTCATCTCTCTCCATATCTATTCAATATAGTACTTGAAGTTTTTACTAGAGCAATAAGACATCTGAAGAAGATCAAAGGGATGCAGATTGGAAAGGAAGAAGTCAAAACTATCGCTATTTGCAAGTGACATGAAAATAAACATAAGTGATCCTAAAAAGTCCACCAGGGAACGACTACAGCTGATAAACACTTTAAGTGAAAGTAACTGGATACAAGATTAACAACAACAAAAATCAGTAGCCCTCCTATATACAAATGAGAAATGGACTGAGAAAGAAATCAGGGAAACAACACCTTTCACAGTAGCCTCAAATTATATAAAATATCTTGGGGTAACTCTAACCAAACAAGTGAAAGCCTTGTATGATAAAAACTTCCAAGTCTTGGAGAAAAACTGAAGATAGCAGAAGATGGAAAGATCTTCCATGCTCATGGATTGGTAGGATTAATAGTAAATATGGTCATTCTTCCTAAAGCAAGCTACAGATTCAGTGCAACCGCCATCAAAATTCCAACACAGTTCTTTGCAGACCTTCAGAGGACAATGCTCAATTTCATATGGCAAAATAGAAAGGCCAGGGTGTTAGCCTGAGCAACACAAGAACTGCTGGAGGTATCACCATCCCTGATTTCAAATTGTAGTTCGGGGCTATAGTAATGAAAACCTCATTGTATTGGCTTAAAAACAGACACATTGATCAATAGAATTGAATTGAAGACCCAGACATAAATCCTTACACCTGTGGACACCTGATTTTTTTTTTTACAAAGAAACCAAAAATACAAAAAAAAAAAAAAAAAGAAACCAAAAATACCCTCTAGAAAAAAGGTCTCTTTCTCTTATATTTTGGTTGTGAGCCTAACCTTTAATGGCTGAGCCATCTCTCCAGCCCTCTCTTTCTCATTATAGAGCCACTAATCCCATTTTAGGGCCTCCACTCTCATTTTCTCATCTAATCCTATTTACTTTTCAAAGGCCATTTGGTGATTTATTTTTCAACATATAAATTGGGAGAGGGAACACATTTAAACCATGATAGCAAACCAAGGAAGCCTTTCTGGTAAGATGGCATTTCAGGAGAGTCCTAAGTGAGGAATGGGCCTTGTTGGTATTAGAGGAAGAGTATTCCGGGCAGGATGGTGGCAGATGTAGGGTTCTTGGTAGAAAGGCCACAGAGCTGAGGACAGCAACAGATAGAATGTATCATACAAAAATAGATCAAAGGAAAGTGGAGTGGGGAGGCATTGAGATAGCTCAGCAGATAAAGATGGTTGCTGCTGAGCCTGATGACCTGAGCTTATCCCCAGGACCCACGTGGTAGAAGGAGAAATTTGACTCCCTACACACTGTTCTCTGACCTCCACATACGCACAGAGGCGTGTGTGTGCGTGCATAAATACACATGTACAGAGAGATAAGTAAAGTGTAATCATTATTTTAGAAAATGAGTTTGGAGTAGGAAAGTAGTCGTATAATATAAGGACCTGAAAAGAGGGCTCACAGGTTAAGAGTATTTATTGCTCTTCTAGAAGGCCAGAGTTTGGGTCCCAGAACCCACGTCATCCAGCTCACAACTACCTGTAATTACAGCTCCCAGGATCCAGTGCTGCCGTCTAGGTCCTGAGGGCACACACATAAATAGAAATGAAATATTTTAAGGAATATGTTGTATCTGTTCTGAAATCAAAGCTTCTAGACATCTTGAAACGATGACATGGCCTGACTTGAACATTGAAAGGTGCTCTATGACCAAGGAGAATATGAAGTGAGGGTGACTTCAGGGAGACCAGTCAGGTGGCTGGAGCCAGGGTGTGAGAGTGGGGCAGGAGGGTCATAGGATGCTAGATAGTTATCCTACTCAGTAAATCCAGTCTTTACATGCCGGGCGCTGTTTTAACAACATTATAAATACCAGCTTGTCCCCCTTTTTTTTTTCTTTGAGACAGGGTTTCTCTGTGTTGCAGAACTCTGACTATCCCGGAACTCACTCTATAGACCAGGCTGGTCTCAAACTCAGAGATCCACCTGTCTTCCCCTCCCCCCAGTGCTGAGATTAAAGGCATGCGCCACCGCTGGTCCCTGCCTGTCATTCTTTAACATCAACATGCATCTGAGATAAATGTCAGAGGTTAAATTCATAGGATTGATAAATGGTTTGGATATAAGAAGAGGGAACCAAGACTAATTCTGTGTGGGATCAGTTTAAACCTTGAAAGAATGAAGTGACCTTATGCCAGGAAGGAAGCTGGAAGAGCAGCAGACCTGGGGGCAGGCTCCAGAGTCAGGAGCTGCTGTGCTACGTAGGCAGTCTGGATAGAGGAACCTGGCTCAAGGGACAGGCAAGGCTGAGATAAGTTGCAAAAGCTGTCTCAAAGCATTCAGCAAGAAATACCAATCTGATGTTTTTTCTTATCATGTGACCAGAGGTCAGTATGAGGACAGTCTTTCCCCTAGATCAGGGTCCTGTGTAGCATTAGCTTCGCCCTTAGCCTCAGTTTCTTTATAAAACAGGATAAACTCTGCTTCTTCCATGGCATCCATGGATAAAATGAAAGAACAAATTTTAAATAGAGCAGTACTTAGGCATGGAAAATACCTCACAGAGTTTTGTTTACACAGGTTCAGTTTGTTGCATTCAACTGAGACTGACAGAACATGATCTATACTCCTAGTGTGAACAAATTCTGAATTTACAGCCTACTTGCACACTCTTGTGCTTGCCTAATAACAAGTTCCAAAAAAAAGATTTTAGTCTGTACACGGTGGCTGGTGCATGTTGTCTCAGCTACTCAGGAGGCTGAAGCAGGAGTACAACTGAGCTACAGGATTTTGAGGCAAGCTTGGACAATATAGCAAGATCCTGATGCAAAATGGGGAGGAGTCTTGGGAGTGTTTTCAGTGGTGCAGCATGCTCGAGACCCTAGGTTCTATTCCCAGCATGGTGGTCTTCCCCCTCCCCTGAGTTCAACTTCCGTCGTCTATGAAGTTGTAATGACTTTATAAAAGAAAGGATTTTATTTGTAGGTTTCTTTAGAGGACGCAGGGAAAGAAGTTGTGGGTTCTGAGTATTAAACATGCAGAAGCAGCATGAGGGTACTGAGAGAAACACAAGCAGAGAATCCATAGATTAGTCGTGGGTAGTTTACACCAAAACTTGAGGAAAATCTGCTCGAGTCTCGGTGCTGACCTCTAAGGAGCAATAGTACCCTGTACCATGACAGGCCTTTTGAATCAGAGGGAATTAGTTCATTAACACCCTGGAGATACTGCTAGGACCTTGTTAAAGGGGCATTTCTGGAACTTAGATTAATCCTATTTCTATTTTCTGCAGTCATAGCTGGACTAACTCATTTAAAGTATTGAAATTTTATCTCAAACAACCTGGTTTTTTAGAGAAGCAAAATGAATTACAGACATAGTCCTTGCATTTATACTGTTCATTAAAAAATACCAAGAATATTTTTATTTCTTAGCCATTTGTTTAGGTCTAGTTAGGTCCCCCTGTAGCCATGTGACCACAGGAAAAAAATTTAAACACTTGTATTTTCCTTTTTAGTATTAGGCATGACCATCATTTTCTTGGAACATCCTGATTGTGTCCCTGTGACATCATTTGTCTTCCAGTGAGGACCTCCTGTGTGTGTGCCCCAACCTGTTCCTGTCACTGCCCTATTTGAGGTTGTTCCATAGATGTCATTTGTTGTTTACCTTCTCCACCTTCCTGTTTATTTTGAAAAGTTTCACAGGCTTCATACCATTTTCTTTTGAAAGCATGAACAGGTCATGATCTAGAAAAGCCATCATATTTTCAACTTGAGAGACCAAATTGTACTCTGGGGACTGTTCCTTCCATTACCCCCCTGACATTTTGGGGCTACTCTATTCTGATTGTACCAGGACTGGTAAATGAAGAGCCAGCCTAGATTCCCTGCAGCATGTAGGACTGTAATTCTCTCCATAAATCCCTTTGCCACATTGCCTTAAACTCTTTAGGCTCTGTAAGATTTGCTTTTGTTTCATTTAATCTGTTAGATTTGTCTGCATTTTATAAAGATGAAGATTAAAAAGCAATAATAGCAATAGCAGTACCTAACATTAATTTACTTTATCTGCACAACCTTAATGAGGTACTTCTTCAGCCTCTGATCAGGCAGATTTTTATGAAGTTACACAGATTGTATCATTTATTATATAAATGCTTAGAACACTTAAAAATCTTTTCTGTTTAAAAAGATTTACTTATTTTATGTGTATGAATGTTCTGCCTGTGTGCATGTATGTTGGTGTGGGAGAATTGTCTGTATTCTGTCAATCGTATTTTAATAAAATGCTGATTGGCCAGACAGGCAGTATAGACAGGAAAGCCAGACAGGAAGTAGGGGTGGAGAAAAGAGACCGGGAGTATTCTGGGAAGCAGGAAGCTCTCTGCATTCCTGCTCAGACCACCGAAGAGGCAGCATGTGAAGCTGACAGCTGGAAAAGGTACCAAGCCATATGGCTAACATATATAAGGATAATGGGATAACATAAGTTATAAGAGCTAATAAGTAGCGTGACCTAATGGGCCAATCAGCTTTATAACTTATAGAGATCTCTGTGTGATTGATTTTCTCTGGGACTTGCCGGCTGTGGGGTACTAGGCAGGAACAGATACCCCTACAAGCCGGCCCTCATGTTACAGTATGTAGTGCCCCACATATATGCTTGGTGCTTGTGGAGGTCAGGAGAAGGCATCAGATCCCCTGGGAATGGAGATACACATGGTCGTAAGCCACTGTGTGGTGCTAGGCCCTGAACTTCCTCTGCTAGAGCCACAAGTGCTCTTAACCACTGAGCCAGTTCTCCAGCCCCTTCTCTCTAAATTCTATTTTTTAAAATAAGCTAGCAATAGAGATCTGACACCGAATGATGGTCTTCTTTCAGAAATGATAGCTTATTAACGTTAGTCCTTCCTTCTTCCTCAGTGACCGCTTGTACTGCTGCAGTTGCTGGTCTGATGCGGAGAGGTCGTGTTAGTGGTGGAGACTCAAACACAGTCACAGCAGAGCCACTGCTGTGCTCAAATCAGACAAAATTAGAGCAGTCTTCTCTCTTTCTAAATGTCAGAGTGGCTTTTTACACATGCTGCTCTGACAGGACCACAGTCTGCGTCAGGCCTTCTCTGTGAATTCACAGGCTAGTGGCAGTGGGCTTTATTCTAGAGCATGCATTCTTAGCAGTCCTGAAAATCATCTAGGATATGGCTGGGTTTTTTGTTTTTGTTTTTGTTTTGTCAAAACGAAGAAGAAAAGAAAAGAAAAAGAACCAGGAGTGAGAGCCAAGAGTTTACTGGCCTGCCCCTCATACACTCAGATTATATCCTGATAGGTTCATCTTTTGTCACCATGCCTCAGAGCCACACCTGCAAATTAGTGGCTTAGACCAGATCCTCTCCAAGGTTTCAACTTTTTCAAATTATATGTGTTCCTTATAAAAAATACCAGTATTTCAGATTTTTACATAATAGCTGTCATAGACTACATACTTAATCTGTGTCAGACATCTTGTAGTTTTTGTATATTTTCTTTTATGTGTGTATAATTTATGGGCATTGGTGTTCTGCCTGCATATATGCCTTTGTGAAGGTGCCTCTATTGATAACGTGGTTTTTGGCTTGAAGTACTTTTTGTTATTACTACATTTTTCTAATGTATGTTCACCAAGAATATTGGTCTGTAACTCTTTTTTTTCCATTGCATCTTTACCTCACTTTTCAATTCTGACTTCGTAGAAAGAGTTTGGGGGTGCTCCTTCTGTTTCTGTTTATTTGCATACTGTGAAGATTGGCTATAGATCTCTGAAAGTCTGATAGAAATCTGCTGTCGGTCCATCTGGACCTGGGCTTGTTTGACTCTCCTATCGTGGGTCTATATAGATTGCTGCTCTCCTCTTGGTTTAACTTTAGTGGTTTGGATGAACTTAGTAATTGCTCTATTTCTTTTAGATTTTCCAATTTAATGGAGTATATGATTTGTTTTTGTTTTTGAGAGAGTCTCATTGTGTATCCCTGACTGGTCTGGAAGTCTGGAGACCAAGCTGGTCTCAGACTCAGAGATCTGCCTGCTGAGTTCTGGGATTAAAGGAGTGTACCACCATGCCCAACTGGGTTATACCTCTTATAGCTTCATTCTTCAACACAGGCAAATGATCAATCTTTGGCTGTGAGGTAACTGTGGTGTTGTGGCCCAAGAAGTTAGGCAGTGCTACTTGCCTGGTCTACAGAATGAGGCCAGTGATTCCTGCCTCTATAGTCTCTTTGAGATTCAGATGAGAAATACAGGTTAAAAGTTTTTGAAAGTCTTACATCTGAATCATATATTTGAAAAAAACATTAGTATATCTAAATGGCTAAAGAGCTCAGACTCCTGAGTCAAGCTTTTCTGGTAAGATGAGACATTTTTTTTCTAGGAAGATGACTTGGAGGGGGTTAGTCTCCAGGAGCAGTTCTCAGACCAGCTGGGCTGGGTTTGTGCATCGCTTTGGCTTTGTTTTGTGAGTTGTGTCAAGGAGGTAATGTCAGGAATCATCTAAGTTACCCAGGGCTTTATAAATCTAAATGTATGAGAGAAGAAGAGAGGGGAAAAAAGGGAAGACATGTCCTCTCTCTCATGCAGAACCTGAATTTAAATGTGTGTAGACATGGCACGAAAGGAGAGGGGAACTGCTTGGGGAAGGGAGGCCAGGGGAGTGGGAGAGCACAAGGGAAGGAAATGGGGTGTGAATATGATCAAAGTACAGTGATAAACACATGAAAATGTGAGAAAGAGCCAGTATTTTATATTCTTAATAACAGTTGTTTTTAAATCTGAATGTTTTAAATGCCAGGTTTAATGAATTTACAAGCAGTCAAACTGTAGTATGTGAGAGAGTTTTAATGATGGGCCTTTATTCCATTGTAAGAAGTTTCAGGAGTGCTAAATGAAACCTCTTAGCATTAAAAACATGACTTGCTCATGTGGGTAGTGGAGATAGGAAAAGCTATTTCAGAGTGTAGGAGAGCAGGATCATAGTCCTGATCTGAGGATGAGCCCAAAATTCATTTCCTGATGCTGCCACTTACTGCGTTCTGGGACAGGCTCCTTTGCCTTCTTCCATGTATTCTTCTTTAGGAAACTGGAAGCACTCACTGACATAGTACATTGGAAGTATTGTCACAGCTCTCGTGTAGAGAAGGATGGCAGATGTTACTGTTGTGATTTCTAGGCTAGAGTGACGGCTACATGTTTTATGGTGATTGAGAAATCTAAAACAAGCTAGGGTGACTAAAATTAAATTATAAAGGAAAAGATGTTTGCTTTGGCTTTATACCTTTTTGTGTTTGCGATTTATTATTAATAGGTAAAAATACAGAGCCAGGCAATATGACACACCTGTAATCCCAGCATTCAAGAAGCTGAGGCAGGATTATAAAATAGAGGTTAGCCTGGGCTATATAACCTGATCCTGTCCCCAAAACAATAATAATAATTTTACAAAGAAAAATATATTAAGATTTCTTGAAGTTTGCCAGGGGGTGGTGGTACATGACTTTAATCCCAGCACTCAGGAGGCAAAGGCAGAGGCAGGTGGATCTTTGTGAGTTCAAGACCAGCCTGATCAAAGATTTCTTGAAGTTTTAGCTAGATCAATAAGACAAAGGAGATGTAGGGGATATAAATAGGAAAGGAAGAAGTTAAAATATCACTATTTGCAGATGGTATGATAGTGTACACAAGCAACCCAAAAAATTCTACCAGAGAACTCCTATGGCTGGTAAACACCTTCAGCAAAGTGGCTGGACACGAGATCAATTCAAAAAATCAGTAACCCTCCAATACAAACAATAAATGGGCAGAGAAATAACACTCTTCACAATAACCTCAAATAATATAAAATATCTTGGGTAACTCTAACCAAGCAAGTGATATTTCATGTATTTGAATAAAGAAATTGGAGAAGGTATCAGTAAATAGAAAAAAAAAGAGATTCAGTAGATTTAACATAGTAAAAATGGAAATCTTACCAAAAACAATCTACAGATATATAGATTACAGATATGTAATCCATATCAAAATTCCAACACAACTCTTTACAGACCTTGAAAGAACAGTACTCAACTTCATGTGGAAAAACAAAAAACCCAAGAGGGCTCAAAAATCCTGAACAATGAAAGAACTTCAGGAGGTGTTACCATCTCTGCCTTGAAGCTCGACTCGGGGCTACAGTAATGAAAACAACATAGTATTGGCACAAAAACAGGTGAATCGTGGAATTGAATCAAAGACCTGAATATTAATCCACACACCTATGGACACCCAATTTTTGACAAAGAAGCCAAAGTTACACAATGGAAAAAAGAAAACATCTTTAAGTGATGCTGGTCTAACTTAGATGAATGCAAATAGATCCATATCTATTGCCCTGCACAAAACTCAAGTTCAGGTGGATCAAAGACTTCAAAGTAAAACCAAATACACTGAACCCAACAGAAGAAAAAGTGGGAAATAGCCTTGAAAACATTGGCATAGAAGACAATTCCTTGAATAGAACACCAGCAGCACAGGCACTAAGACAGACAATAAATGAAATCTCACTGGGCAGTGGTGGTACACACCTTTAATCTCAACACTTGGGAGGCAGAGGCAGCTGGATTTCTGTGAGTTTGAGGCCAGCCTGGTCTACAGAGTGAGTTCCAAGAGAGACTCCAAAGCTACACAGAGAAACCCTGTCTCAACCACCCCTCCCTTCAAAAAAATCAAATAAATAAATAAGATGGGGTCTCATGAAATTGAAAAGCTACAGTAAGGCAAAGAATACCATCAGTAGGGAAAAACCAGCAGCTTACAGAATGGGACAATATCTTGACACATCAGACACATCAGACAGAGAGCTAATTTCCAAAATATAAGAACTCAAGAAACTAGTATCAAAAAAAAACCTATTAAAAAATGAAGTGCAGGGGGCTGGAGAGATGGCTCAGTGGTTAAGAGCACTGACTGCTCTTCCAGAGGTCATGAGTTCAATTCCCAGCAACCACATGGTGGCTCACAGCCATCTGTAATGAGATCTGGTGCCCTCTTCTGGCGTGTGGGCATACCTGGAGGCAGAATGTTGTATACATAATAAATAAATAAATAAATAAATAAATAAATAAATAAATAAATAATCTTTATATATATATAAAAAAAATGAAGTGCAGACCTAAACAGAGAATTCTCAACAAAGAAATCACAAATGGCCAAGAAACATTTAAAGAAATGTTTATCATCCTTAGCTATCAGAGAAGTGCAAATCAAAACGACTCTGAGATTCTGAAATCTTACACCTGTCAGAACGGCTAAGATCAAAAACACAAATCACAGTTCATGCTGGTGAGGATGTGGAGGAAGGGGAAAACTCTTCCATTGCTTGTGGGAGTGCAAACTTGTACAGCCATTATGGAAATCAATTTGTCAGTTTCTCAGAAAATTGGGAATTGATCTATCTCACGACCCAGCTATACCACTTTTGGGCACATACCCAAAGGATGCTCTATCCTACCACAAGGACACTTGCTCAACTATGTGTATAGCAGCTTTATTGGTAATAGCCAGAAACTGGAAACAACCTAGCTGTCCCTCAATCAAATAATGGATAAATTGTACATTTACACAGTAGGATATTACTCAGCTATAAAAATAAAATGACATCATGAAATTTGTAGGCAGGTCCCAAGTTCAATTCCCAGCAACCACATGGTGGCTCACAACCATCTATGATGAGGTCTGGTGCCCTCTTCTGGCCTGCAGGCATACACACAGACAGAATAGTCTATACATGATAGATGGATGGGTGAGTGGGTGGGTGGACGGACGGACGGACGGACGGACGGACAGCCAGCCAGATAGATAGATAGATACTAAAAAAAAAATAAAGTGACTGGGTGTGATAACCCATAGCTATAATCTTAGCACTTGGGAGCTGAGTGAGTTCAGCCCAGCCTGGGCTATAAAAAGTGAGACCTGGCTCAAAACAAAACCCTAAGACAGACGAATTATAACTATTTTATTGTAAAGTATTTGCTGGTCTTCTATGTGCACAATGATACAGATGTTAACTAGCATTTGAGGGCTTACTGTTTCCTGGACCTGTTTCCTATGGGTAAAGTAGCCTCAGACCTAGGTAGTTGTTTGTGGTGAGAGTGGAAACCAACAGTCACACAGAAGTCCTGTGAAACAGATGTGCAAAATAAGACACTTGAGAATCCCAACACACTTCCTTTGCGCACTCCCTTTGATTCACTCTGAAAACATCTCTCTTGCAGGCATCTGAAGTTGAGAGACAGCTCTCCATGCAGGTCCACGCACTCAGAGAAGATTTTCGGGAGAAAAATTCATCCACCAACCAGCACATTATCCGCCTGGAGAGCCTTCAGGCCGAGGTGAGGCTTTGGTGTGGCCACACTTGAAGTTGTGCACTGGATCTTTGGATAAAGAGTCTCTGAGCTAGGAAACAAACCCCCTACTCTCTATAAAAAGTACTGAAGCATCTAAGAAACATTTCTGTGAGAACTTGAGAACACTTGATCCTTGCTCTTGTGGGTAGCCTGTTGTCTGGAAAAATAAAGATGTTGAGAGTTATATCTGAGGGAGTTGAAACCATGAATGATCTACTTTTTATTGAATAATCTTGACAAGAAATACCCTCGCTAACTACACACACAAACTGGGGAAGGACATTGCTCCCTTTTTCATTCCTCTTATTCTAGCTCAGCACGCCACCATGTTAAAGGTATCATACAAAGTACTCCGATAACTAACTCACCAAAACGCCCCACAATGTAGAACAGAAGCTTGTGTTTTATAGTAGAGGATAGCAGCAGACGCTTCTAAGGAGTTAATAATGAGAGCGTTTTGTATGATTCCTGAAACGTGGTGGTGTAACATGCGAGGCCAGAACATGGCAGCAAGGGTCCATGCCCCTGGCTCGAGCAGGGGAGGAAGTGTAGCTTTAGCGCTTGGGGACATGGGTGCCGCAGACAAAGCGAGAGTCATACCAGCAGAGAGGGGCTCTCCATCTAGTTCACTCTCAGGACCTTCATCCCCCTTGACTAACCAGACTCCGAGAAACAGTGTGGAGCCTGACAGAAGGAGTCCCTCTTCTGTGGTCAGGGGATCGAACACTGGACTCAGTCCAGAGAACCCTTCCTGCATCGTAAGTGACCTGAGGATGTTTTCCTAAAGTCTGTCAATATCTTCTCTTTTCTGCTTCCAATCCCCTTCTTTCCTCCTTTCCCTTGGGATTCCTACCGATACTGAGCAGCAGGTTCTTGAAGTAAGTAGAGATTGCTCCAGTGGGGTCTTGGCATGCCTGTCTGTGACCATTTGTGTGCATGACTTGCCATTCAACTGCCCCTGCCAGGCTCCCACTCCTTCAAGTTGCCTGCCTTCCTGTTTGTTCCACCTGTTCACTTTCTCTAGCCCCTCAGGAACAAGTTTCCCAGGAATGTTTATTGCCAGAGTTTGTCACCAGTTTTAGGGTATGTAGGGGTTGAGTGAAGAAGTTGACAATCCAATTCCAAACCCTGGCTTCATCTAGTGGCACTGCTGTTTGAAAGGCTAAGCTGTGAAATCTTTCATTTTAACTAAATAACTTCATGAAACCTTGAAAATTAAGTGTTTCTTAAGGGCCAGTTATTTATCAGAATCTTATTACCTCATTACTTTATTGGAAACCTGGGAAACAAAGATGATCCATCTGAAGGAGAATTGAAAGGTCAGAGGGCACATAAATAAAAATGAACCAGAGTGAAAATTCCCTTTGCATGGGTAAGTCTGCTTCAGAGAGAGGAATAGTGAGCCATTCACCAAAGACTTGCCCCTTTTGGTCTCTAACCCAGGTGCACACTTGAGAGACAATATTTCTTTGTTTGGACAGACACCCGATCTCTCTGGACAAAGGCCATATACCTCACTTCCCCAGGACAGCATCCTATCTGATTGATTGATGGCCAGGGAGGATTTGTGCTCTGAGCAAAACTCTAATGCAGAGTGGGGGCAGCCAAGTGGCAGAGGGAAAGGTAGGGCCCAGGGACCTAGAACAGTCAAACACTTACTTAATTCTTCCTCTAGAAAAGTACTAAGTTCAGTCTCCAGAACTTACACAAGGAAGAGCCATAAGGCATTCTCCAGACTAGAGCACAGGGGATGGAGACATCTTGACAATGGCAGGAAAGTATGTACAAGCATGCAACTGGATGAGAAATAAATATGATGGGGAATTAATAGATGGCAGGAGCAGGGTCAGGAGGATCTTAGGACTTCCGAGTCCTTCCCTTACCCCAAAGCTAGGACTACTTGGGAAGGCTTTCTGGAGCCCCTGGACATGGTGGTGCCCTGGTAAGGTATTTCTGGCCTTGAGGAGTAATGATTGAGCTGCTGCTCTGCAAACATGGAAACCAAAGAAGACTAGGCATCTCTTTCCTCAGCTTTCTACCAGACACCAAAGAGAGCGAACAGGCCTTACAAAGAAATGCATGTGTCTTGACACTGACTTCAATGTGCAAAAAACCAGCCTTTTCAATAGGGAGATCTTTGCTTCTTTTCACAGATTATTTGTTCAAATTACCCATGAAGCCACTGTCTCATTCCTTTCCTGGGCATGGGCTGATGTAGACACTCTACCATCTGTAACCTGCTAGCTTCTTGTTAGCCAGGTCCCTGGGTCTGAGCTGGGATGCTGGCACCAGGGGAATCAGCAGTAAGGGAGAGAAGGCAGTGAGCCTGCTTGCAAAAGCACAACACCTCTTAGGGAACTTCCTGGTGCTTAATGACGTGAAGAATAGGCAGATCAGATCCTACTCTGCCAAAGTAAGGCCGAGGGCAGACAGGGTGGGGCCTTCTCTGACTTATCTCTGGAATTTACAGAGCACTATCCTTCCTCTGCCTGGCAGCCCACTTGCTGGCTTCCCCTGGGCTAACTCCTACCCCTTCCCAGGCAAATTTCTAAAGGGGAGGGCCTTTCCCTTCAGCCCAGGATTACACAGCTCTGTTCTCCTCCGAGACAAGCACCACGCCTCTGGGCACAGAACGCAGAGATACATACCTTCATATTTTTGGGCTAGTCCCTCCTATACTCAACCAGATAGAACTCCACACCACCCAGTGGTTCTCTATCTTTTCAGATCAAGATGCTGTCTGATCGAAAACGGGAGTTGGAGCATCGGCTCAGCGCCACCTTAGAGGAGAACGACCTGCTCCAAGGGACTGTGGAGGAGCTACAGGACCGAGTGCTGATCCTAGAAAGGCAGAGCCATGACAAAGACCTGCAGGTACTGTACAGAGATACTATCCCATAGAGCTAGGGCTAGACAGTGGGAGTGCTTAACCAAACAGGCAAGGCCATGACGCCAACACCACTGCTGCTGTCCAAGTGGGTGACTCTGAGATCTCCACATGGGTCTTGTAATTCCCCAGGGGATTCTACCATGCCTATAGCTGGGTAAGTATATTGTCCTTAGATCATCCCTTCTATGTGTTCTGAGCCACTGGTCCTTGGAACAGTGTCTCACAGTTCTTTCTAGGCTGTTAGAGGCTGGAGCACTCAGATTCTCCTTCCAACCTAGCATTTGTGAAATCTGCCAGCAGCCTGTGGATCTCTGTACTCAGCTCCCAGTGCTCTCTCTGCCGCCGCTGCTGCCGCCCAGCAGAGGGGTTTAGTTGCCTGACACAGAGCAGAAACCAAGAGCCTTCCCACAGAACCCAGCAAGACATACTCAGCTTCTGCTGACGGCTAGAAAAGGCACAGGCTACCACTTTGTGAACCTAATTGGTCATTTTTAATCTCCCTAAGGGAAACTGCTTCTTAATCATATTTGCCCTTGTTTGGGAACCAGGCCTCAAATGGAAATCCAAGATCAGACTTGACAAGTAATAACCTCAAAACAGAAAAATAATCTCCCAGTCTCCCCAGCAATAGAGGGGAGCATCTGTTCCCAGGTGTTTTGCTAAGCTGGGCCTACAGAGTAGGAGAGCAATATTTCCCTCTGGGCATGGTGAGAGGGTACAGTGGGTTGTTTTGGTATCATTTGTGGGGAAGTGGTTGGGCAGGTAATACTTAAATGCCAGGTAAGTCCCTACCCAAAGACCAGGCCACAGAGGCCCCACTGGGTTCAGAGGGTTTAGAAGTTCTGATGTGGGATGACTTTAAACTGAAGCCGAACATGGTGGTACATGCCTATAATCTTAGCAGTTGGGAGGCTGAGTCGGAAGGAATGAGAGTTCAGAGTTTATCTGGACTGTGTAACAAGTTCCAGGCCAGGCTGTACAGAAACTGTCTCAGACAACAAAAGTGAACACCTTGTCTGGTGTCTAATAACAACACTTGTTACTGCCCCTCTTAGCTCAGCTGTACCTAAGCAGTTTGCCTCTTTGAGGGACATTTATTAGATCCCCCAGCCCCCTGTGATTTTTGTTCAACTAATAACTTTCCATGGAGTAGGGCCTCAACAAATGCTGAAAAGAAAATGGGGCTGGGGTGTGGCTCTGTAGTAGGGGCTTGAACAGCAAACAGACCTGGTTTCAATCCCCAGCAACACAGAATGGAAGAGGGGAGAGAAGGGAGAACGTGGAGCTGGTTCTAAAGCCTCACAGCAGGTTTTTAAATGGAGAGGAATGTGCTCATTTTTGAATAATAAACAAGAGCAAGTGTTATAGGTTGCTTTCTAGTGAATGGAAAACTTTCATATACCTCTCTAAAGCGTACAGAAGACAAATCACTTATCCGAAGTCACGGACCAAGTCTTTGATAGCCTTGAAGACCAACCCCAGTAGAACTGGTTTGCCTGCTGTGCATTCGCCCTTGCAGTCTGTGTTAGACCAGCTCTTGGGGCCACATGGAGCCCTCTGCTGTTAACAGACAGAACACAGAGAGGAAAAAGAAAAGAAGTACAAAACTCAGAAATAGCCAAAAAGAAATGTGCATGCCCACTGCCTAACAGGGAACCTGGAAATGGAGGGAAAGAACCAGGATGGGCTTCCAAGTGCTACCTGGTGTAAGTGGACTGTGTGTCCTATAGCATCAGGAACCTGAGGTCATGCCTGCGAATGGACATTCAAAAGAAAGAAAGAGGTCATATAAGACCCCCTAGCAAATCAGAACATTTCCACCCTTTTTGGAGGATCATATTTATTCTTCTCCTTTCCTACTTATATAACTATTTCTTTTTTTATTATTTTATTGTGTATACAGTGTTCTGTCTGCATTTATCCCTGAAGTCAGAAGAGGGCACCATATCTTATTACAGATGGTTATGAACCACCATGTGGTTGCTGGGAATTGAACTCAGGACCTCTGGAAGAACAGCCAGTGCTCTTAACCTTTGAGCCATCTCTCCAGCCCCTGTGTAACTATTTCTGTCTGTGCCTTCTGTTTATGTAAAATCTTAAGTTGCCACGAGTTACTAGTTTCCTCCAGAAAGCCCTGTCACCAAAATGGCTTCAAGTAACAGAAAAAAAAATCCAGTTGACCCAGGTAGCACTTGAACAGTCCTAACCCAGATTTGTAAAATACTGAGTCAGTGGCCTTGGAATGTGTTTAATCCCTGATTTTAAATCCTCAGATAAGGTCGGGTAGGAGGCTGACCAGTAAAGACAAAGCCTCCATCAGGGGCACCCCTTTGATCTGTTCAGCTGTGTGACTGGAGTCCTTGTGTGTGTGTGTGTGTGTGTGTGTGTGTGTGTGTGTACATGTGTACATGATATGGTACACATATACAGGGTTGTGTGAGCCTGTTGTATACTCTGTGTGTATATGAGTTGTATAGGCACACATGTCACAGTGTTCATGTGGAGGGGTGTGTTTGTGTGTGTGTGTGTGAGTGTGTATGTGTAGATGCACATGCCACAGTATGTATGTGGAGTTCAGAGAAGAATTTTTCTGAATCACTTCTCACCTTCCAACACATGGATCTTGAGGATCAAACACAGGTCATCGGGCTGGGTGGTGAGCCTTTGTCCACAGAGTGGTTTCTCCCAACAAAAACAGATTTTTAAGCCACAGATCAAATTCAGCTATGGTTTTTTGGTTTTGTTTTAAGACTTTAGAATAGGGATTAAAACTCACACTTCATAATAAGAATTTTGTTAAACTCGTTTGTTCTGGTTTTGAGGCAGGCTCTAGCTTTAGTCCTGGCTGACTCAGAACTTGGTAGGTACACTAGGGCTGGCCTTGGATTTGCATCCGTTCTCCTGTCTCTCCCTCTTAGGTGCTGGAATTACAGGTACGTGTGGCCAATCTGGTTTTACTAAACTGAGAAAAAGATTTTGCTTTAATACTCAGTAAAGATGTCAGTTGTCCTTCTAAGGGGCTCTTAGCCCCTTACAGAAATGCACAGGGCATGACCCTGGCAAGTGGGTAGGTTCCATCAGCAGAGTGCGGGCCCCATCACTGTGGGACAACCCATGAAGCAATGCCTTGGAGTCTAGACTTTGCTCTGACTCTGATCATGTGTAAAAGAGCAAATCATGTGCCATCACAACGTCTTAGCCCCTTTTGCTCACTTTAGTATGTGAACTGTACTAATAAAAGCATATCATGTCACCCTTTTCATACATAGAAATACACTGTCACCTTTCTTATATAAACATGTTATTTCTTTTTTTTTATGCTTTTGTGAGCCAGAGTTTCTCTGTGTAGCCCTGGCTGTCCTGGGATTTGCTCTGTAGACCTTGAATTCAAAGATCCACTTACCTCTGCCTCCTGAGTGCTGTGATTAAAGGCATGTGCAACCATGCTCATCCAGATACTATTTCTTACTTTACAGGATTCCTGTGGTTACCAGGTTCTCCCATGATTTGATTTGGTTTTTCTGTACATCTGTCCAGGTGGCGAATCAGTCACTGACCAGAGAATGAGGCACCTCCTGCCCTTTTGTTCTCTTCCGTTACAGTTAATTAAACACTTTTGAGTATGTGTGGGTAATTGAACTAATTGTATTCAGTGCATGAGAACTTATACTTAACTGTGGAAGCTTCTCCTGCTGAGATGTATGTGGAGCTGCCTAGAGAGCAATTGTAAAGCATTTTGTCACTTAACATGCTGCTTGTAATTTCCTGCATGGTTCCTAGGAATGTCTCTTTATTCCCTATAACCCTGGTTTGTGTTATTTTTTTTTTCTTTCCTCCCAAGTTTTCCTAATACTTGGGCTAGAGGAGTTCCCACTGTACCTACCAGCAGGCATTGTTAATCCAGGGACTAGGTAGTACATCTTGTCATCCTGTCAGCAGCTGGACCCTCGCCCTTCCTAGTTAGGGCTCAACCAGGCCACTCGCCAGCCACCTCCTGGCAGTGATGGGTTGAAGGTCCCTTAATGAGAGCCAGAGCTCTTAGTTGCTGCCTCCTATCCCGCAGCCTCTGCATCTGCAGGAGACACAGTGGCTTAGTGGAAAGTCTGAGGAAAGCAGCACAGACCACTCCACAGTGGCCTTGGGCATTCAGGCCAGCACTCCAGCACTGAGCTCCAAATCCCCCGCCCAACCTGTGTTCAACCAATGGCAGTCTGAATGCAGGAAATACATCTGTACACTGCCACACCCAGCTGTTTCCTCTTTTTAAAGAAACAGAGATGGTTCCAGAAAGACCACTTTATAAAAGAGTAAATTTAAATTCCAGGAAGCTCTTCACCCACACTAACCTAGGGTTGGGGGGGTATCTGTGTGTGTATGTATGTGTGTGTGTGTGTGTGTGTACACACTTAAGTGTACAGGCACATATATATGCATGTGTGTACATGTGGATGCCTGAGTATTGGGAGTCCTCCTTAGTCACTCTCCACCTTATTTATTATTATAAGTGTGCGTGTGAGAGCCCATGTGCCATGGAACGCAGAGTTCCATGAGGATTTCCAGGAGTTGTCCTCTCCTCTCATTGTGGTTCTGGGAATCAAATCCAAGTCCCTCAGACTTGTATGCCATGAACTTTCATCTGCTGACCCAGACCCTGCATGTGTGTCCGTGTACCACATGCATGCAGCGCCCTCGGGCCAGAAGGGGTCTTCAGATCCCCCTGGATCAGGAGTTACAAACAGTTGTAAGCTACCATGTGAGTGTTGGAACTCAATCACAGGACCCCTGAAAGAGCAGCTAGTGCCTTTAACCGCTGGGTCATCTCTCCAGCCCCTCTACTTTGTTGTTTGAGACATGCCTCTCACTGAATCTCTCATCTCATTGGGAGTATACACTTTAGAATGGAGTTGCTGGATCATTGGACAGTTACATTTAACTTCATTTTTTAAAACTGCTAAGGAGGGCTGGCAAGATGACTCAGTTAAAAACACTGACCTCCACATGTATGTCATGGTAAGTGCATATCCATATTCTTGCACACATACCATATAACACATGCACTCACACAATAATAATAATTGTTTTTGTTTTTCAAGACAGGGTTTCTCTGTGTAGCCTTAGCTATCCTGGAACTTGGTTTGTAGACCAGGCTGGCCTCAAACTCAGAGAGAGCCCCCTGCCTCTGCCTCCCAAGTGCTAGGATTAAAGGCGCACACCACTGCACCCTATGTAATTTTTTTTTTAAACCAAGATACAAACCAAAATAGTTTGCACTTGGTTGCTTTGTTTATATCTTGAGATTTTTGTTTGGTTTTGTTGTTGCTACTATTGAGACATTTGTTTCTAACCAAGCTGGCCCCAAATTCAAGATCCTCCTGCTTTCACTCCCAAGTGCTTAAACTGCACATATGTGCCACCATACCAGCCCCCTGAGTCTTTGTCTGCCTGTTTTGGGTTTTCTTTCTTTTTTTTTTTAAAAAAAAGATTTATTTATTTATTTATGATGTATACGGTGTTCTGTCTGTCTGTATGCTTGCAGGCCAGAAGAGGGCATCAGATCTCATTAAAGCCACCATGTGGTTGCTGGGAATTGAACTCAGGACCTCTGGAAGAGCAGTCAGTGCCCTTAACTTCTGAGCCATCTCTCCAGCCCTGTTTTGGGTTTTCAAGACGGTTTCTCTGTATAGTTTTGGCTGTCCTGGAACTTACTTTGTAGACCAGGCTGGCCTTGAACTCAGAGAGAGCCACCTGCCTCTGCCTTCCCAGTGTTATAATTAAAGGTGTGCACCACCACTGCCCACCTCTTCTGAATCACTAGGTTATTCTAGTAACTTTTTCGCTGAGATTATTGAAGGAATGGAATTGTTTGTTCTGTAGAATTTCCCTGAGCTGAGTCTTGCTGACCTTGTCCCACACACAACTTCATACATTCCTCCCAACTCTGTTTTCCTGTGAGTTGGGCACTGCTTGCTGTGATTTGGATAAGCTGCCTAGCATTTCTTCCCCACAGCTGCACCAAAGCCAGCTGGAGCTGCAGGAGGTGCGGCTGTCCTACAGGCAGCTGCAGGTGAAAGTGGAAGAGCTCACGGAGGAGAGGAGCCTGCAGAGCTCGGCTGCTACCAGCACGTCCCTGCTGTCAGAGATCGAGCAAAGCATGGAAGCTGAGGAGCTGGAGCAGGAGAGAGAGCAGGTGCTGATGTCACTTTTCTGGCAGGAGAAGGGGACCCAGGGCTCCTCAACACTGTACTGCTGCTTGGCAACAGGCCACAGTGCCTGCGTGAGCTCCTATGGCCATAGCTGGAGCAGTGGGCCACTCACTGAATGGCCCCTGAAACCTTGAGCAGAACAGCTAGAGCCCAGTGTCCTCTGCTCAGGCTCTCCCTGGGCCCCGGAGGTGATACAGAGTCCTCCAGCATTTGCAGTCCATCCCTTCAATGCCTTTTGTCTCTTTGTGCCTTCCATAATCACTCCTTCCCAGCTAGGCCCTGATTCCAATCAGTGAAGCTAATTATGTAACAGAAATACTTTGTATGACAGATGACTTGATTAAAGGGAAAATAAGAATTGGTAGTAGCTGGTTATGGGCATTAGGAAGACTGAGGCAGAGCAGCTACAGGAAGTTCCAGTCCAGCCAGGGCTACTCGGTAATCTCAAAAAAAAAAAAAAAAAAAAAAGTGAAAGTCTAAGAAGATGGACTAGGTCCAAAATATTTAAGGTAGACTATTTCAAAAAACAACAACAACAACAACAAAATCCCTTGGTCCTAAAAACAGGATTTCAGGTCTTTGTGTTTTGGCTTTAAATAGTAAATAACCCAGTCCTGTCCAGAGTCTGTAACAGAGTAACTTTGTGACGCAGCTGAGACTGCAGCTCTGGGAAGCCTACTGCCAGGTCCGCTATCTCTGCTCACACCTTCGAGGAAACGACAGTGCCGATTCAGCCGTGTCCACAGATTCCTCCATGGACGAGTCCTCAGAAACCTCCTCCGCCAAGGACGTGCCTGCTGGCAGCCTGCGCACTGCCCTCAGTGACCTCAAGAGGCTGATACAGAGCACTGTAGATGGCATGGAGCCCACGGTAAGGGTCAGCTACAGCATCTAGCCAGTGTGCGGTGGAGCTCACTGCAGACGGTGCGGTCAGCTACTAAGTACCAGTAACCAGGAAGTAGGACTCCAGGGTCCCCTTCCTGCAAATGCCATGGTAACGCTTCTCAACCTTCCTAATGCTGCAACCGTTTAATACAATTCTTCATGTTGTGCTGACTCCCAACCATAAAATTAGTTTCTTTGATACTTTATAACTGCAATTTTGCTGCTGTTATGAATCCTAATGTAAATATTTTTGGAGATAGATGTTTACCATAGGGTCAAGACCCACAGGTTGAGAACAACTGTACCATGGCATCGTCCTTTTCTCCACATAGTTATATACAAGGCACTAGTGGCCTAGAGTTGAAGGGTTTTTGCTTAGAGACATTGAATAGAGAAATTTGTATCTGAGTAAAGCTCCCAAGTTGCTCTTCTGTAATTTATCCTGATAGAAAGGTGATCATGAGTGGGCAGAGGCTGGCAGATCTCTATCTCTTTGAGTTCAAGGCTAGCTTGGTCTATGTAGTAAGTTCTAAGGCAGCCAGAACTACATAGTAAGACTCTGTCTTAAAAAAAAAAAAAAACAGAAAGAGAGAGAGAGAGAGAGAAAGTCTCAGCACAGGAGGTTGAGGAACTGAGTAGGGTCTTTGGGAACCCCAGAGGAGACCTCGTGTTTAAGAGGACTTTCCTCTGGCATCCAGTGTGACCGGCATCTCTACAGCTTCATGGTGGGATTCTCCCTGACTTCTCTCCTGTTTCACCCTCCCAGAGTAGTTAATGTCTTCTGTCCTATTAGAGGCAATACGTTGAAGAACAGATGTTTCAGTCTAAACAGCCTGGGTTGCTTTGTAGACTAGATAGTAGCAGGAGGCCAAGTCATTGTGGGATAAGGAAGTTGTCGGTGGTATGTGCCATTCATAGCATGTACAGCTGCCTCTCCCAAAACTTGAAATAAAAATGAGCTTTTCTAGGGTAAAATTAAAGACAGAAAAATCTCTCCGTAGCCCCCCAGGTCTCCCCCGTTTCATCCTCTAACCTCCCTTCATTCCTCATCATTTTTCTGATCTGCACCTGTCTCCATTACTCTCCCCACTCTTCCCTACCTACCTACTACTGGCTTCCCTCTTTCTGTCAGGGTACCCGGAGAATGGACGATGACTCATTGGAAGAACAGATAAGGCAGACCAGTGAGGACTCAAGAGCCCTGAGGGAGCTCATGGAGGGAGAGAGGGGTAAACTGAGGCAGAGCCTAGAAGAGCTGCAGCAACTCCACAGTCAGGTGAGCACCCCCATTTCACAGTGGAGAGAATGTACGTGGGTCCCTTATCCACTCCCGCTTTTGTGAGATGCAGCTCTCTTCCATGATGTTCTCATGGGGCTGTGACCCAGTTGAGGAACCCGGTGTCTTCAGGAGAGAAAAATCAGTCCTCATTCTGCCCACGTGAGATTGGCAGGGACAGAAATAGCTGTCCACACAGCTCCCAGGCCACTTTCTGATGTTTTTCCCAGCAGCTCCTGGGCCAGGAGTTGTCAAGTCAAGGAACAGTTGATCTTTACAGGGATCAGCTTCATCACCTTTGAGACCTTTTTTTTTTTTCAGCTCTTGGGAACTTACTGTTGCCCCTGCTGTTTCTTTCTTGCTTGATCATGATTCCATCTCTCTTGTGAACACTAAAGGACATCAGTACTCTGATCTGAAAAATATTAAAGGACTTAGGAGATGCTTCACCCAGAAAGGGGTTTTTGAGATCTGTGCTAGGACACACTTACTCTGGACCAGACATATGCAGGAGTGACAACTTGGGAAGCACCTGTACACAGCCACACTTACCTGCCTTTCCTGGCCTGGGTAAAGTTTCTTACACTTAAGATACCTTCATTATCAACTCCTGTCTCTTTTACTATCATCTTAGAAAAATACATCTACAGCCTTCACTAATCTTCATTGAGAGGACAGAGGGCAAGGGTAAAGGTGTAAAGGGTAAAGGTAAAGGTGGCTTGCTCCTAGTCAGGTACGGGAGTGGGCTGGGCAACCCAAGACATGTTCCTGCCGAAATGCTGAGATCCTCAGAAAGTGGTTCAGACTTCAAGACAGAACTTCTCAACTAAAGGAATAAAATACAAATTCTCTGAAAGGTTATAGCTTAGTGGTAGAGTGCTTGACCAGAAGTGCAAGGCCCTAGGTTCAGTCTCCAGCACTCCAAAAGGAAAAAAAAAATTAAGTTCTTTGGAGGTGGTGGCACACAGTGTGGTGGCACTTGCATGTAATTATAGTGCATGGAAGTGAAGGCAGAGGACTTAGGAATTCAAGGCCATCATCAAATACATAGTGAGTTCATGGCCAGCCTTGACACCCTATCTCAATTAAACGAAGAGGGCAAATGTTTTTTAGGCTAACACTGTATTGGTTGGTTCGTCGGTTGGTCTGGAGATGTGGTCTTGCTGTGCTACATGTATTAGTCTTGAACTCTTGGGCTCAACAGATCCTCTTGCCTCAGCCTCCCAAGCATATGTCTGTGCTCCTGACTTATTTTAATTAAGTGCTTGCTTATTAGTGCTTTGATAAATTTTTAAAAATTTTTGCTTATCAGAGTTAAAAACTAAAAATTTCCTGGAGGACATTATTATTTCATCCAGAAGTACAGCTTAAATACAGGTTGCCCAGAGTTTGGTATGAATCTTTAAGAAGTCATGTCTACTAAGTTTTCTTAGAAGTTCAGTTGACAGCCAGGTGTGGTGGCACACATCTTTAATCCCAGCACTCGGGAGGTAGAAGCAGGTGGACCTCTGTGAGTTCTAGGCCAGCATGGTCTACGGAGTGAGTTCCAGGACACCCAGGATTGTTATACAGAGAAACCCTGTCTCGAAAAACAAAACAAAACAAAAGTTCATTTGATAACTGGTTGAGGCCAGTACCTTTGAGCTCCCTTACAGAGAGTTCCCTAGACTCCACTCATGCCCCATGTGGACTGTAGAATTTCCTCAAAGAAGAAACCCCTTAACTACACCTGCATCTACTAATGTGGACACTCATGGGAGTCACTAACACCCAAGGTAGGGCTTTGGGATTCTGACTTAGTCCTAAAAATAGCAGCCAAGGGCTGGAGAGATGGCTCAGAGGTTAAGAGCGTTGCCTGCTCTTCCAAAGGTCCTGAGTTCAATTCCCAGCAACCACATGGTGACTCACAACCATCTGTAATGAGGTCTGGTGCCCTCTTCTGGTCTGAAGGCATACACGCAGGCAGAATATTGTATAGATAGATAGATAGATAGATAGATAGATAGATAGATAGATAGATAGATAGATATTTTTTAAAAAAAGTAACTGCCAATACTGAAGGCTTGATATTCCTCATGGGGGTTGGTTTACAATCTGCCCAATGACCACTATATGTCTGGCACTGAGGCTAGACCCTGAGCACATGGGATACTTGTGTGGAACACTTGCTTTCTAGGGTCTCTAACAGTGTTGGGAGGGCAGCTGGAACTATCTCTGTGCTCCTTGAGGGTGCAGACAAGGTTAGATGGGTCTGAGATTTTAGGAACAGCTAGGCCAAAGTTAAGCCTCATCCAGTCAATGATCCAGTCTCTAAGTCCATTGCTTTCCTTCTTGAGAGTGTTCTTATTCCCCTGGAACCTGGGCAGAAGTCAGTGTGGGTGTGCTGCATGCTGCCACCTCAGAAACTAATCAGACTTTTAATTAAAAGAGTGCAGTAACTGCTGATATCTGTTTGAGGTAAAATCCATAGCCAGTATAAAGACTTGCTTAGCACCCACCACCTCTCTGTCCTCTGTCCCCAGCATCCTCCTTGGCATCGGTGAATACAAAGCAGCCACCAGCAGATGGAGTGGGTCTTCAGGATTAATTGTAGACTATAAAAGACAAGCATCCAGGAGCTGGAGAGATGGCTCAGCAGTTAAGAGCACTTGTTGCTTTTACAGAGGACTCAGGTTCAATTTCCAACATACATGGTAGTTCACAGTCATCCATAACTCCAGTTCCAGGGGACCCAGTACTGTCTCACCATCCACAGGCACCTGGCACACACGTGGTATATATAAATACATGTAGACAAAACACTCACATAAACTATATAAATCTAAAAAAAAATTAAAAGCAGATATCCATGAGGTCCCCCTGCCCCTGATCACTTTTGTAACCTATGCATTAGGAATCTTTTTATGAAAGGTTTTCAAGGGAGCATGAGATTAGGCAAGTGCTCAGGGCTACTATAAATACTTGGTCTTCTAGTTGGTCTTCTATTGTTGTGATAGAATGTTCATTTGGCTTATAGATTCACCCACAGTCTGCCATTGAGGGAAGCCAAGGCAGGAGCTAAAGCAGAGGTCATGGAGGGATGCTGCTTACTGGTTTCCTCCCCTTGGCTTACTCAGCTTTATTTCTTACACAACCCAGGACTATTTGCACAAATAGTACCATTCGTAATGGACTGGACCCTTGATTAATAGTCATTAATAAAGAAAAATGTCCCATAGACATGCCTACAGTCCTATCTGATTAATGCATTTTCTCCACTGAGGCTCCCATTTCCCAGATAATTGACAGAAACTAACCAGTACACCACTTGGTATACTCTGTCTTCAACCTGGCCACTGCCATTTCAGTCCTGCCTTCTTTCACGGCTAACTTTGCATATTACTTGCCCATTTGCGTATGCTTCTGAGCCCAGCCACCTTCACAGGGCGGCAGTTTGCCTGTAGTGTGATTTGAAAGCAGAGTACCTCCTGTGAGCCTTGAACAGTTTCCATATCAGGATAGACATCAATAAGTCCCTGGCCACCATGTGCCTCTGCACTCCACCACCTCCTTCATCTTAACTCTTTCTCACCTCGGCCCTAGTAGAAGTGAGCAATAATAGAGCAGCTGTGCACCCTCCCCAGTGCTGTCCTCTCCTGCTTGCCCTCTCTGGAACATCTTCCCTCCTGCCTGCTCAGGCCTCCACCCTGCTCATTTAGAGCAGGTTTCACTTCCTCCTTGAACTCTTATCTTTCCGGAAGACCCACTGGCTCCATCTTATTGTGGTAACTACATCCCTATCTTGTTTTCCAATCAAGCAGATCACAGACCCCATAATGATCTGTGCAAGTTACCACTCAGCTTTTTCTCCTGGAGTCCTAGCACAGGCCACTAGACTGAGTCTCTCGCACAGAACCATAAATGATTGTTGAAGGAAGGAGCAGGTTTCATGGCTTCGGATTAGGCTTTTTTTTAATGCTATTTAATTGTGAGGCCCTCTGTCTTATTAGGAGAAGGTGGGTGGTGGGTGTAGCCTAAATACATGGATAGACAAGCCAGGTCCACTTTAAAGATGGGCATCAGATCTAACCTTAGTGAAGACTGGGACGAGTGGAGCCCACCTTCATCACATTTGAGCCTGACATCAACTAGTTGGGGTAGGGAGGGAGGTTTTGTTTGTCTTTTTTCCTGATTTCTGTATCCCTTCCTAAGAAGCTAACAGCTGGGTTCTACCTCCTTCAGGTTTTCTAGACCACAGTGGAAAGCTTTTCTGGAGTTTTATTTGGTTCGTATTGGGTGTTGGTTGGTCTGACCCAGTATCATGCTCAGCATAGGATTTTAATTTTCTGTCCCCCTTATTCAGCTGTCCTGAAGCCACACCACTCTTCTTTTGATCTGAAGAAGTCTGTCTTTGCCACATTCTTTCTAGATCTTGGATCAGGCTATCAGGCTGCCAGACCTGCTGGTACCTAGGGTAAGGCTAAACCTCTCCCCAGTCACCTCTGCCTTGGAGCGAGTGCATGTGCAAACCAGAGCCTTTGCGGAAATTCCAAACTGCGCTTTCCCAAGGCTTAGAATCCTTCTGTACCACGCTGATAGCACCAGTGCAGAGCGCCAGTCCCAGGCCCTTACATTCCTTGTCAGGCTCTGAAGAGTGCCAAATTTGAGGCCAGGAGAGATGGCTCAGCAGTTAAGAATGCTGGCTGCTCTTCCAAAGGACCAGAGTTTGATTCCCAGCATCCACATGGCAGCTTGTAACTGTCTGTAACTGCAGTTCCAGGGGTCCAGCAGTCTCTTCTGGCCTCAGAGGGCACCAGGTATGTCCCAGGTTAACACATGTATGAGCAGGCAAAAACACATAGACCACATACATAAAAATCTTTTTTTTCCTGACATATTTTAAAATACGGAGCATATTTCCTGTCCTCTCATCATTGGGTGTCTTCTACATTCATGCAAAGTAGCTGCTGGCTCTGTCTGAGAGCTTCATCTTCAGTCTAGTCCTGGAGTCAGGGTGGCAGATGTCACTTGGTGGGAAGGAGCAGATCTGTGTGGATAAATCCTCCCTAGGAAAAATGTCAGTGGGTGTGTAATACTTACCAAGAGAATGAGGTTTGGCATCCCTCTTTATGCCTGATCCTATCTATCTTCATTGCAATCTCTACCAGACTAGTTACACACAACAGACATTTGCTTTGTGTAACTTAAGTAGAAAATGAATGCATTGCAATTAAATCTGATAGCTTATAGGATCAACTTCAAGAACAATTGGATCACTCAGGTCCCAAACAGGAAGGAGCAGTCATGGGAAGCAGAGAGCAGAACCCGCCTGCTGTCTGGTAAATAGTCCCTACTCGCATGCAGCTTTGCCTTCCTTCTCCTCCCAGATTTACAGGGCTGGGGGTGGGGCAACTCTAGGTCACATGTCCAGACTGCAAAGGAAAGTAGATGCTTTCTTCATATCTGGTTTTCCTACTGGGAGGACATCTCTGTCTCCCAGCAAGGCATACAACCGGGAATGTCCCCCAAATAGTAAAGGTTTGGATTAATGACTATCTCAAATGTCAGCTGTTGAGTGCACAAGTGTTTTAGGATTAAGTACTATTTCCAGCCAAGCCCTGGGTCTACAGATGGATAGGACATGTTTCCAGTGACGGGGTGGATTTGAGTGAGGTCACTGCTGCGGGGTAGGATGGAATGTGTTGCTGAAGCGGACACTAGAGGAACCCTTCATTGCCAAATGGTAACTCCCAGGTTGGTCACGAGGACTGAGCAGGTGCTGTTCACTCAGGAATGGACCACAGAAAAGGTAGTAGGATCAAAGGTGTTGAAATTCCATGTGGCTTTGATCTGTGGAACTGAATGAGAACATCAAGCTGTGCCAGAATTTGAGGCCCTGCCTCCAAAAATGTGTTCCAGAGCTCTGGTGCATGTGTGATCTTTGACTACCCAGGAGTGCCTCTCAGTCAAAGCAGTGCTGTGGAATGCTGAGGACACAGGGACTCCATGGCTGCATGTCAGCTTCAGCCTCCACAGTTGTTTTTAAAAAAGTATTTTCAAGCATTTATTTTATTCTTAACTATGTGTGTATCAGAAGAAGATGTCTGAAATCTGAAGTTACAGCCCGCTGTGAACAGAGGGTACCGGTGGGACTGGACACATGCGTCTTCTGAAAGAGCACAAAGAGTTCTTAACTGCTGAGGCATTCTCCAGCCCCTCACAGTTGTGGTAGAGGTCAGAGGACAATTTGTAGGGTCAGTTTTCTCCTTCCATTTTTATTTGGGTTTTCGGACTCAAATTCAGGTTGTCAGGCTTACACAGCAAGCGTCTTTACCTGCTGAGCTGCCTTGCTGACCTCTGGAGAAAGCCCCCAGGATGGCAGCAGCAGTATTACCACATTCCTTTTCCTCTGATCTGTTGCTAGGTGACACTGCTGAGTGTGGAGATGACCGCACTGAAGGAAGAGAGGGACCGACTCAGAGTAACGTCTGAGGACAAGGAACCAAAGGAGCAGCTTCAGAAGGCCATCAGGGACCGGGATGAGGCTATTGCAAAGTGAGTGGAGATGGGTTGCTTACTCTTACTTTACTGTGTTTTGTTTGGTTTTTTGGTGTGTTCTGTGTAGTATATGTATATGTATGAAAGCATAACTGTGCAGCCCTGTTGCCATCCCCTGTAGCACTGAAGATGCAGGCACAGATGGCTACATCCAGCTCTTTCCATGAGTGCTGGGATCCAGACTTACGGCATTATGCTTGTGCGGCAGGTGCTGTTCCTCTGAATCATCTCTCCAGCCTCTACTTTGATTTCTTTTATTTATTTATTTATTTATTTATTTATTTATTATGCATACAATATTTCTTCCATGTATGCCTGCAGACCAGAAGAGGGCACTAGATCTCATAGATGGTTGTGAGCCACTATGTGGTTGCTGGGAATTGAACTCAGGACCTCTGGAAGAACAGTCAGTGCTCTTAACCGCTGAGCCATCTCTCCAACCCCTACTTTGATTTCTTAATAAAACTGAGGTATGTGGCCTGGCGGTGGTGGCGCACACCTTTAATCCCAGGATTCCGGAGGCAGAGGCAGGCAGAGCTCTGAGTTCAAGGCCAGCCTGGTCTACAGAGAGAGCTGTCTGTAAGACAGGAAACCCTATCTAAATAAATAAATTAATAATAGATGGAAATTCTATTATAAGCCCACCATAGTGTCATGTATTTGTGTTCCAGAACTCAGGAGGTATAAACAGAAGGATCTCCAGTATAAGCCACCCTGTACTACAGAGTGAGTTCAAGACCAGCCTAGGTTACATAATAAAACCTTGTCTCAAACACACAAACCTACACAGACAGACAGACAGATACACACACACTACAACACTCTTAATACAGGAGAGTACAAAGATAGGGTTAGTTGCCCTGATACCCCCTTTACTTGGTCCCCAGGTAGACTCTGCTAGTGAAAGTTGGTTATGTGACTTGACTTTTCCTATATTACAAGTATTGGCATACTTGTAATATATTGGTTGTGTAATTAGTTTTCTCTTTTAAGCATCGGATGCCACAGTGCGTGGCTTAGCACATTTCCCACTTACAGCTTAGTTTTCCAGTGCCATTATGTGCATATACCACCTTTTGATTATTTTTAGTTTTTTTTAAATTTATTATGAACATTTTTCTTTTTGAGACAGGGTTTCTCAGTAGGTATGGAGCCATTCCTGGAACTCACTCTGTAGACCAGGCTGGCCTCGAACTCACAGAGATCTGCCTACCTCTGCCTCCTGAGTGCTGGGATTAAAGGTGTGCACCACTGCCCGGTTATTATGAGCATTCTTAAGTATTCACAAAAGAAAGAAACATAATAAGAACCCTCATCTACCCATCTATCAGGTTTAGTCATGGAGCTGAGTTTTTTGACCTGTAACCTCAGTTCAAATCCAGTGGGGGAGGGGACGACTGGTTTTTGTCCCCTCCTCCGTGGATACTTCAGTTTGCTTCCCTAACCAGCACAGTATTATAGTTGGCTGGTTGGCTGGGTGACGTTTTTTGTTTTCGTGGTATTTTTTCATGATAAGGAGTAAACTCGTAGATAGTAGGCCTCACCAGTGCTAGGCAAGTGCTCTGCTAATAAACTATACTCCTCTATGAGAACAATTTCTTAACATTAACTATCTAGTCAGTGTCCTTAAGCCTCTTCCCCACAGTGCACACAAGTTATCCCATAAATGTAATTTCAGTTGTTTAGAATCTGGCTCCATCTCTGTGGGTTCGAAGCCAGCCTGGTCTACAAAGCTAGTTCCAGGACAGCCAGGGCTACAGAGAAAAACCCTGTCTCAAAAAAACAAAACAAACAAACAAAAATCTGGTTCCAAAAGTCATGTATTCACTTGACTGACCTGTTCTGAAAGCCTAGAACATTCCCTTTTCCTTGTCCCTCTTAACCACGTTTGGTGAAGAACCAGAATCTTTGTCTTTCACTTTTTGCAGTTGGGTTTGATTTTACAGCATTTTACAGTTTCTACTGTTCCATTTATTTCTAATAAACCAGGTCATTTTTTCAAATACTGTTTTCAAAAAAAAAGAAGTGTATAAATGCATTTCTTTGCATTCAACAATTTGGAAATACAGAGAGGCTAAAGGGCATTTTTACATGGTCCACATTTTCTTAGAAGTTGGTTGGTTGGTTATGTGACTCAGGGTAGCCTCTAACTTGAAATTATTCACTGGTCTCAACCTCAAGTACTGGGATTTGCAGGTTTGCACCATGACCCCCAGCTGATGCCCTTAGTCATCTCCCCCTTCGCTAGGAGATAAAAACTGGGGGGAAAAGTGTGTTTGCTCTCTGATGCCTGTCTCACTCTCTTCAGAGGAAGTAAAGGGTTTTATTTTTGTTTTGTTTGAGTTTTATTTTGTTTGGTTTTGTTTTTTTGTTTGAGTTGGTTGGTTGGTTGATTTTTTTTGTTTGTTTGTTTTGTTTTATTTTTGTTTTCTGAGTCAGGGTTTTTTTTGTGTAACCTGGCTGTCCTGGAACTCGCTTTGTGTTTTAGGCTGGCTTCAAACCTAGATCTGCCTACCTCTCTCTCCCCAGATTAAAGGCCTGCACCACCTCCTGCACCAGGAGGAAAGTAAGCTTTTCTACTGTGCTCCCTTAGCTCCACCTTCGGCCTGTTGATCCTCTGTCCTTGCTGCTTGTCCTGACAGCTGGAGAGCTGGGCTCCACCATAACTAGCTGTGCCTGTACACAAGAGCAGTGAGGCCCGAGTCAGTTTCTCACGGTCTGCCTTTTGGTCTTTCATCATTTTCATCTCATTTTACCCTTCTGATCAGATCTCACACGGGGTTGTCTATCACTTCTGGTTCATGTTCAGAACTGAATGTGAGATATCCCAGTAAGGCTCTTACACCTGTCCCTGTGTGCCCACGGGATGGATTCCCATTACACCTCTGGTTCTCGGTGCCCGCAGGCATTATAATCACCCAGGGCCTCTCCAAAACAGTTCAGTCTGAATGTCTGGGATGGGACTACTTCCTTACCTGGTTATTTAATATGTATTCAAGGAAGAGAGACTGGTCTCACTAAACTGGGCTGCAGGAACCTTAAGGGGTTCCTTATCTCTCTCACACAATAGGTGAGGCCCAGGAAAACCACTATGAGTTTTAACACCTTACAGTTGAAAAGCACTCACAGAAGTTAACCTGACAGGTGAGAAACTGTACCACTGAATCACCAATGTGGATAGCAGAAGCTAATCTCAAACTAGCAATCTGCCTTACAAAAAGGCCCAGTGACTTCATGTATATGAGGAATTATTCTGGGCACTGGAAATACTTTTTCAAGAATATGATTGATGTATTGATTAGCGACTTGGGGGCCCGAGCCTTCTGGGTCTGGGTTTCTTTTGAAAACTCGCCTTCCCCTCTTGCACTGCAGCACTGCAGCACTGCAGCTCTGCCCAGGCCCTCGGCCCTGGCATTAGTCAGCACATTCCCCATCCGGGCTGCTCGTGGCGCCATCTGCTGGCAAACACATGGTACCTCCTGAGGCTAGAGCTGCTAGGGGGCGCCTGTGGTTTGGGAACTGTCAGGCAAATCGCGTCCATGGCAACTGCTGCCCTGAGGATTTGGTCTGTTCTCTAACAGCCAATGGCGGCGATCATGACGGAAGCAACCTGCGGCTTCTGAACCATTGCCCATTGGACAGGCTTGGTCCTATCCCTGCTGCCCGCAGCCGCCAGCGGGCGGGGCCGGGATGAGCCCAGTTATCTAGAGCTGCCTATAGGGCAAAGTGGCGGGTGGACACAGCACTTTGGGTCAGGGTGGGGTGTGGAGCAGGTGACTAATTGCAGGGTAGAGGGCAAAGCAGGGAGGAAATATGGTCTGAGCTCTTTACAAATGAGACTCACCTACTCCTTCCAGCTTTGCTTGGTTAGTGTGTTGTTCTGAAGCCAGATTGGTGGCCTTTGGGTCCTGCAGCTCCCCATGGGTCTGACTTTCAAGGCTGCAGCGGGTGCTGCCTTTGCAGAGGCAACGCAACGCAGTTAACTACTCCTCCTTTCGTACCCACCCCAACGGGTTTGTTTTCTTTTGTTGGTGGTTGTGGTGGTAGTAGGTTTAGTTTGTTTGTTTGTTTTGCATTGAGCAACTATAATGTTGGAAAGGTGAGCAAAACAGTATCCAAAACATGCACATTTAAACATCCTGAAGCATGTGGGCAAAGTTAGCATCAGTGACATCACCAGACATAATCCACTGTATTTTTGTGTGTCTTGTATGTTGACACACTGGCAGTTTTGCTTCAAAAACCCTACCTCTTCCTCCCTAGTTCCATTGTGGTAAATTGTCAGTAAATACCCACGTCTGTGATTTACTGCTGCTCATGTCGTATTGTCTCTTTTATTTTGAAACAGTTTCCCAATTATTAGATACTGGAGCTATTAAGCTGTGGTCACCATTATGTGGCTTCCTTTGAACATCTTCATCTTGGGGGTAGTTCCACTGGGGGACCTCCCACAGCAGGAGAAGGTTCTCACCCTACAGTGTGCACAACCTGTGGGAAGAGACAGCAAACAGCTCCTTTGTGAGAGGCCCTTGATCACCTCTGGGCTCTTGTTCTCATGGAAATGCTGTTCTCTTGTTAGAGATGAGAGATCATCACTTGCCACAGGTTGGTTACGAAGCATGTTACAGCCCTTCAAGGAGCAGAGTTAGAGTGACCCAATGGTGTAGGGTCAGCCCCTTACCTTACCCTTAGACGCCAGGTCTCCCAGTGAAGAACCAGAAGCCCTGGCACAAGGTGCCCATCCTCATTGCGATTCATCTGTTGGCAGGAAGAACGCCGTGGAGCTAGAACTCGCCAAGTGCAAAATGGACATGATGTCTCTGAACAGCCAGCTGTTGGATGCCATCCAGCAGAAGCTGAATCTCTCACAGCAGCTTGAGGCTTGGCAGGTAAGCAGGAGCTGGGGCCTAGTGGCGAGTGCATGAAACATCTCTGAACCAGAATCTGTAAGGGGAGTTTTGGCAAGAGGTCCCAGGAGCTTCCATTTTCACCCCAGGGAAGAATGCCTTATAGTGGCCTCGAGACAGAAAGCTCAGACAGCCTCTGTTGGGAACATGCTACCACCAGACACAGAGTGGGCCTCCCTCAACTGCTCATCCTGGTTTCTTTTAAACTAAGGTTGGGGCCAGGAAGCCCCATGTGACTGAATGAAAATTCAGAGCTGGGCGCAGCTCAGCAGTCCTCAGGCAGTTGCTGCAGCTTCCCTTTCCCATGGGCACTGTCAGACACAGGTCCAGGAGAAAGTGAGTCAGTGTGGCTAGCTCTGGGACCACCGTTTTCAGGGTCTCCTGGCTCCCTGCTGCCCGGGGCTCTGACTCTTGGATGAGGCTGTGTAGGCTGATGTCAGAATGTGGGTCTACTGGTCAGTGTCTCTCTTGAGATGGAAACTCACCTGTCACTGAGCCCCACAGGCAGGCAGAATAGTGGTGATCATCACACGGTGGCTCTGTGGGATTGGCAACCAGTCTTGACGACACCATCAGGTCACTGGCTCCCTGGCTCCTACCAGCAGCCAGCTAGCCAGAACCCTGGCTTACCACAGCTGTTCTCTCTTCTCTCCCAACTGCAGTTTGCTTCCTCAGGGCTTTTTACTATCTGGCTCCTTTGGTTTCTGATCTAGTGGCCTTTCTCAGTTCCTGTACCAACAGCTTTAGTTGTACACCCCTCCTGCCTTTGAGGTGAGATTGAACCTTGTGTCCATTCATCCGTTCCCCTCTGCCATCTCTGTTCTGTATCTGCCACCTCCCCATGGCTCACTGTGTTCTGTGTTCCAGAACTTGGCCTCATCTCTGTGCAGTGTGACGTGCCATTGAGCCCCAGCCTCCTTTCCCCCATCAGTGCTATGAGTTTGGCAGTTCTGGCAGGCTGATGCCAGCTTATCATAGATGGATTTTTACCATAAGAATAGCAGCAGTCATGGGATTATGACCAGCTCGTGCACATGTGTGGGTGCATGTGTAAAGTTCTAAGGAGATGTGTTCCATAGAATTCGCTTGATGAATTTGGTTACTTAAAGTATAAAAATGCAGTTTGCAGTGACTGTGCCAGAGAAAAACATGACAGCATTGGAAGGACTTCTTTTTAAAGGTCTCCTGACTTTTCTCTCTGGTCGTGAACAATATATTTTATTGAATTTGTCCTGAGAAGTAGGAGCCATATGCTTTGTGCTGGCAAAAATGACACAGGGTTTAATCTGAAAGGCAAATGGAAAATCAGGCTGGCAGGGAAAGGATGAAGAGGAGGAGAGCCGGGGAGGACACTGAGTGTGATGGAGGGCGAGAATGGGATGCCAGAGGCCAGTAAGGTCCTTTGCTTTTATTCTGAAACCTGAAGACATTCAGGTTGTACCCACAGATCAGAACTTGAATGAAACAGAGGTGACAGACAAGCTGGTGCAAGTGGGGCCAGGCTTTCCAGATTTGTGCTCTCATCTCCTAAGTGGCTGCTCAGAGCCAGCCTTTCCCTGCTGCATGGAGCCCACCCACCCCAACCTGGTTTCACCTGTCACGTACTTAGATTCACGCCAGTGAGTCCCTAAGAGTTTGTCTTGGGGTCTTTTTGTCAGAACTTCACAGAGCTTACAGCTAAAAGCTGAAGGAGGCAGGAGGTGTGGTGTGTTTGCTTTCTGGTGGTGGGTTAGTAGCAGAGCCCATTGTCAGGTAGCGTCTTCCCACAGTAGTCAAAATCTAGTGACTAGAAGGGGCTGCTCAAAGTTGCTCTTGTGTGAAACAGGACAGGGTTACTTGTTCTGAGTAACCAGCTAATTAGAGGGGTAAGGTCCTTACCCCCATGAAGAAGCTAATAGAAGTAGGACTGAATTGGAACAAGACAGAGTCTCAACATTGCACACAGGTTTAGCTGTGTGAGTATGGCCAGAGAGGTGAAGGCAGTCTGAAACACAGCCACTACGTCTTATGTGTGGGTATTAGTGACTTAGCCTGAAAGTGATTTGAAGGGGGAAATTTGGACACAGGTAGCCTTTTGGGCCAGGTCATTGGACTAGTGACCTGACAAGCTAAGGTTGGTCTGAGCTGACTTAGGATGGGGTAGCAGGCCAGATCACAGGCATCTAGACAGCCCCATGAGCTAGTATGAGGGCTGTTCTGTTATTTAGGCCTGAAGACATTGGCTGAGATAGCGCTATATGGCACCTCTGTGTCCTGGCATGGTACCAACATTCACCACTTTCTTGGTCCACCAGCCCCAATTGCAGTGCTTGTTCATCTCATCCCTCATCTTCACCTGCCCTAACATCTGTCACTTCCCTGTCCAACCCCAGGGCCAGGTAAGACAGCTACTTACCCACATTCCCTCTCCCTCTCTGCAGGATGACATGCACAGGGTCATTGACAGGCAGCTGATGGACACGCACCTGAAGGAACAGAGCCGGCCTGCTGCTGCCTTCTCTAGAGGCCACGGCGTAGGACGGGGGCAGGAACCCAGCACCATGGATGGCAAACGGCTCTTCTCCTTCTTCAGGAAAATTTAAGTGGGGAGAAGTCAGGCTGTTGAGGATGGGGGCTAGAGGCAGCTGAAAGGGTCTCCCGTCAACTGCAGCTGAGCAGCTGTACTGCCGGCCCGGCTGCCCTGGGACAAGTGGGTCTTGAGAACCCACTCCCTTTTGTCAGTGCAATGGAGACTGAGAAGTAGGGGACCTGCCTTGTCCTCTGAAAGCTGCTCCCTACCAAGGGACAGGAATGAACCCTGTCCCCACTGCCCAAGCCAAGCCTCAGCCTGGGCTTCCCCAGGATCCTGTAAGTGAGTAGGGCTCAAGTCACTTCCCATGCAGTCCATTGATGGGCTCTGCCACTCAGACCCAGCTGATCACAGCCCACACTAAAGGCTTTGCTGCCTCCTTGGATTTTGAACATGGGGACAGAGATTGAGGCCCTCCTGTGCATGCCTCAGGAGGCCTGAGCCTCCACTCCTGCCCCAGCTACTTGCCTGGAGTAAGGGGAGGCATAACCCCTCACCCATGTGCATGCCCTCTGCTGGAGTCCCTGTACAGCAGGAGCCCCAGCCTATGGCTGTGAGGCCTAAGAACTGGGTTACCCAAGCTCTGTTGAGGCCACTCTGTATCCCAGGGAAGGTCCTGTCTTCTGGCCGCCAGCACACCTCAGCTTCCTCCAGTGCAGGCAGCCCTTAACCCTAGTGAGGTCTGGGCCAGGCAGCATTCCCGCTGGCCCTCTATAGGCTCTAGCCTTCCAGACTTCCCCTCATGGGGTAGGGCTGGGAGAGCACTTGTCTTCCACAGCTCCCTCCCACCTCAAATACAATGGCCCAAGCCAACAAGTTGAGGTCACAAAATGGCCTCTAAGGGGACTAGTTTAACCTTACCCGCACACTGAAGGCAGCGTGGGTGCCACAGGGTGGATGGGGTAAGGCTGCTGGGAGCTTCCAGATACTGCCCACCAGGCCTACAAGGGACATGGCCTGCAGCCTGCTGCTTCTGCTCCTTCTGCAGCGACTACCCCATCTCTGCTGAGGCCCCAGCTCAGAGGCTCTGTGGGCCCAGCCTGCAGCTGCTTACCACTCCCTAAGCCTCCTGTCCTCAATGGGGAAAAGCACAGCAGGGCTGAGCAGAAAGAATGTACTTATAGATATGTACATACCACAGTGCTGTAATTTTGTATGTAGCAATTGTGTAAATACACGTATGGATTTTATAATACACATATATAAATCTATAAAGGCATATTTTTAGAAAAACAGCGCACCACTGCTTCTTTTGAAAATAGTCTGAATAAGAATAAAATGAATTTCTACAGAACTCCTGCCTCAGTTCCTGGGTATTTGGAAGGTTACATTGTTACAAACATGACTTGTGTGTCAAAAGCCACCACGGGCTGCTGCTGCTGCTATAGAGGGATTACTTGTGAAGGTGGCGGCATCTTGCCCCATACCCTCTTGTTTAGCATAGCAGAAACTTCTAGCTGAAAACGCTCACTCAAAGCAAAAGCTTCCGCTGCATCCTTCGGCATGTGAAGAATAAACATGGAGCTTCCCCTGTCACGCTCCCACATGTGTTCTGGGCCCCATCCGTGGAGAACACAGACTTGCCCCGACAGTTTCCCGGGGCCCTCAATGGGCACCTATGCAGCACCAGAGATTAACAAAAAAGCAAAAGCTGGACCTAATAATGGAAGCAGCCAGGTACCCAGAGCACAGGTGGAGGACAGCAAGTAGACCCTGGAGAGAAACTTGGCAGCTTGAACCTTTATTTTTAGTATTTTTTTTTAAAAAGCATAATTAGAAACTTTCAATACAGAAATAATCCTAGCAAACCTTTAAAAGTTTGTTGTTTGACAGGAGTTTCACATCAGGTCCACCAGGATACCAGTTTAGCCCTGAGCCCCCTACCCCCACCCTTACCCCTACCCCACCCCACTCATGCATATAACACTCTGTGGGACAGGCACACTGTTGTCACCAAAATCACCCATCACCTGGGCCTTAACAGGCCAGAAGCCACAGAGACACCATACTTAGGCCTGATGCTCCAAGATCACCCTCTTATTGCTTGAATTGGCAAAACACTTTCACACTGGTTCCCACATGCTTAGAAGCGTGTGACACCTTCTGCCCACCCCACCCCCCTCCGTCAGCCAAGGCAGTCCTAAAAACAATCTGCCTCAACTCCCAGCTCACCTGGATCAGATGGAGCCACGTACTGCTTGGCCCTGAAGTGTCCTCCACAGCACCTACCTTCCTAGGCCCACAGCCCCAACACAGTCTGAAGCTCAGAAACACAGGCCTGTCGCACAGAACCCCAGCTTTGACGGTTTGGACAAGTGGAGAGACAGGTGAGAAGAAAGCCCCAGTTTTATTGATTAAAAACCCATCCACAGTGTTACCATGGAAAATCTGCAGTAATCTGTGATGATTGTCCAGTCAGGACTGTGCCTGGAAATTGCCTTGGAAAGAAAATCTAATAAAACGCATTACGGTGTCCAATCAGTTCTTCCCAATTACATGATCCTTTAGGGGAAAGGGAACCAAACGTCTGAGGAAGTGGGGGGGAGGTAATCAAATGTAGATTACCCTGGTTTTTACTCCAGGGGACTGGGGTAGGTGGGTCAATACTAGCTGCCCCACCCCACTGCCACTTCTTCCCAGTGGCTAAGAAATCTTCCTACCATCTTCATACTAAAACAGGTCTGTCAGTAATGCAAAGCTGCCTATCCTAGCCTGGAGGTGTCGTCTCATGGTCCAGCAATTCCTGCAAGTGCCAGAGGTGCCTGGTGTTACCTGAGAAACTAGCTCCAGTGAGAGGCCCTTGCATACACAGAACAAGGGTGCAAAGCCCACCTTTTCCCATGAAAGGGAAAGAGCCTAGCCCACAATGAACAGAAGCCATACACCTTTTCTAAAAATACTAAACCAAAGTGGGACAATTCACAACTTTTGCTATTGAGCCAATCAAGTCTCAAGGAAATAACTGGGGAAATTAATTCATTTGATTTGGCTTCATTTGGCTTTATATTAATGATCCCCTTGCAAGCTCGATCTCTGAACAAAGGTACCCAGGCTACCTTTCTGCTGGTACTGAAACACGTTGGGTAAGTGAGAAGCCACGGCTCCCCTAGGTTTGTAGCAGAGGCATCTGGAAGGCAGAATGAGAAACCTGTTGGCTAAAAGGGCAGAACTGACTTTCTCTGTGGCCTAGGGCCAGCCAAGGGCAGGGCCTGTGTGGACGCCAGGTTCCCCAGCTCCCAGAGCAGCTGTGGGGCAAGACCCATGTAGAGTGCACTCCATGGGCCCAGGCTGGCCAAAGACTCAGCTAGGACATGAGACTGGCTCCTCAGGAAGCTGCCGTCGAGATGGGATAGGAGGGCTCGGGGGGGTCTGTTGCAGCAGGTTGGCAGGAAGGAGGCAAAAGCCAGAGCAGGCTGAGGGTGTGCAGCTGGTTAATGCAATATACACTATGTACAAACTGGTTAATCAGTCCACTCAGCTGGCAGCGTCCTCACCAGGTCCAGGCGCCTCAGCAGGGAGATCGGCACCAGTGGGGAAGGGCAGGCTCGTCCAACACCTTCTTGGCACTCAAGGGGAAAGGGGCAGGAAGTGCCGGTGGCGCCTCCCAGTACAAAAACGTGGAGAGAATTCTTTAAATAACGGCACTAAACTGAGACTGTCCCCCGAGGAGCCTCCAGAGCCTCGGGCTGGGAGGGATGCAGTTGCAGTCTCTGCAGTGGGCTGGGGCATTAGCAGCAGCGTTTCTTTCGTTTACTGTTTTTCGTGAGCTTCACCACATCGTTCTGTTGCTGCTGCTGCTGTTTCGCCAAGTTGTCTTTCTTTGCTCGTAGAACCAGCTCTGTGATACAGTTGAACATCTGGAGATGACAGGGCAAGGCTGAGCTGAGACCTATGCAGAGCCCCTGCTGGCCAGCACAGGCCACTTTCCGTTCCTCTAGGAACTGTATGTATGTTCTTAAAACGTGCGTGCGCTCACTATGACGACAGCCCAACCTGGCCTAAACCCGCAATTCTCTTCCCTCTGCCTCCCCAGTGCCAGGGTTCCAGATGTGTACTGTGTGCCCTCAGAACACACTCCAGGACAGTGTTCTCAGCTTTCCTAATGCTGCAGTCCTTTAGTACAGTTAGTTCCTCATATTGTGCTGACCCCAACCATAAAATTATTTTTATTGCTACTTCAGAACTGTAATTTTGCTACTGTTATAAGTCATATTGTAAATATCTGATATACAGGATATATGATATGTGACCCCTGTGAAAGGGTCATTCGACCCCCAAAGAGGTCATGACCCACAGGTTGAGAATTGCTACTTTAGGAGGAGGTGGTGGAAAAGACCACAGCTGTCTTGGGGAAGTCAATCCCTGGGGTGTTTCCAGTCTCTTCTCCTGAATGTGGGTATGTGCAGGTGAGCGCAGACCCATGGAAGCCAGAATCCACTCCCACGGAGGTTGGGTTACAGGCAGTTACGAGCTGCCTGGCATAGGTGCTGGGAACTGAGCTCAGGCCCTCTGGGAGAGCACAAAATCTTAATCACCAGGTCATCTTTTCAGTCCTTTTAGTACAGAGGAAGAATCAACCAGAACCTCTGAAGAGACAAGAGTATGCTGCTCTGCATACAGATGCAAGGACGCACAGGCTGTCCATCTCACTGCACCTGGAGCCAGACAACCCTGACTACCAATGTCGTGCCGCCAGGACCAAGGGTGCTAAGGCAGCTACCAAGCCACAGGGATAAAAAAGCTGAACTAGGGGCTCAGACATCCTGAAACCAGCGGTGAGATGACTCGGTGCTTAAGAGCACGGACTGTGCCATCACGCAGACCAGGGGTTGGTCACAGCACCCCCATTACAAGCTGGGCCCGACAAGCACCTCTCTAGCTCCATGGCATCTGATGCCCTCCTCTGGAACCTGCACAGGCAAACGGCATACACTTGCACACAAATATTTTTATAAAAGAGCTGAGCTCAACATCTCCATCTACTGAGCAAGCACAGCTCGACTCGCTCGATCATCACAGCCTGGAGAACAACGCTCACTCCCCGTGCACAGATGAACAAGTGAATTACCAGGAGGGAAGTCCCACATGAGTCTGGCTCTGAGGCTCTGTGTTCCCAATGCAGTGGGAACCCAACTTCCCTGGCACCTCTAGACTCCTCTGAGGCCAGTAAATAGGCCAAGTGGGGCTTGTGCCAAAAGTTCTAGCTTTTCTCCCTCAGAATCACAACTGCTCTTCAAGGTGCCGCTGCAAGTGAAGAAGAGGCCTCCGGGGTGGATGTTCTACCCAGGAACCCCAGGAACAGGCGCCCACTTGTGCTCAGAGGTCAGGAAAGCAACCAAGAGACAGGGAAGAGGTGGTCGTGATGGGCTCAAGGGAGGGCCACCAGGAAGCAGCTGGAATAGGAACTGCATGGCTTTGAGGTAGGAAGGATCTGGACTTGACGTCACCTCTCACTAGTTGATTCTTAAGGTTATTCAGTAAGAGGAACTTCAGTTTTCTTCCGTGAAATACAGGATCCTACCTCAGAGGACAGCTGAGCAAAGAGCTAAGACTTTTAAAGGGCCTGCACAGCAGCAGCCAATAGTGGGCATTAAATAACGTGGTCACTCAGATGCATGAGCAGGCCTGGCGTGGGGAGTCTTGGTAGAGAAGTGAGCTCAGCAGAAAGCTCATGGTCCTCACCTGCCCCTAGCCCAGGGATCAGCATAGCTTACCTCTTCCACATTGCAATTCTCCTTGGCACTGGTCTCAAAGAGCTGGATCCCCATCTGCCCAGCAAATTTGTAGGCATCTTCCGTCTCTACCACCTTCCGCTCAGGGTCGTCATTCTTATTGCCCACTTTAAGACAAAGCACAGTTAACCGCCTGCAAGAGCACCAGGTGTTGCTCTCCCACCATCCCTACCCTCGGGGTCCAGCCTCACCTAATATTCGGCACACATCGTCACAGTTCTGGTTGATTTCATGAAGCCACCGCTTGACATTGACAAAGGACTCAGCACTAGTGACGTCGTAAACCACAATGACCCCATGGGTCCCCCGATAATACCTGTAGGGCCAAGATGTGCATCAGGGTTTTGGCCAAGGACAGAGAAGCTGCTTCCCTGGGACCCGCTTGCTATAGGACAGTGGCCGGGGAAGGTGAGGGTGCCCAGGGTTAGGGCAGCCCTGCACCCAGTCTCGTCCACCAGCCAGAGCCAAGCTTGATCAGCAGGGCAGCACTGGCTTCACTGGCCTGCCCCTGGCAGCATTGGTGGAGGCTGGTAACAGTCTGAGGTGTACCAGGCCCGAACAGTCACCCAGGTGACTAGGTGTACCACCAGCTGGAAGCTTCTTTGAAGTTCAGGCAGTTTTCGTGTTTGACATCATGTTATCATGTTATCGCCATCCTAGTGATAATTCAGTTTCAAATCTTGGTAGAAAAATGGCATTCCTAGAGGCTGCACATTACAAGAAACCATGGCAAAATGTGTCCCTTTTCCCTGGCGAACAGGTGACACTTCTTTTCCTACTCTTGGCTCACTGTACCAGGGAAGTAGAACGCAGAGGCTGCACAGGCCTCCAGCAGCTGTAGGAAGAACTCAACCAAGTCTGTAGACCCCAGACCAGCCCAAAGGTCTGAAAGGAAGGATGGTGCCATCATTCCGCTCTGAACATCTGCTGCACAGAAAGCCAGACAGCACCAACCCTGAAGCAGGCCAGAGGCCATGCCACACCCTTGGCCCCACTCTACATAACCGCCCGGGCTGTTTCTCCGAACCTTCTGCTTTTGATCACTAAGGTCTTAGAACACCTAGACTACAAACCCCGAGGGCAGGTTGCCTCCCATTCTTCCCCAGCCTGGGTCCCACGATGGCTACACCAGGATCCACAGGATCCAGACTGGTAGGAGGCACCCAGCCGTCTAGTCACCTCTCTGAGGTCAGACCTATCTCTCTGAAAGCTGTGAACTGTAGAACGGTTACTTGGTTGTGAGGAAGAGGAGCTAACAGACGCCACCCCGAGGCTGGAGCACTGAGACAGCTCCGGTGCTCTTTATCATCAGGACTAGTGCTCCTTCATAGCAATCTGGAGTCCCAGATGAAGGTGGCAGAACCAAGAGTGGGTGGGCAGGGCAGAGCACCAGGGCCCTGCTATACTGCTGCCCAAGCATCTGTCCACCCCTCAGATGGAGTGGAGCCTGCCCAGGACTCGTCCCAAGGCTGTGAGCCTTCTTGGTTTTGAGGGAGCCTGACAGCTCCACTATCGCAGCTCAGGACCCTGAACCTGGCCTTGGTCTCCTAGTGAACTGCTGCCCTGAGCCCTGGCTCAGGACTCAGGACAGCTGGGTGGATGTGTCTGGGGCAGGTGTGGGAACCGTGTGTACAGAAGACCGTCCTGCAGCGGAATGCCTCTGGAGCCTTTCCTTTGCTGCAGACACCAGGAAACAGCCCACCACTGCCCTAGCTCCTGCTGTCCAGGGGTGGCCCAGATCTCTGGCTAGTGAGATGACACAAGGGCTCCCAGTCTTCCCACCCAAGTGTCTCACATCCACTTGTCCCAACTAGGCAGCAGGGCAGCGTGACAGCCACTTAGTCCAGTGGCCAGCTGCAGCCTCAGCACCCAGGCCTGCTTCCTAGGCCAGTGCAAGGCCTCATCCTTCTTGCTCTTCCCTCTCTTCTCCCACAGCCACCCGAGGATTAGAAATCTCCTCAGGAAGGGTTAAGACTGGGGCATAGTAAAAGGGCTCCTTTAGCAGATACACAGGTTACAATCATTCCCACTCCTACACAGACTGCCACACCTCCAAAACATTCAACCATCTCACGACCCTCCCTTCACCAGCTGCTGTCACAGGGTGATTAGTCTCCTCACGGCCCCCTTGGCAGGCCCCAAAGTACCTTCTGCCTCAGAATGGACCCAGCCTAAAACCCTGAGGTTAGCAAGGCTAACCCTGGTTTTTCCAAACATACAGGCAGACAGAACACAACCCTGTGCCTCGGGAGTTCTGAGCTATGGCACTCAAATCCACCACAGAAGAGACAGTACAAACACACACATCGTCCTAACCCTCAGGTGAGTAGCCCTGTGCTTCCTCGGCCACACTCACAGCCTCAGAGGAAACCTAGGACTCAGAATGGCCACCTATGCTTTCACAATAGAACTGGAAACATACCACTAAATCCAGAACTGTTATGTAAGAAGGCCTGGGACGTGTCCACAGAGACCACCCTGCATGCACTACAACATGGAACCCACTTCTCAGAAGCACCTTTAGCTGGGAGAGATGGTACATGCCTTTTCCAGCAGAAACAGGTCTATATCTGGGAGCTTGAGAGCAGCCACGGCTACACAGTGAAACCTGTCTCAGAAACATACACAGACACACCTTTATCTGTAAAATGGGCTAACAGCAGCATAGCACACAGAAAGTCAGAAGCGGCCCATGAAAATGCCAGGGCAGGAGTCCTGGACTCAAGCCTTAGCACTCAGGGAAATCCTACATAAGAATCTCTGGGACACAGGCACAGACATTAGGCAGCTCGCCCAAGGACACACATAGCAGAAATTTAAATTCCACAGTTTCACAAACACCTAAGAACTATGTCTCTACAAGACTCAACACTGGAGGAGTTTCCTCCTTGGGCAGCTGAGTTCCACAAAGGCGCTACAAATGAAGGTGACATGCTAGACAATGGATTTCCCAGCTAACAGATTGGGGGTGCAGAAGAAGGGCCCACATACCCATGGTCTTCCAGGCCTCCAAAGAGAGAGAGCCACCTCTGAGCAGTCACACAGAACTGACACCCTCCAAGAATTGTCAGTGGTTCGCTGGGCACCACTGTCACTACTACCCAGTGTGGCAAACACTGACACTATCGCCACCTGAAGAGAAAGGAGCTGCCAGCAAGTAGAACTAAGCACCCACGAGGACAGCACAGTCTAGATCATGCCAGATGCTCAAACACCGCAGATCCCTAGCCCTGTGGCTACCGCAGCACGTCATAGCCTTCTCTGTATCTTCAGGGAAGGAAGGCACAGCTACTACCACCCACGGAGGCCAGAAACCACCCAGCCCCACTTCCTCACATGCAGTGACATTTCTAACACACATTTCTATTCAACACTGACACTCAGCTTCGTGCAAACATCAAGGCACATGGTCCGAGGAACTCACGTAGAGGTGATGGTGCGGAAGCGCTCCTGCCCCGCTGTGTCCCAGATCTGCAGCTTCACCTTCTCCCCGTTGATCTCCACAGTCCGAATCTTGAAATCCACTCCAATTGTGGTGATGTAGCTGCCTGTACGAATGTAGCCCATTACTCAGGGTAGGGAACCCAAAACCCCATCCCACTCCACTGTATGTTCCCCACAGTCAAGGCCCTAAGGACAGAGACCTCAACAAACGGGGCACACCTGCTCTAATAGGCCCAGTGCAGGTGACACAGGACACAGTGACACAAGTAAAAAGACCCCTTCAGAAGTACATGTTACCAGTGAGATTAAAAAGGGAAGTGACTGGGGAAAGAGGTGGGCTTTATTGGAAAGGCGGCGTAGGGACATGTTGGCTGTGACCGGAGGACAGGGCAGACCTATTCATCCTGGTTTCTCTTCTCTATTGTCGTGTGTGTGTGTATGTATGTTGGAGGAGGGGAGTGAGGACCCAACACTGCACCTTCCCAGGGAGATGGTGAGTTTGGGGTGGGAGGAGTCAGGGCCAGTCCTCCAGTCCTTCGTGCTATTACTGAGAATTTGTACTGTTGCGTGTGGTGACAGCTGGGCAGTGAGTTTTCACCAGGGCACAAGATGCTTTGGAAATTGCTCTTAAGATATCCGTGTGGAAGATGCATTAAGAGCAGCTGCCGACTTCTTCAGTACATATGGTGCAGGTTTACAAACGCCTGCCTCAAAGCATCATTTTAGCCCGGAACATACCAAGAACTCTTTCAAAAGATAGACACAGACGACCGTGTGAAGTGTGGCAAGGGCATGGGAAAGGGCAAAGTTCAAGGTGAGACAGAAATGGAAGCAGGACGTTAGCAAGAAAGCTTAGCAAAGGTGGTGAGGAGGAGTGACAGCCCACAGCGGGGCGAGCACCCGAATCCAGGTCAGCGTCTGGTACCTCCAGGGCCAACGGCTCCTCACACGTGAGCAAGCAAAGCAAAACAGAGTCAACACACATCACAAGAAGAAAGCTAGAGACAGGTTCTGAAGACCAGTGCTTCTCAACCAGGGTGGCTTTGTTTCGAGGCCATGGAGACAGTGTAGGCTGTCATAGTACAACTGACATTAGTGGGTAGATCTGGTCCACACCCCAACAGAAGGCCTGGGTTCAACTCTCAGCACCCACACGGAAACTCGCAAGCATAGACATACATGCAGATAAACCCCAGAAACAGCCAAAGAGAAAAAGAACCAAGGAGCGAAGATGGCCATTGCTTCCTTGAAAAGCAATGTGAGCACTGGTGAAGCGGCTCAGATGGAAAGGTCTTGCTGCGAAGCAAGATGACCTGAGTTCAATCTCACATGACGGAAGGAGAAAATCAACTCCCCACTGTCCTCTGACCTATACATACCATGGTGGTATCTGAGTAAGAATGGTCCCCACAGGCTCACATATTTGAATGTTTAGTCACCAGGGAGTGGAACTGTTTGAAAAGATTTCAAGGATGAGGAGGTGTGGCCTTGCTGGAAGAAATGTATCACTGGGAGTTTCAAAAGCCCCTGCCAGGCATGGGCTCACTGGCGCTGTTAGCCTGGGGATCAGGATATAGCCTTCAGCCACTCATCAGCACGGTGCAGGCCACCAAGTTCCCTGCCACGATGATAAACTAAACCTGAAACTGGAAACTAAGCCCCCAATTAAATACTTTCTTTTCATAAAAGTTGCGATGATCATGGTGTCTCTTCACAGCAGCAGAACAGTAATTAAGACACATGGCATGTCCCCTTTCCCTCAGTTTCAGTTCAATACGGGTTTTGTTTCTCTGTGTATCAACCCTGGCTGTCCTGGAACTCACACTGTAGACCAGGCTCACCTCTAACTCAAGATCCACCTGTGGCTGCCTCCCATGTGCTAAGATTAAAGACATGTACCACTACCTCCTAGCATAAATAGAAGGGTTTTTTTTTCTTTTTTTAAAATTTATTTATTATGTATATAGTGTTCTGGGCACCAGATCTCATTACAGATGGCTGTGAGCCACCATGTGGTTGCTGGGAATTGAACTCAGGACCTCCGGAATAGCAGTCAGTTCTCTCAACCTCTGAGCCATCTCTCCAGCCCAATAGAAGTTTTTTGTTGTTGATGTTGGTTTGTTTTTTGTTTGGTTTTTTTTTTTGGGGGGGGGTGCTGTCCTGGAACTAGCTCTTCTAGACCATGCTGGCCTTGAACTCACAGAGATCCGCCTACTTCTGCCTCCGGAGTGCTGGGATTAAAGGTGTACGCCACCTCCAGTACCAAGGAAAGTGTAAACACCCTTAGACCCTGTGACCCAGTGACCTCATCTCGGTTCGTACAAGAAGAAACAATGTATCCCAGAAATGCAGCATTGATTAAAACAGAAGCAACCAGAAGCCACATGTCCTGAGCGGTTAGTGAAGGTCAGAGCATCCCCACAGAAGCAACCTTCCCAGCCATTACAGAACAAAAGGAAGTCTGGGCACCGCAGCATATATGCCTTCAATCCCACTACTTGGTAAGTGGATCTTTGTGAGTTCAAGACCAACCTGGTCTACATAGCAAGTTCTAGGCCAAGCCAGAGATTCATAGGAGACAACATCGTCTAAGAACAATCAGAAACAGGGTGGAGGTCTGTGCACAGTGAGGCCGGATCAGGGAAAGACACCCACACCCCGAACAGACGCTCCAGGGCAGCAGAGGACAGTGCGGGACAACTGTCATTCTTAACATTACAGACATTTTCCTTAAACTCCTAAATGTGGGGCACAAATAGACCCTCAGTAGGAAAGTGAGGACCAGCAGGAGCTTCTCACTTAAGCCTCCGACCCCACTTTCTCTCATCCAACAACCTGAATGGTAAAGTCTCCTGCATCAGACAGAAGCAGGTAGGCTCTGGAAAGGGTAGGAGATTTCAAAATCAAAGCACCCAATAGCACCCAGGAGGACTCACCTGAGAAGGTGTTGTCTGCAAATCGTAACAGCAAGCTGCTCTTGCCCACACCTGCAGGAGAGAAGGCATGGGGATGAGGAGGGAGGGGCCTCCCTTCAGCCCACCCTTCCTAAGGAGCCCAGAGGGGCTAAAGTCTTCAAGGCCGACCCATTTCCCCACACACCAACAACATTTCTTCCAGTAAATCGCTGACCTTTTCCTTGGTCCTCATGTAAGACAAGCAGCTCTCAAATCCTCTGGGGGAGATGACAGAGGGACTCATGCCCAGGCCCTGTTCTGAGGGCTGCCCCAGACAACAGAGACAAGCAAGAGGAAGGTCAACCAAATGAGACCAGTCCACCTGCATCCTCAGCAAGGTCCTCAGAAAACCTCACGTTCCCTCAGTTGGAAAAGAAATGGAAAGCTGGGAAAGAGCCCTTGGCTTGCATGTGAAGAAACTCAGGCCACATGACCAGAACCAACTGTCAGTCATCTACCCCGCCAAGTCAGTATGGCTGAATGAGTGAAGCAGGGGTGTTGTGGGATATTGGTACAGTGTGAAGATGCACTGCTGTGATTGGTTTAATAAAAAGAGCTGAACAGCCAATAGCTAGGCAGGAGGTATAGGCAGGATCTGGGCAGAGAGAAAGGAAGTAGGAAGCGGAATCTAGGCACAAGGGAGAGTGGCCGGTCAGTACTAGAAGCAGCAGAATGGGCAGCACAGAGATGAGGTAGTGAGCTACACAATGGAACATAGATTTAAAAGTATAGGTTAACTTAAGTTATAAGAACTAGTAAAGAACAAACCCTAAGCTAAGGTCAACCTTTCATAATTATTAAATAGTAAGTCTCCACGTCGTTATCTGTGAGCTGGTGGCCCAAAGAAAAATGCATCATACAGGGAGTCCGCTGGACACCTACTTGGCTACCACCCATGGGTGCTTGGACCACTGCATTTGCCACAGCAGCTCCTGGCTGTGCCTTAAGAACCTAGCTTTCCCTTGACACATGTGGCTTTGATTGGCCGATGAACCTACCTGCCTCCTGTCCTCCTGTCCCCATTATCCAGAAGTGGCTATATCAATGAATGAATGATTAACACACACTCAGGTCTGCATGGCTGTTCATGATGCTCCCAGAATTCAAACTGTGTCTCCTCAGATAAGGAAACCAGGGCTTGGAGAATGACCTAATATGCCTCCAAAGAAGACCAGACACAGATTTAAATCCAGGCCTGTCAAGCACCTCTGGACACCTCTCTCTGCTAGTGTCCTGACAGGCTTGTTTGCTTGCTCCTTCCCTCCTCCTCCTATTTTCTGGGAGGAGTGGGTGGGTATCATGTAGACAGGGTATCATGTAGCCCAGGCCAGACTTGAACTCACAACGTAGCACAGGATGGCCTTGAATCTCATTCTTTTGCCTCCACCTCCCAAATGCTGGGGTTATAGGTGGGCTAGGGATTGAACCCAGGGCTACGTGCATGCGAAGCAAAAACTCTACCACCTGAGCTATAGTCCCAGCCCTTGATGTGGGCACTTTCAGACCGCTTAGTAGGAATGCAAATGACTTCAGTTTCTTTGAAAAGCAATCTGACAATACCAAGAAAAATGTAAAAGCCCCAGCCCCTGAGATCTAGTCGCCTCACTTCTCCAGAACTGGGCACAAGAACAAACACAATGTATCCAGTAATGAGGAGACTTTAAACTGAAGCAGCCAGAAGCCATCCTTTCTGCTCTACTCTAATGGAAATGCCTTCAAAGGTGCCAGATCCGAACCCAGGACCCCATAATGTCTCAATTATGACTGAATGACTGAAGGCAAGCTGTAAGGAGATGTGCCTATCATGAGAAACCCACGGTTTGACTCCAATTCTCAAAGATAACATTGCTCCAACCCCAACCAAGACTGCACACCACTGCCGTGGACTGAGACACACAGCTGCTCTCTAACCCACCCAGCCATCCTCTCCAGGCCATCCCGGGGAGAAGGCTGCCAGGGACACCCAGAAGAGCTTGCTTCTCTCAGTCCACCTGGGTTCTACCTTCCCAAGAGGGGAAGGGCCTGCTCCTGAGCGCACAGCTGAAGCATGAGGGCGCCAGCCGCTCAGCCTCCAGCTTACGGGGCTCTTGCTCAGCACCACTTCCTCATTGTTCCGCCATGAGGCTTCCTGCTAAACCCAAGGAGAGCCCAAGTTCTGGGCTGGTCCTCATGGTGTTCTGCCTGATACTAACACCCCATTGGCCCTGAGGCCTCCTCTGCTTCCTCCCGAAGCCTTCTAGATCCAGCTTACTCAGCTAAAAGCTCCTGTCTGGTCACTAAGCAGTAAGTTCCTTAAGCACTAAGGAACCTCACCTCCTTCATCCGTTCAGTGCTATGAGCTGAGTCCAGCACTTAACAGCTACCAACTGAACAGCCTCCACAAACTGAGGGCTCAACACTATCAGTCTCAGTGAGAGTCACGGAACACCATGCTACCACAGCAGCATCACCAGGTCCCATGAAGCAGCTTTCAAACTCTAGGGGCAGGAGTCAGCAGAATCCTTCTTTTTTCCCTTAGAGTCTGACTGACCTGGAACTATCCAATGTAGATAGATACTCCAGTCACCTGCCTGTGCCTACCAAGTGCTGGGATGAAAGATGTGCAATACTACACCTGGCCTTTATTATTATTACTATTACTATTATTGTTATTATTGTTATTATTATTATTATTATTATCATCCAAATCTCAGATCTCTAATAGACAAGGGAGCAGTATCATCCGCAGTGACAGCTGGACCTGAAATCCTGAGCTGTCACAACAGGGTCTGCCGCCACAGACCTGATACCAACCTCCAGCACTGCTCTTCCTGAGGAACAGAAAACGAGACATGCTACCTCTGGACTATCCCAGCCGCTATCTACCCTGCAGATGCGCCCACCTTACGGGACATCTTTCACCATGGCAATGCTTTCTTCTAGCCAGTCTGCTACCTTCCAAGGGTAGCACATCTGTTGCCTGTTGGCAGGCAAGAGATGCCACCCTTGGCCGTTACCCCCTCCTCTGTACGCTACTTTGGGCCTCATCCCAGCTTTGCCCCACCGCTCCCCTCTTAGGCCACAGGCCCCTCGATTTTCTTTGCTTCGGCACCAGTCTGCTGTGAACTCAAGTAAAGCGACATCAACTTGACTGCTTCCTCACCGACCACCTTCTGGTGAACCTCAGACAAGCCACGCCTGCCTCCCAGCTCCAGTCTGCCCATCTGCTAGGGGTTTCAACTAAGTCTCTGCTGGCATATTAGCTCCAGGTCCTACAAATGAGGGTGGCTGGCATCAGTGGGCACCATTATAAACCAAAGCCAAAGTCAGAATAGCTGAGAAGAAAAGTATAGAACCTCAGGTACAGAGACAAGAAAGCCACGCCCAGTGAGTACAGCCCAGACGTGACTACAGCGTGGCCTGGCCGAGCGGGACGGAGGGCTCCGGTTTCTAAGCCCAGCACCACCTGCCCTCACAACACTGGCTCTAGCTTTGCTTCTGAAAACTGTGTGATTTGGGGCGAGTCAGACAGCTCCTCTAAGCCTGAGTTTCCTTATTTGACAAACCACAGAGGCCATGGGTGAGAATCAGATGAGAAAGTGCGTGTGAACCATTTGACACACCTTAAGAAGCACACACTCGAGGGGCCCAGGGCAGGCAGGTGAAGGCAGGCCCCTGCTCCGCTGAAGAGTATCTCCCAGTTTCCAAAGTGTTCAACTTTGGGGGGCAGCCAAATGCCAGGAGAAATCAAAGAGCCAAGTGCCTCCCTCCTCTCCATGACCCAGGCCTACACACTGCTACTGAGCTGGGAGCCAGACCCCAGACCCTGACCAATGAGTCTTCTCCCACGACAGGCTTCTGAGCAAAAAAAAAAAAAAAATCAATACACCATGTAAAACACACTGTAAGACAGCAAGCCAAAACCATCTCTTGGGTTTCACAGAAAAGCCAACAAGCTACATCTTCTTACTGAGTTTAACCCTTTCAGGTTTTGGTTTGGAATATTTTTTTCATTTCAGGTTTGGAATATTAACATGGGCACAAGACGTCTTTAGGAAGGGTAAGACCTCTGACCACAGCAGGGTGACTTTAACTCTGAAAGGAAAGAGCCACTCGGAACCAAGGCCAGAGAAGAAAGCAAATCCTCAGGGTCCAGAGCAATGCCACAGGCTGTGATTCAAACTACAGCCAATCAGTCTTCTCCCTTTCTAACTCCACTCCTAGCCACAGTTACTCTTCCACCCAGTCAGGTCCTAACTTTTCCTGACTTCGTCCCTCCACCAGCAGCAACCACCGAAACCTCAGTCCTCTCCCACCGGATCCAAACCACCAGCCACATCCCAACCGGGCCTCACTGGTGACTTCCATGACCCATGGATGACACTGCCACCCAACAAGCCTACATCCTGAGTCTCAGGGGACTGGGTGCTACATTTCCTTAATGATCCACAGGCTCTACCATCAACCTGGCTGTCTCAAGTCACATGACCCTCTATCCCACACTCAACTGAAGTCTATAGACTTGGTTGCTCCTCAGCCTCCTTCCAAAACATCATATAGTCATAGCACCTCAGCTACACTCCCATAAACATCCTGGGACCTGCCTCCCTGAACTCAACATCACCCTGTACACCTGGTCACCTACCACACTCCAAACATCTCTAAAATGCCTCTCCCTTGGCCAGAAACCAGTGTGACTTTCCTAAGGCTGCTTGGTGTTCATTCACTGAACAAAATGCATTTTAACACTGGGTACCAGAAGTTGCTCGGTGAATCGGAGATGGAGCAGTACCGAAAGGGGTGTGTGTACACGGACAAAGCAAGGTTACAGCAAGCACTGTCCACACACTGTGCGCCAGGCACTGTTCCCATCACCGTGAGTGCTAACAGCAGCCCCGTCAGTACTACTACTCTGAACCAAGTGAAGACTTGGTAACAATTCTGCAGGAATGTGCTTATGGCTTTACCTGCCGCACCTCATCCAAAAGCACGGCAACCCGGAGACGTAGGTCCTGGAAACACCCCCAATTCACAGAGGCCTCAGTCTTCACGGGGGGGACTCGTGCAGACAACACTAACAGTTACTTACGGGTTACTTTACGTTGGGTCAAGCGCTAAGCACTCTCCTTACTTTAGCTCACCGATTACTCACAACGCTCAGTTTAACAAGTCCCCACTTCTCGGATGCAGGAACTGAGGCTCAGAAAGGTGAAGCAACTTGCCCAAGGTCACAGAGTGAAAAAGCTTGTCTTCCCGGGAGTCGAACCCGGGTCTCTCCAACTCCAGCGCTCGCGCGACTTGACCAAGGTCACACGTGAGGCAGGAGCCAGCGCCCGGGTCGTGCATCCCGCGCGCTGGGCACCCCGACCCGCCGAGGAGCAGCCCGGAGCACCCGGCTGCTCCCCCGGGGCCTGCGGCCGCCGAGCTCCGCGCCTCCCGCCCGGCGCGAGCCGCGCCTCCCCGCCCGCCCGCCCGTCCGTCCGCCCGCCCGCCCCGAGGCCCCCGCGGGCCGCGCCCGGCAGGGCCCGCGCCGCCTCCGGCCCCTGCGGCCCTCACCGCTGTCGCCGATGATGAGCAGCTTGAAGAGGTGGTCGTAGTCCCGGGCCATGGCGGGCGGGGGCGGCGCGCGCGGGTGAGCGGGCGGGCGGGGTCGACACTGGCCTCGCAATCCGCAGCTCCCTCCCGGCTGCTCCGGCAGCGGCGGATCCACTTCCCGAACAAACAGCCGGAACTGACAGAAACACCTCCCTCCGCTCCCCCCACCCTCCTCCTCCTCTTCAGCAGCCGCCGCCGGTGCCACCGCCTCCCTCCTTCCCGCCCCGCCCCGCCACTGCGCAGGCGCGGCGTCTGGCCCCGCCTCTGCGCAGCCGCAGCCCTGGCCGGCCGCGCCCTCTTCACGCGTGCGCACGACGCACGCTCCCCGACGGAGTCCCGTGCGAACGCGGCTGTCGGGGCCCGGAGGAGACCCGAGCCGCCCGGCCGGCCCGACGGAAAGGAGGCGGTGCCGGCTGCAGCTGGTCCTGGAGGTCAGCGCTGGGCGGAAGTCGCCTCCGAGCCCCGCGACCGCGGGAACCTGACGCTTCTGGCAGAACGAGAAGCGGTTCCGGACTCGGAATCGTAGGGCGCACCCTGGTCGCCTGCGCGGCCGCTCTTTCGGCCTCAGTTTCCCGTGGCCTAAGGAGCCTGGGGCGCCGGAACTCAGCCGTACGCAATTTAGAACCAACGTCAGGTTTTTCCAGTTTGGGTGGATGCCCACCTGCCCTTCCCGGTGCGCGGCCACCGCCATCCTCACCGCGACTTGAGGGATTGCTCCATCCCTGTTTCTTTGACTTGTCCTAGCAGGTTCTCAAGTAGCCCAGGATGGCCCCAGGCTCGCCGAGTAGCCGAGGATAGCCTTGAATTTCTGACCCTCCTACCTGTACCTCCCTAGTCCAGTTTTATGTGGTGCTGAGATTCGAACCCAGGACTTCGCACCATGCTACGCTAGCACTCTGCGAGCGGAACTCCACACGCAGCCCGCTCGTCATGTTTCGTACAACCTTCCAGTCCTTTCCAGCCAAGCTCCTGTTGGGATACTGCTGTGTGCTGTGTTCTCTCAATCTCCTGTTCTTTCCTCCATAAAAAAAAAAAAAAAAAAAAAAAAAGTGGTGATTTTTAAAAAAAAAAAAAAGTATAGATTCTTATTGAATTTAGGGTTCAAATTAGTTTTTCCGTCTGAACCACTCCACATAGTAACACATTCAAGTTTCATGAACAGCGTGAGATACTTAATAGTTGGATGGATACATGCTTCCCCACAAATTTCTATGTGTATTTAAGTACATATGTATTGTCTTACAAACGCACAATATACTTCTAAGCAATCGTATAACTGCCTCACAGTGTGGTACTCCATCAGATGCTTGTACTATCCCTTTAATCACTCTGCTGCTTGTAGATTCATGCAGTTCATAATTTCTTTTTTTTAATATTTATTTATTTATTATGTATACAATATTCTGTCTGTGTGTATGTCTGCAGGCCAGAAGAGGGCACCAGACCTCGTTACAGATGGTTGTGAGCCACCATGTGGTTGCCGGGAATTGAACTCAGGACCTTTGGAAGAGCCAGCAATGCTCTTAACCACTGAGCCATCTCTCCAGCCCCCATAATTTCTTTTTTATTATTTTTTTACACCCCAGCTCTCAGGAGATAATTTCTTGCTATTCACGGTATTACAGGCAGCACGTGGAGTGAGTGTCTGGTGCAAACCTTGAACTGTTTTCAGGAGCGAGTGTGGTAATGTGTGATGAGCATGAGCCTGGAATCAGGTGCTGGCTGAAGAGATGCTGTGGCCTGTGTTACTGATGGACGGCTTCCTGTCTGTGGGCGAGTTGACACCGTCATCCCTGTGACCAGCAGTTAGAAACAGAAGGAAGGACTGGAGAGATGGGTCAGCAGTTAGGAGCACCAGCTGTTCTTCCAGAGGACCCTGGTTAAATCCTCAGCACCCACATACATGGTGGATCACACTGTCTGTAACTCCAGTCTGAGCATCTGTCATCGTCCGGCCTTGGCAGGCACTGCAAACAAATGGTGGATAGACATACATTCAGACTAACATTCACACACATAAATAAAAAAACCTCAAAAAAATTTAAATAAAACAGAGGTAGTGCACGCCTTTAATCCGAGCACTGGGGAAGCAGAGGCAGGTGGATCTCTCTGAGTTCAAGGCAGACCTGGTCTACAGAGCAAGTTCCAGAGCAGCCAGGGCTACACAGAGAAACCCTGTCTTGAAAACCAAAAATAAATCAGTCTTAGGGTAGACCTTAGATAAGCATCCCGGTCTCCCTGGCCTGTGAAGCAGTGCATCACATCTGCATACCTGCTCCCCCGTCAGGAAGGTTGCTGGTTTATGCCGTCTTTGAAGTTCACCCCTGGAAAGCCCTGTCCCAGAGCCTGTGTCCCCACAGAATGTTGTAGATGCTACTGTGGGGTCAGCGCCTGTGACCGGTGTTCATCTTTGAGCCGTTTCCTATTGTAGACTTTCAGAATTTCCAAGGCAGCAACCCGATGACGGGCAAGTGAAGCAGAACCGACCACAAGGAGATGAGAGTCCCAGGTGCGCCAGGTGTCATCTAGACCCCAACAGGTGTTAATTCCTTCATTTATTCGGTAACTCCTAATGGCTTCTTACTATTTACTATACCCCACATTGTAGAGGATATTAAACTTTTCCCCTCCAAGAATTTGCAGACCCAGATCCACTCATGAGGACTTAAAAAATGAATGATAGAAGACAGTAGATAGAATAGCTGTCAAATCTCCACCTAGACTTTATTTTTTAAATTTATTTATTCATTTATTATGTGTACAATATTCTGTCTGTGTGTATGCCTGCAGGCCAGACAAAGTCACCAGACACTATGTGGTTGCTGGGAATTGAACTCAGGACCTTTGGAAGAGCAGGCAATGCTCTTAACCTCTGAGCCATCTCTCCACCCCTCACTGAGACTTTAGAAGAGACAAACTGCCACTGTTAGCAAGAGTGATGGGAAAGATCCCAGCAATAAGAGGCCATGGTGACACCAGAGCAGAGATGGGCCCTGAATGTCAGCTGCATTTAGTTAGACACGCTGTCTCAGCCTGTGAGAATCCTCAGTTTTGGCCTGGATATGCTTCTGGTACCCCAAAATGAGTCTCCCAGCACATTCTCTGAAAACACTGTCTCACATTCACTCAGCTGCATCAGTGAAGACCCTCCACCCATAAACACATGTGCTGTGTTGTATATAAACCTCCGACCTGATCAGGACCACGTACAGCTGGAAATCTCATCCCCCTGTCCTGAGCTGTGGCTAGGGGAGCCCTACAGCTTCTCCTCTTCCTACCTGAAAAGCTGCAAGAGTCAGCATGAGTTTCCCAGCAGAAAAGCAGCATCAGCTACACACAGACTTAGCCAGATAGAGCTGCAGGACTTGAAGTGTGTGGTGAGCAGGAGGGGGCAGATACCAAATAATAAAGCCAACAGTGACAGCCAGACAAAGCTGCTTTTAAAACATCACTTCACCTGGCAACTAGATTCATGCAACAAATTCAATCATTTGATTCATTCATTAATTCAGTAAATATGGGTGTGCTTACTAGATTTACCCAGAAGCAAAACACCACCCACATCTTCACGGTGGGAGAAGCAAGTCGGTAATTCAACAATTAGTGGGAGCTGGAGAGAGGGCCCAGTAGTTTATAGGCACTTGCTCGCTCTTGCAGAGGGCCACTTTTGGTCCCCAGCACCCACATAGCAAACAATGTCTATAACTCCAGTCCAGGAGAACTGTTGCCCTCTTAACTTCTAAAGGCACCAGTCTCTCAGACATGCATGCAAACCACCCATGCATATTTTTTTAAAAATTAATGTTTTAAAAGAACAATTTTTAAAATCACAAACAATATTTGGGAGCCTACTTTATGCCTGGCATTGGTCTAACAGCCAGAGACTTAGCAGTAACCAATATTTAGAAACCTACTATCCCACTGTTTGGGAGCATGGGACATGGGTCAGAAGAGAAGTATAGCAGATAGCGGCTCGGAGTCAAGAAGTTCATGGTGGCAGGCCTCTGTCCTTAGCAGTGAACCAAAAGCAGGTGGTAAGCAGGGAGGCTGAGGGCGACACTGTGCGTTCCAGGGCTAGGAGCTGCTGAGGGGTTCAGGAGGACTAGGAAGAAGAGAGAGGGCCTCTGAGGCCTTGAAGAAGGGTGGCACCTAGCAGTCAGCAGTGTGGGCTTGGGTCAGCGTAGGAGAGGCCTGGCCAGAGCTGCAGTGGATGGGTAAATTCGAGGGCCATCAGCTGTGGTCATGCAGGAATGTGAAAGTGGACATAAATACCAGGCCAGGCTTTATGTGGCACTGCAGATAGGTCTAAGGGCTTTGTGCACGCCAGGCAAGCACTCTACCCACTGAGCTACATCACCAAGCTGTGCTTTCTTTTTTTTTTTTTTTCATTTTTGAGACAGTTTTTCTTTGAAGCCTTGGCTGTCCTAGAACTCATTTTGTAGACCAGGCTGGCCTTGAACTCAGAGATTGGCTGCCTCTGTCTCCCAAGTGCTGGAATTAAAGGCATACTCCACCACCGCCTGGCTGTTTTCTTTCTTTTTTAAAAATATTTATTATGGGGCTGGAGAGATGGCTCAGTGGTTAAGAGCATTGCCTGCCCTTCCAAAGGTCCTGAGTTCAATTTCCAGCAACCACATGGTGGCTCACAACCATCTGTACTAAGGTCTGGTGCCCTCTTCTGGCCTGCAGGCATACATGCAGACAGAATAATGTATAAATAAATAAATATTAAAAAATATTTATTATGTATACAGTGTTCTGCCTCCATGTATGCCTGCACGCCAGAAGAGGGCACCAGATCTCATTATACATGTTTGTGAGCCACCGTGTGGTTGCTGGGAACCTAACTCAGGACCTCTGGAAGAGTAGTCAGTGCTCCCAACCTCTCCAGCCCCTGGCTAACTATTTTCTAATGACTACTTTTGTTGAGATTTCCAGAATGCAAGCGTCCTTGGGTAAGGTACACATAAACAAGCATTCTATGGAGTCTTTGATCATTTCAAAGTGTAAACGGTCCTGAGGTCAAGCTGTTGGGGAAAGGACATGTGACATGCCCCAGCCCCAGCTCCCCACCTCCCCTTGGGGTGGGGAGCTTAAGTCATAGGAAGGATCACGCAGGGCTCTCTTGGGAGAGGGCGCTGTTCCGAGATGTCCACATATCAGATCTTTTTTACTACCTTAGGAGAAAGCCGCTCTAGATGGGTCTGGGGACTCGGGCTGGCACGCTCAGGTCTCACCCAGAAATCCTACTGACAACATGCCTTGAAGCAGCTCTTCCTGGGCTATAACATGGTCGTCCCCCTTACTCCCTGAAAGTAGGGGAGTCCCCCTAACAGAACTCAGGAGCGCAGCTCAGAACCACCCAGGGAAACAACAGTTCTGCCTCTTGTGCAAAGCGGAACCCAGCTGTTCCAGAGTCACATGCAAACCTGGGCACTTCTTTTTAAAGTTAAAATCACTTTCCAGATTATTTTCACTGCATAGCACTGGGGCTGGGTGGCTAGAGAATCAAGAAATACAGGTGTCTTCCCCTCAGTCTGCTAGCTGGCTGCATCACGTTGAAGACTTCCTTCCCATGGGTACCTCAGTTCGCCTCTAAATAAGGAGCACTGCTATGTGGGAGGGTGGGGGAGACTGGTGGCCAACCCCTTCCTGGCCTGTACCGGCAAAGGCGATCATCACCATTACAATCACGTCTTCCAAATAAATCTTGTGCCACTACCACCCGGCTCCAAATAAATCTTTTCAAACAATGGGGTCAAGAAACTGAAGGCACTCTGAAACAGCATTATGCTCACCCGTGTCTCACTGTGCACAATGACGGGCTGTTTAGTCAGTGTTCTCTGGCTGTGAAGAGACACCATGACCACAGCAATTCTTAAAAAAAAGTGTTCTGTTGGGACCCGCTTGCAGTTTCAGAGGCCTAGTCTACTGTCATGGCGGGGAGTACAGTGGCACACAGACATGGTGCTGGAGAGGTCGCGAAGAGTTCCACATCCAGATTCACAGGCAGCAGAAGAGAGACACTGGGCCTGGCTTGGGCCTTTGAAGCCTTAAAGTTCAAAGCCAGTGACACTTTCTCCAGCAAGGCCACATCTCCTAATTCTTCTTAAGTGGTGCCAAGCACTCAAGTCTACAAGCCTATGGGGACATTTTATTCACACCGCCAGACACACTGGCCCTTTCTCTGAGTCTCACACTGTCCATGTGCCTTGTTTTGTGCATAACACACCCTTATCATTCAGTGCAGATGACAAGCCCGTGGTGGCCACGTACCACACCTATTCCAGAGCCGGACAGCAGGCACGACAGACAGGGTTCGAGGCTGACTACAATGCCCCTGTATCTCTGAAGCACCGAACTGTACATCACTTCCTTCAGCATCAGAACTAGTCAGAGTTCTAATAGAAGACGTTACAGCTGGCTCTCTTAGACTGGCCCAGGCCTGGAGGCAGATGGCCTAGTCCCATGTTATACCTCCAGCACTGCAAAATACTAAAGCTGGGACTTGAGAAAGAACTCTCTGTGAAGTGCCTGCCATCCAAGCATAAGGTTCCCTATGCGTGGCAGCTTGTGACCATAATCCCAGGGGCACTGGGTGAGTGGAGACAGGAGGATCTTTGGAGCTCAAGGGCCACCAATCCAGGATTAAAGAACTCCAGCTTCAACGACTGACCCTGCCTCAAAAAAACAAGATGGAGAACAATCTAGGAAGACACTTGTGTTTGGTTTCCATGCCTGTACATGTGTGTGTGTGTGCGCGCGCGCACACACACACACACACACACACACACACACCTGTTCCTGGATACAGATACATGCATATACATACTTCCTAACAAAAGTAAAATTCCTTTTCCCTTTTGAAGGTGGAATCTTACTCCACAGTTCAAATGAGCCTAAATTTACATTTCTCCTGCCCCAGAGGTCCCTGAGTCTGGGGATACACGTTACTATAACTTATTGCTGCTTTAGCAAGACTTGAGGCATCTTGGAACATCCTCATAGAACCACACTCAGAGCACTGCTGACCAGGGGTGCTACTGTACCCCTTCAATCCCAGCTCTCAGAAGGCAGAGGCAGGCAGATGTCTGAATTCGAGGCCAGCCTGGTTTACAGAGTGAGTTCAGGATCGAGGTCCCGCCTTAAAAAACAAAACACACTCAGAGCAGTGGTGCCTCAGGCCTTTAATCCCAGCAAAGGAATGCAGATCACTTGAGTTTGAGGCCAGCCTGATCTACAGAGCCAGGGCCAGGACAGCCAGGACTACCCAGAGAAATCTTGAAGCACCCACACACACACACCAATAAAACCCAACACACACATCAACAACAAAACCCACGAGCATCTCCAAATGTCTACCTTGTTTCAAAGTCCATCAGAAAAATATCTCCAAAGCCCAAATCTAAATCTCTGTGAAGCCCGTGCTTTCTGGGGCTTGTGAGCCCTGTAGACTTACTTGCAAGGTCTCAAGCATGTTGTAAGATCCCATTCCACAGATCTTGATACGATCCTAGAGGCTCCAAGTTCAAGGGTTGTGAACACTCGGTTTTGAGTTACCTCTTTGTGATCAAGGATACACCATTTTGTAATTGATTTGGGGACCCTGCCTCTCTAGACTTTCCCAGCCAAGTACCCTGTAAATGAGGCAAGAAATTGCTCAGCTTGCAGCTGCAGAAGCTAGGAAAAACCTGGGGTGGGAGTCCCAGGCCAGACCTCTGGACCCGGCTCATGCTTTTTACCCAGGGTCCTCCATGGCCTCTTGTTTTCTCTGAGTGCCAGACCAGGAAAGTTCTGGAAGCACTGTCCTGAAAGTAAAAATGCTTAAGCCTAACCCTCCACAAGATGAGAGTGGTATTGCCACTTCTTAGCCATATAATGCTGAGCATGTGGCTGCCGTGCCTCAATCTCCTTCTCTGGAGAGGTGGTTCAGGGGTCAAGGGTTAATCCCACTGGCTGCTCTTCCAGGCGACCCCGGCTTGGTTCTTGGCACCCACATAGTGGTTCACAACTCCAGTTCCAGGGGACCCAATGACATCTTCTGACTTCTGTGGGCACCAGAAATGTGTGTAGTGTGGAGGCGTACATACAGACAAAACACATACGAATCTAACTTAAAAACAAACAAGAGACCCTAGTTCACAGGATGCTTCAATTAAATGTTGAGTGGTACAGTTATAGCTAATACCTAAAAGGGAGCTGAGAACATTTTGAGAGTTTCCAAATTCCTCCTTCTACAAATGAGGAACTGGGTATGAAGAGCTCCAGTGAGCTGTCAGATGCCACGCGGCTGCCAGGCACCAGGACAAACAGCTTTTTGCTCCTGGGGAGCCGAGCTCCACCTCCTCCAGGGCTTGTCCGTGCTGCTTCTGGGGCTGCTGTGCCTCCAGACAGGTCCTTTCAGCCTGCCCACTGTTGTGTTGTGACAGTTCTTACCACTGGGCTTCTTGAGAGCTTTACTGGCCTAGCAGACCAGAGGAACAGAATTCAGGGTGCTCCAGAAGCCCTGAGTCACGTCTGTGACAACTCCAGTCATCTCCTCTGAACACAGTGCTCATCCTCCTCCGGTTTCTGGAACTGGAAGCTGTTTCTCCTTCAGCTTCTGCTCCCTGGGTGTGCCCCACCCTCTGCACATCAGGTCGCCCTCCCAGCTGGGACGGATGAAACCCACCATGGTGGAGGAAACACTGAGGACAACCTGCTACCTGGAAGACGCTTCTGGGCTGGGAGAGGTGAGCACTTATACAGACAGCTTGCTTGACAGACGCCCTAGGCAGCTAGGACACTGGAGCATCTGAATCCCAGTTGCCATGGCTACCAAAAGCTGAAACCATTGGCTGCTTGGCTATGGGGACTGACTCAGCTGACCTCTCAAGGTCCCTTCCAGCCCTAGGATTCTACAGTTACCCCCAGCCAGATGACATCAGGTCTACTGTGAAATAAGAAGTCTGTGACACGTGATGCTCGGAATAAAAGGATCCCACTAGACACATCTTAGAGGTCACTTAGTCTCACACAGCACTGTCAGTCAGAAGCCCACATTTTTACCTCTGCTATACTGTTAGTGACACCGGTCATTTTTTTGTTTGTTTGTTTTTTCAGACGGGTTTTTCTGTGTAACCAGGCTGTCCTTGAACTCACAGAGATCTGCCTCCCTCTGCTTCCTGAGTGCTGGAATTAAAGGTGTGCACCACCACCACCACCTGGCCAGACACTGGTTTTTTTACTTTAGTTTTTTTCTAAGACAGGACTGAAGATCACTGCCTCCTAAGTGCTGGATTATAGAACTGTGCCACTGCTGCCACCAAGCCCAGCACTGACCAGTAATTTTGATAAAGGTTTATTTCACATTGGGACCAGGGGAGCTTGCACCACTAGGGGGCGTCACGAGCCTTCTAGGAATTAGGAGGAAGGAAGTTATTCATAAACGAGGCAGGTATGGAGCTGCAGCTCTGGTTCTCTCTTGCATGTCCCTGGGTCATAGGAACACTGCTCCACAGAGTAGACCACTGTCCCTACTGCCTGACCATCAGGACAGAGCTGGGAAGTAGTCACTCGGGCCCTGGCTTCCCCACAGTGAGGGAGACCTCAGGCCTGCCTGTGCATTGAGCCTGGGCAGAAAAGCCAGTGGATGAAGCTCTGACAGCAGGGCAGACTGAAAAACAGACCAGGACTCATTCATACTTTCAACAAGAGCATAAAATGTCCCTCTTCTTCATGCAGAGAGCTTCATGTTTAAGGGATGGATGGCTGGAGAGTACAAAAAATCTGCTTCTTGCCTGGGGTGGTAGTGTACACCTTTAATCCCAGCACTGGGAGGCAGAGGCCGGTGAATATCTGAATTCAAGGACAGCTGGATTACACAGTCCGAGACAGACAACAAAACCCCCACCTCTTTCAAGATGAAATCAAAGCCTTTATTAAACACTCCTCCTGAATGGCCTACACCCCCAAGACCTGGAACCGCAGAGGTGGATGAGCATCACCGTCTCGACAAGTCAGAAACAACTCAAACGCGGCATCACTCAGACCCTGGGAGCTCACGGCCAGAGCATCTGGGCCTCGTAGTGGCCAACAAACCCCCAGCTGCCACTCTGAGGTTTATGAGTGCGCTTTTCTTTCTCTTCTCCAAAGATAAGAGCAAGAGATGGAGGAGACAATTTTCAGTTGTGTGTGGGTTTGATTTAAGGCTTTGGCTCTGGTCAGTTGAATACTAAAATACTTTCTGGGAACTCCATCTCCTGAGCTTCCCCTTGGAATAAACGCATTTTCAAAAATGAAAACAGTGAACAGAGATGTGGAGCGGAGCTTCTGCAGAGGACCTGGCCTGTCACGTCAGGATGGTGTCATCCACCTGCTCCACGGAGTCCGCCTGACTGGCCAGCTTCTTCAGCGACCTTCGGTTGCACTCATTCAGCGCCTCCAAGCTGGCCACGTCCAGGATCTTGGAGAGTGACTGTGGAAAGACGAGGAGGAGACATCAGAACACAGCTTCAGGGTGGACGCCAGGCTGAGTCTGAGAGTCACTGGGGTAGAACGCGGGTGGACCAGAGACGGCTCAGAAAGCGTCTCCCTGCGCCTTTCCTAAGCTGGGGGGCACAGGCCACAGTTTTCTGTTAGTGCTGCTGGGGGAGGGAGAAGGGCCCGGCTTGGGGCTCAGATGGGGCAGCCCTGCCAGGCTTTTGGCATGCCTTTGGTTCCACCAAAGAGTCTATTTGCTGCTGAAATGAGTCAGAAGAGTAAGGCGCCATATCCCAGGTACCCGAATCTCCACCTGCCCCTGACAACTAACATGCACTGTGACAGAGAACAGGGCTTCACTGTTCTACTACGGCACAAGGACAGCAGGACAGGTGCCGCAGTCTGTGCTGCTGGCTCCAGGACGGCTCCCACCTGAAACAGCTCCTCGCCCTGCCTCATCTTGAGCAGGTTCACAATGGCCTGGTCGCTGTAGGCCCTCACTACAGTGTTCTTGTCCTTGGTGTTGTCAAGAAGAGCCTTCAGGATGGGCTTGATGGCCTGGGGCTCCAGGGGAGGCCGGGGGTCCTTATTTGCCCACCAGATCATCTTCTCAGCAACCAGTCTGATGTCACTAGATGGGTTCTGCAGACACTGTGAGAGGAACATAGGGATATATCCAGACTGCTTCTCAGAAGAGCCCAGATCTCCAGGGTGGACACTCCCTGCTCCTGCTTTAGGACAGGCTCCTCCCTCCCCGTCTCCCCCTCACCCTTCAATTCTATCTAATCCAGGCCTTTCTCTGATAGGCTCCAGGGAGCTCGTCTGCCTTGTTCATGCCCACACCTTCAGGGTCAAACCCAGCAGACCTTCAGTAAATGAACACTAAGTGAACAAGCGAATGCAGGCTGATCTGGTCACAGGCATTCCAGCTAATCAGACCCTTTCTAAACTCAGAAGTGGGGCTAGCCATCTTCAGCAGAGGGCGGCTCCTTTCTGCAACCTCATTATTCAGTGAGGTCTAAGTACAGCAGCACTGTCATTGCCTAGGGGCTGGTCACAGGGTTTCCAGCATGGCCCCATCCCACTAAAATGTTGATTTGGCTCTGACTTCTGTGCACATTAATTAAGAGAGCTGTCAAGTAGGGAGAGCCCTGCTGTGACTTAGGGTCACCTGGTGCATTCACCTACTCCCTTGTTCCCAGGACAGCAGAAGTTACAATCCTCTTGCCTCTGACTCTCAAGTGCTGGGTTTACAGGCATGTGCCAATACAGCAGGCTCCCTAGCTCTCTGGATTAGAGCCTGGGACCTACACAACAGTCAGACTGGTAAGTGTCATGCCAGCTAAGGGAAGACAGGCAAGGAGATTATTAGAATTCAATTCAATCCCCAGGCACAGGGGCATGTGCCTTTAATCTCAGCACATGGGAGGCAGAGGCAGGCCTCCTTGAATCTGTACACTGGGTCAGCTAAGGTTGCATAGTAAAATCCTGTCTTGGTGGCCAGTGAGATGCTCAGCTGGAAAAGGCAACTACTGTCAAGGCTGAGGACATGACTGGACCCTCCAGACCTATGTGGGAGGAGAGAACGCTCCCTGGCCTCCAGACCACAAACCTCTCCCACCTGCTGCTACAAAAAAAAAAAAAAGTTTTTAAAAATTTTGTTTTGTTTCGAGACAGGGTTTCTGTGTAGCCCTGGATGTCCCAGCACTAGCTCTGTAGACCAGGCTGGCCTCAAATTCACAGAGATCTGCCTGCCTCTGCCTCCCAAGGGCAGGGATTAAAGGTATGTGCGAAAAAGTGGTTGTTGCTACCTTGATTTGGAGTCATGGGTCTTAGAATGTGACCAAACACTGAATGTACAGTCTAAGAAAAAGGCACACAGAAGCACTTTGCCATCTCTTCCCAGGTTCCAAAGGAGCTCTGCTGTGGGACAATGGTCTGTCCCCTATCAACTGTGTTTTAATAACACGCTGACTGGCCAGTAGCCAGGCAGGAAGTATAGGCGGGGCAATGAGAACAGGAGAATTCAGGGAAGAGAAAAAGTCAGTCTGCAGTCATCACCCAGACACAGTGGAAACCAGACACAAAGCAAGCAAGATGTGACTGCCTTGCCAAAAAAGGTACCGAGCCACATGGCTAACACTGACAAGAATTATGGGCTAATGTAAGTTATAAGAGTTAATAAGAGCCAGGCAGTGGTGGCCATGCCTTTAATCCCAGCACTTGGGAGGCAGAGGCAGGCGGATCTCTGTGAGTTCGAGTCCAGCCTGGTCCACAAGAGCTAGTTCCAAAGCCACAGAAAAACTCTGTCTCGAAAAACCAAAAACAAAAAAAAAAAAGAGTTAATAAGAAGCCTGAGCTAATAGGCCAATCAGTTTATAATTAATGTAGACCTCTGTGTTTTCTTTGGGACTGAACGACTGCAGAACCAGGTGGGACAGAAACCACGGACAGACAACAGAGCTCCTTATGAACTGTCCCCACTCACCTTAATGAGGAGGCTGGAGAGTCTGGGTGGCAACTGCCCACCTCCTGTCTCGATGTGATACTTCATGAGGAAGCCCATGCCCCGGATCCCACTTACGGCAATGGGGATCTGTGGAGAACAGCAAGAGTCACCCGAGAGGAGACACCCACTCCTGCCTGGAAGCAGCAGGACCAGGGAAGTGTCCTGCCCCCAGGAACTACAGGCCCTCACCGCCATCTTATCCTGGATCACCCCTCACCAACAGCACCACTGCTTTCATTTAAACATTTGCCAAATGGCAGGGCAGAACAGAGTCAATGGCTGCCAGGAACAAAGATCAGAGATCTGACCAAGAGGGGTTATCATCCTCTTCTAACCCAACATCTCTGCTTAAGATGAGTAAACTGGAGACCGGGGGACTCATTCACTCCGCATTTAAGTTAATCAGACACAGTAGAACCTAGGATCTGAACACCCAGCTAGACACAGTGATGGAGGAGGGTCAGGGGAGGACAGGACCGAGTCTTACCCTGTCTGCCACGGCATTGCTGAGAATCATGTCCTGAATCTCATTGCTGTGTTTGCCTGCACAGAGTCTGCTGGGAGCCACGTTCACAGCCACAGAGAGCGCCAGGCTCCGGCCATGCCGAACCATCCAGTCAATACCAGATATGTCAGCTGGGCAGAAGGACACAACCGGCATAAACTTGCACTTTACTTGCAGTCCCATCCTAAGATCCAGGGGCTCATCCCCCCACTGAGACCAGGGTGCAGAGTCAGGGAACCAGAAACCCCTGCTTTCATAGCAGCTCTCAGGCTGCTCCTGGCTTGCGGCTGTGTTCTATGAACAGCAACAGGCAGGGCTACAGAAGCACCAGAGACCCCAGTCTGCTCTAGCAATGGGAAGCCCAAGAACAAGTGTAGTTCAGGGGCCTCAAGATCCTTCAAGTGTCCAAGTGTCCAAGGCTTCTCCCCTGGGCCTGTGCAGTGACCTACCTAGCAAGCACTGCTGAAGGACAGTGCTGAGTTCCTCTTCGGTCAAGAAGGCACACAGCTCCCCAAGGCACCCAGCTGAGGAGATCCGCGTATTGTCCTGACAGAGAAGAGAAGGGAGTGACGGAGAGTGTGGCCAGTACCATCAGATCCCCAAGAATGAGGGGGCAGGAGATGGACACTTCAGTTCAGGACTCTGAAACCATCCTCACTCTAGGCATCCACATTCTCAGTACCGGTTGGGACCCCAGTTCACTACAATGGCTATGAGGTGGGGAGTTAAAGGCTGCACCCTGCACTGCACTCAATTACAGAAAACGGGCGTGTGTGCAGATGTTGGCCATCACAACAGCAAGTCTACATCGTCACGGCGCCTTGTTTCTCAGGGCCTGAAACCTTCACATTTAGCATCTCAGTTGCCACAGCGCACGGGACACAAGGGCACACAGCTGGGCAAGGCCCCAGCACAGACAGCTACAGCAACGGCTCTGGACACAAGCCCCACGCCCAGGGGACTTGCTGCTGTTCAGCGCCTCACAAGGGGGGTTTGCTCTAGACAGTCAAGCTGAAGCCACTGGTCAACAGCACGAAGATGAAGATGTGTGTCAGCATGCCACACACACTTTTTACGGTGGGAGGGGGCAGCGTGATACAGTACTGTGGCTTACACACGGTAGGGGAGTGCTCTTCCACTACGCCACTTCCGCAGTACCCTAGGGTCAGTGTTTCCTGTCAAAATCAAAGCCGGATATACAAAAGGCTCCTTGCCTGCTCTATAGCCAGCTTACTCCAAAAAAATCAAAAGAGGAGATTCAAAGTTAATGCTGTCTTGTTATTAAGTCTAAGTTTGACTGTGTCCCTCCAAACCAACTGTGCTGGCTAGCTTATATCCACTTGGCACAGCTAGGGTCACCAGGGAAGGCAGACCCTCAACTGAGAAAACACCTCCATCACACTGGCTTGTAGGCAAGTCTGTAGAGCGTTGTCTTAATTAGTAACAGATGTAGAAGAGCCCGGCACACTGTGGGCCGTGCCACCCTTGAGGTCCTGAGTTCTACAAGAAAGCAGCTGAGCAAGCCATGTGAACAAGCCAGTAGCAGCTCCACTCCATGGCTGCTGTATCAGTTCCGGCCTCCAGGCTCCTGCCCTGACTTCCTAACCCTTTCCTCCCCAAGCTGCTTTTGTCATGGTGTTTATCACAGCAGTAGTGACCCTGACTAAGACACAAACCAACCAACGAAGTTCAGACTCAATGACTGACAGGAAAACTCAAGCCAGGCTGACCCTTGACTGCCACCTTCAATCTCAGTATAAGCTCAGAGAACAGGCTGTCAACAGTGTGGGTCTCTGAGCACCAAACACAGAACTGGCTTGGACATCCTCTTTCTCCATGAGAGCTATTTTAACTTCTGCTGTAGAAAATGCAAATTTGCCTAAATAGTAACCTTTGCTTGCACTGTGCACGGCCCTGTAAAAGCTCTAGCAGACTGTGACCAAAATGACTAGGCACTCCTACATGTCCTCAGCACATACATACATGTAAGCAAAACACCAATGCACAAAAAATAAGAAATTTAAAAAATTTGTTTAAAAAAAAAAAAAACTAAAAAAATAAAGATGGCTCAGTGAGTGAAATGCTCGCCATGAAGCCACGAGCTCAGACCTAACACTCATATGAAGCGCTGTTAGGTAGAAGCAGGCGAACTCAAAGGATTCACTTGTCAGTCAGTCAAGCCAAAAAGGGGAGCTCTAGACTCAGTGAGCGACCCTGCCTCAAAAAATAATGTGGCGACGTGATTAAAGGAGACACAATCCTGAAAACGTCTCTGTCTCTGTCTCTGTCTCTCTGTCTGTCTCTCCTACAGGGCTGTCTGTGGGAGGGAGGGAAAACAGAAAGGTCTTCCCATGGACTCACCACCCTCACAGATCTGCCACAGTGAAGGAAACCAATGGAACTGAATAAAACCAGGAACCTCAGGTCTCATATAACTTGGTAAGAGCGTGGCCACAGATAAATCTTGCCCTCTGTAACTACTAAGACCTTTACATGGATGGTGCGGGACAATTCTGTATTCTGTCAATTATGTTTTAAATAAATGCTGATTGGCCAGAAGCCAGGCAGGAAGTATAGGCGGGTCAACCAGACAGGAAGTAGATGTGGGTCAAAAAGAACAAGAGAATTCTAGGAAGAAGGAAGCCCATTCCTCCCTAGTCCTGTCCAGACACTGAAGAAGCAGGATGTGACCTGCCCTGCTGAAAAAGGTACTGAGCCATGTGGCTAACATAGATAAGAATAATGAGTTAATATAAGTTATAAGAGCTAATAAGAAGCCTGAGCAAATGGGCCAATCAGTTTATAACTTATGAAGACCTCTGTGTGATTTTCTTTGGGACCTAACGACCGTGGGAACCGGGCAGGACAGAAACCCCAACAAGAAGCCCTCTTGTTACACATGGACATATCATCCATTCTGGCACATGCACCCCAAGTCACAAAGCCAGGCATGAGATGATGATTTTCCCTGAAGAATGTCTGTCTCCTGGAGCAGTATGTTTTATAAAGGGGAACAGAAGTAACCAGTGAACGGTTCGGTGATTAAGCTGCTTCACCCACAAGACAGACAGAGTAGGCTGGGCTAGGCTCAGTGAGGACACTGGCTTAGCATGCACCAGACCTTGGTTTGATGCCCAGCACAGTCAAGACAACAAAACTTGGAACTCCAGAAGCATCAGTACCAAGCAGGGAGTCAGCCTACTGTCTCGACCAGGTGGAAGTACACTAGGAAATGTGTCTACATTTGTAAGGTAGCTGTCAACCGAGAAAAGAATAAGCTATGGCTTTCATACTGTTTTAGGTTTCTTTCAGGAGTACTTCCAACTTCTTTCTTGCTAAGACAAAATCTCAGGAGACCAAATTGTGCCAAACTCACATGCGGTCCTTGCAGCTTGCCCAAGTAACACAGCCGTGTTCACCCCCAGGGGACCCCAGCACAGCTCCAACCGCCACCCACTCTCATCTGCTTGCCCAGGCATTGGGGCTGAGGGGTCGGATCCCACGCCTGGGGCAGTCTCGGCAGTCATCCCGCCACGGGCTGCAGAAGAGACTGGGGACAGCTGAGGTAGCCCGGGAAACTCAAGGGCTGAGAAGGCGGCAGCCCAAGACTCCCTGGTCCCTCCCAGTCTGACTGAAAGTGGCAAGTCCTGCAGTACTCAAGGGCAGGGTAATGCCACACAATGTGGAGAAAAGAACTTAGAAGCAAAAGAACTCCCAGTGTAGCCTCTGACCCCAAGTCATACCTCATCATGTCCCAGCATGCTTAGCAGGAGTGAGACGATGTTTTTCCGGATGGCAGCATCCACTTTGGCACCTGCACCCTGTATCACAAACCTCAGGGCCTGCAACATGGTGTCTCTAGAGAAGAAACACTGCTTTAACCCCAGGTTCCCACACCCCGGCCTCAGGCATGCCTGTGAGCACTGAGCGGCACTCTACCTGACACCTGGGTCCTCCATCGCACGGATTCCATTGAGCAGCTCTGTGAAAAGGGGGTCCACCTTGATGTGGATAGAAATGAGTTTCCCCAGTGCATCTGCAGCCTTCAGGCGCACGCCCCGGTTGGAGTCTTGCAGGGCTTTGGTAAAGGTGGTCTGAAGCTGGGGCAGGAAGGGCTTCAGGGCAATTCCAACCTGCGGGAGAAACCCATACTCAAGAGTCACGATTGTGACATACTAATGACATGAACACAACAACCAAGACCATCAGGAGCTAGCCAAGCTCTCACACACAGCTCAGAACAGGTGTGATTCAAGAACACCAGAAAACTTGCTTGAACGCATCCATTTTCAGCATTCACAATGGGAGTAAAGGCAGCAGTGGCCGGCACCCTAAGAGGGTACCTTTTCACAGACTTGGCTATGCGAGGCTTTAGCTTAGTGGAGTCCCAGTCCCAAGGACAAGTAAGGGCAAGTTGAGCGGGTGAGAAAGCAGCTCAAAGGCCACATGAGGCTAAGGTCCCCTGGCCACAGAGCTACAGCAGGACTTTGCAGTGACCCAGTGCAGTGTCTATGGTCCAATCCCCTGCTCCCATAGGATTCCCAGTGCAGTGTCTATGGTCCAATCCCCTGCTCCCATAGGACACCCAGTGCAGTGTCTATGGTTCAATCCCCTGCTCCCATAGGACACCCAGTGCAGTGTCTATGATCCAATCCCTTCTGCTCCCAAAGGACATCTTACGTCGGTCTCCCACAGACAGATCTGTTCTCCAAGACCCAAATGGAACAAGCTCCTAACTCACTTGCCTTGGCCAGCAAGAGGCTGAGTGTCTCCAACAGAGCTGCCTTTACATTCCAGCTGAACCGGTCCCCAAGGATGCGAATCAGGGGGCCAGTGATGCTGACCACAGATGGCCTCAGGGCATCAGCTGATGTCAGGCGGATCACCAAACCCAAGGCCTTGGCTGCTTCTTCCTTCTGCTCAGGACTACCAGTAAGGACTCCTTCCCGCAACACTGGAAGGATGGAAGTCACTCCCTGGCAAGAGAACCAGAATTGAGAGACCAGTTCAAATGCCCCAGGCCCACAGGTTTCCCACCTATCGCAAGGTACTCCCAACAGTTAATAAAGGGGTTGGGTCAGGGTCACTGCCAAGAGGGTGAGCTGACTAGAAGACAAACGACCCACCAGGCTGCTAACAGGAAACATATGGCTGCTACGTCTGATCTACTGGCTCTGGCAGAGATGGCTTCATAATGTAACCAAGAGCACTGTGACCCCAGCCATGGGAGGACCCCAGCCATGGGAGGACCCCAGCCATGGGAGGCCACCCCAGAAGACACAGCACTGCTGCACCAGCTCCCTGTGGCCGCTAGGCTTCAGCTCACCTTCTTTGGCAGGCAGAAGCCTGGGACGTGCTCGCCTTTGCTCTCGTTGCCTATGAACCGGATTTCCTTATGCAGTTCTTCTATCAGGGCCAGCTGGTTACCAGCGTCCAGCTTCTGCAAGGATTGGAGGGAAGCATCAGTGAGGCACAGCCCTTCCTTCTCAAGGCACGGACCAAGTAGGGAGATAAAGACTGGCCACAAACGTGCCAACACTGCAGCTGAGTAACAGTGATGAAAACTTCGTGCCTGAACCTATGTTCACGACTATGTTCATGACACAAACCTGTGGTCCCAGCACTTCCTAAGTGAGGTGGGAACACTGCTTGAATCTAAGAGACCAAACTGGGCAACAAGACTCCAAACAAAAGCAAACACAAAACAGGAGCTGGGGAGCCTAGAACATTTTGCAACCATAAGATAGTTCTGGGGTCAGCAGTCCCTCCCCTCCCTCACCTTGGTGATGGCATTGAGGGCATCCCAGCTCTCCTCCAGAACCACAGGACTGGAGTCATTGAAGAGGCGGATCAAGCCTGAGACCAGGTTCCGAAGGTGGCTGGTGTAGTCCGCCTTAGAGCGGGAGCAGTAGATGTTGAGGATGATAGCAGCGGCCTGCCGCATGCCCACCTCAGGGCTGCGAGTGGCTTCCAACAGGTCCTCAATAATGATGCGGTGTCCAGTGTCATCCTCCACGGAGAGGATCACAGCCTGACAATTGGCCATCTCCTGAAAACCACAAGGACACGTGTGCTGAGCATGGAGCCTCGGGCAAGCAATGATGGCTGCAATGGCTGTTGAAAAGCTAGGATGCATTTGCCACCCTTACCAGCTGCTCATCTGGAGTCCCGAGCTTCTCCTTCAGGGCCAACATGACTGCTGGGAGGATCACACCAAGATGACGGGTCAAAGCATCGCCTGCCACAGACGAAAGGAAAGCCAGCACCCGGGTATTGACAGGTGGCGTTGTCAGCTGGGGGAATGATGACAATATCAACCTAATGAAGGCTGGACCTGCTTAGTGCCACACCCAGACTGCGCTCTAGGATAGCCCACTCCCCTGCTCTGACTCAAGGCCTGCTCCAATACATCTTGAGAGATAAGGGAGCATCTGAGCTCACTGCATCTACTCCTCCAGACCCAACATCTGTGCGTGCACAAGAGGCCCTGGAATGGGGGTGTGTACATGTGTGGGGATGTACCTTGGGCACCAGGTAGGGCAGCACCACACGGCTCTTAACAGCCATAACCTGCTTCAGACCGTCCAGGGCAAATTCTGACACTTCCTCGTCATCCTGCGGAGAAACATGGGGATGACTGGGGAGCTGGCTCTCATTGCATCCCTGCTGTCAACTGCCTCCTCACTTACCTCCTTGCCTCCACATTTCCTTACTGTCCAAGGACAGGCACAAAGTCACAGCAGATTTTGTAGCACCCACTCCCCTGTGCTTCACTGTTCCATAGACAGTAAAGGCCACTCACCAGCTGCTTCAGTAGGAATGGGAGAATGTCTTCCAGAGCCTGGTGGCCAATGGTGGAGTGCAGCTGCTCAAAGGTCTTCGCTGCCGCCTCTCGGACCTCCTCTAGGGGATCACATAAGGCCTTCCTCGCCGTGGGCACAAGGGACTCAGAGAAATACAGCACCTGGAACAATGCAAGCACAACTGGACCCATGCAGAAGCAACAAGGGGAACTGACTTGGGGCCCAAACTCAGGCAAACAGATGCCCTCGGCTGGACAGGTCTATTAGCTCTGATAATAAGAAACCAAAGTGAGGACAGAGAGAACACCTGATACATCCCAAGGAATCCCTCACCTAGACTTAGCAACTACAAAGCTCACCATCATCACTAGTACCAGCGACTTCCCATCTTCTTACAGGACTTGGGATGGACCCTGGCAAGCTCCCTGGGCTCTGCTCTCCAGCTCCCAAACAGTTTTGCTCACCTCTTGGAAAGCCAAGTTCCTCAACTCTGCTAAAAATGTTTAGTCTCTAATAGACCAGTTGGGAGGCTCTGTGCCCAGGAACACAGCCCTCCTGCCCCTGCCCCTTCTCACACTGAGGTGTTGGTAAAGTGACAAAGGGGCACATCTATAGCAATCTCAAGAGCGGGAGTCATCCACTTGAGGCAGAGTCTACACATGGCGGGCAATATGCTGCTGGTAACAGCCGCTCCAGAGTGAGGCCAGAACGCGTCATCAGTCACTTACGCTGCACGGGCTGCAGGGCCCTGTAAAGATACTCACAGCATCCCGACTGGTAGACTTCATGATCTCACTCAGACCGATACACACGCCCTGCCTCTCATCGCTCTTCTGAGACCTTAGGCCTTCCTCAAGGATGGGAATGATTTCAGGGAGAATCTTCTCCCCTAGTTTCCGAACCAGATCTCCCAGTGTCCTTGCTGCAATCTGTCAGCAGAGAAGTAGCCGCACATCAAATGTCTGCAAATCCCAGGGCGCCCAGAGAACAGCTCCGGAACAATGGCCCTGAGCTCGTAGGCTTCATCTGAGGCACCTTCCCAGGAGACGCTGCACACACAGCAAAGGAAAGCCAGTGCTGGCATCATGGCCCACGCCTGTAACGCCAGTGTGGGGGAGGCAGAGGACTATGAGTTCAAGGTCAGCCTGAGCTAGAGATTCTGTCTAAACCGAAACAAAAGAATAAAATAAAATGGGCTGGACAGATGGCTCAGTGGTTGAGAGTACTCATTGCTCTTCCAGAACAGCCAGGTTTGGTGCCCTGCGCCCAGTATTAGGTGGCTCACCACTGCCTGTAACTCCAGCTCCAGTGGATCCAGCACCCTCACCTGGTTTCCGTGGGCACCTACACCCATGTGTACATACTCACATACAGACATAACACTCACCCATAATTTAAAAATTAAAAAAATAATAATAAAATAAACCACAATCCTATCTTCAGGGAAGCATGGAGAACAGGCATGGTGGCCAATTCTGTAGCCCTAGCACTAGAAATGCTAAAGGAGGAGGAGGTGAGTTTTGAGGCTAGCCTACACCATCCTCATTCCCAAAATAAATCACAAATACTTAAGTAAACATATAAAATTAGGTTAGCCTTACATACAACTACAGCACAGGCATGTCAGCCTTACACATGAACATGAAAGTCATTGCAGAACACAGAGAAATCCAACCATCTCAGCTCACTGAACACAGCCCAGGGCTTTTGCTCAAAAGGAACTAAATTTGTAACAGATTATTTGGGGGAAAATATTAACTTCATCTTTGAACTCACATAAAACTTTCTTTCATTTATTTTTTGGTTTTTTTGACACAGGATTTCTCTGGGCAGCAGTCCTGGCTGTCCTGGAACTCACTCTGTAGACCAGGCTGGCCTTGAGGTCACAGAGATCCTCCTGCTTCTGCTTCTCCATTATTGGGATTAAAGGAGTGCATCAGCAGTGCCCAGCTACAAACCCTTCTTTAAAACTAAATACACAGGGCACAGGCTGAAGGAAATTATCAGTCCAGGCTGGGCACTTTCTCCCAGTCACTGATCCCTGTCTCTCTCCTCCCTGGCGTGTCACTCCGGCTACAACAGCTTTCCATGGGCCATGTCTTATTGTGGGGCCTCTGCATCTAAAGCAGATCCATGGGGCAGTTTTGGAGTTGTCTTTCCCACCTCGCTGGCTAGTCAGTGCTTTTTTTTTTTTTTAAATTATATTCATTGGCGTTTGAGGGAATGGGGTTCATTGGAACTTGAGTTTCAGACAGTTATGAGCTGCCATGTGGGTGCTGGGAATTGAACCCGGGTCCTCTGGAAGACCAGCCAGTTCTTAACTGCTGAGCTACCTCTGGCCCTAGTCAGTGCTTACTAACTGTTCATCTTCAAATACCACTTTTTCTAAGAAGTAGTTGCTGAGTCCTCACTGGGCCATGTGCCCTTACTGTTGGCATGAATGTGAGTTGCATTTGTCACAAGCACACCTGACCCGTGCATGTGAGTATCTGATTAATACACAGTTCATTAACAAGGATAAGGAGGGAGGTGCTTTTTCTTTGGTGTCCACAGACACTAGGCCACAGCATGGTACACAGTACACATTTGCTGAATGACTAAATACCTAAATGTTCCTGTTATGTAGGGGACACATGTGTCCCCCTCAAACTCTGTAAATCCAGTTCCCTAGGCTGTGGAAAGAGAGCCTTAGGGTCCAACAAACTCACCGTTCTCTTATCTGCACACGTACTAGCCAGAAAACCCAGCAGGAGGCCGAAGAGAGTGGGCAGGATCTCACGCAGCGTGCGGGGGGTGTTGGAAACAACAATCTTCCACACATGCAGTGACGCCTGCCTCACTACCAGCTGGGTGTCTGAGCGGCCCATGTAGAGCCCTGCCAGGACCCGGTTCCGCCGATCAACCCCTAGGGCAGTGATGATTGCCTGTAATCCACAGGAGCAGACAAAGAACACAGGGTGGTGAAGCCTCCAGAGCATGGCATCAGGCCATTGCTCCCATAAGCACAGGAAGGAACCCAATGCCAGGCCCTCACCTTGTTAGACTGAGCAGTTCCAAAGTTATCGTCCTCTGAGGCTGTCTCGGTGGTCATTTTCCCAGTGACCCCGGAGATGTGAAACAGGAGGTCCCCAAGGAGTTGAACAGAGCTGAACCTGAAGTCAAGAGCAGACTCATATAATAGAGTCAAGGGACAGCGTTGGGGTCTGACTTAAGACTGCCAGGAAAGGTACCCAAAACATCCACGGTGGCTATCTCAGAATGGGACCGGAAGATAAGCTTCATCTGCTCACACTATCTCGTGCATTTCTACTAGTAAGCAAGTTACTTCAGTCATGAAAATGAAGGGCTGGTGCCACCATCGGCACAGCCCTTGTCCAATATGTAGGATATCTTGGGTTCAATCCCCTGTACCACACAGGCAAAAAGAATAAATTTATTTTTAAAGTATGTATAGAGGCTTGAGAGATAGATCAGCAACTAAAAGAGCACTGACTGCTCTTACAGAGGACCCAAGTTCAGTTCCCAGCACCCACATGGTGGTTTACAACCATCTATAACTCTCTCTTGTTTCAGGGGGTTCAATGCCCTCTTCTGATCTCTTTGACACCAGGCACACACATGTGGCAGAGACATACACATAGGTAAAATACTCATGCAAATAAAGAGCATGTGAGACACTGGCATGATGACACACATCTACAGTCCTAGGACTTCAGGGGTAGAAGAAGGAGGATTGAGTCTGTGGCTAGCTTTGGGTCCATAGTGAGTTCAAGACTGCCCTAAGCTACATACTATCTCAACAAAACAAATCAAACCCAACCAAAGAGAATATGTATGCATATTCTCTATTCTTAAATCAACTCCAATTTCTTGGACAATAAACAAAGCTTTGATTGGGCAATACAGCTCAGCCGTGGAGCACTTGCTGGAATGTGAGACCCTGGGCTCCATGCCCAGTACTGCCAAAGTCAAAGGCAGAAACATACTATAGCCATCATGGACACGGATGTGATGCCCACTTTATTTCTGGTCAGGAACCCTCTGTATAGTGCTGTGAGTACCTTACTAAATGCAGTCTTTGAATAAATTCCAGAAGTAGAATTTTAAAATAAAAGATACTCTCAATTAAAACTCTCAGTAGGAACTACAGAATTAATAGGGAGAATGTTTTGTTGCTGTTATTTTTTATTTTTATTTTTTATTTTTGAGACAGGGATTTTCTGTGTATCCCTGGCTGTCCTGGACCTTGCTCTATAGACCAGACTGGTCTCAAACTCACATTTGCCTGCCTCTGCCTCCTGAGTGCTGGGATTAAAGGTGTGCACCACCACCTGGAACAAGAGAAATGTTTTCAAAGCGACCCAGAATAAAGACTGCTACAAAGTTGGGCATGGTGGTAGACACCATGGTGCAATCCAGCACCAGAGAGGCAGGAGGACTCCAAGACAGGCTGGTCTGACTACAGTGAGTTCTAAGTCAATCAGGGAGACCTTGTCTCAAAAATCAGGACAAGGAGCCAGAGATATCTTAGTTGGTGAAGTACTTGCCAAACACACTGGCATGAGGGCATGTGTTTAATCCCTTGTACCCATGCAAGAATCCAAGCTGGCAGCCTAGCCTAATCAGCAATTCCCAGGTTCCCGTGAGAGACTCCATCTCAAAAACCAAAGTGGGTGGTTCTTGAAGAATGAAACCCAAGGTTTCATTCTTCTGACCTTCACACATGCATGCACACACACACACACAAAAGAGAAGGGGGAACCAACTCTGCTACAGGAAAAGGTGATAAATTGTTTAAAAGCAAAGGTGTAGAGAAAGTTGAGAGTTCTCAACAACATGAACTTCTCATGAGAACTTCTTCTGAGAATCAGAGCAGGAGCCACTGGGTCTTTTGGTCCCACTTCTTACCGTATTCTCCAGAGGTCATCAAAGAGGCCTTGCTCCAGCTGGGGCAGTAGCAGGGCAATGGCTGTCTCAGCATACATGGAGATGACCCGTTGGCCTGCACGTAGGGCAGTGTCACGAACAAACTCATTCTCATCAGCCAGAGCCTAGACATGCAGAGAGCAATCAGCCAGGGCTGCCTCTTCTGGCCACCCAGACCCAAAGGAAATGGGGCTTCCTAAGGAGCAGGATGGCCCCAAGCTAGCTCAGGAGAGCAGCAGCATCCTCCTTATTTCCCCCCTCCTCGGCAGTGTCACTGGTACCTACTTTGAGGATACAAGGGATGATGGGTCCCACATAAGGAGTAAACTTGTCCCCAAAGGTGATAGGCAGGTAGTTGAACATCATAATGTAGCCGTCTCGGACATGGGGTGCAATGTCCACTTTGCTGGCTGTAGCCACAATTTCTGGCATCAATTTCTCCAACTTCTCTACTCCTAAGCCAGCCATTACCTCAGCCAACCCTGAAGGACAAGAAAGAAATCAACTCACTAGACTGGAAGCCTGTTAAGATATTCCCTGACTGGTCCCTGGGCATGCTCTGGTCTCACCTTGGGCAGCGCCAGAACGATCTACAGAGCTCTGCTCATATGTCAGCGTCTCCATCAGCCATGGTAGCAAGTCCTCAAAGCACGACTCCCCCATGCCCTTCACCATGGCCCCAAGAGCCTTTGCAGATACTGTGCGCACCTGTCACGTAAGCAAGAACAGAGATGGTGAGGGGATGCAGCTCAGGGAGACCCACACAGAAGCAGGGAAGACCCCGGTCTTCTTCCCCTCCTCTGAAAGGCATGCACATGGTCTGGTGGGAATTTCCAGACACTGGGCTACACCCAGACTCACCTCAGGGACAGGGTCCAAGAGCGAGGCTTTCAGGCCAGGTGTCACACTGGGCAGGTAAGGAGCCAAGTCCTATAATAACATAAGATGCGATTCAGGCAGAGACCCAATTCCTGTCTTCTCCAGGCCCTGTTCTGCTGTGGACCCTGATGCTGCCCTTCTGCTGACAAAGAGCACCAGGAGGACCTCACAGCTCACAAAATGTCTGGGTAACTGTATGGTCCACCTCTTCTGATTGTTTCCTTGAAGGAACTAGCAGCTCGGGGAAACACACTGGACCCACCCGACCTTGCTTAGCAGGTCAGTTCAGCGGGAGCTCTCCATTTCTTTCTTGGGGCCACTGCCCGCCCAGGCCCTGTAATCCTCAGAAAAGTATCTCTTGCACGTTGCTGACAGAATTTCATTATCATCTTTCCTTTTTCATCTTAAAATGTTTGTCTCTTGTAGCATTCAGATTTAGGGAATAATCTTCATAACAGAAAATGTCGGGGGCTGGAGAGATGGCTCAGTGGTTAAGAGCACTGACTGTTCTTCCAGAGGACCTGGGTTCAAGTCTTAGCACCCACATGGCAGCTCACAACTGTCTGTAACTCAAAGATCTGACATCCTCACATGGACATACATGTAGCAGAACACCAACGCAAATAAAATAAAAATTAACTATAAGAAAAAAAACCCAAACAGAAAATGCCTTATGGTGCCAGCAAGGTGGTTCAGTGGGTAAAGGTGCCTGCTGCCAAGACTGAGAACATGAGTTTGATCTCCAGGACCCACATGGTAGAGAGAGAAAACCAAGGCCTTCAAACTGTACTTTGACTTCCATATTTGCACAGGTGCATGTACACACACACACACACACACACACACACCCCATATTAAAATGCAATTTAAAAACTAAAAAATAAAAATAAATTTAAAAAAGTTAAAAAATAAAACTGCAAGGCATGATGGCATATACTTTTAATCTCTGGCACTTCAGTGGCAGAGGCAGGCAGATTCAAGGGGAATTCAAGGGAGCCAGGACTACTTAGTGAGACCCTGTGGAGAGAGAGGGAGAGGGAGAGGGAGAGGGAGAGGGAGAGGGAGAGGGAGAGAGAGAGAGAGAGAGAGAGAGAGAGAACACTATATACTGTTCTTATTTACTCATTCATTCATCTATTTATCTGGGGACAGGGTCTCACTATGTATGTATGTTATGTACATATTTGGGGACAGGGTCTCACTATATAGCTGTGGCTGGCCTGGAACTTACTCTGTAGACCAAGCTGGCTTTGAACTCCCAGAGCCCTGGGATTAAAGGTGTATGCCACTATATCTGGCTTGCAATAGCTCTTAAAATAGGAAAAACCAAAACCAGCTCCCCTCCATCAGGAGATACATGACAAGTAGTTTATGTAAATTATGGCACATAAACTTGTTGGGATATTATATACTACTATTACCAGTTGGAGGAAACTTATTGTAACTTACTCCCCAATCCTGCTATGCAGCTCTGGCTGGCCTAGACTTGCCGTGTAGACCATGCCTCTGGTCTACATGGCAATCCTCATGCTGGCTGTAAAAGCATGTGCCAGCACACCTTGCGGTAACGTAGTAACATCAGCATGCTCTCATGTTAGAGGAGAACTGTGGCATTTTGTTGCTTTTTCTGATTTCCTTCCTGAGACAGGGCGTTCCATGTAATGCACACCAGGCAGACCTCTGTGAGTTCGAGGCCAACCTGGTCCACAGAGAGTGTTCCAGGACAGCCAGGGCAGGGCTTCACAGAGAAACTCTGTCTTCAAAAACAAAAACAAAAAAAAGTATTTTATGTGTGTGGATGTTTTCCCTGCATGTACATCTGTGCATCATAGAAGTCTCAGAGGATTGGCCTCCCTGGAACTAGAGTTAGATGTTTGTGAGCCACCATGTGGGTACTAGGAATCGAGTCCAGGTCAGGCCTCTTAACTGCTAAGTCAGTGGTTCTCAACCTTCCTAACACTGCAACCCTCTAATACAGTTCCGAATGTTGTGGTGACCCCCGATCATAACATTTTGTTGCTACTCCATGACTGCAATCATGCTACCTTTATGAATCAAAATGTAAATATCTGATTTGTGACCCCTGCGAAAGAGCTGGTCATTCAAACCCTCCACCCCCAAGAGGGTCACGATCCACAGGTTGAGAACCACTTGCGCTAAGCCATTTCTTCAGCTCCTGGGAATTTTCAATCCTCCTGCCTCAGTTTCCTGAGTGCAGAGATTACAAGTACACATTATACATACAGTTTTAAGGTTTTTAATTTCCTAAATCGTCTGAAACAGAAATAACTCCACTTAGCTGTGTAGTAGTGGTCACGCCCTTAATCCCAGCACTCGAGAGGCAAAGGCAAGAGCATCTCTATGAGTTTGGGACCAGCCTGGGGTACACAAAGAAAAACCTGTTCTGAATACCCCTCACCCTCTCCACCTAAAAAAAAAGAACTCCACTTTAACTTCTTTTGAGTATCAAGGCAGAGCTGTGGTGGATGGCAAAATCACAAATATAAACTCCTGGAACAAATGAACAAAGCAAATATTCCCAACTACACTGAATTCTTCTTAGAGGCTATAGAAGCACATACTCCCAATCAGGGAACACTCCAATGAAGGAAAATTCCAGCTGCCTGGTGAACTCTCCTGAAAGGTACGAGGGAAAGGCAGCCTGTCTTCTACCCAGTCTGTAGCAGAGGTCATGGGGACAGACCTTGGCCAAGGACACACTTAAATTCTTGAACTACTGTACTCTGGGAGATGTCCAGATTTCCACCTCCCACCCTAAAGGGCCCAGGATTTCCTGCAAACATAAGCAGAGACAATGCCCACAGCCTTCCATGTCTGCTGTAGACTGGGACTTCATACCCGAAGCCAGTTTGGCTACTACCTTCTGGTCTGTCAGGGAGTACATGTTGCCAATAATTTGTGCTGCCATCTTCCTTGTGTCTGTGGAACGGTCCTGAAAGGCTCTCTGGACAATGGGCATGATGAGCGCCAAGGACGGGGCATCGATGAAGTGAACAAACTTGGTGTCCAGCAGGGTCTGCAGGCATTTCTGAGTCTTCCTTGATGGGTCCGTCAGGGCGTCCAGCAGGACTGGTGCAATGGCTGCATGTCACAGGGGAGAGATGCTAATCTGTACAAGTCTGGCAAGCGGCAGAGCCTTCGTGAGAGCAAGAAGACTGGGTACCTCAGCTGGAAGGAGCGCCTACTCCCTAAGTGTGGTAGCTGGCCCTCTACACTGCAACCGTGACTGGACAGAACATCACAGACTAGTTTCAAGAAGAGGAGCTGCAGCCAGTGCTGAGCATGTGCATATACCCACACAGCCACAGGCATTAAACACAACACAAATAAGTTTGGAAGATGAACAGGCATGTGGCACACACCTGTCATCCTAGTACTTATGGGCTAGAGGCAGAGGACTGTTAAGTTTGAAGCCAGCCTGGGACACAAAGTAAGACCTTGTCACAAAACAAAACGAAACCAACATAGCTTTGTGGTATATCGTTCATCTGGTATGGCCAAGGCCCCAGGTTCCATTCCCAAAACACAAATATACTCAGTCACAAATCATTTCATTTTCTAATGAAAACATACATGTCTCAAAATTTCATGGCTGAACTATATGTACCAGGCACCAATACTCAGAGTTTAAGCTTAAAATGATGAAAGTGATGTGTCAGTCAATGTGGATGGCTGGGCTTGGTTGCCAGCATTCAGCCTCTTCCTAGCCCTCAGAAAGAAACACACTGTGGGCTGGGATGTCGCTCAGTTGGTAGAGTCCACGCTTAGCATGCACAAAACCCTGGAATCAGTGCTCACATGCCTATAATCCCGGGACTTGAGAGGTAGGAGCAGGAGGATCAGAAGTTCAAAATCATCTAACCATGCTAGTCTGCACACATAGGCCAGCCTATGCCAGAGACCAAACATCACACTAAAGGATACATCTGGGCCAGTGAGGTGGCTCTGTCACTAAAGGCACTTGCCACCAAGCCTGAACTAAGTTTAACACTCAGGATGCGCATGGTGGAACTATGGAGGAAACTGATTCTCATTAACTGTTTGCTGACTTGCACACATGTGCCACTGTACAATTGTGCCTACATACATACATACAACACAAAAAATATTACAAATTCCTTTGATTAAAAAATAGAAAACATGGTTAATTCTTTTGCCTGAGGGAATGAGATGAGAGTTCCAAAAACCAAGGCTCCAGACAGTGCTGATGTGCTGCGAGCTGCCTCCCAGTTCAGTCAAGTGCACAGGATTTTGCAGAGCCCGGGTGCTCCTTAGTCAGTATCTTGGTGTCCCTAGCTATGAAGCCAATGACACGTGCTCCAGATCAGTGAGAGAACAAACTGTTTCCAAATTCCCTTCAATTGTTAGTCTAAGGAAAGGGCTTCCCAGCAACAAAGGTTATTTCACCACAGGCATATCTGTCCTCAGAGGGCAACAGTCTTAGCTGACAGTCCCCAGAACACCCCATGGGAAAAGCATACCCAGGATCTCCGGATTTCTGATGACAGAGCCGATCTGCCTGAGAGCTTGCTGTCCAGCCTTCTGCACTTTGACGTGGGAGTCTGTCAGCACCTCTGTGAGCTTGGGCACAATGTTGGGCAGGCAGGATGACAGCTGCTTAGGAGCACAATACGCCATTGCTCCAAGTAGCTCGACAGACCCTGCAGACAGAAGACACATGTCAGCACTGGTCAGCAAGACACCTGCTGGCTACAGCGGGGAGGGATAGCCGGCCTGCTTCTCTGCAGACTCCTCAGGCCCTGGAAAGAGGCCTCCTGCACTGTGGGATTCCAGGCAGGAGCAGTAGCATTGGGTAAAGAGACAACACCAGAATGGGTGTCCTGGTTAATTTACTGTCAACGTGACACAAATTAATAGTCACTTGGTAAGAGGGAATCTCAGTTAGAAAATGGCCTCATAAAATTTGCCCATAGGCAAGTATTAGTACATTTTCTTAACTGGTGATTGACATGGGGGCTCAGATCACTGTGAGTGGTACCATGCCTAGGCAGGTTGGTTTTGGGTTCTATAAGAAAGCAGGCTGAATGTCACGGGAGCAAGGCAGTAAGCAGTTCTCTATCACCTCAGCATCAGTTCCTGCCTCCTGGAGCCTGCCCTGACTTCCCTTAGTGATGGACTATAGTTCCAAATTTCTTTTGGCCACGGTGTTTATCACAGCAGTAGAGATCTAGCTGGGACAGCAAGGAGTCCTGGATTTTTCTGCCTCAGTTTCTTCATCTCACATCTTTGCTGTTTTAAACTGTAAGACAGCAAAGTCTAAAGGAACAGAAGGGAGGCCATGCAGGAAGGCCCTGACCCTCCCAACCAGAATGGCTCTAGACTGTTTGCTTTAGAAGGTTCTAGACCACAGCTTTCAAGCTCAGGATTTCCTCAGAGCTGACCAAGCTACTCTGCCATGCCCACAGTGGCTGTGAGGCCCTGCGGCCCTGCTGGGGGTGACTGCCAGAGCAGAAAGATGACACAGAAGCAGGGAGGTCTCACCGGCTTTGGTTCGCCAGGATTCCTCCTCCAGGGCAGCTAACAAGGACGGGAGCACCAACTTCACACCGTGAGCACTCAGGTTGCTCATCACAGCTTTGGCACAATCATCTGCAGCCTCAAGGGAGGAGAGAAGAAGACATTCAGGGCCCTCCTCACCTAGGCAAGCCTTGAGCCTGACATTAATCCTGTGTCCCTACACTGACCAAGGCTGTAGCTGGGTCACACCCTGGGCCCAGGTCCAGAGGAACAGTCAAAACACATCTCAAAAAGCTTCAGTACTGGGGCTGGACAGATGGCCCAGCAGTTAAGAGCAACTTGCCTGGGTGCGTGGTAAAGGCACACACCTTCAATCCCAAGGTGTGACTTATGAGGTAGAGACAGCTAGATCTGAGTTCAAGGTCAGCATAGTTTACAAAGTTAATTTCAGAACAGCCAAGGCTACACAAGAAACCATATCTTAAAAAACAAACAAACAAAAAAAGAGCAATTTGTTTGGCAGTCTGAGGATAGGATACCTGACGCCCTCTTCCAGTTCCATGTCAGCATGGACAAATACATACTACACATGCACACACAAATAAAATCTTCAATGTGTAAGGGAACCTGAGAGAAATCCATAGCAGTAGCCAGTGTCTTAGGTACGAGCTGAAAGGCCTCTGGCAGTGGGGGCTGGAACCCACCTTAGACACCTCCCTGACAAAGCCTGCCTGGGAGCAGTTCTCACTCCTGCCTCTGGACTTACCTCACGTACATACTGGTTCCCATCCCCAAAGCACAGCAGCAGATGGGGCAACACATGGACCACATAGGGCTCGAAGAGCTTCCCCAGCATAGTGCAGAGCATCTCGAAGGCAAACAGGGCTCCTGGGGAAGAGGACAGCACACAGTGCAGGGAACACAAGGGCCAGCACCCATCTGTACCTCCTCTGCTATGGTGCCTGTGTGACTGAAGAGCAGCAGTCTGTCTCAGCACTCAGGGCAGGTGTGGCAGAGTGTGGCACACTTTCAGCTCTATTAGCAGTTAGAAAGTAGGTAGGGAGACAAGCCTATACTCCTAGCATTCTGGAGTCTGAGGCAAGAGGACCACTAAGTTGTAGGTTATGCTTGGCAACTTAAGGAATATAAGGAATACCCTGAAATACTAAAACAAGAAGGGCTGGCATGTAGTTCAGCAGTACAGCAGTCTGTCTAGCATGAGTGAGGCCTGGAGTTCAGCCCCCAGCAGTACAAGAAAGAATAAGGGGGAAAGTGCAGACCAACCCCACCAGAGACAGGGCTGGGATGGGTCATACAGTCCCTCCCTCCTCCTTTCCTCTGAAGCATGGGCACCAACTTCCTGTGCTGTCACATTGAGCTCAGGGACACCCACCCTCTCGCCTTCGGAAATTCTTCTTATCCTGAATGGCATCGGTTAGTGCAGCCATCATTTCTTGCTGCTTCAGGGACAGGATGCCCAGGCCTTTCACCAGGCCTGCCAGCCCATATGCAGCTCCTTTACGTTCTGCGTACTTGTCTGACTCCAGCAGCTGCTGCATGAGCCGCTGAATCATTCCCCCAGCATCCTCCTTGACGGCGGGTACAAGAGGTGGCAAGCAGCTGGCAACAGACTCCTGGACCTGTGGGAGGGGCCATCTCATTAGGGCAAGCAGCTCAGTGACAGTTGTTCCTGGTGGCCCACACAGTAGCACTGTCTCAGACCCAACCTGAGTCACCGCTTCACGTGTCAAAGCATTGAAGAAGCAGTGTTTCTTTCCTAACTACTCATGACGGCACATGCTCCACAGGGCACACACTGCAGTCAGTGACAAGAGCGGTCACAGCATGGTTTCTAGTCTAAACCACAGCGTCTTAACTGTGCTTCACAACCCCACACGGGGCTGCATTGTAAATCAATTAGGAAACAGTACAGATAAACACACTCAATAATTATATTTCCTATCCCTATTGTAATCTTAGTATTTGCTGCCTACGAGGCAGCAAATGTATAATTTCTGGACCCTAGAGTCTAACCACGGAGGAGGAGTCGCCCCAAGAGACCATCTCTCACATCACAGCTGATGTAAAAGCATGAGGATTTTATTAATTCTGTCATGACAGGGTCTTTCAGCATTAGAGGCCAGAAAGACCCCGAACAGCTGGTACAGGCTACTTTTAAAAGAAAAAGCCACAGAAGCAAGGGGGTTGTCTGGGGGTGTTCTTTAACTATTATGATTGGCTTATTCAAAAGGGCTATTACCAATAATTGGCTGGAGAGCGGTTGCCAGGTAAAAGGAAACATCTGAGGGTCACTTTGACCCCTTTCCCAGGGGCCGAGTCAAATCAAGTCTCCGAGAAGCCTCCCACCTGGCACATACGTACATCAGGAACTGAATCAACATCTTAAAGGTTATTTTGCCCCAATTTCTGGAGAACATTTACAAAGACTCAGGGAAATGGAAAGTTCCCAACATCTCAGTACGTTCATGTCCTTGGTTCCCAAAGGGAGGGGGGGAGCACTAAGGCACGGAAGCTGAGAGGGTTCAGACATGGCTGCAGAACTGTCTTAAAGTTTTACATAATGGCCAAAAATTAATTCAAAATCAAACACACAAGACTCTGAGGTGCTCTGGCAATGCTCGTGCTTGTCACCTCTGGTGACTTCACTGCTGGTTCTGAACACACAAATGCACTGTCCTCCGAGTGCTGTCACACCACCCAACAGCAGTGAACCTGCAGCAGCACCTCGGCTCCCACCGAGACTACTGTGGGTCAGGACGGCAGCGGTTTTCTGCTCTCAGAGAAGCATCAACGCTTCATTGCAGAAAACAGAGACACACAGTGTTTCCCTCTCATTCCTCTCAATGTGTGAGCGTCAGACTGTTGTAGGTGTGGCCCACGTTGTGTTACAAGGCTTCAGCTGTTAGAACTGTTGGGGTTAGCTGGCAATGGTGACGCACACCTTTGATCCCAGCATTTGGGAGGCAAAAGCATGTGAGTTCAAGACCAGCTTGGTCTACAAAGTAAGTTTTGGGCCAGCCTAGGTTATACAATGAGACCCTGCCTTCATAAACAAACAAACAAATCAATAAAATAAAAATTGATTGAGTTCATGACCCAAGTTGTATAAAAAAAAATTCTATGAATTTGGCTTGCTATTAAAGCAGAATTTCCAACAATTTCTGAAATGTCTTAAATATACATCTAAAAGGGAAAGGCCAGGGAAAAGTCTCAGCCAAGTAGACCAGCTTTGCCACCAGTCGTAATGACCGGAGTTCTATCCTGAGGACTCACACGGTGGAGAGAACCTATTCCTGCAAGTTGTCCTCTGACTTCCACACTCACAGAGAGATGTCCATTCTTCCACAGAAATTAAAGTAGTACCAAATATATAGGTAAAACTTGTTTATATAAAAATAAGAATATCCTCATTAGTACAAAATCTGTTCTCATCTGTAGTACATGATAAAATCATGGTATACCAAAGAAATGTTTTGAAAATGCTACGGTTTATGCCAGGCTGTAGTGGCAAACACCTTTAATCCCAGCACTCAGGAGGCAGAGGCAGGCAGATCTCTGAGTTCGAGGCCAGCCTGACTATAAAGCGAGTTCCAGGACAGGCTCCAAAGCTACAGAGAAACTCTGTCTCGAAAAACCAAAAACATGGTAAATATTATGGTTTATTACTACTGACATTCGATTTGCATATCTATTTTACATACACAAATACTCAGCACTGAGTAAAAATGCCTGTGATTAAAAAGGGGTTGTAGAGGCAGAGGCAGGCAGATCTCTGTGAGTTCAAGGCCAGCCTGGTCTACAAGAGCTAGTTCCAGGACAGGCAGCAAAGCTATACAGAGAAACCCTGTCTTGAAAAACAGAAAAACAGGGCTGAAGAGATGGCTCAGTGGTTAAGAGCACTGACTGCTCTTCCAAAGGTCCTGAGTTCAATTCCCAGCAACCATATGGTAGCTCACAACCATCTGTAATGAGGTCTGGTGCCCTCTTCTGACCCAAAGGCATACATGCAGACAGAATAATATTTTTTAAAAAAATTTTAAAAATATTTTTAAAAATAATATTTAAAAAAAAAAGAAAGAAAAGCAAACAAAAAAGGCTTATAAAGCTGGTGGCACACACCTCTGATCCTAGCACTCAGGAGGAAGAGGTAAGAAGAGGCAGGCAGTGAGTTCTAGGTCTGGACCAGGCTGACCTCGAATTCACAGAGATCCACCTGCCTCTGCCTCCAGGGTGCTGGGATTAAAGATGTGCAACACCCTGGGTTATTTGTTTTTGGTTTTATCTTTGTGTCATCTTTGTTTTATCAGTGCCGAGATTTACTCTAAACACACACACACACACACACACACACACACACACACACACAAGCACGCATGCACATATGCACACTAAAAACCAAACCTCTAGCAAATGAGTAGGGAAAACTGAAATAGCCAGGTTCTTCCTGAAGAAGAAACGGCTGCTCTGCCAGTCACTCACCCACTAGCATCTTACAGCCTATCCACAATGGATTCCTATTCCCCAGTGATCCATGGGCCCCCAAGATGGAGGTACCTGCTGAGAAGGTGTTGAGAGGGCAGCAATGAGCTTGGCAACAATGGGTTTTACTTTGGGGTCACTCTTGTCCAGGTGCTTGGCCAAAGAACCCATCAGGACCACCACACTCTGCCGCACGGCGTCATAGCTGGCATCATTGGGTGCATCCTTCAAGAACTCCTCAAACACTGGCAGCAATGAGTTGACATTCTCCTGAAACGGCCAGATCCCAGAGAGACAGGTCAGCCTACAGGCTGCATCAAAGGGACAGGCTAGGTCTACAGCACTGGCAATGCTGGCAATGCTGGCTAGTTTTCCAGCAGGCCCACAGCAAACCCCTAAGAACTGGGGGTCTTTCTGAAACAAATGAAATTTCCCACTAGGTGCTGGTGCCCTGTCAGGGTTTCAGGCACTCACTTCTCTTTGTCATTTGCTCAGTCTTACCGCCCCAACTGCTGAGACTGCTCACCTTCCCATGGGCATTGAGTGTTGCAAGCGCTGCATCTAACATGCACTTCCGGACATCTGGGTTTCGGTCATTGAGGGCATCAGGGACAAAAAACTGAAAGAGCGGCTTCACCTGAGAGCTATCCAAATACTGTGAGAGCTTATTCAGGGCCAAGGCTAGGCCACACCTAGGAAAGAAATGGGAGCTCGTGGGTGGGCAAGGGTCAGCCAAGAGCAGCTCGAGGACAAGAGCAAACAGTTCTGGGGCAGGGGACGCAGCCCACCATGGAGCAACTGCCCAGGGTTCTGTGCAATGGAGACCAGTTGTTGGTTACCTCCTGCAGGGTGTCCTGAGTCCAGGACCCACTCTGCCTATTTCCCTGGTTTGGGAGGAAATGCACACCCCTCTATCTGTGAGACGTGGTAAAGGAAACAGATGTGACAGCCCTTGGATAGGAACAAAGGCAAAGTGGAATTACTCTCCTCAGCTAGAGACAAGAAACTCCTATTCCGAGCTGAGGGTCTTGAGAGAAAAATGAAATAAACAAGATGGCTCCATACAACACCCCACACTAGCACACAAAGCCACACAAATAGAGAATGTGGGTGTGCTGACTGGTTTTACGCCAACTATACATGGCTAGAGTCACTGGAGAGGAGGGAACCTTAATTGAGAAAATGTCTCTCCATAGGATTGTGCTGTAGGCTTTAAGGGGGGAGGTCCACCTCATTATGGGTGGAGCCGCCCCTGGGCTGGTGGTCCTGGGTTCTACGAGAAAGCAGACTGAGAACGCCATGAGGAGTAAGTCAGTGAGCAGCACCCCTTCATGCCCTCTGCATCAGCTCCTGCCTCCAGGTCCCTGCCGTTTTAGTGCCTGCTCTGACTTCCTCTGAGGATGACTAGCAATGTGGAAGAGTAAGCCTGATAAACCCTTTCCTCCCCAGGTTGCTTTGGCCATGGTGTTTCAACACAGCAACGACAACCTTAACAGTGTGGTCAGTCACTCAGGAAGCTAGCCATATACTGTTTCATGAAAGCCCACTGTGGGTGACAAGTGTCTTCCAAGGTCATACTTGCTCCTAGGTACCTACTTAACCAGCTACGACTCTAGGGGTCAAGAGAATGAGATCAACGTCTGCTGAGAACACTGCATGTTGCTAATGGACTAGAGCCAGGGATTTTCCAGGTAGGTTCTAGAATCGTGTCCCTCTCACAGATGAAGAGACAATGTCCAAGGACACAGAGCTGCATATACACGGGGAGCCAGCACTGACGCAGGTCAGGCAGTCCGACTCTCCTACTTTAGCATCAGCACGCGCTACCCCTTGCAGTATGCACCCCAGTCCAGCTAGTGCATCTCAGAAAGCTTGGCAACAAGAGCAAAGCAGGGCTTTACCTGGCTTCCCACTGGTCTGGGGGGGACTCTGAAATCACTCGTCCCAAAGCATCCAGTACTGGGGGCGGTCTCTGCAATAGACAAGAGGCTAAAAGCCCAGCAGTGCTCTCCCTTGTCCCAGGGGCAGACAGACCAATGGCCTGGACCCCTGAACCATGACACAAGCTGAACAGAAGATGACTCGCCCTCCTCCCCAGCCCCAGACCACAGCAGCTGTGCAGGTCACTCACATAGAGCTTCTCCTGGTAGATCTCCATGAGCCTGCCCATAACCTCTGCTGCCTGCCGCTGGTACCGTGCCACTGCCTGGGAAAGGGCTTCAGCCCCAGCCTGCCTCACGGCCGCCTCATGGTAGATCACATCATCAATCAGCAAAGAGCAGAGATCTGACTGCAGATCGAGGCCCATGGTTGACCAGAGCCTGCGGCAGACCAAAATTTAGGACCGGTCAAGCAAAGGCCTGAAGTGCGTGCCCCAGCCAACCCTGCCGGAAGGACTCTCACCTCTCAGCCAGCTTCCGGATCTCATCGTCCTTGTCAAACTTAACAACCCAGAGTCTCCGCAGCAGGTTCAGGCCGTTCTTCTCATCAGTGTCGGGTGCTGGCAATACAAGCTGGAGTTCCATCAGTCCCTGGGAGGAGGAGGGATCAGACTGTGAGTCTTGGCATCTCAAAGGTGAATGTGTCCCATCTCCTCACGCCTGTCCTAAAGACAACCATCAGCTGCATGTGGCTACTAAAGGAAAGTCAACCAACAGTAAGGCAAAGTAGGCGGTCGTGGCAGCCAGACTGCAAACACTAACACGGCCACCACACTCGAGAGCACAGGCAGGGAACACGCCCATCGCTGCAGAAGGAGTTGGACAAAGCTGGTCTAGAAGGGACGGGAATCAGCTCAACTGGCAATCTGCTCAGACCCCTCAAATAGTTTACGGGGCTCTCAGGATACAGCTCAGTGGTTCAGATCACGCATCATACCCCCAAATCATTTTTCTTCTTTTGTGAAATGATGATGTATGAAAAATTAAAAGATGTACAATTTTTTTTTTAAAAGACAGGTCTGCTTTATGTAGCCCTGGATGTCCTAGCACTCAGTATGTAGACAAGGCTGGCCTTGAACTCAGAGATCTGCCTGCCTCTGCCCCCAAATGCTGGGATTAAAAGTGTATACCACCATATCCAGTTTTAGAATTTTTTAAAATAAAAATTACTAATTTAACTCTGAACATGACTGTCAAGAGCTCAAAAGATGTTTGTTGAATGAATTAAAAAAATAACATACTGCTATCATTTTCCCCATATTTTACCAAGTGCCAATAGTAGGGGAACTAGCATTTGGGAACCACAATCTAAAAGCCATCCAGAAAAGCTAAACAGAGGCAGTTAGTTGAATAACTGCCATAACCCTGTGAGTTAGGTCAGAGGATGGTTACTGTTAATAGTCAACTTGACAGAATCTAGAATCTAGAATCCCCTGGAAGATGGGCATGCATGTGGGGAATCATCTTGACTGTGTTAACTGATGTGGGTAGACTCGCCCGTTGTGGGCGGCACCCTTCCCCAGGGAGGGGGATCCTGGACTCTGGAGGACTGGAGGAAGCCAGTTGAGCACAGACAAGCATGTATTCACTACTCTCTTTTTCTGACTGCCAATGTAATATGGCCACTGCTTCAAGGCTCAGGTGTCTTCCCTATCACAATGGACGATAACCTGGAACTACGAGCTAAAATAAACCTTGATCCCTGAAAATGCTTCTGCCAGAAAATCCTATCAATACATAAAAGGAGGAAGAGGAGGAGGAGGAAGAAAAAGGAAAGGCTATAAGTAACTGGATCGGGAGTCACAATCCAGATTGATAAACTTCCATGGTGAATCAAAAATAGACAGTGCTACATTCTGACAAGCTCGGAGGATCCCAACCCACCCGTGACCTCCTAGTCCTGTCTGAGGTAAGGGATGTTCATTATGTCACGCAAACACTTGTCTAGAGTGACAGGAAAGCAGCACGCACCCGGAGTGCAGTCTCCCGCACACTGGTACACGGAGACTGCAAGGCAGAGAGCAGCACATCCACCTCCTCCTGCTCCGCGAAGGCACAGCCATCCTCACCACTGCTGCTGGCACACAGGGTGGTCAGTGTGTCTGAGGCTAGAACCTGGGGACAACATTGGTATACTAGTTCAGTTCAGCAACTCAGTTACACCAGTTGACCTTAGAAAACCCACCCCATGGCACCTCTAGGGCTACAACCCCATAGTCAAGCCAGGCAGTAGCAGCCCTCCTACACAAGAGGGTCAAGAGAAAACTAGGTCTTGACTATTCATCCTTGAGGTCAGCATCACAAGAAACCACAACACAGGCCAACTGGAAAGCAGATCACCTGTAGGCGAGGGGAGCCTGTCCCGATCACCCATGTCAGCAGGCGCAGCATGGCCACACGAGGCAGCAACTCTGGGCCATTCTGGGAGAGAACGGGAGAAAAGTTAAGACAATAAAGTAGGGAAGGTCTGTATCCATGCCAGGCAGCCAGTCAGCTGGTATTCCCTCTCCTACAGGAGGATATTCTGGGTCATAGCATTGACTCAGTCACTGTAGAAACGTCATTAGGTTCATTTACAACCAAGCCTATAAGTGCTAACGCAGACTATGACAGGCTCTGAAGCCTGCATTACACTCCCGGAGAAAGACTGATGGACTGTGAGCCTAAGAGGAAATACTCAACTTTACAAGAAAGGAAGAAATGCCAAAACCCATCACTCGGCTGGGTGTAGTGGTGCACACTTTTACCCAGTGCTCGGAGGCAGAGATAGGAGGTCCTCTGTGAGTTCGAGGCTAGCCTGGGCTACACAGTGAGACTCACACAAAGTCTGTTAGTGTTGAAGGAAAGAACTCTGAGAAGCTAGCTCAGTACACATCATGTACTTAGCAACTCAAAACCAACATGTGCTACAGATATGCAAGAGACACGCAAACACATACAGTATTGTTCAGATTAGGGAAAAGATACAAAGTCAAAACAGTCATGAATAAGCAGCAGGTTAAATAAAACAGTGCATGCAGGGCACAGGACCTCAAGTAATGGTAAAATAAAATCATGGATGCAGACCTACGAAAGCAGCAGCACGGCCCCTTCACTCTGAAGAGCCAGCCCACTGTCTACACTGTGGACCGCTGCTACGGACACACCAAAACCAAGGCAGGGAGCCCTGGCCTCCCCAGACCCCTCAAACCATGGGACAAGAGCGCTCCCTGCCAACCTCATCCACTCTCTCAGGTGGGGTGTCGGGAGAAGCCCTCAGCTGCGCGTGGACAGTCAGGATCTGAAGGATCTGGGCCATTTGCTCCTCCTCCTCCTCACTGTGGTAGGGCATCTCAGTGAGCACCATCTTTAACATCGGGAAGACCAGGGAGAAGGCCGGTGCGGACAGCGGTGCAGCGTCTGTGAGAGCAGCAGAGCAGAGAAGCTGGGGCAGCTGTGCAGGCCAAGGGCAGGCGGGGAAGACACTGGAAGTCTGACACCGAGCACAGCGCCAGCTACAATGGCCAGCAAACTGGTGCTGACCCAGTCCCACTCCTACCTCACAGGACGGCCAGTTTCAGAAAGTGAGACGGAACAGAAACAAACCAGGAGAACCACAGCCAGGGAGGAGGACCCGCCCAGCACCACAGGCACAGGAAGCTCAGGGACGCCTTGGCTCCCGCCTCTCACACTGCCCCATGTCCCTTACCTGGCTCACCCTTGCCCACCCTGCTGCTGATGGTATGGGTGTGCAGCAGCGACACTGCCCTCTTCACAGCCACTGAAAGCTCTTCTTGGCACCAGGACTTGTCCAGAGAACACTCTGGCTTCAGCAGGCGCAGCGTCACATGACTCACCAAGGTGCCTGTGAGAAGAAAAGAAAGGCAACAAATGAGCCACAAAGACACCCCACCTGGCCCTACACACAGGCAGTGCGGGGACAGAGGCAGCCTCGTCTCTGCCTTTTCTCAGTCCCTGTGACAGCATCAAAAGACAGGAGGGAGGCAATGGCTGCCCTTTTGTTTTTGGGGGGTGATGTTTGTTTTGGGATGTTTGTTATGATATTACTACATAGTGCAGGCTAGCCTGAAACTCAGGATCCTCCTCCCTCCCTTCCAAATTTTGGGATTACAGGCAGGCAGTGCCATGTCTGACAGAGCTGATACTTTGGATACTAAAGAAGTCAGTGTGCTGAGGAGTACGAGCCACCCACGAGTCACTGATCCCACAGCAAAGCTCTAGCTACACAGTTCCTCCAAATAGGCAGCTACTAATACTTTTGGCAAGTTCCACATGTCCCAGCTGACATTTCTTCTCAGAAGAGCTTGCAGATTCCAGCCCCAGTCATGGCAACATTCCCTTTAGGCTAGGAAGAAAGTCTGCTTAAAGTCACCAATGACTCACGAGAGTAAAGCCATCCATCGTAACGCCCCTACCTCCTGCTTGGCTAGTGTTTCTTCAGAGCTAACAGAAAGCGAAAGGTCAGAGGTCTGACCACCCCACTGACACAGGCTGCTTATGAGCTGTGGCACAATGACCAGTCACAACACCAAAGCTCTCTCACTGCTACTGAACCTGACTTTGTGGAGACCGCTTGCTTCAGAGGGCTGGGGTGTGGCTCAGTTACCAGAGCGCTTGCCTAGCACACAAAAGGCCCTAGATTTTTGTCTCCAGCACTAAAACAAAGCCACTACAGAAGGATGAGATGCTAACTAGCTGTAAAGCCTGTTCCTCAGAAGGCAGAGAGGACACAAAATGGAGGGAAGAGGCAGTACTTTATTGTTCTTGAGCACATCCGGGTTTTAGGCTCCACAGGCTGCCTCCATGTGGAAACAAAATTTAGCAGCTTAGAGCACCACGTCTACTTAGAACACTCACAGTCACCTCCAGTCCAATTCCCAAACATCTCTGATTACCCCACAGCCAGCAAATAAGGACTAACCCAAGGCCTTGAGTCTAGGGGGCATGACACAGGCAGCCAAGGATAGGAAGGGGCCTTTGACCCTGGGAGCAGCCAGGGGAGATTTCAGCAAGGGCAGGAAGGCGTCGACCAAAACAGGGATGTACTGGGTCAGGCCACATGGGTTCCTGGTCATGATGGCGTCTAGCAGTCCGAGTGCTGCCTCTAGCTCCCCATCCAGCTGCAAGCAGAATCACCAGAAGAGTCAGCAAAGAGCAGGGCTGGCACACAGAACATCCTTCCGGCACTGTCATGTGCTAGTGGTAGCTGCTTACCTCCTGCAGCCGCCTCCGGACGTGCGCCTCCTTGTCCATCTGGGCCTGCAGCATCTCCTTCTGCTTGCTGGTCAGCTGCACCTCCTCTTTAATGCCTTTCTTCTTCTTTATCTCCTAAAGGACCGGGGTCAGAAACCAACTCTATATCCATGGAACAGATCTGCCTCCCACCAGAGAAAAGCTACCCAGCTTCCAAAAAGAATTCCAGGTCACCCTCAAGTCTAGCACATGCCCTCCTTCACCCCTCTAAAGGTCATGGCCACTGGATGCCTACAGAATGGAGAGAGTAGCAAAGAAGCAAACTTTAAAACAAGATTTTCACCTTTAAAAGATGAGGAGAGAAACATCAAAGAAAGAACACAACCTTCAATGATCTCTAATGGGTATTCTGGTGGTCACATGACTGCAGTTTAAAAACTTTAGCCTGCCCTCAGACCCACCCAACGCTGTTACAGGACAGAGGCTGCTTGAGTGACAGAAAGATCACTCAGTCTTTCAAAGTATTTATTGAGCACCTACATCATGCCAGAAACTGAGATGCTAGAGACACTGAGGAGAAGATGGGATCTCTGCCCTCACAGAGCTCACAATCTAGCAGGAAAACAAATACATAATGTAACTGTGGAGCATGAAAAATGAGATAAAAGCAACAAGCCAGGAAGGGAGTGAAGCATCCTACGGACAGATGGGCAGGGAGTCACTTTTCTGGGAGGGGCAAGGGATGAGATGTGGAAGACCGAGGGAGAGCACGGGCTGAAACAGGCAGGCGAGCCACAGAGGAACAATGAGCAGTGCTGGAGAGGACTAGGCGAATCGAGGGAAGGACAGAAGAACGCGCCAAAGAGAGTCAGTGGCCTCCGTTTTCCTGGAGCTCACTGGCTCCTGGAGATGCGCCCCGTACTCACCTCCTTCAGCTCCAGCTCAATGATTTGCTCCTTGAAGGAGTAGGCTTTGTTCTCTCGCTTCATGTTGGCTTTTTTTATGCTGTCCTGCTGGGCACTGAAATACAGGGCAGGCAGGTATCCAGCTTCAAAACAGCCACCAGGCTGCTTAGCCTCGTTACAGCCACCAAGCCTAGCCAGCAAACCTTAATATTTGTTTTTCCTGTGTCTGTGTGCACATGCATGCGTGTATGTGCTCACATGTGTGGTGTGTGTGGAGGCCAAAAGTTAATTTCTAGTATTTTCATCAGACTCCATGGTATCTTTTGAGATGAGGTCTTAACTAGCTGACATCTTAACTAGGCTGGCTGGCCAGCAAGCACTTACTTAGGTCCATCTCCTCAGCCTTTTTTCTTTTTTGAGACACTCACAATGTAGGAAGGACCTCTATATAGTCCCGCCTGGCCTCCAATTTATAATCCCTGTATCTCAGCCTCCAAAGTTTGGGATTACAGGCACACACCACCACATCAGCTGCCAGATAGTTTAAGATGTACCCAGGTAGTGCAAGATCCGAACTCGCCAACATCTAGGACCTAAGCACTGGGCCTGGAATACAAGCAGCTATTTCTGCCAAGGACAGACAGGTTGTTTTGTTTACTCACAATGATTCTAATAAAGATGTCTCCATCAAATAAGCTTGAAAATCAGACCTGTGGAGGAAAGGTAACTGAGCCAACTAGCGAGCAATTGAGTCTCACCTCTGGATGATGGATTTATCAAACAGCTCTCCGGCAGGGGTCTGCATGATGGCAAATTCCTCCCGAGTCACGAGGCACAGTGCAGGGTTCTGCACAGAGGCGGTGATAGTGCTGATGAGCTGAGGGAGGACTCGGTCAGGAGACAGGATGGAAAGGGAGGCCATGGCGTTCATGGAAGACTGGCAGACAAACAGACACAGTCAATCTATACCCTAATTCTGCCACACCCAAATGACCCTTGCAATCGGCTCCCCGTTTCTGCCTTGTGCTTTGAGTAATGCCCACCAGCGCGGCTCATTGTGTCTGAGCTTGCCTTACTAGACAAGCCGTCCCCCTCACTCTGCTATCGTCACTGTTTTGGAGTGCACACTCCACTCTCAACTCTGTGGTCCAGGGACCACAACCTCACCATTTCCAAAGGTAGGCATGTAACCCCGAACCAGAAAGACAGTCTTGGGAACAGGTCAATTGGGGTGACAAGACCTCATGCCAGCTGACATTCCTGGAAAATGTGTGTTTTCCCACTGGAGCTGGTGGGAGGAAAAGGTGTGAGGCCACAACTCTTTCTTACCAGAAACTTGAGAATGCGGCTCACACGTCAGAAAGCAGAGAGAAGTGACTCAGGGGTCAGGTGGGTTTCATGATGAAGGAAGGAAAGCACCTCTGCTGTCCTAAGGGCACAGCTAAGTCTGGCAGCACCATCAAAAACTAATCACATCTTTGAATACAGTCCATAAATGAGGCCCTAAGCTCCCTTTTGTGCTCCAACCAGTATGCATTCTATCCCTTACAATCAAGGAGACAAGACTACACATCACCATTCTTCCTCTTGCTTCTGTGAGCCCTCACTTCTTGTACCCTGCAATGGGAGTCCCCGGGCACTGACATTAAGTACAAATCTAGCTCAGGGACCCATTACCTGGTTCAGGGGACTCTGTGTAGTGATTCTGGGGATGATCTGATCCAGGTGTCTGGTGATGAAGGCTTCAGGGTCAATCTTCATCCTGGTGAGAAGTGCTGGCCAGAGTGCGGACTGCACTGCCACTGAAGGAGAGGGGCTTCTTGAAACCTTCTGCCGGAGCTACCACCACCCTGCCCTAAAGAGCCACCCACCTCCCCATTCCTACCACGGCCACAGACCTAGGGACGGGTGGTGAGAGATGATCAGCATCTCCTGGGCCAGCTGCTCAGTGCTAGTGATGTCACCCTTGAGCCCTGGCACCCCAGAGATGACACACAGTGCTTCCTGTAGGACCCGTGGAGGCACATAGGCCTTGCCCATCTCAGTCACCTCCCCCGCATCTGTCACAAGAGCCTCCATGGGCAGCACCTTTAGAGAGAGAACAAATGAGTTCCCAGAGAGCCCTGTGTATGGCAGTAAACAGAGAGCGTCTCCTGCTATCTCAGGGAGTCCCTGCAGGGCCACTTAGCTTCTCCTGCTATCCCAAGGAGTCCCTGCAGGGCCACTGAGCTTCTCCTGCTATCACAGGGAGTCCCTGCAGGGCCACTGAGCTTCTCCTGCTATCACAGGGAGTCCCTGCAGGGCCACTGAGTTTCTCCTGCTATCACAGGGAGTCCCTGCTGGAGAGCAACCAACGTCTCGCTTCCTGCCCTGGAGCCACAGGCTGTAATGTGCCTGGAAAGACACCGAGCACAGTCACCTAAAAACTCTAAAGAAGCATTTTAGAGAATGAATTAGAAAACTGGTTCTGGAGACCAAGCATACACACTGCTGAGGGAAAAATGGTGATGTCTGGCACCTAGAACGCTTCAACAGTCCAGGTCTCCCTGTGTACTCCTGGTTCTTCCTGCTACTGCCTGAGAGAACCCAGATAGCCTAGATAGCTAGCTTGTTCAGAGGGTCAAGGACACTGTGAGAACACAGTTCACAGACTTAACTAAGCAAAGCCCACAGGGCTCACAGAATCTGAAGCAACAGTCACAAACTCTCTAAGGCTCTGAGCAAGGGCCTCTACATATATGTTATTGGTACACTGTTGGTGTTCTTGGAAGAGCCGACAGCATGAGTCGGGAGAAACTGACTCTTTTGTCTGTACTTGGGACTCTTTTCCTCCCAATGGGTCACCTCATCCAGTCATGATATGAGGGTTTGTGTCTCGTTTTATTGTAATTTGTTATGATAGGTTCAGTTGACATTCCTAGAAAGACTTTTTTTTAAATAAAAAAAAAAAGGAAAAAGGAGAAGTGGATCAGGGGAGGAGGGTGGTTGTAGGAGACGGGGAAGAGAGAGTTAGGGAAAAATTAGGATGTATGTAGAGTAAAAATTAAAATAAAAAAGGAGGAGTGGGGGCTGGAGAGATGGCTCAGTGGTTAAGAGCACGGATTGTTCTTCCTAGAGGACCTGGGTTCAATTCCCAGCACCCACATGGCAGCTCACAGCTGTCTGTAACTCCAGTTCCAGGAGACCCGATACCCATGGGGAAACACCAATGAGCATTAAAAAAAAAAAAGGGTGTTTAGGAGCCATCGGTGGTGGTGCATGCCTTTAATTCCAGCACTTGGGAGGCAGAGGCAGACAGATCTCTGAGAGTTCGAGACCAGTCTGCTGTACAGAACAAGTTCCAGGACTGGATCCAAAGCTACAGAGAAACCCTGTCCTGAAAAAAACAAAACAAAATAAACTGTTTCAGACTTAAAAAAAAAAAAAGCTTGCCTTCAAAGGTACTGTGAAAAGATCAAAAGCGAAAATAAATGTGTTTAAAATTGTTTTAAAACAATCAGGGGCTGGAGAGACGGCTCAGGCTCTTCCAGAGGTCCTGAGTTCAATTCCCAGCAACCACATGGTGGTTCACAACCATCTATAATGGGATCTGGTGCCTCTTCTGGCAGAACACTGTATACTTAATAAATAGAATCTTTAAAAAAGGGCAACTTCATTAAAAAAAACAAAAAGTCGAGGCAGTGGTGGCGCACTCCCAGCACTCGGGAGGCAGAGGCACGCAGATCTCTTTGAGTTCGAGGCCAGTCTGGTCTACAAGAGCTAGTTCCAGGATAGGCTCTAAAAACTACAGCGAAACCCTGTCTCAAAAACATCAAAAATAAATAAATAAATAAATAAATAAATGAAAAAATAAAATAAAGTAAAAAATTAAAAAGAATAAAACAATCAAAAACAAAATATCCAAAAATATTTTGGTTGAACTACATCAAAGGTATGGAAACAGGAAAAAAGTCTCTAAAATGCAAAGATGTTAAAAAAGCTTGGTGGAAAGGCAGAGAGTTCTGGAATCACCCAATCTGAGAGAGAAAACATGCCAGGAGTGGTCAGCTGAAAGGCCAGGGCAGAAGCAAGTTGATCCTCTCACCTTGTGAGAACTGAGGACAATCTTCAGCTCCTCCAAAAGGCCATTGGCCAGCTTAATGCCCCCGAGAGAGGACAGCAACTTCCGAACTGTCTGCTGTGCCTGCCTGCGCACATGCCAGGTACGGCTCAGGAGCACAGTCACCAGGACCCGATAGTACTGTCTGCAAACACAAAGACAGATGTCCTGGTACGTTGGCATAGGGTCTTCCACAGCCAAACCTGCCACATACCCACTCCTCAAAGTTCTGTCAGCATCTGCTCTGCTGGCCCAGAGGACAGGAAAAGTGAGGCTCACGTACTGAACTCTGCTGTTGGTGAGTCTCTGCGGGTGGTCGAGGAAAAGCCTCTCCGTCAAATGCAGCACAGTACACAGGGCTGTAAGGGAAAGAAATTGTGCAAGTCTATTTTTGTTTTATGAGACAGGGATTCTTGGGTGTAGCCCTGGCTGTTCTGGAACTAGCTCTGTAGACCAGGCTGGCCTCGAACTCAGAGATCCACCTGCCTTTGCTTCCTAAATGCTACGATTAAAGGCGTGAGTCACCACTCACTGGCCAGGGCAAGTCTTTTTGAAACAACTAACTGGGACCAGTGAGCTGGCTCAGTAGGTAAAAGAGCTTCCACTAAACCTGACTGATAACTTGAATACAATCCCTAGAACCCACACAGCGGAATGAGAGAACCTGCTCCTAAAAGTTGTCTTCCAACTTTTAGGCGTATACACACACACACCAAGAGAGAAAAAAAAATTAAATAACTAAATGTATTCTTCCCCAACCCCAGAAAGCATTGGAATGAAATAAAAAAAAAATTAACAGCAAAATGTAAATGTGATTAACACCAGATATGAAACTACAGTTCATTTTTGTCTTTTTCTCTATTATGGACATATATATTTGGAAGTAAAGAAGGTATACACTGATTTTAATGATTAAGAATTATTAGCTATCAGGGCAGGAGAGATGACTCAGAGGTTAAGAGCACTGACTGCTCTTCTGGAGGTCCTGAGTTCAATTCCCAGTAACCACATGCTGGCTCACAACCATCTGTAATGAGATCAGGTGCCCTCTTCTGGCCTGCAGGCATACATGGAGGCTGAACACTGTGTACATAATAAATAAATAAATCTTTAAAAAAATTACTAGCTATCTAAGATAGACATACATGGATCTAAATAGGAAAAGAGAAAGAAACAAGATCTCCTGAAAAACTGGGAGCAAGGGGGTCACAAGAGAGGGTAGAAGGGGAGAGGGGAGAAAGGGAGGGGAGCAGAAAAAAGGTATAGCATTATTAGCTATGAGTGGTAGCGCACACCTACAATCCCAGTGCTTGAGAGGTTTCAGCACTGAGACCCCGAGTTTAAGGTTAGCCTAGGCTACACAATAAAACCTGTATTTGAAGACAAAAAGAGGGGGCGGCTGGCGAGATGGCTCATTGGTTAAGAACACCTGGTGCTCTTGCACAGGAATTGGGCTGGATTCCCAGCACCTACATGGTAGCTCATAACCATCCCTAATTCATTACAGCTCCAGGGGACTCAACTCCTTCTTCTGACCTCTAATAGTACCTACCAGATACAGACATATATAAAAGCAAAACTCAAACTCATAAAATAAACCTCAAAAGAGAAAAAAAAAATTCACTGTACTCTCAGCCAGCGGCTCATGTAGCTCACTGAACAAGGAACTCATGGTGGGTATGAGGCATGGTGGATAAAGAGGAAGAGAACACTCAGGGGGATGGATCTCTATAATATCAAGGACACAGAGCAGCAGGTAAAACTGGCTGTCAATGGCCAGCAGAACTGAGTGGCTACAGGTCAAAGCAGGCGGTTTTCAATGAAGATTCCCTCCCACCTCGTCTCTGAACTATATGAATGTCGTTCCTAATCAAAATCTAAGTTAAAAAAAAAAGAAAGAAACCAGAAAGTGACTAATAGTTGTAGCTCATTAATAGGATGTTGTGATTCATGAGTCAAAAGACTTCACATCACTAATTAATGGCAGACTCCTGTGAGGCAACCTAGAATTTTGCACATTGAAGATCATTGTTCCTTTTCTGCCAGGATAGAAACCAGTAGTTTCTGTGTCGCCTGGTGGGGGAGTAGAGCTGCCACAACTCCATAGCACTTAGCATAAGGAAACCAGACAGCACCAATTACCCATTCGGCTATAATTACAGCTAATATCACAGCTCCATGACTGCCGCTACAGTCCTCCCAAGTTCGCCTTTCTACTGATCTTGATTCTCCCACACAGAATGAATTCATTCCGAAAACAGCCAGGCTGCTGGTCAGATCATGATTCTGGATGCTTACAGAGCTGCTGGCTAAGCAGTTGCTCAGAAACAGGACCTCCCTAAAGACCTGTCAGAGGTCGCAAAACTCACCATCCTCTGAAGCCAGGAGTAGAAACTTCTCAGAAGTGAAAATCTGCTTCTTTTCATCTACGATCAGCTGCCAAAAGTTGCTCAGTTTGGCCTCTGCAAGAAAGCAAAGGTCACCCCATGACACAGCGCACCATGCCCCCCACAGCGTGGCTCTCTAAGCTGAAGCTGCTGGGCAGGCTCTGTGAAAGACACTCCATGAAGACCGTTTCCAAGCTCACTGTTCTAGTCTGAAACCAAGCATCAGTCCTTCTGGCCTCACTTGTGGTCTGCACAACTGTAGGGTTCTCTGCTGCCTGCAGCTTCTCCTCTGCAGTTCCCACTACCCAGGAACCTGGAACACCTGAGGTTCACACGATGCAGCTCTCCCTGCCTTTCCCTAATTGTGGCCATTTCTTCATGAGAGTCACATCCTTTAGCTTCTCAGAGATCAAATGCTTCCTCCTTCATGAAACCTTTCCCAACACTCATTCCTCAAACGAAGACTCAACCTTCTTCAGTGACTCACATCTCTGTCCTCCCACTCCAAAGCATGCACCCTGAGATGTGCTGAAGTGAGGCTGTGTTCATGTGCATCTCCGCCCAGGGAGCCAAAGGTCTTGGTGTATACAGTGGGTGCAAGGTCAGGTGAGCGCACTGGCAGAAAGGGAGGACCTAGAACTAGATGCCGTGCACCCACTCCAAGGCCCATATGCTGAAGATATGGTTCCCAGCTTATGGCGCCACTGGCAGATGGTAAAACCTTCAGGAGACGGGGCCTGGGGGACATAGGTCAGTCACCAATGTACACTCTGGAAAGAGATGCTGAGACTCGTGTCTTTGTTTTGCTTCCCTGCCACCAAGAGGTAAGTAGCTCAGTCACACACTCCCTGCCTGACACAGATCCAAAGACAGTGGGCAGCTGCCCGCCATGTGACTGGGCCCTCTGAGACCATGGACCACAACAAATCTTTCACCCTGAGCTGAATTTCTCAAGTAGTCTGTCACAGTGACAAAGATGACTAACAAAAAGGACTCCAGTCAAGGCAGAAAAGGACGGGGAGGCTCTGACTTGAATCGTTCCCATGCATGGTTGGTGGATGACACAGCACGTTACCAAGCATGTTTCTCTCTGCTCTTGACTGTAGACATGATATGACCAGCTCTTTGACGTTCCTGCCTTAACTGTCCCACAATGGCACCGTATAACCTGGAGTTGTAGCAGAAATGAACCTGTCTCCCCAAGATGCTTTCTGTCAGGGTGCTTTACTGCAGCAACAGGAATGAACTAGAGCATCCTATGAATATGTAAGCAATTCAAACACGAAGTCTAGAAAGATGACTTAGTGGTTAAGAGTACCAGCTACTCTTGCAGAGGACCCAGGTTCCTAACACCTACATGGCAGCTCACAACTGTCTACAACTCCAGTTACAAGGAATCTGACACCCTCCTCCAACTTCTGTGGTACTGAGCACCTATGCTGCCCATACATGCAGGCAAAACACTCATACACATAAAATAAACAAGTACAACAATTAAAAAAAAAGTCCTAATACTCAACCACACAGTACAAGCATCACAGACAAGCCCAGCCCAAAGCACTGAAGTAACAGAGGCAAGAACAGCGAGTCGAGGACAGATGCAGCCTTGGCTGCACTTCTATTGTGACCCTGAGCTCATCCCTGCAGATAACAGGCAGCCCTGGAGCTGACAAGCTGACAGGCTGCTAAGCATCCAACACTCGACCAAGGACTGTCACCTGCACCGTGGGCGCGTGCAGACCCTTACCAGCCTGTGAGTCAGCCACAGAAAGCTTGGAGAGCAGCAACGCTGCAGCGACCCCTTCAGTGACTGTGGGAACCTGGGTGTTCTGGGAGGCCGCCTTCTCCACTGTCTGCATGAGCAAGGGCAGAAAGTCCAAGGCCTGCAGGAGTGTGTCACCTGTGAAGACAGAAGCATCTCAGAGACGACCTGGTCCACAGAAGTGAGGCAATTATTTGAGAAGACATTATCCACCCAAGCGTGGACTGGCTAAAATCCTTCGGTTAATTTTCTGAGTATCTCAAAGAACCAGAGAAAGAATCTGGGATTTAAACTCTATAGTCATAAAAATTAAAAGTGAAGGAATCTTATTAATCTGATCATCAGCTGCTCTTCCACAGGATAAGGAAACAGGGAGGCAAAGTAAACTGTCCAGAGTTGTCAACAGCTGGTTGACAAAGAACCACTACTAACTACAAGCCTAGCCATTCCAATCTGGTGTTCTTCTCACAACAAGACAACCTCTAGCCAATCTGCTAACCTATGATATAAACACACTAAAAATAAATGAATAAGCTAGGCATGGTGGTGCAAGCCTTCATTCCCAGCAGGTAGATTTCTGTGAGTTCCAGGACAGCCAGAGCTATGTAGAGAAGAAACCCTATCTCTAAGTAAATTACATTCAAAAAAAAAAAGTTACAACTACACCTAAACACACCCATTTTGCTTTTTATAACTACTCATGTATCCCAGGTTGGCCTCAAATTCAGTAGGTAGCCAAAGACGCCCTGGAGCTCCTGCCTCCCCCTCCCAGGTTCTGGGATAGCAGGCCTAAACCACAATACCCAGCGGTGCCGTCACTAAGGCCTGGTTCCTGTCAGCTCAAGACAAGCACTTCTGACAGATTCTGTTCCTACTCCTAACATGTGTGGGCACAAAGCCCATTTCCTCAGTCTCAAGAAGGCTTTGGAATCTTCTTGACGTTTTCCACAAATTTAATTCATAAATTAGTAATTTAAATTTATAATTTAGTAGTTCATAAATTTAAAATCAACACATCATTTAAAAGAAATGCAAGCCTATATCAGAGAGAGGAATCACTATCAAGAGGATTTTAGTAAAGAAATCAAATTCCTCTGGCTATTTGGGTTGGAGAAGACGGGATGCCAGTATCAGTAGCTGTGTTTAGCACTGAAGAGATGAAAGTGGCAATTTTTTAAAGAGTTCAAAATCAAGTTTACATAGCACTGACCTTTTAAATATGATCTCAGTACAACAACAGGTCCTTTCTGAATAAAATTCAATAAGGGAGCCTAGTATGGTGGCACATGCCTTAAAGCCCAGCACTTGGGAGGCAGAGGCAGGTGGATCTGTGAGTTTGAGGCCGGCCTGGTCTACAAAGCGAGTTCCAGGAATGCCAAGGCCACACAGAGAAATCCTATGTCAAAAACCAAAATTCAAAACAAAAACCAACCAACAAAAATCCAACAAGGGAAGGAGTCACTAAAGTGAAGACAGGGACAAGGACTCAGAAGAAAATGAGGTCTAGTCAGGGAACCAGAAGAGAAGCCCGGAACAGGGAGCATGCCCTGGGCTCAGTCACCCCTTCACTGGAGGCCTGGCCATCTTACCTCGGAAAGAGGCCAGCATGCACTGCAGGTAGGCATGCCTCACTGCGGAGGTGGAGGTTTTAAGGCTGAAAACTCTCTTGAACCAATCAGTAAGCTTCTTGGGCACTTCTGTAGTGAGCCGGTTGCACCAGAGCGCCAGGACAGAGATGGCGTGTACCAGGGTACCTTCATGCACTAGGGTAAGTGGCACAAGTTCAGTCGGCCTGACGTCTCATAACCATACCAAATCACTGCAAGCCGTGGGAGAAGGCAAGCCGGGGTCCCAGGGGAGGAAGCAGTGATATTTCAGACATCCCCAGCCCTGCTAACTCAAGGAGGTGTGCCTTTAGAAAGGCTTTCGGAAGACTGCCTGGAAAACCATGGTCAACAATGGGTCTAAACTGCATGCTCCCCATGCCACAAGGAATTACCTTCCTGCTGGAGGAATGGGATGAACAGCTCAGCCACACACCCATTCAGGACTTGACTAGAAGGCCCAGATACCACGTGATGACTGAGGCTTCCAATCCCTGAAAAGCAGATTCTCTGGTTGTTCCCTCCCCTGCACAAGCCACAGCAGACAAGCCTTCCTGCCACTGCCATCAGGGTACACCAGGTCACAGACCTCTTCTGGGTACCCAGCAGCCACACTTTCCCCTAGCCATTACAGACACTCCAATTTTCTTCCAGTCTCTCCGTTTACAGAAACCAGGCCCCCTGCCGCACAGGCCAACAGCAGAGTACTGGTAGGCAAGCTGACACAGCCAACACTGTTGGGCACCAGGGTTCAAAGGACTCGCCTTATCTGACCCGGGAGGATCCCTACCTGAAAGGACACTCATCTTCTGGGCTACGACAGTTAGCTTTCCTTCTGAGCCTGTGAGAAAGGAACAAAAGTGATCGTTCATGTTGGCCCCACAGCATGACACACATGCAGACTCCCGAAGCAGCCTTTCTGGTGTGAAGTTGGGTTTAAATAGCACTTTATAGCCTTATGTTTTCTGAATAAAAGTACTACATTCTTTGCTGGGCAGTGGTGGCGCACGCCTCTAATCCCAGCACTCAGGAGGCAGAGATAGGTAGATCTCTGTGAGTGGAGCTGCTCTCTGGTCTACAGAGCAAGTTCCAGGACAGCCAGGGCTACATAGAGAAACCCTGTCTCGAGAAACCAAACAAACAAAAGTACTACATTTTTACAGAAAATACAAAAAGAAAAATGTGCTACACCAGCATGTTCCCACTACTCAAAGACACCATTAACATCTTCATATCTTTCCTTTTCTCCTCCCATGCACACAAAACATTCTTAAAACCACTGGCATCACTGTCTTTACGCCATGGGTGTGTTTCCGCCACATGTGGAAGTGTGCCTCATCAAAAACTTCCCCCGGAGTAGACTCAGAATCAAATTCCTACCACATCCTGGTTCCAAGGCTAGGGGAACACCTGCTGTGTGTCACCGGCTGTGCCGACAAGGCTGCTCACCTCCAAGGATTGCAAACAGGTGTTTGGTCAAGGCCTCAGTGGCGGAGGAGTCACTGCACTGGCGGGCCAGGTTGCGCAGTGCCAGCACAGCTTCATCCATCAGGCGGGGGCTGTTGGACTTCAGCTGATCTGGACACACAGAGTCACAGCTCAGGGGTTGCAGCAGCTAAACATGAAGACGTCAGTCCTAGCTCTTTACCCCAGCCCTTTACCTCATCACCAGCAATCTCAGAAAAGAAACTCCTCCCCCATTGGCGGTTAAAACCTTATTCCTTTTCTCATCTTAACATTTATTTAGTTATGTCTAGGGGAAAGCGGTAGCATGGCACACACGCACGGGTCAGAAAACAGTTTGTAGGAGTAGGTTCTCTCCTTCCATTCGATGTTCCCAGGACCGCACTTGACTTGGCACACATGGCAGAAACCACCTTTAACTCAAGGAGCTGTCTTGTTGACGCTAAAGTTTACTTCTAACATAAACCGTGCCCACCCCCTCTGAGTAAAAAACTACCGAATACACCCAAAACTCACAGTGCAGCAAGTGGCTGCAGAGGGGTCGGTATACTCACTAGCCAAGCCTTTCACGATGTCCAGGGCATACTGGCTGAGATCAAGTGTCACTGATGCCAGGAGACTGGAGATGGCTAAGAGGACAGAAAGAAATGCTCATCAGTTTCAAGTGCCAGTGCCTACTTCTCCCCACTCCCCAGAAAACGCCATCTGGAGTCTCCTGTTTAGCACAGTAACATGACTGCCCTTTGCCCCTGCAAGGTCACAAGATTATCAACCCGTAAGCTAAAGCTCAGCTCTTCAAACCAAACCGTCCCAACTGTCTAGAGAAAAGAGTCTTAATCTCAAATATCTCCAGAAGATTCTCCAGCCTCCATAATTACAGTTAGTGTTCTAAGAGGATACTTTTCTATAGTTTTCTTTTGTCATTTTTTTTTTTTTTTTGAGACAGGGTTTCAAACCTGTCCTAGACCTAGCTCTTGTGGACCAGGCTGGCCTCGAACTCACAGAGATCCGCCTGCCTCTGCCTCCCGAGTGTTAGGATTAAAGGTGTGCGTCACCATCACCTAGCTTTCCACAGTTTTTTTTTTAACAAGACAGCATCTGATGGAGCTCAGCAATAAAGGGCACTAGTTGCTTTTCCAGGATCAACATCAGCCAGCTCACAACTGCCTATAACTCTAGTTTCTAGGGGATCTGATGCCCTCTTCCAGATTCTGTCGGCACACGCACTCAGTCAGACACACAGGTGTGCATACTCATGCACATAAACATGCACACATGCACACACGAGCATGCATACACACACTCATGAAAATAATTTTTTTGTTGTTGTTTTTCAAGACAGGGTTTCTCTGTGTAACAGTTCTGACTGTCCTGGAACTAGCTCTTGTAGACCAGGCTGGCCTTGAATTCACAGAGATCCGCCTCCCTCTGTCTCCCAATTGCTGGGATTAAAGGCATGTGGCACCACTGCCCAGCTATGAAAACAAATTTTAAAAGAAAGCCCATGTATCTCAGCATATTCTGAAGTGAGTTCCTGTCTTGCCCACGGCCCTCACCAGGTAGCAGTGAACATATCTCATACTTAGAACACACAGTGCCCCTGCTGCGAAGCCAACAGCCACAGAGCTGCTCAGGCGCGCATCCCCTCCCACCCACCTGTTCGGCAAGAACCTACTTTCAATAACATTCTCCGGGCTCCTCAGCAAGGATTTTTGTATGGTGGGCAGAATCAGATCCTTAAAGTCCGAGTGGGACATGAACCGGAGCAAAGGGGCACAGTTGTCCTACAAAATAAAGAGTTAAACACCCAGGCCTCATGGGAAAGACTGAGAGGAAAGAGCAGGGTGGCATCCAGAATTTAAACCAGGATTTGATACTGTCTGGGTGGTAGCTGTGCAATCCACTCACTCACCAACAAATACTTCGGAGGCTTCACTTTGCTCATCAGAATGTTCTTCACGTAGAAATCTAGCAGGGTACTCTACAGGACACAAGGTCCCAAAACTTCAGTATTAAGCAACAGTCCCACTTCCCATGGCTTCCCACACTCCCATGCTCGCCACTGAAGTGGGGAGCAGTCATTTTCATGGCTCCTGGCACAAAGTTCAAAGACCTTGGCAGGGCTTTGACACCCCTGCCTGCTCAGACTGGTGACATCTGAAAGCTCTCTTACCCACCCCATAGACGAACCCCACTTGTCTTCTCGATGCTCTTCCTACCTGCTCTCTGCCCCACCTGTTTACTGATAACTTCTCTTTATTCCCTAACTCCCTGACCACAGTACCAGTCAGATACCCATCTTGCATTTTCCTTTGTCACACTTATCAGATACAACTAATAGGGGACAATCTATCTTATGTCAGCATCTTCTCTGATTCAGTTCCACAAAGATCAGTCTTCTGCTCACTGCTGCACCCCAATTCCTGGCACAATGCTTGGTGTGTGGCAGCTACCCACAGAGGTGAACAGTAAAGTCTCTCACCCCAGTGACTACACCAGGATTCACATGGGCTACTGCTACACCGCACAAGGACAAAGCAAGTTTCCATGGCTGTCCTCCAGACCCCTGATGCAGCAAACCCACTGTCAGTCGCTAGACACTTGCCTTATGCTGGCTGACCACGTCCATCTCTTTGTGATTCGTGCAGAACTGCACCAGCAGCCCCAGCATGCCAGCATAGTTTTGGTTGGGTTCTAAGCTAAGGATAGCTGAAAAGTACTGCTCCACCAGTTCAGGGTTCTAAAGAGGAAGTAGAAGACTGGTGAGTCAGACGGCAGAGGTACAAAGGCACGGCCTCCTACCTCCCACCAGCTCCATTCACCTCCTTCCACAGTTTAGTGAGTTTCTTCATCGCACCATCCACAGCATGCTTGTGGGAGCCACCCAGCACCTCCAGCAGCAGCAGACATTGCACCTCCACCTGCCAGCACAAGGAAACGCCAAATCATGATACGACTCAGAGGTGTCCTGTGACCTCATAGACTGCCACAGACATCCACCAGGTCTTCAAGACTCCAGCTCCATCTCCACCCCACCCACTCCAACCCAACCCTCTTCTCTCTACCAACTCCTTGTCCTAAGTCTGCCCCCTTTCTTTTTCATGTGTAAAGAGCTGTTTGCCTGCGTGTATGTTTGTACACCGTATATATACACATATATACATACATACATACACACACATACATAAACAGACACACAAACATACACATATCCTTGGAGATCAGAAAAGGCTATCAGATTACCTGAAACTGGGGTTACAAACAGTTGTGGAACACCATGTGGGTGCTGGGAATCAGACCTGAGATCTTAATTTCTGAGCTATCTCTCCAGCCCCCTAAACCCTGTCTTTCAGCTAACACTGTTCATTCATGTATTTATTTAATAAATATTTGTTAAACACTTACTATGAGCCACAGTCTACACAAGGAGAACAAGGTGCATTCTGGCATCATATAGTTCAGGGAGAAAAAAATAATATTGAACAAATAAAGACACAAATGGGGATGTAGCTCAGAACATAGCATGCACGAAGCTCAAAGTTCACCCCAATAACAAAAAATTTTAAAAAGATACAATAAACATACATCAGTAAGACAGCTGTCATTCAGGAACAGAACTAGAAATCCTAGTTAATATACTTATCTGCCTAGACTTGTCCTTCAGTAAGGACCAAATCCTACAGTCAAGCATGGTGGACACCTTTGATCCCAGTACTCAGAAGGCAGACGCAGCCAGATCTTAGTGAGTTCCAGGTCAGCCTGTTCTACACATCGAGTTTGAGGTCAGTCAAGGCTACACAGTGAGACATTGGCTCAAAAATGACAAAAGAATACATTTTTTTTTTTGAGAGACGGTTTCTTAACCTTGGCTATCCTAGAACTAGCTCTATAGGCCAAGGTGGCCTCAAACTCAAGAGAGATCTGCCCGCCTCTTCCTCCTCAGTACTGAGATTAAAGGCATGCATCACCACCACCCAGCAGAAAAAACAAAATCTTAAGAAAATAAAAAAGACCACAGATACTCAATGAACAGTAACTGAACAGCAGACATTGTGCTAAGCTCTGTAGGAAGTAAGTTCAGCATGGTGGTGAACACCTTTAATCCCAACCCTCAGGAGGAAGAGTTCCAGACCAGCCAAGGCCCTGGTTAAATCTGCAGCACTGGGACCAAAAATTGTCAGATACACAGAAAACATTTCTATAGTCATAAGCACCAGCAACACAGGCACCACGGTGGCTAGGGACAGATACATCCTTCTATGCTACCATACCCTTCCCTGGTATGCTAACAGCACACCCTTCTACACATGTTGCAGAGTTGCATCATTAAACAAGCTTACCCGTACCGCATTCAGAACCGTATCAGGGTTCCCTCTCTGAGTTGCTCCAGTCCTTGCTCAAGAGTCCCCTTCTCCTCACAGAAGCCTTGCTCCCACCACCCTCAGCCGCACTCCCTCCCCTCCAGCCTGTTTTTCCTTAGCACTGCACCAGACTCCATCTTCTCCAACAGTGTATAAGCTCCACAAAAGCATAAGGTTTCTCAGTCTAATTCACACAGCAGCCCCAGCTTTTAGCACAGTGCCAGCCAGTGAATGGCTGAATTAATTACGTATATAACAGACAACAGAATTAGGGAAGGAAAAGCCCAGATTCTAGTCCCTGCAACAAGTCACATGCTGCTGACACATTCTGTCCTGGAATGAACACTTTGCAGCTGGCCCCTCCTGCTCACTAAGCTAACGGCCAGCACAGGGAGCAGCTGTCAAGAACTCAACGGAGATAAGCCGGAGACCTTGCTGCTAGTAACCACCTTAGTGGAAAGCCATTTGTTAACAACGAAACCCACACTCTGGCAGGTTCCAGAGTCATCTGTATCTATATGCACTACACTCTGTGTATATGGCCACTGCAAATCTCTCTAGAATGCCTCTCTAAGGAAGGTGGTAAGTAGCTCTGTCAAATCTCATGGCCAAAAATTAGATCCACAACAGCACCCTCAAGACTCCAGAACCATCAACCATTCTAGACATCGAAGAAAACCCCCCACTCGGCTTACCTAAATATCCAAGAGAACCCCCAACCCGGCCTACCTAGACATCCAAGATAACCCCCCACCCGGCCTACCTAGACACCCAAGAGAACCCCCCATCCGGCCTACCTAAACACCCAAGACAACCCCCACCCAGCCTATGTAGACATCCAAGACTACCCCCCACACCCAGCCAACAGGCCATTTCTGAGTAGCAGACAGGTGGGAAGAAGAAATAGAGACTGTGCAAGGAGCAGACATAGAAAAAGGGGAGAGATTAGATGACCAAGCCAATAGCCAGAATTTCATTCTATTACTCTAAAATCCAAACACAGGTGAGAGAGTGCTAGCCAGGAAATAACATCATCTACATCATCTATATTCATCTGGGGTCCCTGCCTTCTAGTCATCTCCCCAGTCTGGCCTCTCATGAAGGCAGGGCCCACATGTCTTACTCATCATTGCATTCGATGCCTAGAATCACATCTAACCCGGAGAAGCTTGGGAACATTAGTGAACAGACGAATGTGATTCCTCACGTTTCCTCCAAAGACAAGGGAACCTACCAGTTTGTTCCAGATGTCTCCCTGCCGCTTAGCTTTCAGGGGAAAGACAATGCGCACTAGAAGGCAGGTCCAGGTCAGAGCCAGCAAGGCGGCCGAGCCACTACTCTTGCTGGAAAGGAGAAGGGAGAGAGACAAATGCACATCCTGAGGCACAGCACTGTATGTGAACCCTCCCTTGACTTAATGGTACAGAGACGTGTTCCCTAACATCATCAGTGACAACTCAGGACAAGAGTCTAGGCGTCACTGGCCAAAATCTCATCACTTGACATTTGCAACAATAAAGACAAGGAGATGGTTCAGAGGTTAAGAGCACTGTTTGTCCTTCCAAAGGACCTGGTAATCCTCCCAGCATCCACAGGCAGCTCACAACGGTCTGCTGCAGGGGACCTGATGCCCTCCTCTGGTGTCTCTTGGTACCAGGCATGTACTTGGTACATAGAGATACATGTAGGCAAAACACTCATACACAGAATTTTTAATTAATTAATTAAAGCAAACTGGCTCTCCTCATCCAGTGCCTTGGGCCCACTGACTCCCAGTCCTGCTCCTCAGGAAAAGCCATTTTCTCTACTAGCCTGCTTCCCCCTTGTTAGAGGCAGGCTCTAAGTGCCACTCAAAGTGCCAAGGTAAGAGCCAGGTGTGCTCACACCTGCTCATGTGTACCAGCCTACCTGAGTAGGCCTCCACACAGACTTAACCTCTTACCTGGGAACACCTGCTTTGGAGCCAACACCTGAAGACTGGAGAGAGCTGAGGAGGTTCTTGGCTGTGGCCTCCGGCTGGGCCTCCGCCAGCTGCTGGATGGCGGCCTGCAGAGCTCTGCGAGAGGCTGCGTCTCTAGGGTGGGAAGGGAGGAAAAGGGAAACGGGTGATCTCAGCTCAGGACCACAGGACTGCTAAGACAAACACTGGTCTTTCTGGGGAAACACTGATGGTACCCTATTCCAGTGGATCCTAGGTGACGGGAATCAACTAGATAAATCCACCTTGCCCCAGAGGTCTAAAGTACTGGTAAGAGCAGAGGATGACAAGAAGGGCAGGATCTATAGCCATGGTATATGCCCCATGACCTCAGACTAAGTTAAATGCCTTCACAGGCACAACTAATGAGTGGCTACCTATGCTGAGATAGCACAGAGGTAAGTACAGTAACGACCACCCATGAGGTATATAATGGCATCATCTCTTCTGCAGATGAGGAAACTAAAGCATAGAGAGGTTAGAGCGTGGCCCTAAGAAGCCTGGCTCTCACAACTGGGCTCTCCCCACTGTCCTATCCCACACTCGACCCCGTGTCTCTGCTTGGGACTCACCTGTATCGATGCAGAGTCAAGCAGAATAATTTGCAGAGCCCTTTTACTGCTCCCTCTGGCAGATCTGAAAGCAAAGTTTACACAGAGACTCAATACGCACAGTGATAAGCATCTGTTTACGTCGTTCCTTCCGTCAGACAGGATCTTGGCACCAACACCCCAGTAAGCCCCAAATCTCTGAGCTAAAACCCCAAGGAAACAAAAGCAGTATCAAACACATAGTACAGAAAAGTTCCGAGTAGCACAGACACTGATAAACAATGACAGTGAAGAGCAAGCATGAGAATTTGCTCACTATCTTCCCTGCCTCCACAGAGCGGACAGCCAATAGGGTTACAGCTGTTCTACTTCCTGGCTTGAACACTGGCTTTACCCTGTGCTATTTAGTTTATGATCACCTGCAGGTATCTGCTCATGCACAGACTAAGAAATAATTAAAAATTAGCAGAAAGGCCAGGTGTGGTAACACATGCCTTTAAACCCAGCAGTAGCAACAGGAGGATCTCTGTGAGTTCAAGGCCAGCCTGACCTACATTGCAGGTTCCAGGTCTGCCAGAGCTACACAGTAAGACTGTCTCAAAAATGGAAAGATAGATAAAGAGACAGATAGAAAGCATAAGCCAGTAGTATCCGCCCACCCCGCCCCGCCAGTCACTCAGGAGACTGTGGTAGGAGGTTTGCTTGATCCCAGAAGTTTGAGGTCAGCTTGGGCAACACAAAAACCCAGTCTCAATAACAAAACAAAACACACATGGCTACACAAAGTAATAATTAAAAGAAAAAATTTAAAGTCCAAGATTAAAATACCATAAAATAGGCGTGGTGGCACATGCCTTTAATCCCAGCACTCAGGGAGGCACAGGCAGGTGGATTTCTGTGAGTTAGAGGCCAGCCTGGTCTACAGCCAAGAGAGCAAAGAGTTCCGCCCCCCGCCCCCCCAAAAAAGAAAAAAGATTAAAGTACCACAAGTAGCCAGAAAGGGAAAAGCACCTGTAACTATGTGGTGATCATCTACGCTTCCTGAGATTAGTCAACTGTAGGGGGCGCAGAGGGAACCAGGTGCGGAAAGGGATTAACAACAAAGACAGAGGCCGCGAAGAAAAACAGTGGGCTGAGAGCACCTGGCGTTTAGTGTTGCTCTGTGCACTTCATCTACATTAATGTATGGCATCCCCACAAGCTAGGCTCTGCTGTTTAAACCCACCTTACCAGGAAGGAAGTGAACAACAGAAATCCAAGGAAGCCAGCCAGAGGGGTAGCTGGGCTGAACAAGAGTGCTCACGCATGCTGGACAGTCAACTCGGACAAGCACTACCAGCCAGACCAGGGCATGCAGCCAGCAGACAGAAGCTTGACTCAGGGAAATCTGGCCTAAGCTGTGAGATGATCAAGCCCAGGAAGAGCTTTTTCGGTGTTTCCCATTTCAGGTGATGTTTCCCAGCCCCTGTAGCACTCTCCGCACTCAGAAAGACAGTAACCAGAGGCAGGAACAGGCTGACAGAGCAGGAATAACGACCGGAAAAATAAACTGCAAGTGTGCCACTGCCACCAACTGTGCTGGACATCTGCAAGGGCTCTCATTTACCCGCACACCGACCTATGAGAGACATCACTAGCTACATGTTCGACTTGGGCTCAGAGGACTAGAGAACGAGGGATGACAGCTCCATACAGGAGGCTGCACCTCACTCCAAATTACAGAACTTCAGGGCGCCAGATTCAGAGTGGAAGCCGGACGGTGGTGGTGCATGCCTTTAATCCCAGCACTCGGGAGGCAGAAGCAGGTGGATCCCTGTGAGTTTGAGGCCAGCCTGGACTACAAGAGCTAGCTCCAGGACAGGCTCCAAAGCTACAGAGAAACCCTGTCTTTTTTTAAAAAAAAAAGGGGGGGGGGGACTGGAGAGATGGCTCAGAGGTTGAGAGCATTGCCTGCTCTTCCAAAGGTCTTGAGTTCAATTCCCAGTAACCACATGGTGGCTCACAACCATCTGTAATGAGGTCTCGTGCCCTCTTCTGGCCTGCAGATATATACACAGACAGAATATTGTATACATAATAAATAAATAAATATTTTTTAAAAAAAAGATTCAAAGTGGTTCACAAACTCAAGACATAGAGGTCAAGCCTACTCCCCAGACTAGGGAGCAGGATGTAGTACTTGGCAGTTATTCTACAGGGAAATTCAACCATTATGGTTCTATACACATAGACATTTGGTGTCATCACATGACAACCTTAACTACCTAGAGCCTTGATGAGAAGGTACCATGTACCATGAATGAACTCCAAGAAAGCATAAATTACAGACTACAGCACTAACAACAGGAGGGCAGCTCAGAGGCTCACACACAGCAACTGACGGCACTCACAGCTTTAACAAGCTTGGCTGGAAGCAGCAAGAAGAGTGAGAGGAAAAGGGAGGTGCGGCAGCTCACACCTGCAATCTTAGCACTGGGGAGGGTGACACAAGAGGGCAGTATGAGCTAGATGCCAGCTGTTCCATCCAGGGAGACCCTGTCTTGGGAGGGAAAGAGAGGTGGAAGGTCAGCTGGCCAGTTGACTGGTTTATTTAAATTTGTCATGGTAGTGCACACCTATAATCCCAGTACCAAGTGATAAGAAAGGTGAATGGCAGTTTGAGGTCATTATATGGAGTCCTCTTCTCAAATAAGCACACACATACACACACACACTCCTAAAAAAAGCTAGTTAGTAAAATTCAAACACCTGTAGTGTATGTCCTCAAAGAGCATTAGAAAACATGGATCTAGGGCTGGAGAGATGGCATAGAGGTTAAGAGCACTGGCTGTTCTTCCAGAGGACCAGGTTTAATTCCCAGCACCCACATGACAGCTAACAACTGTCTGTAACTCCAGTTTCTGGGGATCTGATACCTTCACACCAATCATCATAAAATAAAATTAAATAAATTATTAAAAAAAAAGAAAAGAAAACATGGACCTCTCAATCTTAACAGATCTTAGGGTCCTTAACTGGCCAGTCACCTGCTACCATCCTCTTAATTCTGTGGACATAAAAAGAAGAATCCCAGATCAAAAGAAAAATGTCTGTGTGCCAGTGTTAAGCTCGAGAAAGATTGGTGTTGTCTTCTAGAAACATCTGACGCCAACACAGCTAAAATTACAAATGACTTCGGCATCTATCTGCACTGACCCAACTATTTCAACTGTTTTGAAGCACACTTTATATTTAAAAAAGGTGAAGGCAGAAGTCAGGGGGAAGAAGGAAGGATCTCCAAAAGAAAGAGCACTGCAGATGCAGGGCAAATACCTACCTTTGCCAGCGATACATCTCCCCAGCTCACTGAGAATTTCTCTCCGCTCCTTTACACTAGCTGTTGTCACCTTCACGGCGAAACGCTTCAGTGTCTCGGAAACCTGTGAACACCAAACCCGCAGAAAATGTCACCAGTCAGACCACAAACACTGAGGGTGTGCATGCAGTGTGCACACGGCAGAACTGCCATTTTCCTGACAGCTGGAGCCGCCTCTGTGCAGCATGGGGACCCAGCAGCGTTTCTCAGCTCTGCCCACTAGTTGCAGCCATTTGTAACCCATTCTCCTCTTGCCCCAGTTGTGACAATCAAGTTTATAGACACTGTCAAATCTCCAGGGACAAGGGGGGAAAAAAAAATCACCCATGGTTTAGATGCACTGTTTTAATCCAGTCAACATACCTTTCTTCTTATTTTTTTCATTTTTTTTAAAATTTTATTTATTTATTTAGTATACAATATTCTGTCTGTGTGTCTGTCTGCAGGCCAGAAGAGGGCACCAGACCCCATTACAGATGGTTGTGAGCCATCATGTGGTTGCCGGTAATTGAACTCAGGACCTTTGGAAGAGCAGGCAATGCTCTTAACCACTGAGCCATCTCTCCAGCCCGTTCTTATTTTTTTGAGACAGGGTTTCCTTGTAGGTTTAGAACCTGTCCTGGCACTCACTTTATAGACCAAGCTGGCCTTGAACTCACAGAGATCCGTCTGCCTCTGCCTCCCGAGTACTGGATTTAAGGTTTTTGCTACCACCGTCAACTGGTACAACATACCTTTTTTAAAGTTAAGCAAGGCAAGACAAAATCCAACAATCTCTAGACAGAAAGTATCCTCTCAGAAATACCCCAAATGTACACCATGGTTGATGGCTGCCCCAGCTCCAGTGGGTGGCAGCTCCAGTGGGTGGCCCCACACCCATGTGCATACAGGCAGCACTAACCGTATACCAAATACAGTTACCAACCTAATACAAATATCAAACCTGAGGACACAGGCAATAAAGGAGAAAATAGACTTCCACAAATCGGTCCTCTACTTCGACACAAACAATGTGGCATGGGAACATAAGAGCACACTCATGCACACACATATGCACACTTTAAATAAGTAAATATATTTTTAAAGTAGGAAGGAGCTGGAGAGATGGTTCAGTGATAAGAGCACTTGCTGGTCTTGGAGAGGGCCGAAGTTCGGTTTTCAGGACCTACATGGCAGCTCACAAACACCTGTAACTTCAGTTTCAGGGGATCTGACCTCCTCTTTTGACCTCTGCAGACACCAGGAACAAATAGGGTGCACATACATATGCATATACATATAAACATGTAGGCACCGACACATATGCATAAAATAGAGTAGTTTTTAAGTGAACGTGAATGTGAGAGGGAACTGTATTGGGGTACTCGGGGAATGAGAGGGAGAACTGGGGTGAATATGATCAAGATACACTATTTACATGCATGACAGTCTAATAGAACAAATACATTTTTTAAAAAAGATAGTATGAGCCAGGCAGTGGTGGTGCATGTCTTTAATCCCAGCACTCAGGAGGCAGAAGCAGACAGATTTCTATGAGTGCAAGGCCAGCATGGTCTACAAGAGCTAGTTCCAGGACAGGCTCCAAAACTACAGAGAAACACTGTTTCTAAAAACAAAAAAACAAAAACAAAAAAACAAAAAACAAAAAACAAAAGCAGTATGAGGCAGGAATGTTAGCATGTGCCTTTAATCACAGCAGGAGAATTGGAGAATTAGTGAGTTCAAGGCCTGCTTTCCTGATTTGCAGGATCTGAGATTCTGTCTGAGAGAGAGAGAGAGAGAGAGAGAGAGAGAGAGAGGAGGAGGAGGTATATAAATGGTAGTATATTTTTCTACATACAAATATACCTCAAAAATTCTGAGAACAGGCTGGAAAGATGATTCAGAGGTTAAGAACAGTCTGTCTGCTCTTCCAGAGGTCCTGCGTTCAATTCCCAGCAACCATATGGTGGCTCACAACCATATGTAGTGAGAGCTGGTGCCCTCTTCTGTTGTGCAGGCATATGTGCAGGCAGAACACAAATAAATAAATAAAATTAATTTTTAAAAAATAAATAAAACAATTAAGAAGAAAATTCTGAAAACAAAACAAAAAATTTGAATACAATTCCAGGAAATGGACAATTATTTAAGTTAGGCAGAGACCTAGAACTAATCAGAACTAGAAGTGTTGACTTCTGACTTAGGATTAAGTAAAGTGAAGAACTACGGATAGACACTGAGAGGCAAACCAAGCTTGTGAAAGAAGAGTCCCAACCTAAAGAGGGCCTCTGTATGCCGGCATGCTCTCTCTCCCTTTCCACCATCACGCTCTGACCTCCCAGGGGAGAGTGCCAGCACCCTGGCCAATCTGGCAGAACAGAAGCACACACTGCTGGATCCCAGCTCTGCTCTCAATAGCTGTGGAAATGAAGCCGAACAATGGCAGCTCTGCCCTCCAGTTTCTCTACCTAGGCAGTCAACAGCACTCACCTCGGGGCACTGTGTGTACTAAAGCTGCAAGGGCAGCATCGACGGTCCCATCTCAAAGAACCACCTCTGCCTCAACGTAGAGCCAATGGCCGCAGCACCTGTATTCTCAAAACCAAACCTGAAACCAAACAGGTCTACAAAGAGACACCAACATGCCCAGTCTTCCTCATCTGAGTAAGCGCAGTTTGTGAGCATTCTCAGAAACCTGGGGAAACCTGCTCTATAAAGTTCACGTGAGAGGGCGGCAGGTCCACGAGGCAATCAAGTCTAGAGTCGGGGCAGGGGTTGTTTTTGAGGGTTCTTCAAAAGAAGCCCAAATTAGCAACGTGAATCATGGGTGCAGAGACACAGAACAACGCATTTTTTTTTCACATTCACTTTGGAGAAGAGGGCATGAGTGTGGAAATTAGGGAACACCTTGTGGGAACCCCACAGAGGGATGCTGGGCCCTGAGGCTTGGTCAGCAGGTCCTACCCACCAAGGCATCTTGCTGGCCCCTGCTTTTTCTTTTATGTGTAAAATCTGCTATAATTCTCTAGGCGATAAATACAATAGTATCCAAACTTGTACATAAACTAGTTCTTGCTTTGATATTTTTTGGCTGTGTTGTTTTTATTTGTGGATTTGGTTTTCTTGAGACAGGGGTCTCTCTACATAGCCCTAGATGTACTGCAATACCAGGCTGGCCTTGAACTCAAGAGATCTGCCTGCCTACCAAGTGCTGGGCGTACGATGTGCGTCAGCACACCTGGACTTGCTTTAGTTAAGTGTTCTTTGTTTTACTTTCACATCAGCACATAACCCGAGGATTCTAGAAGGTTTGTCCTCCACGCCTAGGCCTAGCCGGCACTTCAGCCATCACCTCTGTACCTCTAAAGATGGAGGCTTCCTTGCGCTGGGACTCTCGACTTTTCTATTTTACCCACACTTGGCCTTCATGCCCTGACCACGCTCCCCATCCTGCCAATAGCAGTCCTCAGTTTTACAACACGAGCAGCGGAGGTGGTCGGTGTCCAACTGTGCAACACAGCAGACGCCCTGTGCACCTCCTGCCATCCAGCGTCTGCTTCCCTGCAGTGGGAGCTGCCCTCTCCACAATTGCCTGTTTGCCTTGTTTTACCTAATCTTTTTAGTTATTCAACTCAAACTCTTAGTTTTGTGTCTACATTCCAGAAAATTTTGTCCTTCCTCCTGAGTCTCTGAATTTTCTGTCCTACCCCAAGCTGGCAGGTGGCTCCCCATCGTGTAAGGTACTATCATCAAGTGTGCCACGATGTCTGTATGGAGCACACACCATTCATTTCAGAGGCCGTGCAGTGTGCAAAGGTGCTAGCACCATATTCAAGTCTGTCAAGACCCAGAATTCCATGTTGAAATCAGTTTCCTTCTGAGTACTGAAGCTACTGTCTTTCTCCGCTGCACTAATAGCCTTTAGTTGTGGCTGTGAAGGCCAAAGCCAGCATAGTGTCTTTTGCTGTGTTGAGAGATGGTCTCACCTTGAATCCTGTGTTGGGATTATAGGAAAGCCGATTCTGACTGATCTTTTGGAGGGACACCCAGTTTTTCTTTCTAGAAGCTTTTACATTTTTTAAGATTCTGAAATTTCATGGTAATATGCTTTTGTTGTGAGTCTCTTTTATCCATTGTTCAGAGTCCTTTGATCTAGAAACATATCCGTCCACTGGGGGAAAGTTTCTTGAATTATTCTGTTAACAATTTCCCTGACAAGTGATCCCAAATGAGTGTTCCCAGCACTGGGTTTTAAGGTCACAAGAGAGAAAACTTTAGTTTCTTGCCAGAGTAGAAAAGCTGGGGATCCGACAGCATCTAAACCTCGGTTCAATCCATCCTCCTTAAGCCAGTCACTCCTTCCATGTCAGCTGACCCCAGAACTTCAGCTTTCCAAGATTCTGCAAAGGATCGCAGGAGGGTTCCTGAGTTTCCTGATGGATTAGGACTCACTTCCACTGGTGTTCAAAGACCTGCATTTCTCTTCTTTTTTGTTTTGTTTTGTTTTTTGTTTTTGAGACAGGGTTTCTCAGTGTAGCCCTGGCTGTCCTGGAACTTGCTCTGTAGAGCTGATTGGCCTTGAACTCACAGAGATGCACCTGCCTCTGCCTCCTGAGTGCTGGATTAAAGTCATGGCCACTACTGTCTGGCAAATCTGTATCTCTGTCATTTTCTAGCTCTCAAAAGTCTGCTACTATTGCCTGTGTTCTCCACCCTCCCCTCCATCAGCTACTATTGCCTGTGTTCTCCATCCTCCCCCTCCATTAGCTACCATTGCCTGTGTTCTCCATCCTCCCCCTCCATTAGTTGGGTTTGCTTTCGTTGCACTGGGGATCAAACCTAAAGCCTCACACATGTCAGAAATACATTCTATCACTGAGCCATGCCCTCAGCCCTAAAATATCCTGTATGAGAGCAGCTAGGGATGGAACCCAGGGTCTAAGGACTTTAGGCAAGTGTTCTACCACTGAGTCACCCGCAGGCCAGAGAGAGGCAGAGAGGGTCAGAGGACAGCTCGCAGGAGTCAGAGCTCTCCCAGCACTCACTCAGGCCACCAGGCTTGCACAGCAGCTAGCACCTTTACCCAATAAGCCATCTTGCTGGCTCCACAGTATTATCGTTTAAATCCTTTACTAAACAAACAAACAGATGCATACAGACTACCCTCTGCCTTACAAGACAGTAACATTAAACTTCTTTGGCTTTGTTTTTCTTTTTTCTCTTCTCCCCCTACCACCAGACAAGGTTTCTCTGTGTAGCCCATAGCCCTGGCTGTCCTAGAACTAGCAATGTAGGCCAGGTTGGCCTTGAACTCAGAGATCTGCCTGCCTCTGCCTCCTGAGTGCTGAGATTAAAAGTGAGTATCACCATAACCCTGGATGGCCTGGAACTGCCTCTGCCTCCCAAATGTGTCACTACACTGTCAATATGGCATTAAATTCATGAAAAACTGAAATATGAAAGAACTTTTCAGCCAGGCGGTGGTTAGGTAGAGGCAGGCGGAATCTCTGTGAGTTCAAGGCCAGCCTGGTCTACAAGTACCAGTTCCAGGACAGGCTCCAAAAGCTACAGAGAAACCCTGCCTCGAAAAACCACGGGGGGGGGGGGGGGGGGGGGGAGGGCTGAGAGTGTAGTTTGTAACACAGTCCTTGCCTAACATGCATGAAGCCCTGGGTTGGATCCCCAGCATGGCAAAGGAAAACAAGAAAAGTCAGCAATAATCCCTGGAAATCTTGTCACAACAAAAGCGAGGAAAAGAATAGTAGGGTCCTTTAGCTGTGACCCTGGGCTCTGGAAAGACTGGCAGTCACGCCCTCCGAGTTCACAGGCAGCACTGTAGACAGCACTGCCCAAGAAGGAATTCTCCAAGGTGACAGAAATGCTTCCCTAGCCTGGTCAATATACCCGCACTAGTCACATGTGACTACTAAAATGTGCTTAAGAATTTTTAACTTCAGACAAACTTAAGAAGGCTATTCTGATAACACGGCCAAGGGACATACTACTAGACATACTACTGGACAACATAACTCTAGAGAGAAGATTCTGATCTTGTTTGTTTTTGCTTTGTTTTTCGAGACAGAGTTGCTCTCTGTAGCTTTGGCTGTCCTGGAACTCACAGAGATCCACCAGCCTCCGCCTCTAGAGTACTGGGATTAAAGATGGGCACCACCACCACCTGGCTGGAGAGAAGACTATTTTACCAGTATTAGTCCTCTAGAAGCACTGAAACCTTTCTTCTTGGGATTCACCACGACACAGCACTGAACAATGACCAGCTCCTTGTACAGGAGACCCTTGCAAAACAGCTTTTGAATGTTCACATTAAATGGCTCCTCTGGCCGGTCTCCAGGCTCAAACATAAAAATCAACTACTCTCATCCTGGAGACCCAAACTGTCTAATAGATACCAGTTTTCTGCCAGGCAGAGTAATCCCAGCATTAAGGAGGCATGAGCAGGATGACTACAAGTTCAATGCCAACTTGGTCTACATTTTTAAAACCTACATATTTTTAAGTTGTGGCAGGGGGAATAAAAAGAGAGCTTCTTTTTCCCATTTATAGTCTTTCCATCCTTCCACACGGCTACAGAAGAAGCTGGAATGGAGAAAGAGGTGTCCTCAACCCCTCCCTGAAACTGCAATGTAACCACAGGTATTAACAAGGGTGACAAGATTCCTCCTAGCTGAAGGGATCCAACAACAATAACCAAACTACATCTTCCCAGCAACTTTATGTGACAGATATTATTTCAACATCATTTTACATTAAAAAAGCCTGAAACTTAGAGGGGTGATGTCATTTATCTACTGCCTCCGAGAAATTAACGAGCAAAGACGACTCCAAAACCGTGTGGACATAAGGCTACGTTCTATGTGGTCGCATAGAGTGCGTGCACTCTGCATTGCCCCGCGGCTCACGGTCACCGGGCTCTGGAAAACCGTGGCAGACTCCGAGGTGGAGCTCTGCAACCGCCGGAGCAGGAGCAGGCACAGTAGGGCGCCAGCTGCCCCGAAGCCAAGCCGAAGCCCTGGACTCCTCGAGCCCAGTGTCGCTCTGGACGCCCGGGCCGAGCCGAGCCTCCAGCCGTGAAGCGCCAGCCCCGCCGCCTCTTCCTGCGGCCTCCGCCGCCGTCAGCTCCGCAATCTCGGTCCCAGCGCTCCCGCCACCGCCGCCCGCGCTCAGACCCCGCAGTCCACCACGTTAGCCCCGCGGCCGCCCGCCCGCCTCACCTGCGTGTCCGCCGCCATCCTGCCGGCGCCCACTCCGGAACCGCTTCCGGAGCGCTTCCGGGTCACAGCGGGGCCCACGCGGCAAGGCGACGCCTGGCGCCCCCGGGCGGGAGGGCGGCCAGGCGCGCGCTGGAGCCCGGTGCGCAGGCTTTTTTCATCCTGGCTCCGGGAGACGCTGCGCAGCTCTCGTGTCTTTGGGGATCCCTAAATTCAGCCCCGACACCCCCATCGGGCGGTTCCTGAAGGTTCTTAGTTCTTTGGAGGAGCCACTAAAGGCCGGTTCCTGGGCTCCGGGAATGAACCCAAAGGATTAGTCCTTAGACTTCGCGGGAGGATCAGGGATGCCGAGAGAATTGCGCGGTCCTGCTAGGAGTCTGATCCCTAAGATAGCTGGGGGAAAGAGTGAGGAAGAGCTCCGTATCTTTGAAGAAAGATCTAATTTTTATTAGGACTCTATGCTTTACAGAACGCGGTCTCCAGGCTACTTGTTGGTCCTCAGCCGTGACTTTCAAACTTTTGACACCCAGTTGTAAGTTAGCTATACTGATCTGTAGTGAATAAGCCACAAACTCCATAACTAATACCAATAGGACATATGAATTAGGTGCTTTTCAGACTTGACACATTTATTGAGTGGAACTGAGACCCAACTACTGCTTTAGAGGAATGGAGGTCAAAATTCTTGCCGAACTTTGCCTATGCCTTTTTACCTTGGAAGCATAGGTCTTGTTAAGGCCTACAACCTTTAACTGTGTGCACTCCCCCAAGTGTAACATGAACTACCTGCTTAGTGGTCAGTTACCAACTGTCCCTGTATTCAATACTATCTCGATTAATATATCTCATCTTAATGTACTTAGAAAAAACTGTAGCCAGCCTTCTGTATTCTACATCAATTCAACTACACATCTAAAATACAAAAACACGTAGGTATCAAACACAATTCATCATTCTGTGACTAATTGCTGCATCCGGAAGGCTGAGGCAGGAGGATCAATTTCTAAGCCCATTTAGGTTACAGTGCCTAAACTGAAAACACGGCTGGTCTGGTGAGGTAGACGACCCAGTGAGCATCCTTGAATGCTCCTGAGAGCACATGCCAATTTCACCAAGACCACGACCTCAACCCAGCCTTTTACTCCTGCCTCAGCCTAAGGGCTAGGTTTCCAGACAAGAACCACCCCCAGCTCCTCAGCCTGAGCTTTGATACCCAAGTCTAAATGGCAAGGTTCAACTATACCAAGTAGGTAACTGGTGACCTTGGAACATATTCCCCATAGATAAGAGAAAAGCACTTGGGAGGCAGAAGCAAGAGGATCTGAGTTCAAGGCCAGCCTGGTCTATGAGAGTTCTAGGACAGTCAGGGGGTTACACAGTTAAAACCCTGTCTCCCAAAGGTTTTGCTTTTTATTTTCAAACCTCAAAATATACAAAATAAATCCAGGAAGACAATTTTAACAGAAGTAAGCTTTTATTTCCATGTTTCTTGGACTAAGTTGTCTGAATTGGTTGCTTTGAGAGGGTTAGTCAAAGAGACCAAATCCCATATCTTCATCTGATTCCTCCGACTCTTCCTTGGCTTCAGCCTTCGCTGGGGCTGCAGCAGCAGCAGCAGGGGCAGCAGTGGTGGCGGCAGCCACAGGGGCAGCAGCCACAAATGCAGATGGATCAGCCAAGAAGGCCTTGACCTTGAAGAAAAGATGAAGAGTGATTTCCACTCTTAAACCACCCACCCTTCCTGTGTAGCTCCCACTTAAGGAAGGTCCCAGTCAGTAAAGCTTCCATGTATAGAAGCCACCCATCAGATCTTCAAATAGTCGGGATGGGAGGATGAAAGGACACTTGGGCCCAGTCTCTGGGGGTCTGTCACTCTCTTGTCCCATCTCCAAAATGTTTCCCCCTTTATTATGGACCTTACTATGTGTATGTTGTACAGGGAAGGCTCAAACTGACAGCAATAGGACTATAGGTATAGACTTTCAAAAGTAGACTCTTAAAGATGTACTAGAGTTCACAGTGGTGGACCACACCTTTAATCCCAACACTAGAAATTCCAGGTCAGCGAGTTATACAGAGACCAAGTCTCAAAAGTCAACAATGTACTGGGGATATATTACTACCTCAGTTGGGAGAGTGCTTCCCTAGCAGGAAAGCCCCAACACTGGTAACATAAGCCCAAACCTGGTGGTGCAAATACTTCTATAATCCTAGCACTTCCTAGATTCAAGGTCACCCAGCTTTGGCTGTCTCAAAGTTATCTATTGTGTGAAATAATCGAGTGTGAAGTCACTGCATTTGTCACCCTGATGTCAAGACACTATGATTCTTTACCTTTTCAGCAAGTGGGAAGGTGTACTCAGTCTCCACAGACAGAGCCAGAACCCGCTTGTACCCATTGATGATAGAGTGTGGCACTGAGGCAACAGTCGGGTAGCCGATCTGCAGACAAACACTGGCAACATTCCGGACACCCTGTATGGAAGACAACAAACAAGTTACAATTAGGCTCACATGTCAGTCTAAGCTGCTTATCAAATTATTCCTGGCAGGCCAGACCCACCAGTTATGTGTTTACACCCTTACTGCAACCTGGTGTCCCATATACTATTTTTTTTTTAAATCTAAGCTGTTAGCAGTTACTAAGCACTGTTGTACAAAACGGTTAAACTATTTCCAGATGTATTCTGCCAATAAAACCTACTAAGTAGAGCTACTTGTACAATTTCCCCTTGGATTACCAGAATCCAGACTTAAGTCCTGTCCACGCAGTGATGCGGTGCTGCACAAGCCTACTAAGCCTGCTGTGGACCTATGGAGGCTGCCACTACTCACTCAAGACAGAGCACCTTCCAAATCTTTAAAACATGACTGGGACAGGCATAATAGCAGTCAAGTAGAAATTATATAAAAACTAAACACTCAAATTATATAAAAACTAAACTCAAAAAAGGCTAAATCCAGAAACGTATATAATTTCAGTATGTTGCTCACACAAGGAAAAAAATTCCTTAAATGGTAACTTGATGGCAAAAACCAGGCACAGCGGTCCTTTAAGAAAAAGGAAACTGAGGCCGGGAGGTGGTGGGGCAAGCCTTTAATCCCAGCACTTGGGAGGCAGAGACAAGTGGATCTCTGGGAGTTCGAGGCTATCCTGGTCTACAAGAGCTAGTTCCAGGACAGGCACAAAAACCTAGAGAAACCCTGTCTCAAAAATTAAAAAAAAAAAAGTAACTGAGCTGGGCAGTGGGAGGCAGACAGGTGATCTGTGAGTTCCTGGCCAGCCTGGTCTCCAAGAGCAGTTCCAGGACAACCAGGGCTGTTACACACAGAAACCGGGTCTTGATTCCCCCCAACCCCCCGCCAGCCAAAAAAGTAACTTGAGTGTTAGTTGGTGGCACATGTCTATAATCCCAACACTCAGGAGGCAGATTTCTAGACCAGCCAGACTGGTCTACATACAGGCTGAGTTCCAGGACAATCAGAAATGCTGACTCAAAAGACAGTCTGCCTCCACTGGATTAAAGATGTAAGGCACCATGTCCAGCTGTCTCATGCTCAGCACACACAATTTCAGACCCTGGCATACACCAGTATCTCTCATGCTCCCAGCATTCACGGAAGGAAGATGTACCTCTAGGAAGCGAGAGTGCAGAGCCTGCTCTGTGATGTCAAGCACTTCGGGGTTGTAAATGCTGCCATTGTCAAACACCTGCTGGATGATCAGCCCAAAGGAGAAGGGGGAGATGTTCAGCATGTTCAGCAGCGTGGCTTCACTGGCTCCCACTTTGTCTCCAGTTTTTATCAGCTGCACATCACTCTGATGAATGGGAAAGTCAGGCATTTACCATCTGGACATACAACAAACAGGCCCTCAGCCTCCAAGTCAGTGATAAACTACCACTTCAAGTCTGTCTACTCACCAGAATTTCAATGGTGCCCCTGGAGATTTTAGTGGTGATGCCTAAAGCCTGGAAGAAAGAGGTCTTCTCGGGCCCCAGACCAGTGTTCTGGGCTGGCACAGTGACCTCGCATGGGGCGATGGCACCAGCACGGGCAGCAGCGGGCACCTGAACGGAACAAAGGTATTGAATAGTGAAAAAGTCTGTCCACTGATAAACACAGCTAAATTCTGTCTTCATTGATCACACAGTCTGAGTCTTCTCCTCACCTTATTGGCCAGCAGCATGTCCCGAATCTCAGTGAGGTCCTCCTTGGTGAACACAAAGCCCACATTCCCCCGGATATGAGGCAGCAGCTTCTCCAGAGCTGGGTTGTTCTCCAGGTGCCCCCGGATGGCCTTCCGCATCATGGTGTTCTTGCCCATCAGCACCACAGCCTTCCCTCGCAGGGACATGCGGATCTGCTGCATCTGCTTGGAGCCCACATTGTCTGCTCCCACAATGAAGCATTTTGGATAATCATCCAAAAGTTGCTATTAAAACAAGCCAGAAAAATCAAATTGAGAAACACAAGCAGCAGAAACCAAACCTCACGACCACTAGCTCCTTACTCCATTTCGTTCATGCTTCCCGAGTTCAGCTAGGAGCCAGTCACCGCAGCTTAATTTAATTGGATCCCGACTTACTTGCTGGTTATGAATGGTACAAGCTAAATTTCTGAGGTAGTCAAATAACCTTTTAGCTGGGTGTGGTAGCATGTACCTGCCATGCCGGTTGAGGTCTAATTGCTAAATTACAGGCCAGCCTGAGCTTTCAAAGGTAATTTCGACCTCAAAAAAATCCATTTTTATCTTTTAAGTAAGGTATGCTGGTGGACTAAAATGACACTGATCGAGGGAGAGACAGCAGGGCACAGAAATACTACTGCAGAGCTGACCAGGGAACTTAATTTGTGAACATAAACGTTACCGTACCCAAAAATCTTCTGTCTAAAACTCATATGGTAAATAGAGACTAATGCCTACAAAGGCTAGTAGCCGATCTTAGGAACTGCTCCAGACGCCTTTTGTAGTAAGTTATCAGACACCTGCACCAACATGCCTAACAGTGAGTCACTCCTCGGCTCAGCCACAGATGGCAAGGGTTCTACAGGGTGAGCCACTCGGTGAAGGAGCTAGCTCCGCAACAGAACCTGGGACTACAGAATTTCTCTAGATAGCCCTATTCTGTGAAAGCGTCGGGCAGGTGACTGCCCCGTAAGAGCCCGGGCCGGAAGCGGCCCGTCCACGACGCTCCGCACTTACGATGATCTTAAGGAAGTAGTTGGACTTCCAGGTCGCCCTGTCTTCCCTGGGCATCACGGCGGTGCGTCAGGGATTGCCACGCAGGGTTTAAAGACGATGTCACTGGGGAAGAGAAGGTCAGCGTGAGCCCGGCCACCCCGACCCCAGTCCCCGGCCCGAGGCCTAAGCAGAGTCGGCCACGCGGGAACTGGGCCCGGGAGGATAGGGATCCACCGCCAACATCGCAGGAGCAGGCGGGACAGGGCAGCCCGGCCCCGTGCCTCCCTAGCCGCGCCCCGAGCCCACCGCTCCCGACCCAAGAGTCCCCGTGCTCCTGCCACCCTCCCACAGAGCCACACAGTAGAAGCCAACCTCTAACGAGGACGCCTGGCGAGAGAGGGCCGCGCGCCCGTGCGTACCTTTTATATGGGCACTGGGACCTCGTTAGCAGACGACGACGTACTTATCTATTGGCTGGTGCCAACAAATGTCCCGCCTCACCAAATTAATCTAGGCAGCCATTGGGTGATACCGCTGCCACTCCAGTAGGTAGGTGACTAAGGACTGCTCCCTGCTGTATTAGAGGAGCGCTCCCGGAGCGGCTGCCCTCTGCCGGGCTGGAGCCGCCTTGCAGCGTCTCCGAATCAGTACGGTAAACCGAGTACTGAGAAATGTCCCCTTACTCTTCCTTCCAAAACCTACGTCCTTATCCGCACAAGACTCATCCAGGGTTCCCCTTTTCTCTGAGTAAAAGCCAAAAACCTAGACTATGTACAAGGTCCTACACGACCGCTTCCACCTTCACCCTGCAATCCCCTCTTTGATTTTCCTGTTGAAGCTTTTGTCTCTAGCCTGGTCTCTGCTGTTTGTCAAGAACGCGCCCTTCTTTCAGGGCTTTTGTCCAACTTTTTCATCTTCCTGGAATGGTGCTGGTTAGAATCTGCCAGAGAAACTCATTACCTTCTCCAAGTCCTGCTGCAAATGCCATCTACTCAATGAGACTTGCCCTGACTCTTGATATTAAATTTTAAGAAGGGGAGGAATCAAAACTCCCCTGCCATTCTCAGCACAGCACTTACGCCAGCTAACCCACTGTATAATTTATAACATTATATTTGTCAGCCTCTTCCTGCAGGAATGTAAGCCCCACACAGGCAAATACTTCGTTCTGTGCCTCCAGACAACAAGCATATATGTATTTGTTGAATGGGAGAATGCAGGGTGGCCAGACAACCTAGTTCTGCCACTTGCTGTGTGTGCCCTTAGGAAGTACCGACCATCCTGCCTTCCTTCCTCACTTCTAGCAGGAGGTTGTTATACCGTTTCTGGGATATAGGAGAAAATCAATACATTAGCTTCTTTTATTATATATGATCATTCAACATTTGGATAATTGTTTGGCTTTGGAACAGTCTGTCGCCTGCCCCAGCCTTCCACTGATCCTCCTGCCTCAAGCTCCCCAGTCACCGCATGCTTCACCACAGAAAGCTCAAGGGATAGGAGGGCTTTTCTTCCCATCTCCATGACTTTCCTCGGCAAGTCGGAAATCCCCAGTGAGTGCATCTGGAGCATGCATGACCAACAATCATCTGTTACAACCGTGGACCCCAGTTCTGCTTCTCGAAATGTTCCCCTAGGCTAGTGAGGGTGGGGTTTGGGGGCTCTCATATCCAGTCCTGACAGGTTAGTGCTGCTTTTGTAAGTCGTCTTTTCACTCCGCAGTTCCCAAACCTGACAATACGGCCCAGGAGCGTCACAAACACCTGCACTCCCAGTCCCTATCCAGGCAGAGTCTACTGGAGTAGGACCCAGGAATGTGTGTTTTTTCTTAAAGGTTTTATGTGTTTATGTGTTTGTGTATGAGCCAGTGCAAAAGTAAGCCGCATGGGGGAAGATACCCAAGGAGATCAGGGCCTCTAGAGATAGTGTTCCTGGTGTTTGTGAGCTGTCAGGTATCGACACTGGGAACTGAACTCAGGGCCTTCAGAAGAACATTGCTTGTTCTTAACTGCTGAGCCAGCTCTCCAGACCCATGAATAAATAAGTATATAAATATCGATATAAACGAATGTGTGTGTATGGGGGAGACTGGTATTGGGCCTAGGGCCTTGTTCATGCTAGGCAAGCAGTCTCCTGGTTTAAGCTTCCTGGTGCCTTTGAAGGTCAACCCAGTTTGAGAATCGCTGGAGCTGCTCTTTAGTGACCGTGTCTCTGCACGCCTGGCACTGTGCTAAGCCCTTGCGCACATTCTTGATGCTCCTGGCTCCCTCAGTCCTAAGGTGCAATATTTTAATGAGAAACTCTCATAGTTAAACCATCTAGGAACAGGTTCAAAGCCCATGGGCCTCACCGTGTTACAGTCAGCCAAACCCCACATCTGTTTTTCTCTAAATGCATTTTTCCAAGTGTATACACATGATTTTGGCACATCTCCAAGGACATACTGGCCCTGACAATATAAAAGCCACCTCTAATTGTAGCGTGCCAATAGAATATCATGGCATGAAGCCATTAGAAATGATACAAATCTATATCCAGTGGCATGGGAAAGCATCCACAAAGCATTACTGAGAAAGCCAATCATATTTTTATAAGGATGAATCCAGCGAGGGTTGGGAAAATAAAATCAAGTCATTATCACTGAGTGGGTGTTGAAGGTCATGGTCCAAGCTCACTGTAAGAGTCAACATTCAGGATAGCATTCACTATACTGCCTGAAAACCTGATCTAAAGGGCAGGGGAAACTGTGAAGCCATATCTTATGGTGGAATGAAACGGTCCAGTTTGGCTTCCAGAGATCTGACAAGAGAAAACCTGCATATAACAACCTGACCACAAGGAGGCAGTAGAGACTGACCAGCAGCAGGAAGCCTATAGCGGACCATAGAGGAGTGGACCAAGGTGTTGCCTGGGTGGGCTCCTCCTCCTCCTCCTCTTCTCTTTTTTTTTGTTCTTTTTTTCCTTTCTTAGTTTTTCAAGACAGGGTTTCTCTGTGTAGCTTTGGAGCCTGTTCTGGAACTAGCTCTTGTAGACCAGGCTGGCCTCGAATTCAGAGATCCACCTGCCTCTGCCTTCCGAATACTGGGATTAAAGGTGTGCGCCACCACCGCCTGGCCTCCATTCTCTCCTTGATCAGTGAGTGGACAGCCACCCACACGCCAAAGGCAGACACCCTCAGTGAATCCACATGACAGCCCTGGAGCAGGAACTGCCCCTATGGGCCCAGGCAAGCTCCCAGGATCCCATTCTCTTGCTTTTGAGACCTTCACGAAGGGGAGGTCAATGATTTGCCTTCTTTCTATGACTCTTCTGAGTCTAGAGAGATTTTTGATTTCTCTACTGTAGCAACTAGATCAAACGTCCAAGAAATAGCACTAACACAGGTGAAAATAATGGCAAATTTTATTGGCATAAATCACAGGAATTGAAATGGAAAAAGCCAGGTTAGAAGTTTATAGGAAAAAAGTCAAATATCACATATCCATTGACCCAGAGAATGGCCCTCCAGACACCCCAGTCTCTTCTTGGAGAGGGGCCTGGAGCGGGTCACTGTAAACAGAGCAGTAAGGCCTGTGGGTGGAAGTGCCCTGTCAGACTTCTGGAGCCAAGCTCACCTTCCCAGACCTGGGATGCTGCTAGTCCTGCCCTGATAGAGGCTCCTTGTCCAGGATCCTAACATACTGAGCCTCTACTAGGAAGCTGATGTAACGTCTGGATCCCCTGCCTATGGACCAGTCTGGCATGTCTGGTCCAGGACTGGCTGCTCCCGTTCCATCGGAGCCTACCACAGCTCCAACAGGATCTTGTCCCTCTGCTCCAAATCCTACTAGGATCCCTTTACCAACTTAGGGTATTCTTCCCAGAACCCCTCCCTGCAAAGCATGAATCCCACCCGTGAGAGGGAACAGCAAACTTTGCTCCAGTCACCGGGAAGTTTGAGGAAGCGATGTGCCCAGTAGAATTGAGACCAGAGACCCTTATGTATTATCTTCCTGGTCAAAATCAGACACCAGCTTTCCTGAGAAGGCAGAAGAAAGAGCCCCAGAGAAGCAATGAGGCAGCTGAGAGTGTTCAGTGGGTTCTCCTTGTTGCCAGAAAGTTCACGGGGAGCAGAGTGGCTCCTGATGGCTTACTCAGGCAGGAAGCAGACCCCAAATATGTACTTTCCCCTTTGCCTCCCTTGGGAACAGGACACATGAGGTTCAAAATTCCAGGTCCAAAAGGGCTGAGCACCCTTAGACCAGTTCTTACTGGAGAGCCTGCTGGCCCAGGCAGTAAGGGAGCGTCTGAAAATACAGCAGTTTGCAAACAGTCCTGGGACTGTGACGTTGCAGAAGGAGTCTCAACTCACTTGTGCTAAGAAACAAAATAAAACACAAATTGTTCCCCCATCCCAAGCCCTCAGTACAAAGTCAAGGCCACTGGCAGCACCAGTGACAGTGGACAAAGACAAGAATACAAAAGGGGACCTTCCTTAAATCTCTTCAAAATCATCTTGTGGAGAAGTAAAAGCAAGTTGAGCAATACGAAGTTGAACCTCAGTGTAGAAATCTATCAAAATCGGTACAGTGTTGAGGCACGGGTGACCCTCCCTGCCTCACAATGTCCCCAGAGATGGAGAAGTGGCTATATAAAACATTATTGCTGGAGAAGCCTCTCTTGGTAAACCCAGGGCAGTCAGTCACCCAGACCTTGGGAGACTGGGCAATGGACCCCAAAGTGCCTTGGTGGTGGCCCATGGGTGAGTTTATGCTGGCATTGTGTTAAGGGGGCCCAGTGTCCCCAGTACGCTCAGGGTAATTGAGAGAAATAAGGATAAAAGAGCCCCCAGCCGACCCTCTCTGCCTGCCCACTCTGACTCTGCTGCTGAGAGGTGAGAGGTGACTGTGAGGCTCCGCTGTGGGTGCTGGCTCATGAGGACACACCTGGGGACGACTGGGCCCCTGCCTCCACCTCTGGTGGACATGAAGTGCACAGAGCCTGTGAGAGCCATAGAAGGGAAAGAAGGGCCCTGAAGCTCTGGTGGGGGTGAGGAACAAGCACGACCTCCACAGTCCTGTCCTGCATCTGCACCTGCCAAGACAAGGTTCCAGTTTCTGTTGGATTGGCCCGTCATCCCTGGGAGAGGTCCCTGGGTCACAGTAGCAGTAGGGGGCGCTGGCTGGGGAGGGTGATGGGAATGGCCTAGCAGAAGAGCTTCACAAAGCAGCTCTGGCAGTAAGGCTTGTCGTTCTGCTCCTTGAAGGTGCCCTTGTTGAGCTGCTTGAGGCAAAAGGCACAGACAAAGTGCTCGGGGTGGAACTTCTTGGCCATGGCAGTGATACAGCGACCAGTGATGGGCTTCTGGCAGCCAGAGCACAGAGAGCCACGCCGCTCATGGTAGTGCACCTCACAGTACGGCTGCCCGTCGTGCTCAAAGAAGCTGCCATTGACAAAAGGCGTGAAGCATTCCTGTCAGGCACAAGAGGGAAAAGGCTCAGGAACTGTCCCCTGGTGGGTGGTGCGCAGAGGACTGGCACCTCCCTGGGAGCGTCACCTCTGTGGTGACCCCTACTTGCTTGTCATTTCCTATGTGCTAGGCTAAATGCTTAATTTTCCCCTGGAGAAAGAAGAGGAATTAAGTGAGGTGACCCAGCCATGATCCTACTAAACTGTATGGCCTGTATTCAAACAGAGCTGAGAGTTCTGGATTAAGCAGGTGGCCAGAAAGTTGCTGCCAGAAACTGACACAATTAAAAAAAAAAAAAAAAAAGGAAAGAAAGAAAAGAAACCTGAGCTTAAATTCTGCATCCTGGATTTCCATCCGGAGATTAGAGTGTGTGGGCGGGTGTGCAAGGCAAAGGCCGCAACTGTTTCCCAGGCTTACTTGTCCAGAAGCCTTTGCTGGGTCCCAGTCACACCTGCGGGGCTCCCTGACCACGGGTCAGCCTGGAAATGCTGCCCACTTCTGCTGAGCCCCAGGGTTTGCGGCATCTCATTTGATCCTCCCGTGCTCTGCTCAGGATGACCGGTCCTGAGGCCTCACAGCTCTGGCACGGTAGGCACCTCTAACTCGCTCCCTGTCATGAAGTACATACACACACCCACCCCAGCTCACTCTCCCAGACCCACTGGTTGCAGTAGGAACACCTTACCCTGCACACAAAGCATTCTGGGTGCCAGAGAGTGTTGAGGGCTGAAATGTAGTTCTCCAGGATGGCACGGGCACAGCCGCCACACTTGGGCGCAAACATGTCAAAATAATCTTTCCGACAGTAGGCTTTGCCATCCTTCTCGTGGAACCCTGAGGATTGGGGGTGGGGTAGGGGTAGATTAGGACCTCTAGATTTGGAGCCACCCTGATTCCACTATTAGTGAGGTCATCCCAGACGATGACAGGCACGCTTGCCTTCCAGCCCAGCCATACCTTCTGGACCAAAGAAGGCTCCACACTGAGCACAGAAGAAATGCTCCGGGTGCCACGTCCGGTCAAGTGCTGTTACTACTTTCTGTGAAAGCAGAAAAAGGGAGGGATCATGGGCAAGGTTCACTCCTTCCCACCTCAGCCCCGTTCACAGCCAAAGAGCAGGGTACTCCCAAAGGGGGCTCTGCCAACTGCAAACACAAAGTATCCAGAGCTGCTGAAGTCTAAATCTGTGCTTTTCACTGTGGTTCATGGAAGCAGAGGAGCAGACTCCAGGCATCTCCCTGACATCACTGGGAACAGTGAGACAGCTGGCATCCAGCCCCTTGTCTACTGGGCTCCTGATTCCCAGGGCCTCAGCAGCAGAACCCCAGGACGGGAGGTAGAAGGGAGCTAGAGCTACCTAATGTGCACCAGGGCTGCTGTGACTCACCAGGGCCACGCTCAGTTCTGTCACTTCCTGTCTGGGAGAGCCTTGGGGCTGACTCTCTCTGAACAGAACCGAGCCCAGACTGAGCGCCCCGCTATGCACCCTAGCGCCCACCATGTGTGCACTCACATCCAGGATGGGTCCATTACAGTAATAACAGCGTGGGGAGAAGAGGCTGTGGTAGTCCTTTTCACAGTACGGCTGTCCATCCCGCTCGAAGAAGTTCCGGGACCCAATCTCCTCTTGGCAGTGGGTGCAGACAAAGTGCTCGGGGTGCCACGTCTTCCCCATGGCGGTCACAACCTGAGAAGACAGACACAGTGACTCAGGGTGAAGACAGGAGCCAAGACCCCAGAGCTTCCCTCCCTCCTTTCTTCTTACCTGCCCAGCAATGGGCTTCTTGCAGGCCCCACAGACCCCTTTGGCAACCGTGGCGACCCCCAGCTTGTTCAGGTCAGACTGCAGACTTCCCAGCATGCTGTCTAGCTGGCTCCCAGGCTTTGAGAGTCCCCCAGGGGGTGGGCTGCTCCCAGTTTTCCCCTGGGCCATAAACTGTGGGCACAGACAAGGCAGTCAGATTTCTAAGGCCTGGGGCGGGCAACTCACAGCAGAACACCCATGAGCCTTTGCATGGGATGATTGAAACAAAAGGTGGTATCCTCTGGGGTTGGGGTGGGAAGGTGGTTACATCAGCAGTCAGTCCTGGGGTTAAGGAGGGCTTCCAGTACCCAGCTATATGACCAAGCCCAGGAAAACATGCCAAACAAGAACTCAGCCCCCAGCCCAAGCACTGACCCCTCCCTCGTCCTGCCCTTCAGGGCTGCTCTGCCTGCTGCTGGGGGGCCAGCCGGCTGCCCACTGCCGCTCTCCGTCCACTCTCTGTTCCAGGCCGTGCATCTTAGATGGGAAAGAAAGGAGAAGACATTGTTTAAAGACTAAGACTGGGGGAGGAGGTGGAAATTTTTAATAAATAAATAAATTTTTTAAAAAAAGAGGGAGATAGGAAAAAAAGGCTAAGACTGAGGCCTTGTCACTGGGTTATTTCACACAGGGAGTGCAAGTTCAGAGGATCTCTCACTGCTGGCAATACCAAAAATGAGAGTGGGAGGAGGGGAGAGACAGAGAGAAGGCATGGGGCAGAAGAACAGGATCAGTGTTTGTAAGTGCCCCAGGGAAGGGATGGGGAGGGGGTCTCCTGCCGTCGTGCCTAGATACCAGGCTCAGGAAGCCCGGGTCAGCTTCACCAAGGACTCAGTTACCCTGACACAGCTGAGGAAGAGCCCTCTGTACATGTGAGGATGATGCTTCCACAACATCCTCAGTCTGAGGTGGCTCAGGGATGACACAGGGTACAGGTAGGGCAGAGGCTGGGACCCCTGGGAGGCCTGCCTGCATCGGGTGGAAGAGTGGGTCCTCGCTGGTCTGGCAGCCCACAGACCTCACGGTGTGGGGTACAAGAGTGAGGCCAGGAGGCCCATGCCTGTCCTCCTCCTGGGGCTTTCTCCCTGCACTCTGGACCCCAGGAGAAGCACAGGCACCAGCCAAGGGCCCTGGACAAGAGGGAGTGGGCAGGCTGGGCTGGAGAGGTGAGCTGCTGGCCAAGGTGTCGGGGTGATGCTGGAGGAAAGGGTCAGGAGGAGGAGCCACAACAGAGAGGGTTCTTCTCAGGGGAATGGGAGAGTCAGGAGGGTAGACGACCTGGGAGAAGAGAGGGGAGAGAGAGATACGGAAGGCAAGAACTCAACAGCAGACAGCAGAGGGCAGAGTCGTGTGACCAGCCTTGTCATAAGGCCATGAAATGCAGACACCAACCCACCACCCCAAAATCTTTTTCAGCCAGCACTGGAGCTGAGGAAACCTCCAGACCCCACTTCCCAGACCTTGGTTCCGGCATTTGCTGGCTACCTTCTCTACCAGCTGCCCCCCGGCCCGCCTCCCACGTGGCTGCACAGTGATGACAACGCCTTCAGTCAGCCAGTCCTGGGCAGAGGCCCCTGCCACCTCCTCTGCCTCCAGCTGGATGCCCAGCCGGCCCTGCAGCTCTGCAATGAGCCGTTCCTGGGATGGGGTTCTGCTCAGGGTGGCAGGGTCCAGCCGGCGGCGAGGGGAGGGTTCCCGGGACATGGGATGGACGTGGCCTGTCTCCCGGCTCCTCCTGATCACAGAGCGGATCTGGGGGTGGAGGGCAAAGCTGTCACCATCCCATTCCAGGCAAAGCACGATGCCGTTTGGGCCACACTAGGGTTTCACAGGGGAGGTGAGAGCAGCACAGAGAAGAGCAGCAGAGCTGGGGAGGAGCAGGAGGCAGGCAGGGCTGGCTGGGGGCCCAGCATCCACATCCAAGTCAGCCTCTGACTTTGGACACAGTACTTAACTTCCAGGGACCTCCATCTCTCCACCCTTAAAATGTTATAGCAGCATTTTCCCGGCTAACCTCATGGGGTTATCACAGTAATTATTTAACGTTCCTGTCACCCCTTTCTTCTTTCCTTACAACTCAAATAGAAAATAGAGGCTTCTCTCTCTCTCGTTGTTTTTTTTTTTTTTTTCAAGAGAGAGTTTCTCTGTAGCTTTGGAGCCTGTCCAGAACTTGCCCTGTAGACCAAGTTGGTCTCGAATTCACAGAGATACACCTGTTTCTGCCTACTGAGTGCTGGGATTAAAGGCCAGTGTTTTCCTAGTTTATATTGTAACTTGCTCATCTGCAGTGTTGGGGGTTGCTGGAGAGACGGTATAGAGTTTGAATCATACAAGAATCAAGTAAGAGCCAGGCAAGAAGGCACACAACTATAATCCAAGCACTCAGGAGGCTGAGGCAGGACCGACAGCCAGGAGTGGAGGAAGGAAAGCCAGGCACTGTTTCATCTACTTTTCAGGAATTAACTCATCCAATTTTCTGGATGACCTTAGAAAATGCGCTATCATTACTACTCCCATTTCAAAGAGAAAGTTGGGCCTCTGGGTGGTTCCCCCAGGTCATATGTTTAACAGGTGTTGCCAGAGTTGTATGTGTGTCTGTGTGGTTCTCAAAGTCATGGCTGTATCCTTCTGTACAGTGAAACTGGGACAGCTCTCCTAAGGGCAGTCTTAGGCAAGCAGGAGGCGGAGCATCACGCTCCTCTGCAGGGCCCAGAACAACACTGGCCTCACAGGATCACTGCTGAACACGTCCTTAGGGCCACCGTCCTTGGCACTTTCTACCCAGGCAGACATTTGTCAGGGCTGCATGCAGTTAGCAAGGAGTGGCCCACACTCAAGCCCTGCCAGGGTCATGCCTAGTGGTTGCTCAAGCTGGTGCCTGCCTGGCCAGCGGTGGAAATCCTCTCCGAGGTGGTGGGTGTGCCCATGACCACAGCATGAGGAAACTCCGGCTCTTCCTTCCTGGCCTCCAGAGCGGCTTTGGTGGCACCTTCTGGGTTCTTTGGGTTCTGGAGTGCCTGGGTTGGTTCCCCCAGGCTTCCCCTCCAGGGAATCTTCCCACCTAACTGCTCCTTGTCAGCTGGGGCAGGGTAACTGCTTTCTGGGCCCCCTGGTTCTGACTGTGCTTGCTCCTGCTGGCCACATTCCTTGGTAAGACTCCAGGTGTCTGGGAGCACAGCCTGCCGGTCCACTGCCACAATAGCTGGCTCAGTTCCTTCCTGAAAGCTGACTCCATGGGGAATCTCAGGCCTGGATGCTGACACAGCCTGTGGCCATCTCCAAATGGGAGCCACAGTCTCCTCTGAACACACATCGCTAGCCAGTGGACCCTGGGATCCTGTGCTCACAGCAGGGTGTAGAGTGTGGCCGAGGGGAGTCCTAAAGGGCTCATTTATGGACTCCATGAGGTCATTCCTAACTAGAGCCTGGCTCTTAGCACCAAATGATTGCTGAGACCCCTCCATAGAAGGACACCTTGAGTTCTGAGTGACAGATGTCCCCTCGAGACTGACCAAATCAAGCCTTCTGGGAGCCACCAAAGGTAGAAGGACCTGACTGTTTCCTTCCCTACTGAGGACCTCTGGGGTGTGGCCTTCAGGGGAGGATTCAGTGGGGGGAGGAGGATCGAAGGTGAGGGGTGGAGATGGAGGAGAGCTGGGCAGCAGCCCCTGGGAGCTCAGCACCACAGCAGAAGAACTAGTCTGGAGGAGAAAGACAAAGGGAAAGAGAAAGACATGGGGAGAGGTGAGGCAACAGGCGGGCATGGCCTGAGTGTTCAGAGAGCCACCATCTACACTGGCTGCAATACTCAGACCCAGAGTCTTCGGAAAGAGTCCAACCCTAGAAATGCTTGCCTGAGCTTGTGTCCTCGCACCTTAGGAGGCCCAAGCAACAGAACAGACACAAAGTCACCCAGAGTAAGCACCAAGGAGACTTAGACGAGGTGTGCGAGGGGGCGGGAGCTCCATGCTCCACCCACCCCACTCTGTCTCCCAGTCACTCAGCTTTCCTAGATCCTCAAGGCCTTCCTCCAGGGCTCCAAGAGAAAGCTTTCCTTCCTGTGGCACTGGGCTAGGTCTAAGGAAGCAACTGCACCCTCAGGGGATGGGCACCAGCACAGCCAGTGTCTAGATCCCAGCTTGCTTCTCAAGGCTTACCAGTCCAGACTCTACCCGCCACCCAGTCTCCCACCTTCTTGTGAGCTCCAAGGATGAGTCCAGCTGAAGGGAGGCAGGAGGCACCTTCTGGGCCAAGAACAGAGAGACTGCCTGGCTCCCTTCTCATATTCCCTAACTGTGACCCACAGGTCTCTCGGGCTGGCCCATGTGGAGCTGAAGTCAGCAACTACTGGAGAGTTCTGTCAGTATTAATCCCTAACAAGGCACTACATCTTCTAAATAAAACGTTGTGGACTGGCAGGCCTGGAGAGCCTGGGAGGGGAAGGTGGGACACCTCATGCTGACCAGTCAGGTTTTCCACAGACAGGGCTCTGAGGACTCGGGCCCTTAAAGAACGTGGAGGGTAGAAGGGCTGGAGACGCTGGTAAATCCCATCCTCACAGGCAGAAAGCGGTGTTCTGAGGACAGCTAGCGTGGGAGATATGGTGCTGGGGCAAGTGACCTCTCAGGCACGGGATCCTGATCCCACGAGGCCCAACAGGACACAACCTCCCCCACCAAGGGCAGCTATCAACAGAGGGCTCTTTGTCACTGTGTCCCAGCCTCCTGATCCCCTTGACCTAGTGGCTGGGATCACCAGGAGAGGGAAGAAATGTCCCAGCTAAAAGCATTTCTGCTTTCTCTGCCTTCACTGACTGCTACGGAGCTCAGTCTCATATCCTGCCTAGCCCACCTCCCCCAGGGCCCTGAGGAGCCGCAGGCCATACTGAGATAGGGTAATGGGTGGGGGCCGAGAAGACGGAGGGAGGGATCACAGTGCACCTTAAAATCTGACAGTGAAGCCATGAGCTCGTCCAGCTCCCTGGTGGCAGAGGAGGCCGAGATGCGGGTCTGCTGCTGGCTGGAGGTGACTCGCTGTGGGCTGCTCATCTCACCCTGGTTCACAGTGATGGCCGGGCTGCAGGGCAGGCAAGTGTCAGTGTGGAGCCCAAGGGCTAGCCCCAGGCTCCACAGGGGAGCAGATCAATAACACCTCTGACTCCAGAGAAGACCATCAGCACCCTGCACCTAAGGGATCCCCATCCCTGGGAAACAGTGCTGAGGTGAGGTGAGCAAAAGGCAGGTGGCTGGAATTGTACGACCGAAAGGAAGACAGGGGCAAGCTTACCTGGTGAACAAACGAGGTACCACTATGTACCCTCTACAACCCTCTACACAGATGTGAGATTACACATGATGATATCAATAAACACCGACATTCACACAGGCAGGTGCGGTGGCTCTTACCTGTACACACAGCACTTGGGAGGCTAAGGCAGGAGGACTACTACATAGTGAGTTCCAGAACAGTCTGGGCTATAGACAGAGACCCTACCTCAAAATAAACCAACAAGACCTGACGTTATTAGTGCTTCCTACGAGTGTCACAGCTGCGAGCCAAGCCTCCCCCAAACATTACATACTATTTGGTCACTCTGTTTACTATGTGGGATCATCCCCATTCTCCTTGTCTGCCTAACTATTCTTACAGTTTATGGCATAGTTTCGCACCATGGTTTCATGTAGTCCGGAACTCTCTTATGTAACCCAGATTGGCCTTGAACCTGAGATCCCTAAGCTTCAACCTCCTAAATGCTGGAATTCTAACCACGTACCACCATGTCCCACTTTGGCTTATTCCAATTTATAGAGGGATACAAGTAAGACTTGAGAGCTGGATGTAGTAACTGCACAGCAGGATTTAAACCTGTGATACATCCATCAGTAGACCTGTGCTAACAGTCTAAGCCACAGGCGGTCTCTGCATGTACTTCACTGATGGTAGCTGGTGTGGCAGGGAGGGTACCCACATGACTCACCCAAGGGCCTGGCAAGTAACAGACACTTAAGGGAACAGGTGACCTCAGGGCTGAGTGACAGGTACCATAGCCTGGAGCCTGTCTGGTTAAGATTTTCAAGAGTTTCCCCAGCCTGAGAAGAACCCGGTGGATACTCACACAGGACTGGGCACAGAACTCTCCAGTTCATCCAAGAGGCTCTCCACGCTGGGCCGAACATCCTCCAGGCCCCGGCCTCCATTTCGTTTTGGCTTCTCTTTCATCAGAGGCCCAGCTTTACCTCCCAGAGAACTGTTATTCTCTGGGAAGCCATAAAGGGGGCTCAAGGCTCCAGGCAGTGGGGGGCTCGAATTGGACTCATCTAGGAGATAAGGAGACAAAAATGGTTGCTCATTCCTCAGTCCTCCAGGAACCCAAAGGCCCCAAGTAGCCTAGAGACCCACTCATACCTGCAGGGAAGCCTGGAGGATTATGCTGCACGGCATTCAGCTCTAGTAACAGCCGGTCCAGCTCCGAGAGGTTGCTGCCCAGGGAGGAGCTCATCACGGTGGGTGAAGGCTCTGCCGACTTCTGCTTGTTGGGGAAGCTTTGAGAAGCAGAGGAGAGAAGTGAGGCTTTCCTGCCTTGCCTCGCCTCACACTGGAGGTGGCAGGCCCCAGATTCTCGAGGCCCAGGGGGTGGAATGTCACAAAGCTTCCTCAGTAAGAGGGCGGAGGGTAGGGAAGGAATGTGGGGAGGGAGGAGGAAGGAAACTGCTTCAGTTCCTCAACTGCAGATGCTGCAACATCGAGTCGGTTCTATCAGAGACGGCAGGGACAGGGCAGAGGGGAGCCAGTGGACAGGCACAGGGCCCAGTGGGCCTCGAGGTTCCCAGAAGTGGGGCTGATGTGGGGTGCTGGGTCTGTACCTGTAGACGTGCTCTTCCTCGCCTGTTCGGGAACACAGAGAGCCGTCCTGAGGGTTGGAGGCACCGCAAGTTTTAGCACTGGAGCTGTACACGGGTGATGGGGATGGAGGCTGAAGAAGAAAGAGTTCTCAGGAGAGAGGGGAACAGGAGACAGGAGCAGCCGGCCACCCCCAGGCAGTGACTGCTCACAGCCTGTCACACCAGGGAATTTCCACAGCTAGTCAGGTGATTAATACGTGGTCACTGGCCCCTCACATGGTGGGTGGGAAGGGCAGAGTATGGCTGGGACAGCCCAGGACCCCAGTCCTGCTCAGTGGCTCACTAAGTCCTTAATAGATGAGCTCCTGCTACCCCTTAGCCCTGAAGGCTTCTCAGACCCCACCTTACCTGCTGGTGAGTGTATCGGGAACCACTAGGCTGCCACTGGTCTAAGGGGTCAAGGATCGTGCCATTGAGGGCCTCGCTAGATGGGGGTGGTGGGACAGGAGGTGGCACTGCAATCTCCTGGTAGGTGTGGTTTCCAGTTGGGTATGAGTAGGGGGGCTCCTCTGACAAGAACACCGGTCGTTTGGAGATATGGGAGGTGGTAGATTCCAAGTCCGCCAGCAGGGCGTCTGCAAAGAGAAGCATCAACCAGTGAGAGCTGACCCTGCTGGGCACTGTCCCTGGGAACCTGAAGCTGAAGAGGTCCTATCTGGCAGGCATCTGCTGCATCAACAGAAGTGACTTGGGGTTCCCACATTGGCTGCCTGTCCCTTTTCTCTCAGGGGTTAGGGGCTGGGCTCTGCAGTCCTCCAGATAAGGCTATGCTGCTGACTGGTGTAAGCAAGAAATGTCAGCTGGAACTCTATTCTCCCAGGGCAACTGGGAGAACCGAGCGGGAGGAGCCCCACTTCACGTCATAGCACAGGGAGGGGCTGGGTAGAGAGAGCCAGGCACTCTCTGAACTTCTAAGAACCTTGGCTTCCTCAGTCTGAAGACAGGAAGTGGCCCTAGGGCGCACCTGTCCTCCAGGTGGGAGCAGAATTCCAACGCTCTAAGCTCCTCCCTAGGCCCCAGGCTATGGGTAAGGTATGTGGGGGAGGGGGGGGGGCTGGCATGAAGCCGGCTCAGCAGTTGCTACCCTCTCAAGATGGAGGGCAAGACTGCTCTGCTGAATGCTTCTGCCAAAGCCTGGCTATCAGCCCAGCCCTAGAAACTCCAGGGCCCCAGGACTCTGCTTTTAACTGCGGGGTTGAGGGGGGTAGCGCCAGCCCTCAAGACAAACTGCCGTTACCCTGCCAGCATGTGGGAGCCAACAAGGACCCCAGGCTCTTGACAGGAAGGGACAGCTAGAGGGGCAGGCAGGAGTTGGAGGTATTGGCTTCCCATCTTGGGACCCTCCACAGTGCCATGGCCTGGGTGGAGTCCAGCCCCAAGCGCCACACCCTCCTCCCTGCACCGCTCACTGACTTGTTCACTCTCAGCTTCTCGAGCCCTCATGAGTGACAACCAAAAGAGCAGTGGCCACACTGATCACCATTTACCAGGCACCAGATGAGGCACCAACACATGTGGTCACAGCTGCCCGTTCTGGTGACTTAAAAGGCTGAGCAGAGTAGGCTTGGAAGGCAGAGGTACCTACACCAGGTAAGAAACAAGCCTCAGGCACCAAGCCTTCAGGAGGCAGCTATGATTACAAGGTGACAAGATGACACTAAATCTAAGGAGACTGTCAGCTGTCAGGCTGTCACTCTGGTCTCTCTGATCCTTGCTGGCCGTGTCCCCAGCCCCATTCCCACGCAGAGAGCAGAGAAGAGGGAAACAAGGCCCTTAGGGAGGCCTACGAGGTCATGCCCTGGCCTAGCAGCCCTGACTATCCAGCACTCAGGTGGGCACACCTACCCCTGGCTCCTGTAGTCTGGCAGGGTGAGAAGCAGTTCCAAGGTCAAGACCCTGCGTCCCAGTCTCCAGCTGCTCAAGAAATTCTGCTCCTGTGGCCCCGCCCCCCAAGGTCCCCTGGAGGAGCTCTGACTTCCTGCCTTCAACAAACCGGAAGTACAGGGAATCTATATGTGTCTAGGTAAGGGCGTAAAAGGAACTAATGTCTAAAGCCAATCCCAGAGTCACACCTGCAGTCCATTTCCTCTGGGCCCAACCCAAAGTAGGCGGAACCCCCCTTCCTCCACCAGGGACTAAGCCTGCTGGGGCTGGCAAGAGCCGTGGCCAGTCCTGAGCACCAACCAGGGCCAGGAACTTGCCATCCTCCTTAACAACACTACCACAGAGGGCCAAGCTGAGGTCCCCACTGCTCCCCTCAGTTCCAAACACTCCACGGAAGACAACAACCTTCCCTGCTAGACAGTGAATCAAGGGTTCACTGCCCACTCACCAAGTTCCCGTGCCCTGCATGATGTGATGCTGTGTCTGGCTCTATTGGTTTATGGGCTGAATTCTAGTTTGATTTCATTTTTTTTCTATTCTGTTTTTATGGTACTAGAGATAAAACCTGGAGCCTTGTGCTTAGCAATGTCCACTGAACTACACCCACTCCTTGGGGTCTGAGACACGGCCCTGTCGTATAAGTCAGGTGGCCACAAACTCTCAATTCTCCTGCCTCCATCACTACACCCAGCTTCTGTGAGCCTTTTTCTTTCTTTTGTGTGTGTGTGTGTGTGTGTGTGTGTGTGTGTGTGTGTGTGTGAAAGAGAGAGAGAGAGCTTATGTGGGGGTTGGAAGTCTGGGTCAGGTATGTTTTTTTTATCACATGACACTTCATTTTTGTAGATTGCCTTTTCACTCATTTTTCTCTTTCCTTTATATTGTATGTGTCTGAGGGTATTTTTTACCTGCATGTTTATTTATGCACTATGTGTGTGCTTGGTGTTCACAAGGCCCGAAGAGAATTGAACTTGGGTCCTCTAAAAGAATAATCAGTACTCTTAACCATGGAACCGTCTCTCCAGCTGCTATTCTTTTATTTTTATTTTTTAACAGCATGCAAGTGTGTGTGTGGTGGTGGTGGTGGTGTGACAACTTTATTGGTTGCTTGGTTTTCTGAGACAGGGTTTCTCTGGGTAGTCCTGGCTGTCCTGGGATTCAC